>NC_069780.1:33195000-33820000 GCF_027406575.1 Nycticebus coucang
TCTTATATGATACGAGATAATTTTGTGCATGATCTCTTGTATGATATCCAAGCCCTTCAGTCTAACTTTCAGGGCAAATCAACAAATACAGGGTTATCCATAAATTTTGTGTGTGATTTCAGTATTTTAAATTACACACGAACTTTATGGACACCTTGTATTTGAATTCCTCCTATGTACCATGATGTAGAGAAATGATTAAATGTGTATCTTAGTGCATTCAGGTTGATAATGAAATACCATAAACTTGTTGACTTTCAACAGAAATTTATTTCTCAGAGTGAGGAGGCTGAAATTCCAAGATCAAGGCACCAGCTTATCTGGAGTTTGATGAAGGCCACCTTCTCACTGAGTCTTCACGGGTGGAAGGAGTGAAGGGTTTCTCTTGGGCCTCTTTTTCTCCTTAATGAATAAGTCCCATTCATGAGGTCAGAGCCTAATCACCTCCAGAGTCTCCCCACTTCTTAATGTAACTTTAGGAGCTAGGATTTCTTTCTTTTTTCTTTTCTTTTCTTTTCTCTTCTTTCCTTCCTTCTCTCTTCTCTGATTTCTTTCTTTCTTCTCTTTCTTCTTTCTTCTCCTCTTTCTCACCCCAACCCCTGCTTTTTTCTTTCTTTCTTTCAAGACAGGGTCTCACTGTCACCCAGGCTAGAGTGAAGTGGTACAATCATAGCTCCTTGTAGCCTCAAAATCCTGGGATCTAGCAATCTTACGACTTAAACCTCCAGAGCTGCTGGAACTGCTGGGACTACAGATGCATGCTGCCACAAACACATGCTGCCATGCCCAGCCAGAAACTTAGGATTTCAACACATGAATTTTGGAGTGACACAAATATTCAGACCACAGTAATGCGGTTCCTTAAGGTGTAGTTCATACTAGTCAAGTGGATATACCAATTAATAGAGGCAGAATTCCATCATAAGGTAAATAACAGTTGAAGATTTAAAGAAGCTATAACTGTCTCGTCTCTTCTTCTTTCAATAAAGTCATCTAATTTCTCAGTCTCCTTTATCTACTGACTCTCAATTTTGAGTTAATCTGCTTGCCTTTTCCTATACATAATTATTTTCATGTATTCATTTCTATACCTTTAAATGTGATGTATTCATCCCCTTTGTAGACTTCGTCGTTTATGAAAGGTTACTTATTTGAAAACCCACCTTGCTCACCATTAACTGACGTATCATCTAGGTCAGGCATCCTCAAACTTTTTCAACAGGGGGCCAGTTCACTGTCCCTCAGACCATTGGAAGGCTGGACTATAGTTTAAAAAAAAAACTATGAACAAATTCCTATGCACACTGCACATATCTTATTTTGAAGTAAAAAAAAAAAACAGGAACAAATACAATTCACACCGCTTCATGTGGTTTGAGGACGCCTGATCTAGGTGTAGTGTTTTGTGGGTTATGTGTGTGTAGGTTTTTGTTTGTTTTGTTGACATTATTTTCCTAGCTGAGTTGTAAGGTCCCTAATAAAACTATATCTGGCACTTAGTAGGTATTTCATAAAATAACTGAGTGAATAAGTGTTGTTAGCTAATTTCTCAATTTTACAACATAACTAAATATTTTCATTTTCAGTCTTAGTATTTTATGAAGGAAGAAGGGCTAACCACTTGTTTTGGGGCTTCTTATGCATCTAATAACTGTAAAGTACTCTTTAGATGTCAGAGAAAAATTCCCTTGATGAAATGTTTGATTAGTTTCTTCTAGTTCACTTAATTTTTAAAAGTATAAATTTATTACATTGTCATTATAAAGGTTTAGAAAATGAAGGAACAAAGAAGTAGAAATGCAAATCACCTATAATCTTACTCAAAAAAGAAAAAAAGAAAATCACCTATAATCCTATGGTTCAAAGAAACTACCTGACAATATTAGATTTATTTGTACATCTAATATTGTACCTCTTTGGTATGCTTTACTTTACCATATGCTTTACGTTCAGGGGGGAAAAAACATTTTTAATGACTACAAATTTCCTTAGTATAAGGGTCTAGAATTTAACTATTTTTCTCTTGCTGAACTATTAGTGTTATTCTCACTCACTTCCCACATCTCACCTTTCATTTTGGTTTATAGTAACACTGTTGTGTTAAAATCTCTGCCAATATTTCTATTTCTGTAGAAGAGATTCTTAAAGCTATTATAGATTCAAAAGAAATTAGCATTTAAAAAATATTTTATAGAAATTATCAAATTGCCTTCAAGCATGGTCGTATAAACTCCTACCCACAGAATAATAAAAATGCCTGTTGCATTCCATTCTCATTTGGTCATATTTTAAAGAAATAAATCCAATAAAACAAGTCAGACAGTGTGATGTCGAAAAAATAAAAAAAAGTTTTAGCATTGCTTCTAAAAGTTTGCAAATTACTGTTTCTCTAAATGTTTAGGTTCCAGTTTCATTAATATCATTTTCTTCTTTGCCTAGATTTTCTATGCAGTTCATGCTTTTCAAGCACGGAATGACCATGAACTCAGCCTTCAGGAATACCAAAGAGTCCATATAGTTAGGTTTTGTGACCTAAGTGGCAATAAAGAATGGTGGTTAGCTGAAGCTCAAGGGCAGAAAGGATATGTACCAGCTAACTACCTTGGGAAGATGACTTATGCATAAGAAAATAAGCCTTTGACCTATTTTCTCGCAAGCTGCTGATTGACATCTCATAAAACTGACTTACAAAGCTTTGGACCAGAAAGCAGGAAACCTCCAAACTACATGAATTGATACTGACTGTATCAGGTTTTGAGGAAGACTGGACTTCCTAATGAAATTATTTCATGAATGTCTTATAAAGAATTCATGTTAAAGGAATATTAAGCTAATAGAAACAGCAAAGCAAAAAGCCCAAGCTCCAACTATCAACTATATAAAAGTGGAGATCTTTTGAAAAGGTAATGTGTTTTTTATCATCATGACAGGCTGGATCTAAGAATAAGTTTTTCAGCTTATTATAATTTTTTTATTATTTTCTCAAATATGCTTTTGTTTGTCATATTTCTCTCTTGCAAATGCATGCTTATTTATATACATACACAATATAAATCCAAATATATTATGCAGTTTATATGTATGTATATAATACAGATTATACACATATATGTTTAAGCCACAGAATATACTAAATACATAAATGGGAATTAATTAAAAGCCAACTGATAGTCTTTAATGTGAAACCTTCCTTTAAGTTTTGAACCAATGGAAAAAACCGAGTAACTCGACATTAATATCTAACATTTGCTGAATCCAAACCACATTGCAGACATCGTTCTAAGTGCTTAATATGTAGTTACTTATTTGATACTCAAAAGTTATGAAGGAACTGCTGCCCAAAGAGGTGAAGTAATTTAGCCCAAGTCACATTGCCAGTAAGTGGTGGGGCTGGGACTCAAATCTAGGTAGACTAGTTCCAGGATCCATGCTCTTAACCACTACACTGAACTCTTCCAGTAAGTGTATTCTCTTGCTAACTGGAAGGCACTTAGTGATGCAAATAATAAACCCTGATGAGGGCCATTTTTCTCTCAGGCTTATAGTTAAATGTTTATTAGTTCTTTCAAATTAAGGATTATATTTTTTTGCCGTTTTTGTCTGGGGCTGGGTATGAACCCACCACTTCCAGTATACGGGGCCGGTGCCCTACTCTTTGAGCCACAGGCACCGCAGAGGGGAAGGGAGAGGGGTGGGTTGACGGAGGGTTAGTAGGGGACCACACCTGTGGAGCACATTGCAAGTACAAGTTGGATCCATCAGACGTAGAACACAAATGTCTTACTGCTGTAATTGAGTAAATGAGGTGAAAGCTATGTTGATTAGTAGGATATAAGCACCCCAACTTATACAAATAATCAACACATCGAATCCCATAACGGCATAAATGTATTTATGATCTATGTACAAATAACTGAATAAAAAAAATTAAGGATTATAGGGCTTCCTAGAGACAATAAAGTATCTAGGTTTATTTTTGTTTTGTTTTAAGCATTTTTGAAAGTATAATTCCTTAAAAATCATCCCACATAATTGCTAATGATACTTAATGAGCATATATTTTTGGATCACTCAATTACTTGGATGAATGGGAATGGTATATCCAGTTCTGAGCCAAGATGTAAATATTTTTAGTTGCTGATTTGAACTTAGATGAGGCAGGCATTGAGGATAACATTTGCTATACCACAACGTCCTGGGACACTGAACTTTAATTTGGGTAGTGACTGTTAGGATTTCAGACGTACTTTTTCCATACATTTTAATAAACTAAAGATGCTTCTTGGAACAACAACAAAAAAAAGATTAAACCACTTCAGTGGTTTCCTTTAAAAATCAAATTAAGGTAGCTTTCCATTGTCCATAACAAAAAATGCTAGTATGACATTAATTTTAAGATTGATCATATGGGCACAGTGGGTCATGCTTGTAGTCCTAACACTCGGAGGCCAACGTGGGCAGATCACTTGAGCTTAGGAGTTTGGAGACCAGTCTGGGCAGAAGTGAGATCCCATCTCTACTAAAAATGAAAAAACTAAAAGAAAAAAAAAAAAAAGGAAAAAAACTGAGGCCAGAGGATCATTTGAGCCCAGGAGTTTGAGATTGCTTTACCAAGGGTGATAGATGAGATTCTGTCTCAGGGAAAGTGGAAAAAAAAAAAAAACAAACCTTAATTTGAAAGATTTATTGATTCTTATAATGTATACTATGTTATATTACCAAAGAATATAAATAACAAAATGAAGAGTGCTATTTTTCAGAGGGCTTCTGACTTATAACACGCACACAAATGACACAATCACAGAAATTTCTAAGACATTTACATGACAGAAATATTTGCATTTTAGGATAATTTTCCTAAAATCATTTAATCTTGAGGTGGTTTTGTAAGGTTCTACTAGTAAGTTGTTTTGCATAAAATATTTTCTTATTTTGAATTGGGTAGTGAAAGAAGACTCTTTTTTAGAAATACAGATACTTTTTATGTCTTTTAATTACTCTTTGCACCCAATTTTAAAACATAACTAAATTATAGTTTGCCTAGAGTAAGGAATCCAAACTGACTACTGAGGAAACTATGAGCATGCAAAATAATAGGGAAATTTTATATACATATATAATTACATATATTTAAATGTGTAATATGTATAAAATATACAATATATGCAATACAGTTATATAGTATGTAAAATATAGTTATACTATAATATATATGTAATTACATATATATATGTAAATATTTAAAGTAACGGTGACCTTAATATACCCCAGAAAATTGAAGAATTATATAAGTAGTACCTATCTGCTTTTCTGGCTGACATAAATGACTAGATATATATGAGAGGGTTTGTCTATTTATGTAGTCCTAGGATTGATCCTTATAGAATGAAGAAACCACAACATTAAAATAATAATAATGCAATTAGCTGCTGAGGAAGAGCTGTAATGAAGCCACTTACTGCAGTTCCCCACTACTGTGGTGAACACATATTACTATAAAACTTTGTTATTGCTATTTTAGGCCAATCTACATTTCATTTTCCACTTAGACATTTATAGGTTTTTAAAATTACACAATACTCTCATTTTCTAAGTATTTTGTTTAAAAATCAAGTAATTTGTAATTTTGAGGCCTGATATTACTTTATTGGGCCTAAGGGAAATAAATTCCCAAGATAGTTCTAAGATGTATAAATCTTCAAGAAGTTTAAAAGAAAACTGCTGGTGACATTGGTATATTTAAGGCTACCTACACTAATGTAGTTATTTCTTCATAATTTTTTAAACTAAATGTTATTGCATACTACAGAATCCTCTGAAGTATTTTTCCAAGGAATGAAGAAGAAATTTTTGTAGCTATTTTTCTTTTTAAAATAAGTATGTTTTATTTAACATTTATTTTTAAATGTGGATGTTCTAAACTAATATTATATAAAATTTTGGAGATGTAAAAAAATTAATCCAATAATGAAAAATTATCATGGGTGCTTAAGTCATATGAAAAAGTCAGAAAGCCACTACTTGAACATTCTTTATATTTCAGAAAAATATCTTTAGTATTCATTAGGATAGAACAATTCTATGAAGGTTGAATTGTGCAGAGGAGACATAATGTACATTCTTAATCACAGCAATGAAGCATTGCATGACATACTTTAAATGCTAGACTATTCCATATTTTGTCTAAAATATAATTTGTACTTTTAGAAATGGCTATTAAGTGCCTGGCAACATTTGCAATAAATGCAGTTCTGGTGATTTATAAAAATTGCTGATTTAATTTCTGAAATATGGAATTAAAAACTCTTCACTTTTCCTACTCATTTCTTGGACTTTTATCCATTGTAAAAAACTCTCAAAGCTATACGAATAAAAGGAGGAATTCTTTATTTTACGTTCTACAACAAGAAAACAACTTTATTTAAATCCTATTTGTTATGACTTCTTAAGGTACTCAATGCATTGCTCAACACTAAATACATGTGGACCTCACAAAATTCAAGTTAAATTAGACATACAAATTTAAATTATAGCTGATGAGGAAGTAATTAAATATTATATGGAAGGATACTGGACTTTATACTCTCTAGGAACAGATCATTATTTATAGAATGTTACTCTTTTTAAAAGTCTGACCTTTTTCCTATTACTTCCCTCTCCCTATATACACTAAATAATATATTTAAAAACTCACTAAATCTCTGTGATTTACAAAATTACCCCAATATAACAAACCTTCACTCCTGGGCTCAAGTTGAGTCTGTGTAGGCCAGCTACAGCTTTCACAATATTACATTTTAGCTAGATACCGGCAAGATGTGCGTTAGCAGGAAAATAAGGCATATTTTAGCAAATACCGGAATAATATGTTCAAAAATAGAGGAAAGGGATTCTCAGTAAATTAAATAAAAAGCTTCTCTTAAAAAATAACACTGTGGTATGTAAATGTATTTATGGCTTTCTCTAATTCCTTATATAATTTTTATAATTATATATTAAATAAAGTTTTATTTTGGCAAAATGTATGTATTTCCTATATAACCTATAATCATCACAATATAATTTGTACTCTCAGCTACTAATAACAGTACTAGCACATCCACGTTAAGAGTTGGAATCACTTCAACTTTAAGTATTAGATGTTTCCAATTTATCTCATTATCATCTACGTTTCACAAAGCAGGAAACTGAGAACCACATACCTCATACATGGAGGGACTGGGATTCACAGTCAGGCATTTGCCTTCAGTGTCCTTTCACTGTTTTCCTTTCCTTTTTTTTTTCTTTTTTGAGACAGAGTCTCACTATGTCACCCTTGGTAGAGTGCTGTGGCATCACAGCTCAGAGCAACCTCAAACTCTTGGGCTTAAGAGATTCTCTTGCAGCCTCCCAGGTAGCAGGGACCAAAGGCACCTGCCACAACGCCAGGCTATTTTGTTGTGTTGTTGTCACTATTGTTTAGCAGGCCTGGGCCAGGTTTGAACCCACCAGCCCCAGTGCATGTGGCTGGTGCCCTAACCACTGAGCTATGGGCACCAAGCAGCTTTCCATTTTTTTTAAAGTCACTAAAATCTTTTCAAAAGTATAATATTCAAAACAGAAAAATCATACTGAACAAATTTCTAAACACTACCACAGGATTCAAATAAACAATCCTAAAAGCTTATTTGGTGGCATACTTGCTCATCTGTCTACTTATTCACCAAGCCAGTAAGTGCTTGAGAGCTCTAGTGGGAACACGGTGTTGTACAAGACACTCATACCCTCATTCCCTCATACCACTTAAATTCTAATGGGGAAAACAAACTACACGTAAATAAATAAAATCATTCAGACTAGTAATATAAAACTGGCTACTTTCATCACTGCTCAGTTAAATAGTCTTGTAGTTCACTTTATGATGTGGAAAAATCAAGGTATAAGAGCTACTTGAAATCAACTCTTAATACCAAATATACCTCTTTAAAAGAACAAACTGAGTTATATACAAGGTCTGACAATGAAGTTTGTAAATTCATCATAGGAAATTCTATGTTGAATATTACTACGGTCACCTTCAAAGTACTCCCCTTAGAAAGTTAGGCACTGATGCTGGCATGAGCACTTCTAGGAAAAGTTCACAAACCTAATTATCAGACCTCAGATGACAACAGCTCTGATGGTCATTCCAGAGAATTCCAAAATTGCTTTGAAGGGTGGACTATGTGCTGGCATTGGTACACATATTCCCAAGGGGAGTACTTTGAAGGTGACCATAATGATACTCAGCAATGAGGTATGTGGCACTTCTTCTAGGATTAGTTTGCAAGCTTAAATTGACTGACCTTGTACCTTATTAAATGTATACATACTTATACATACATACATATTCTAAATATAATGCATATATTACCTATACAAAGAGCTATACTCAATGAAAGATAAAATGTCAAAATAATCACTAAGGTACGATAGAAACTACTTCTCAACTCTGCCTAGTACTTATCTTTCATCATAGGATAAATTTTTTTCATTTCAAGTGCCAATGTGCAAACTGCAATAAGTACTACTGTTTTAATTTCTTTTTGGCTAGTGCTGGCATATGGGGCTGGCGCCCCACTCTTTTGAGCCACAGGCACTGCTCTGTTTTACTTTCTTGTAGGTAATGAGGTTACATTAACTTAATAGTTGCTGAGTTGAGTTTATGATGGGTCATTTTGTTCAGTTTTGTCCAAATTGGCTCTGAACTATAAACAATTATGAATTGTTATTTGGTCTTTTGACCTTAAAGAAGACTTGGGGTTCATGCCAAATTGATGATTTATCAACAGAAATCTGTTTCTTTTTTCTTTTTTTTTTTTTTTGTAGAGACAGAGTCTCACTTTATGGCCCTCGGTAGAGTGCCGTGGCATCAGACAGCTCACAGCAACCTCCAACTCCTGGGCTTAAGTGATTCTCTTGCCTCAGCCTCCCAAGTAGCTGGGACTACAGGGGCCCACCACAACGCCCGGCTACTTTTTTGGTTGCAGTTTGGCCGGGGCCGGGTTTGAACCCGCCACCCTCGGTATATGGGGCCGGCGCCCTACTGACTGAGCTACAGGTGCCGCCCAGAAATCTGTTTCTTAAAACAAAAAACATCTGTAGGAAGACTTTAAACATGTAAACAGACACCTACTCCACAAGTAAGTAATGTGATTATCTAAAACTTGGATTCTAATTAACCAGGAATAATGTGGTGCCGTTATTTAACAGAGCAGTTAAAAATAATCATCTTTCCTTAGAACAAGCTTAATTAATTATTTATTTTTTGAGACAGAGTCTCACTATGTCACCCTCAGTAGAGTGCCCTGGAGTTATGGCTCACAGAAACGTCACTCTTGGGCTTAAGCGATTTTCTTGCCTCAGCCTCCCAAGTAGCTGGGACTACGGGCGACTGCCACAATGCCCAGCTTTTTGTTGCATTTGTCATTGTTTAGATGGCCTGGGCCAAGTTCGAACATGCCAGCCTCAGTGTATGTGGCCGGTGCCGTAACCACTGTGCTATGGGTGCAGAGCCAGAATAAGCTTAATTTAAAAAGCTTTATCTTCACAGAATCATTTATCAATATATTTTATTAATGGAATAATGATGCTAGAAAAACCTAGGGATTAAGAAAGAGGGTTTGAAATTAGTTTATAGAGTGAAGATTTAGCAGCACACATCAAAGTTGATGGATCAACTGTTCCATCAACAGCTGGAATGATGGATCAATCCTGTTCAGGATTATAAATATGGGAATTTAATGGATTTCCAGTTTCTGGGTACAATTAAGTATTCATGAATTTAAAAATAGTTGCTGTGTTTTTCTGTGAATAATAAACTGTTTCTCTGCTAAAAAGCTTCCTATCTTCTGTCAGAATATATACGTAAAATGATGGTTGGCTATTTGTTAGGTGGCAAATAATGCAATGACTCAGATTCTTCACGGTTTCTGACTTAACGTACAATCTCAAGAATTTATCATTTAGGAGCTCTTTTATACAAAATTAACTAAAATTAGGTAAAATGCTATAACATTTTTGGGCAGTAAAAACAAAACTGTCTTTTCTTTCACAGTATAGAAGGTGCCAATGTGTGAATAGTCATAAATTTCCATCCACAAAGACTCTTGGAATGGGTATTTTTCTCAAGAATTCTCTGGAATGTGCATAACCAGGATTAGTCAATATTTATTGAATATGTATTATGTGCATATATTACATTGGTAACATAGGGCAATGTGAGATTAAATATTAAAAGGTGTGAAAGTTCACTATCTATTGGAAGAGACAAATCCATAAATAACTGATATGAGTGATAAAAATGGTAAAGATACAAATGAGATACGAGAAATCAATTAAAAAATTAATTTTGAAAAAGGAGATGAAATAATTGGAGAGAGTAAGACAATCACTTGAAATGAGGCTGGGACTAACACCTAATACCCAAAATATTGAAAGGAAAGTAGAAAACTATATATTGGGTACCTTGTAAGTTACCTCGTTCAGCAGGATCAATTCTTGGGGCTTTGTTAGAAGATGAATTATTTCTTTTTCGTTATATTCTCACATGCTATCAATCTTCTGAAATTCTCATCAAGAACCAGTCATTCTAATCATTGTTTTGACACACTATGGAAATTATTAAAATAAAAATGTTAAAGACATTTAAAATAAAACTTTCTGCATTGCTATATAATATTTAACATTTTAAGGTAAGAAACATTAGAAATTTGATTATGAAGATTTTTATTAAATTATAGTATATTACAATTTATGTCCTAATAATAAGCTTTACGTTAATATGATATAAAAACTACTTGGCCACATTACTTCTTCAGTTTCTTTTGTGCAGCTTTCTTCTTGACCATCTGTAATCGCTTCATAGCATTGAGCTGTGACTCTTGTGAAGTTGGACCTTTAAGGGATGCTGAGGGAGAGCTGCTCGATTCTGAAGTGGTTTTGCTAGGAGTACTTCCACTAGGCCCAGATGTCCCGCTATTTCCATTCCCACTTAGTTGGCTGCTGCTACCTGGAACTAAACTACTCGGACTCGGAAGACCTACTTTGCTGACATTGTCACAACTAACTGAGCGACTAAGACCAGTTTTGCCCAAGGTTAGAGGTGGAGGTGGTTTCAATGGCACAGTGGGTGTAGAGCTGTTATTGGACCCTATTTTAGAACCTATTCCTCCTTTGGATGATGTTGCTAGACCAGTTAAACCCACAGGCTTCTGGCTAGCTGATGAGGTAGCAGGTTTCCCAGTACTGTTTTGTGTTGTTGAATTCAATTTTGCTGTTGAGGGACCAGCAGAGGAAGTTTTGGCTGCAAAAGCTGCCCATCCAGTTAGGCCACTGGTTACTGAAGAGGAAACACTGGTACTAGAAGAATTTCCTGAAATAACTGTGGAAGTCTAAAAAAATAAATTAAATATTACATTAGAGCCAAGTGTAATCAACATCTATACAACATCCTTGTATATATAACAAGTTTAACTGTTAGTCTGTTTGTACCAAAGTAATGACTTGAAATATTTAAATCATACCACCAAATTAGGTTCTTATGAAGCTGATCTGAAAAACCACACAGAACAAAACTTATCCATAGCTACTAAGTATTTTTACTATTTCCAAAGAAGACAATTTGGATGTCATATTCTTTTCAAGAAATACATGGAATTTCTTTTTGGGAATTGTTTTTAGATTCAGCAATAAGTCATATCAGAAAATCAGATTCAGTGCATTAACTTCTTTATTTTTACTCACAAAGGTACTATCTAGCTCAGTAAAATATCTAATTCTTTCGAGTTTGCTCCAAATGGCTAATGGATAGTTTAAAAAATAAAATCCACTCTTAATAAAAAAAAAAATATTAAAAAAAAATCCATTCTTAAAGCACAAAAATGCTTACACCCTGGAAATTTAGGAGAGGATATCTGAGATAGAGAGATTCACTAAATAATTATTTACTGAGTGAATCTATGAGAGAAAGAAAACAGTTGTATATAAAATCAAAACCCATTTTTTAAAAAAATGTTCTCCCAAATTTGAGTAATAGCAACAAGCACTGTAAAATATATGTAAATATATAAAGTTAACCAGTTGGAAATATCTAACATTTATGATCTATTAAAAAGGTCTCATGATTTTAGTTTCATAATTTGTCTATGCTTTCAGTGAAACTATCACATAAGAGATTCTTGCTTCTATAAAAAGAATGTTATCAATTGCCTCAGTGACTGCACAGTGATTCACTCCCTAACATGTTATTTAAATGTATAACACTTCAACTTCTATCATTAACTGACTTGGCTAATCAGATGCTTATAGGGATACCAATGCCATTATATAAAAACATATGTCTCTTATGCACGTAACACCTTTCTTCATTTTAACATTAAGCACAAATGTACTTTGTTCAAATTAATTTTCAATAAATTTTTTTTTTCTTTTTGAGACAGAGTCTCACTTTGTCATTCTTGGTAGAGTGCCATGGTATCACAGCTCATAGCAACCTCAAACTCCAGGGATCCTCTTGCCTCAGTTTTTCATTTTTAGTAGAGATAGGCTCTCATTCTTGCTCAGGCTGGTCTTGAACTCATGAGCTCAAGCAATCCACCCGCCTCAGCATCCCACAGTGCCAGGATTACAGGCATGAGCCACTGCTCCCAACCTGAACTTCTTATTAATACCTTCCCTACCTTCATATCCTTAGAAAGATTCACAGAAGTGTTATGTTCACACACAGGTAAAAGGTAAAATTTCACAAAATAACACCCTACTTTTCACAAAATAACACCCTACTTTTAAAAATGGTAGTTATTATGTCTAAATTATATCTAGTTATATATTTTTTGTTGTTGTGGGATTTTTGTTTTTAATTTTGTGAGACGGGGTCACTTTGTTACTTGGGCATGAAGGAAGTGACATGGTCATAGCAACCTCAAACTCCTGAGCTCAAGTGATCCTCCTGCCTTAGCCTCTCTAGTGGGTGAGACTAAAGACATGTACCACCACATCCAGCTCATTTTTCTATTTTTTATAGAACAGGGTAACGCTATGTTGCTCAGGCTGGTCTCCTGACCTCAAGCAATCCTTCTTACTCCATGTCCCAAAATGCTAGGATTACAAGCAAGAGCCCTTGCTCCTGGTCAAGTTATATTTTAGAACTGGACTCTGAAAGAGTTGATAAAACATTTTTAGTTCTTACAAGGTATCCTTCAATATTGTCTGCATGTTTAATGAGTTGAAAAGTAATCAAAATAGAGACCTCTCAGATCTTTATTTTATGAGAGGAGGAATTTAGATTTTTGTTCACACTCTGAAAATTAATAGATTTTTTTTTACAGTAACATCATATAATAACTGTCTCCTGAGGTGACCAGGAAGGGAAAACTTCACATAAATCATAAATTTACAAAGAAAAACACAACAGTAATGGGAGAAAAAGTTAGTCAAGAAAGAAAAAAGAGATGTAGTAAATTTTTAATTTTCAGCTATAAAACACCTAATTTTTTCCCTTTCTCTTTCTATTAAACATTAAACTATGTGCTACATGTCTAAAGGATCATTTAACAAACTTCACAAAAGAAAACCTACCTGGAATAATTAAAAAGTCCAACACTTAGGAAGTATAAACAAGAAAGCAAGTTCGATGTGTTTGGCATTTTATTTTAATGCCTTGCTGTTGCCTGGTACTGATTTTCAACAGAATGACAGATGGTTTATAATATTTTTAGGACACATAGAAGTAAAATAACAAAAAAATGGAGATAGTAATTTCTTAATATTTCAGTGTAGAAAATAAATTTCTAAGTACTTTCAATATAAATATTTTCTTGCCCATTATCCTATTAGAAAAGCCATTTACTTTTTATTTTTGAGACTGTCGCCCTAGGTAGAGTGCTATGACATCACAGCTCACAGCAACCTCCAACTCTTGAGCTCAAGTGATTCTGCTGCCTCCGCCTCCCAAGCAGCTGGGACTACAGGCGCCTGTCACAACACCTGGCTATTTTTTGGTTGCAGCCGTTATTGTTGTTTGGTGGGCCCAGGCTGGATTCAAACCCGCCAGCTCAGGTGTATGTGGCTGGCACCTTAGCCACTTGAGCCACAGGCGCCAAGCCGCCATTTACTTTTTATATGTAAATGGAAACAAATTTTTTTATTCATAACACAAATTTATTCACTTTTATCAAAAGACAGCAAAACCTCTTAACCAAAACAAACATGATGGCCAAAGCCTTAATTTATTTGCTATGAAATGATTTTGTGTTCGATTCCTAAAAATAAACTTTAGAAGTAATGGATTAATATAAAAAGACTACCAAAAAGTGGTTAAGCATAGAATACAGCAACTCTAATTACTTTCAATAAATTAGTTATTCTTACTTCTATTCCAATTCACCAAGTTCCTATATGACAAGTCAATAATGGATATCCCTTGGGTATCAATTCTTGCTTGGTAAATTAAATTAAAAAATGATCTACAAATATAATTTTAATACCTTTTTCAAAGTACTTTATATTCACATTTTTTTTCACCACACTAAGGTTCTTGCACTTGCTATTTTTAATCACTTAAGGTAAATAGCTTTAGAATTTTCTGAGGTCAGTATTTCAGAATTTGAGGCTAATATTTTTTTGGCCCATCTTCAGTACTATTTTTATAATTAGAATGTATAGCCCAGTAAATTTATACATATTTATTGTATATAATTTATACATATATAACATAACATATACATACATATAATTTTTGTTATAAAATTAAATTAGAAAATTATTTAATTCCATGATATCAAAATGCCAAGATATTAATAATAATCCATGTGATTTCAAGGATGCAAATCTGGAAATGAGAAAGGTAATATTCTTATTAGATGATATGGTCTTTAATATAAGAGGTAGGACCATAAAAGTTCATGATAAAAAAGAAATAGAAAAACACACCAAAGCAAGAACACTTTTTCAATAGCCCATAAGCAGGGATTAAAAAAAACCAATGAGGCCAATCAGCTTACATAGTATGGGAAGCAAACTTGTTAATACTGAGGGCAGAAGTGCTTAGAATTTAAACCAAATTCCTAATTGGAGATAAGCATCTAACCACACAAGAATGGTAGAGAATGTCATTTTAGAGTGATTACAGTTTCTACTTGTGATAAAAAGAAAAACAGCAGAATTAAGGACTAAATAATGATATAAATGTTCCTTTAATACCTATTAGTAATGCAGTCTTAATTTCTAAAGTTAGTACATAAAGTTTCTCATTAAATTTTTTTTTGAAGAAACTACTGTTTAGTTAACTAAATTAAGATATAATCTTAGATAAAAATGAAATGTACTATACCTTGACTTCTGTTCTTTTAAATGCTAGAAAAGTTGTCTCTTGTTTGAGTTTAGTTTCTGGTTTCTTAACTAATGGATCTTTGACAGCAGGAGCTACAGAAACAACTGTAGGGGCTGGTTTCTGTTGTGGTTTCTGAGTTTTTTGAGCCTGCAAAAATCAGTGAATTAAATTAGATACAAAATCTTAACTGATAATCTATCAGCAATCTCATCATTGAAATGAAATGGTTCTCAACATATTAAAAAATATTATGACAATGAATATATAGACTCTTAGACAAATTATTTTCATCATCAACATCACACGAATAGTTTGGATAAATGTCATTAATTTCTAAACAGTAAAGATAATATTAAGCTTTAGCAATTATGCTGAATAGGGTTGGTTAAATACGATTTTGACAAAACAAACCAAATCATTCTTTTAGAAAAAGAAAAATCACAAACAATATGAAACTAGGTCGTTTTACTCATCATGAAATGCATTTATTTCTCATTATGGTTGTTCAAAGACTTAGTAGTTTTCTGCTTACAGTATGAGTCCCTATTTACTGAGGGTGAGTTAAAATATAGCTCAAATCATTTATATGGTTTTAAATTCAGACTGGGGAAGAAAAAACTATTAATAAATTATGAACTTCTTTTTCCACACTGTAGAACTGGGCATACTAAATCCTTAGAGACATAAAAACAAATTCCTATATTATATAAAAGGAATTTGTATCCAATATTCCTTTATAAGCATTTTCAGTTTGATTTAGACAATAATTGATTTTTTTCTCTTATTTTATAACTAAAAACTTTACCAAATTTTTAGTTTTTAAGTGTTTTCCATGTAGACACAACTATACAGATAGTACACTTCAATGTTTTAGAGTACAGCTTTTGGAGTCAAACATAATGAGGTAGGATTAAAACCCAGCTGAACTACTTTCCTAGCCATGTTACTTCAGGTAAAATATGTAAATATCTAAAAGCCTTGTTCTCTTCATCTGTAAAATGGTAATAATACCATCTATTTCAAAGGTGGGTTATAAGGATGAATTATGGTAAGAGTTTAACATAATGCCTGGCACATGTTAAGTGCTAAAAATAATAGTGACCATTTATACATTATTATTTACAAAGGATAAACAAACTGAATCTGGAAGAACCCATCCATTCTGGATGGGGAAAAACGCTCCCAGACAACCATTCCATAGTCTTTGATAATCCTCCTAACTCTACACAATACTATACCAGGGAATTTATTAATAATTTGTCCTCTCATTCCAGAAGCCTGAATTTGGCCTATTTTACCCTTTTTAAAGCCTTTTTGTTAACTTAAAAAAAAATTCTTTTCTCTCAGAAGGAACTGCTTATGTAATCTTCTTGTGCTATTGTTTGCTGTACTATATATTTTGTTCCTTAAATCGCAATTAATGTTGCTTTTTACATTATATACATTCCACATCAAAGTACAGCTATTTCTAGCACCACTTATAAAGCAAGATTCAGATTAAAAATATAAAGGATGGGGCAGCGTCTGTGGCTCAAAGGAGTAGGGCATTGGCCCCATATGCCGGAGGTGGCGGGTTCAAGCCCAGCCCTGGCCAAAAACTGCAAAAAAAAAAAAAAAAAAAAAAAAAAAATATATATATATATATATATATATATATATAAACGATGTTGGAAGACTATGTGTGGTTAAAATCTCACCAGCAGGAAAGGAGGGCATTTTATCCTTTACTGCAAAACTGTTAAGAGACTGCTGCTCTCATAGTGAATCAGAAACATATGTTCTCCATAGCCATGGATTCCGGTCTTAAACGGCCTTCCAGTCTTAAGTGCCCTTTTCCCACAGCTACCATCCAGAAGCCAGACTCTGAAGACCAATCTAACCTGTCTGCTTCAGCACATGAAGCCAAGACAGGACCTCTGCCTAGGAGATCATCTGTGGATCTACTGTCTCCCTATTTTACCCAGCTATCTTAGAAACTGAGTAATTTCCAGAGCCATTTGTCCTCTGCTGGTAATACTAGTTTAGGGAAGTAGGATACAATAATTGACTCAGTGTTGTTCAACAAAGGCATTACAATTTTTCATTGAGTAATTGCTTCACACATTGCAGAAAGTATAAAATACTCTACTCAAGCACTAAGTGCCAATATGGCAGTAATGAAAAAACCCCACATATTTCTAAATGCTACCAACTATGAATGTACTGCTACCTTAGATGGAGAACCAGTGCAGTAAGTGATGTGAGTCTCTTACCTTGAGCTGGGGTAAAACCCATCATGGGGCTGAGAGAAAATTATAGAACTGAATGACCTTGGACCCTGCAATACACTATCACAACATTCTCAACAAGGTCTTCTTATAATAACATGTATGCAGAACATGCCCAGTTGGAGAAATTAGTGCAAGGAGGAATAGGACATTATAACATCTTTGAGAGACCTTGGAGCAATAACCAATGCACACATGAGAATCTTACTTAAAGCAGTTATGGTTAGAATGACTAGATTTACAATCTCTACTGTTCCAAATTCCATTCTCTCATTAAACTTAATGTTTATCGGATCCTGATCTTCAGGATACTGTAGATCATGTCTTTTGGTATTGCCCACATCTGCTCTTTGTGTAGCCAAGACATGTTCTATTATTAGCCATGGTTCCCTATTTAGTCCTTTTGATTCTCAGATACATACATTGCACTACTGTTGATTTCTGGCACTAATCCACATTTTCTCTCTTTTACTAATCTTGGAATAAGAACAAGAGAATGCAAAAGATGCTCAGACCTGTGCTTTGTTTTTGACGCTGATGATTTAAGACATGGTCTTATTGATGAGTGAATTACACATTTAATTTGCAAAGCAAATAAAGAATAAACATTATCCCAGACAAAGAAAAGCAGCTGAGAAGCAGACATGCCAGAACATGAAAGTTTACCCACATATTCAGGGAATGATATAGTCTGGCATGGCCAGAGTGTATGAGTGTATATGGTAAAGCAGTGAAAGAGAAGGCTAATGGTAGACTTGGGTCAGAGAGAGAGTCCACATATGCACGCTAAGGAGTATAACCTCATTATATAAGGAACTGAGAGCCACTGGACATCTTTAAGCAGATAGTCAGATAAACATTTTAAAAGAATGATTCTAATTATTCTAATTGTAGTGAGTAAAGTGTATTGAAGGGAAGCAAAGAAACCTCTTAAGAGGCTACTGCAATAGATAAGTAATGATGGATGTATAGAACAGGGTAATAAAAGAGAAATGAAGAGAATGAGAGATATATGAGAGGTAGAATTAACAAATTTGGGAAACAAAAGAGTAGGGAATCAAGAGAGGCATTAAAGATAATGTTCTGTAGCTGATGCAAATGGGAAAAAACTGAGGAGAGAACATTTTAAAGATGTTGAACTTAAAGTACCTGTAAGATATCTAGTTGACTAGGGAGTTGCAGAAGCTCACCCAGAAAGAGGGTTAGAACTATCAACACAGATTTGGTGTAAACTAAGTCACACACACACAAAAAAAAAAAAAATGGAGAGAAAAAACACAGGGAGAACATGCTTGCTTTAGCGATTAAGAGTTAGAGTGAAATACAATTGAAAAAACTTTGAAGATATACTAAAGAAAAACAGATTACTGTTACAACTTGTTTCTTTTGACAATTATCAATTCTTACTGGTTTCTTATCAATGCTCTGGAATGTATTATATTGCTCATCTGTAATAATTTTGGTCAAAATCCTAAAGAACTTGTTTAAATAATAAACTAAATAAAAATCAAATTGAGCAGAGAAAACTAAAACTTGTCACAACAATTTCTTGTTACAAATAAAATTGAAATTTGAGTACTTTTCATTTCCTATTTCTAATTTAACTGATTATAAAGTAAAACGTACATCTTGTAGTTTTACTTTAAGTAATTCTGACCTTAAAAAGATATATTTGATCAAATTTATTTTATGTAGAAATTCATTTACAACATGAGACCTTTTCTATTAAGAGTTCTAAAAATCTAAAATCTAAAAAAGGGAAGAGGGATGGAAAGGGGAGGACTGAACAAGTCACTGAAGTAGATGGCGACTCCCTGATTTCTTTAAAAGGAAAATTATGAAATTCACTTATCATTTATTGCCTTTATAAATGAATAAAAGTTAGAAAAACATAATAACAAATAACGAACAAAAAATGATGCAGAATGATGTTAAGGACAGTAATATAGGTGAAGAGTAAAAAGAGGTAAGTACATTAGAATGAGATAAATGATCACTTGAAGACAACGAGAAGACAAACAGAGAAATAACAGATGGAAAGACAAGAGACACACACAGTACTGCCTCTGTACACACAAGTTTGGTGGCTTAAGCTCACTCTAAAACTTTCTGTATTTTCTTATCAGACTTGACAAACTGGGGACTTTGTATATAACTACCTCCCACAGTATTTCACAGTATTTTTACTGTGTTTATAAATACACTGATGTGTAGGTCACTAATTCTGTTTGTTTATCTATATTAGAATAAGCTAAAAGCTAAACAGAGAAAATGCCTATAACATGGTATGGTTAGTCTTTAGGCATAGACATACAAACCACATGTGCATTACTATGTATACAAACATTTACATAACCAGTTTATATTATTTCTTCAATATCCTAAATGTTCACTTGTTTGTTTTGAAAACACATACTAACGAAAAAGTGACAGAGACTATTAAGATAAAGAAAAGTATGATTCTTACCATTCTTTTCATTTGTCTGGTACATCGGGCACAATACCACACCAGACGCGGGTCATTCACTTCCTTGTCTGTCACCTGGGGTTTATGGCAATCTTGGTGGTAGAGATTATGGCATTCCTGACATTCGACTAATTGATTACCAGATGCCACAGTCATTTGCCTAAGAAAACAGACCACTAAATATTACACTTTCCTGCATGTAATATCTTAAGTCATTTCAGAATTTTTCAAGTAAAATTTGGCATATTAAAAAGGAAAAAAAAGTTCCAAAAAACAAAGAACAAAACAACATATTCATGGAGTCTGCCCTTCATTCCTTTTAAGCTTATGTTCAACCATTAATAAATACTTAAGTTGCCTTAATTATATTTGGCTATTTTGTCCTTGTCATTCCTCACTGTAATTTTTTTCTATCAGAAGGCAGACTTTGATTAGTCCTATAACAGTATCATACATTGACTATTTCTCTGCATTTCTATTAAACTCCTTAAATTATCATAGTAAGTCTCTTAATGGAGGGTGTATATGTATATCTCCATTATTACTTTATCATTTATTATAGAACATAAAGGTTAAAATAAATACATATGAAAACAATGAATCTCTTAACAAATGATTCTATTCAGAAAGCACATTAATTCATTCTCTATTATGTTCATAAAAGCTTATAGTTATTTACTCAGTCCCAGTGCAACAGAATTGAACATTTTTATGACTAAAACAGCAACAAAAATATCAATCTTTGTTGTGATAAAGAAACCAATTAACAATGAAAAACTTAGCCTCTGGCATTAAGAAGTTGATGTTATTTAGTATTATTATTATCTAGTTATTATTACAAGTATTATTAATATTAAGTCTCTAGTTATTTCTGATTTTTAAAATGTATTTTCTTCTAAGTAAAATTACATTTTAGTAATTATGCATCCACATTTTAAGACACCAATCAGCAAAACCTACAGGAAGCATTCCTTTCATCTTTATTAGCCTTAGGAAAAGAATTAATAGTATTTTGGGAAATTGTACACAATTTTATCTTTATAAAAGCCATCAACAATTCAGAAAAAAAAAGGCACAGACTTCCTCAAAAGATGTAAATAATTGAGCCTACTGAATAGACTCCTCCTTACTGAAGAATAATACAATCATCACTTTCCCTCTAGAACCCAAGAATGTAGAAAATGTTACCACAACATAACAGATTAAAGAAGTCATAGTCAAAAAGATAAAATATTTGCCAAGTTTCAAGATGTTAAACAGGTACATGGTCAGTTCATAAGGTATAATCTACGTATCTCCTCATCACTCCCAAATAATAAAAACAAAATGGAAAACACCCAATGATTACTCTGATTTGGGAGAAGGAGTTGTGTGCTCTTTACAAAGAAACAAAAGAATCCGTGGCAAGGTACAACTTACCTACATACAACACAGGCCAATCCCATCTCCATGGCAAAATCATCAGCACTGGTCTCTTCAAAACTAGAAAGATCAGCCATAGCTAAATCTTTGCTAGTTTGAACGGTAATGGGAGAGGATCGTGTCTCTGGTTTCTCCAATCTAGGTTTCTTAGGAATATCAACTCCTTCAGGAATGTCTGATTTCATCTATAAAAAGCACATATCAGAAAATAATAATGACAGTAATGTGGTAGAATAAACTTTCAACCACTGAGAGACAAAGAAGGAAAATAGTATGTGATGATATTTCACATTGTTAGAGACAGATGTGATACACACATTAAGGTAGAATTATAACTAACTTACAATTAGTATGTTAAAGGAAATCAGCAAGATAGAAATAAACCAGAACAGTTTAACATATACTGGTACTCTTTGTACTCTTCTATCTAGTAAAGAGTTCTGGAAGTTCAATGGATTTACATAAACTGCATTTCCCCCCAATAAGATGTTTCCCCCCCTGTATTGAGAATAATAAGGCTATTTAATTTAAATAATTTTAATTATAAACTACTAATATTTAAAATATTTTGAAAGAAAGTAAATAATGAGATATCTTCTAGTCATCCAAACTTCACATTGCCATATTTGCGTCAAAGTCAATTCTGGCTCCTTTTTGTAGAATATAAATATGAACAGTATAGTTGCAAGATTGGCAAAAATTAGAAAGTTGGTAAGATGTGCAGAACTTGGAATTCTTACGTTTTGTTGATGGCAGTATAAATATAATATATCCACTTTTGGCAATTTGGCAATGTCTAATAATGTTGAAGATGTTATATCCTATTGTATCAACTTACAAATATGTATCCTATAGAAACCACTAACATGTTTGCAAAGAGATATATAAAGTAGGTCAATGATACCACATATGATAGAGAAAAAGGAAAAATGACCTAATTGCTCATCAGTAGAGAAACGGATAAATTGTTTTATTTATAAAATGAATATTATGTGGTAGCTAAAAGAATTATCTAGATCTATATGCATAAATATAGATAAATTAGAAAAGCACAGTGTTGAGTGGAGAAAAAGTTACTAAAGAATATATATACACAGTATACGATTTATGTAAATTTAAAAGTAAAGAAAATAATATAATACAGTTTATGAATAGTACTATTTAATGAAAGTATAAAAACATATATCCTACATCCCACCCTGAAGGCAAGAATATTTTTTATTAATTGCTAAAATCTTAATCACTACTTGTGGAAATAATCCAAAATACACAACCCAAGAATTACCTGTCGCCCTGTTAAGGTGCATGCATTGTATAACAAAGTTCATGTTTAGTCATTTGAAATTTTACTTTCCAACAACTACCTGTTTTTTCTTTCCAACAACTATCCATCTAGAAACTTGGAGGTATGGATTGAAGTTTACCCTCAAAATTACTATAGTCCCTAAGGTTCACATATTTATTGATAAAGACTTCAATAAATAGCTAAAACAAATTAACCACTTAAATTTAATCAAAAAAATTCCAAATTTTACTCATTCAAAAAGCCAACATCTATACCAAGCAAAATTTATCTACTGAGTGATTACCATGTGCCTATACCCATTATTGTAAAAGACATAGGCACAAAACATTGTTTTCTGCCTGAGGAACAAATAACTTACTCTTTTTTGCTTTTAACTAGTTTTAAAAAAAAAATAAACTTACTTTATCAGCAGGTCTCTTTTCAGCTTCCTTCTTTACCTTTTCAGTTGTAAGGACCTTGCCATTATTATTGCCAGGAGGAAGACTGGATGATGTTTTGGGCTCTTGTTTAATGGAAACAGTTTTTGTGCTTGAAATTTTGGGTGGCTCCACATCCTATAAAGTGAAATAAAAAGATAACCAGTAATTAAATGTTCAAGAATTAAATATTCAAGACTATCTAATACATCATAAAAAACAGATCTAAACAAGTTTAGGTTAAAAATTAAGATACAATGTTATAACCAATGTAATACCCTGTTCTTAAATAACTTTACTAAGAAATAATTGATATATAAACTGCCCCTAATGAAAGTATAAAATTTGATAAGTTTTGACATATGCATACACTTCTGACACCATCACTATAATCAGTATCATGGACACCATCCATCATCCCCTCACATTTCCTCCTGGTTGTTTACAACCATTCTCTTCTAGGTATATATCCCGTGAAACTATGTATCCCTGATATTTCTGTAACTACAGATTAGTCTGCAATTCTTAGAAAGGTATATAAGTGGAATTATATTGTACATTTTTTGGTGTAACTTCTTTTAATCAGCATATTTATTTTGAGATTCATCCATCTGTTGTGTTTATCAATAGTTTATTCCTTCTTATTGCAGAATAATATTCCATTGAATATACATACCACAATTTGTTTACCTATGGATGGACATTTGGGATGTCTGGAGTTTGGGGATATTACAAATAAAGATGTTGCAAACATTCATGTGTAAGTCACTGTATGAACATATATTTTCATTTCAATAAATGTCTAAGAGTAAAATGACTAGGTCATATAATAAGTATACGGTTAATTTTCTAAGAAATTACCTAACTGTGTTCCAAAGTGGCTGTACCATTTCACATTTCCACAAGGAAGATATGAAAGTTCCAGTTCCTTCACAACACTACCAACACTTGGTATGGCCAGTCTTTTTAACTTCAGACATTCTAATATGTGTGTGGATTTAGTTTATATTTCCCTAGTGGCTGATGATGCTGAACATTTTTTCAAGTGTTCATTTGTTAAACATATATCTCTTTTGGTGAACTATTTAAAACTTTAATAATTTTTTTCTCATTTTAAAAAACGGGGTTGTTTGTTAATTATTGAATTTAAAGAGTAGCTTCTAGATTCTGGGCACAAAACGTTTAAAAGACATACTATTGGCAAATATTTCCTGTCCATCTGTGGCTTGTCTTTTCATTCTGTTTTAAACTTTGAATCCTTATTCTTATAGCTTTGCTGATATAGATACTTCTTATTTATTTTTATTAATAATATATACAAAGTATATGTATATAATAGCTCCTTGGGATCCCTCCCTCCTCCAAAGGAACGGGATTTCCTCATCATTCTAAATAAAACTAAAACAGCTGAGTGCAGTTTATGTTCTTGTATAAGTACAGAAATATAAATGGGAATAACACACATCAACTTCAGAATAGTGGCTACTTCTAAGGAAGAAGAAAAGGGGAAGAGATGAGATAAGGGGCTCCAGACCTATCAAGCAGGGCTTGTTTATTGTGCCAATTCTTTAGTTAACTGAGGCCTATAGTTTTTTAGTTATATTGTAACATTGCTATATATTCATTCATTTATGTATAATGTATGGCTGTTTTCATGCTGTTATAACACAATTAAATAGTTCCAACAGAGACCAGCTAGTCTATAAAACCTAAAATATTTCCTATTTGCTACTCTAGAGGCTGAAGCAGGAGGATCACTTGAGCTAAGGAGTTTGAGGTTATCCTGAAAACACACCAGAACTTGCTTCCAAAAAAAAAAAAAAAAAAATTATTTGGTATTTAGTTCTAACATAAGAAACTGAGAACAATCTTGAGGTATTTGAAAAAACTAATTCAGCTAAGAAGTCGATCAAGTCACTGATGCATGAGCTAAGTTCTAAATTCATGATTTCACATTTGACTACTCATTAATGTAAATGAATATAAACAAATATTCGTGTTAAAATACATTTGGAGAGCTGGTAATGTTCACAAGTATATCACTACCTTTGGGTGATTCTTAGGTATGACAAAGTTAGAGAAATACTGACATAAGTCATTCTTTTTACACAATTCAACTGATGGAAATATTGAACTGAAGCCTCAAATTAAATGGATGTAGGCTTTTAAAATACATGACAGAGTATGTGTTTTTCCAAACTGACCAAGAGAAATAAACACTAGTTACAAATCTAAAGGCACCATTTTTTTTTTTTTTTTTTGAGACTGTCTCACCCTATTGCCCTGGGTACCTGGGTAGAATGCTGTGGCATCATAGCTCACAGCAACCTCAAATTCTTGGGCTCAAGACATCCTCTTGCTTCAACTTCCTGAGTAGCTGGAACTACAGGCCTGCACCACAACGCCCAGATAATTTTTAGTATAGACAAGTCTCACTCTTGCTCAGGCAATGTGAATTCCTGAGCTCAAGCAATCTATCCACCTCACCCTCCCACAGTGCTAGGATTATAGGCGTGAACCACTTGCACGGCAAGCAATAAGCTTTTAATCACAACAAATTTGTCATAAACTTTAAAAGATGAACTTCGAGAATCTCATAATGCTGTTTTTTTTTTTTTTGTTTGTTTTTTAATAATAATAGGTTTTTCCTATTTGGACAACACCAATACCCACAGCAGAATAAACTTGGTAGTGTGTTTTTGGTAAAGCTATCTTAATTGGGTGCATTTAAACTCATTAAACCTGTCAAAATGAGAATGGGTAGAGGAAATAAGGTCACAAAGATTCTACTATTCAAAAGACAGTAAAAAGGTCTGAGGGTACTAGAACTAGTACTGAAAGAAGGTTGGGAACAAAATAATCACTATTTACTTGTACACTGAACCTGGGATTTAACTCTCTCTTGAGCTTCAGATTCTGATTAGACTTGAGCTGGTCATGTAGTTCTATCTTCCCCTTCTCAGTTTGGTATCCAGGTCCACACACCCCAGTGACTTGTAGTTTCAGGGATAGGGCTTTAGAAGAGCTTGAAAAAATGTCTTTGTAGGTATTACCGAACACAATAAAAGCTGTCATTCACTGAGAACCTAGTATACACAGTGTCCATGAAGTTAGTGTGCAATTTTAAACTGCACACAAACTTTACAGACACCCTATATATACCAGATAGATACCACATTAAGGAACTGACATATGATGCCTCTTTTCATTATCACAAGGGTGCAAAGTAACGCTTACTATCCCCATTTTACAAATAAACAAAGACTCATGGAATGAAGTTACCATTTACCAGTTACTTTATGTAAAATGAGGAAAGTAAACAATATCAAATCCAAAGGACTGTTATCTTAATTAAAATTATATACATAAACCACTCAGAACTAAGTGCCCAGGACATAGCAAACATGCAAGATATGTTACCTATTATTATCACACAACTATTAGAAGTCAGCTGGGATTTAAAATAGCTTTGTCTGATTCCAAAATGCGTATTCTTTTCATATAAAGTACCACTGGCTGCATTGTTATTGAAACTACATAGTTCTCAGAGTTCAACCATACCTTACACCTCCTTTTCTCTTAAATCAGCCTACCCACATCAATTTACTTTGTTGAAAATACCTGTCCTTTTACTTCATTTTATTTTTGTCCTTAAAACATTAGAGAATAATTATAAGTAAGTTGTGGTTACATCCAGCAGCTTTAAAAAACAATTCTGATCATAAAGAACTGGAAAGTAAAGGAATTCATAAACAAGCTGGATTCTATACACATAAAGTAGTAGAGAATACTCTGCACTCTCAGCTAATTTTTCTATGAGGCATAACAGTTCTCTGAAAACTTGAGGGAAGAAAAGAATGTTAAAGAATATAATTTCTTCTTACCACAAGGAAAAATTATTTTTGTGGAGATCATTTTGAAATGGTTTAAATGCTCTGTTACTACTACAGGCCTTACAAAATTCTCTCCAAGCTTTTTATTCATGTAGGTACCTTTTGAGATGGCCGGTAACTTGAATCAATGCCCCGAGCCAAAGATTCATCAAGCAGTGCTTTTAGCTTTTCAGCAGAATCTTTACTCTTTGAATGTAAGAAACCCAGTGCTTTCAAAAAAATGGGATCAAGTTCCAGGTTCACGGAGGCAGCCATTGCAAACACCTGAAGTAAAAAAAGACAGGGAAGTAATTTAAAGAAAAAGTACAATTATTTATGTCAACAAAGTTTTAACTATTTTGTTCATTTGTTTATAATAGATAATACTGTGTACATGATACAAAATTTAAAATGTCCAGAAGGTTATTACAGATAAAAGCAAATTTCCTTCTTACTCCTGACTGGCTTTACCTGATTCTTTTCTGCTGAAACAACCAGCATTATCATTTTCTGTGTATCCACAGCCATGGCAAAATTTTAAAACCAGATAAGCTTTACAGAGCCTCTTCCTAAGGCTCTGCTAAGGAAGGCTCTTCCTAAGGCTCTGCTAAGGAAGGCTCTTCCTAAGCCTCTTCCTAAGTCTCTTATAAGTGTATTCAAAGATACACTTATAATTTCAGTACATAGAACTTGATGTGTTTAGATCAAGTTAACTCTCTATCAAAATTTCTCTCAAACTTTATTTCCAGGACAAAACCAAAGATGTGCTGTGTATGTGTTTGTACGTGCAGGAGGTGTCACAGGAGGGCAATGGTTAAAGGGTGCCTTAGTCTTTGTCCCCAAACTTGGAACACACTGATACCCTCATTAGTCATCTTTAGATTGCATTAACCTATTTTTTTTAAACAATAAGGTCTCTGAGTACCATAAATACTTAAAATATGGCAGCAATTTCACAGTCATCTCTTACTTTTAGAGGTCTATAACACTACCAAAAACTTGCTGTAGGTTGAATTCTTGGCATTTGAAAGCAGTCTGAAAGGGGATTTTGCTTGTTTCCTTTCGCCTACATCCCTCCTCAGCCCTTTCCAGGTCACATGAGAAACACACATACGCCTGGTCACTTTTTTTTTTTTTTAAGTTCCCAAGAAGCTACTATTTATCTACCTGATAACACCAAAATTGTCAAATTCTGTGCTTTACTAAAATGTCATCTGAATCACCCAAGAAAAGGAGTTTAAAAAGGCCAATACTAGAATGAAAAAGTAACCACATTTCAAATTGTATTAGTAAGAATTTAAGAAAACTGAGAAGCACCCTGTCACTTCTTAATATTACGTTATTACATACATCATCTCTACGTAACGATAGGTACAAAAAGGTATTTTTAAATTTACTCACAGGGCTGGTTACCACACACGTTCTGAGAAAAAAACAGCTCCTCAATAAAATTTCCATGATTAAAAGGGTAAACCCAGCACTCTTCTAGAATGAACAGGGGAAAACAGCCTAACCTTTCTATTGATCTGCTTTTATATAGCTAAATGGAATAGTTTACTTATCCTGTTTTATGGACTAATGACAAAAGGGTTGATACCTAGAAGAAGCCTTGTGATATATTAGAAAGACCATTACTTGAAATTTCTATGCTGAAAAATGAAAGCCAAGTTTTGTTGTTATGTATTTTTGTAATCACAGATAAAAGGTTTACATTACACATTAGGTGTCAGTCAGCACAAGACTACAGAAGTCCTGAACACCAACATTCCAATTGGAACCTTGAAGCCAGTTCTTCCACATGTCCCACAACTAGCCCCAGTGGTCCCCACAGTGAAATACAAGGAGAAAAATAATAAAATTGCTATTGATTTTTGTTTAAAAAAGCTGTTTATATACAGAGGAATAATAATGCTTGTATATAATCGACGACTAATCACATATGTATGAAAAATGCTCAGTTCTTTTACTCATAGAATAAATAAAAGTTTGGAGTCCACTGCTCTAGACTATCTAGCAACTTCTAGTTTCCCCTTTCCCTCTTCTGTACATCATGGCTGCTCTAAGATACAGAAAAACCTCCCCTTTGCAAATCCCACCAGCACTCATTCAGCTCATCACTTCTGGCTCTCCACATTAACCTCATTGCTATCTGCCAATCATCTTCCAGCTCCTGCTCGTTGCACATACCCCTCCCTGTTCCACTTTTTCCTGAAGTATGTCTTTTCTTTTATCCTTACTCCTCTCACAAAAGACATCACCTCCTTTATAACCTTCTCCAAAACTGTGCTCTTTTGACTTGTTTCATCCCAAAAAGCAAAGAGAGGTCTAAAGAGGTCTTTATATTGCTGCTTTTAGAAAAATATTGCAAGACCATGTTATATCAACATCTTCTCTAGACATCCATATCTTACTTTCACTGTTACTAACGTATAGAGCAAGCTGACCTGCTTTCTCTCCCCCACCATCATCTTTAACAATTTTAGCATTTATGCTGATTATCTTCCCCAATTTTCTATACTCAGTTCATTTAGATCTTCAACCTCAACAAGCGTCATCTTTAGACAGCAAAATCTGAAACTTGCCACTATTCTTTTTGACTACAATCTTCCATAACTCTATCTGTTCCACTGTCTCGAGTCATGAAACTCTTCAAGGTACCAAGTCAATCTTTCTTCTCAGTTTATTTATTCATCTCTCTACTTTCATGCTAGTTGTTCTTTAAATTTATAGAGGCCTCCAATTTCTGTCCCTTCTGCTTTTTCTTTACTGGCACCTTCTTGCCCTGACTTCTTTCCATTACTCAACAGAAAATAATAGTTGAGCCTAAAATAAAATGTTCACAGTTAAGTTTTATCCTTTATATTTTCGTTTTCTATCTTACTACTAGTCTCCTTTTTCCATTGTTTTTTTTCTAATTCCTATTGACATCTTTCTTACTGGCAAATACACACATGGTAGATGAAATTTACTTTCTATTGAAGTCATAGTAGACATCAGCAACTACAGTGTAACTTTGTCAGTCTATTTCCTTTACTATTTCTAAATTTATTTCCCTAGGGTTACACCAAATTATGTTACTTCCATACAATTCCTTTCCTGTTATATTCGCAAATCCATGACCAAAACAGACTATAAAACACCACATCATTTTTTACCATGGATCAGAGTTCTAAAAAAAGTCCTCTGTGTGTGTGTGTATGGGTATGGGAAAGAAAAAAAAATGTACATGTGAAAGAAATTAATGCATTTAATGAAGGTTTAATTTAAAAACCTACGTATTGCTTTCAAGAAATAAGAATGTGAGAAAATTAATATTTACCACTTTAAAACTGTCAGTGACCTAGGGAAATGGTAGTAGTGGTACTGACTGACATGAGTGAATTCTTGGGTCATGCTAGGCATTGTCTGCGGCAAAGCATACACAGAACAAATTCCCACACTAAACATGATCTTTTTTCTCTCTTATTGTCCTTGACTTATTGCAGTATGCCATTTTATTTCTTATACAGCTTTCGTTCCATGGCCCAGTCTTTCAATGACTCTTCCAGTACTCTATGAACCCTTGCCTCAAAGGTCTACAGTTTCACCTACTCTGTTCACATCCACCCTGCTAGCCATCTTCTCCCTGCCTGCACCCAAACTCCAAGTGCAGCTGAGAGGAATACATATGCACTTGGTATCCTCAAGACACCAATCTCATTTTGCCATTTGACACAATTCAGCAATCCTGTCATGTTTCTATGGTCAACCCATTCCCCCACTTTTTGCAAAAAACAGTTATACTTTCTCCATTTTCTTTAAAATTGCTTCTCTATTTCAGTGGATGGTCTCACCTACTTCACAAATAAAAAAAGAAGCTGTCAGAGAGGAATTAGTTTCCTACCATCATCTCTACAAACTTACTCGCACCCATTCTTCGTCTTTCCCACCTGTTAAAAAAGGAGAAGGTGGCTCTCTATCCCACGTCACCTATACTTGGATCCTATCTTTTCCTGTACTCTCTGGAACCTAAGCTCTGATTACTTACAATGTCATTATCATCATCATCATCTTTTTTTGTCTTCCCCTAGCCTTTTTCGTTCTTTTAGCATGGCATATTTTCATTGACATTTACATATATTCAAACCTCTTCTATCCTATCTTCTCCCTTTTACAGCAAAACTTCCTTGCAAAATTATCTATTTTATGTACTTTTTTCTTTGATCCTTCTATTTACATTGCAATTTCTGAAATTTGGTTTTTGTCTCACCATTCCATGAAAATGCTCTCAACCAAAATATTTCACATCCTCAGTCAGGGAAATCTAATAAATACTATTTCCTCTACTTCTGTCACATCCTTTTTGTAGATTCCTTCTATTCCAATTGAAAATGATACCCTCAAGGCTAGGTTCTGGGTCTCTTGTTTACTTATCCTACACTTTATTCCAGAGTAGGTCCTCTGACTCAATAGCATAGGCATCACATAGGAACCTGATAGAAATCGAACTCTTGATTTCCATTCCTAGACCTACTGATGAAAAAACTCGGTGAGGCCCAGGCCCAGAAATCTGTGCTGAAACTTTCAGGCAATTCTGATCTACTTTAAAGTTTTGGAATTACTGATTTAGAGAATTTTATCTATAATCTTTTGCTAGTGATTGCAAATTTATCTCTCAACTAATACCCCCTTCTAAACTCCAACTGCAGCTTGTTTTGGATATCTCACTGATGCCTCCTACTGAACATGTCCCTAACAGCCACACACTCCTCTCTTTCTCACAACCAGTTCTTCTGGTGTTCCCCTTTTCAAATGGTATTTACCCCATTGCTCTAGCCAGAACCTGGGAATCAGCTTTAACTCCTCCTGCTTCCTTACCTCACTCTCAATTCGATCACCAAACTTCTTAAATATATCTCAAATCCATCCACCTTTTTCAATCCTTGCTATCACCACTCTAGACAGACCTACCATCATCTATTATCTGGTCCACTGTAACATTTTAAGAGTGACAACCATTCTTATAACCCTCCAAATCTTTCCCTATCACTCACTTAGTTTAAATCCTTTTATCACTTCTCACATTCTAAGGGCTAATACACTACATGATCTGGTAACACATAGTTGTGACAGCTCTTGGTACACAGTACATGCTCACTAAATGTTGCCTAGTATCTCAGACCATTCTCACCATGACTTATTTTAGTCCTCCAATATACTTTCTTACCTCAGCACTTTATTTGTCTTTTTGTTTTGTTTTTTTTTTTTTTGGTTTTGGCCGGGGCTGGGTTTGAACCCGCCACCTCCGGCATATGGGGCCAGCGCCCTACTCCATTGAGCCACAGGCACCGCCCTACCTCAGCACTTTAGTAGAAAGTGCCCATCTTAGTCATCCTTCAAAGTCTCAATTTAGTTTTTATCTGCACATTCCCTTAACAAAATTAGAAGTTTTACTGTTACATGGTCTGAAAACATCTTGTTCTTATTCATACCATTCATCTCACTGTTGATTATATAAATAATACCTTTCTTTCTCATCAGAATATAAGTTTCATGAGAATAGGTGCTAGATTGATAGTAGGTAAAACCTACTGCTACAATCCCTGTGCCCAGTAGAGTTCCTGGCAAACAGCAGGTAATGCTAAATGCTGGCAAAGTAAATATATGTTATCCACCTCCTCTTTCATAGAACTTTCTCCTCTGCTGAGTCTGTTACACTCAACCTTACTGGTTTTTTTCTTCTATGACAACTTTCTCTTGTTCATCTTTTTCTTGCTGCTCTTTGTATCACCCAAGTATGTGTCCTAGGCTATCTTCTTAGTTCTGTACCAATTTCTTCCTTGAGAATCCCATATCATGTTTTCAACTATTATCTTTAGGCAGATGATTTCATATATTTTATTCCTACTTCAATCTCTCTTAAGCTTGAATTCAATACTCCCAATTGTTTTAATGGACATGTCTACCTGGTTCCCCTAATGCTATCTCAAATTCAGTTTTAACTAAAATAAAGATTATGAATACCTCTCCCAAAAGTTCTCTGTCCTACTCTTTCATTAAATGACACAACTTTCTGTTAATCAGGTCTGAAGCCTAACTTCTTCCTTATTGAGTCCTTCACCCTTCCTTACCTCCAAACACTCAGCAGGCCTTTTCCTGTGGATTCTGAGTACAGCATATTTTTTCACATCTGTTCTGTTTTCCACTACTACTTCCAGTACTACTATTCAAATTCAGGTTGTTTTTAGCCTATCTGATCTATAGCAATAATCTACTTATTCTCCTAGACTTCAGCATTGTTGCCACATTAACTTCTGTAGGACACAATTTTCTTCTCATTTTCTAAAATTTTCTTGCTGAAAAATTAAGGCTTCCCAGCACCTTCAGAATGAAGTCCAAATTTCTCAGCTTACCACTGAAGAAAATTCATTAACTGACACAAAATTATTATTTGCCATCCTCAGATCTTCCTTACAACAAACCACTTAGCTGGCCTTGCCACTCTTACTTTTTGTCTCTGGGAAGCTTTTTATCCTTTTTTTTTGGTAGAGACAGAGTCTCACTTTAGGGCCCTCAGTAAGAGTGCTGTGGCCTCACACAGCTCACAGCAACCTCCAACTCCTGGGCTTAAGCGATTCTCTTGCCTCAGCCTCCTGAGTAGCTGGGACTACAGGCGCCTGCCACAACGCCCGGCTATTTTTTGGTTACAGTTTGGCCGGGGCCGGTTTGAACCCGCCACCCTCGGTATATGGGGCCGGCGCCTTACCGACTGAGCCACAGGCGCCGCCCCTTTTTATCCATTTTTATATTCCCAAGTCCTATCACGACCCAGTTCCAATACTACTTTTTTTTTTTTTTAAATAGAGTCTCACTTTGTCACTCTAGGTAGAGTGCTATAGCCTCATAGCTCACAGCACCTCAAACTTTTTTGGCTCAAGCAGTCCTCTTGCCTCAGCCTCCAAAGTAACTGGAACTACAGGCACCTCCACAACGCCTGGCTAGGTTTTAGAGATGGGGTCTCGCTCTTGCTCAGGCAGGAAATACTATTTCTTATTAGGATTCTACTGACAGCCACTGTGCCCTTTTCCACCCCAAATCCTATTAATAATCTCTCCCTCCAAGTATATTTCATAGTGCTTTCTCATAGGACTGAAACTTTCTACCTTGAACATACTATTTTTGGCACCAGTGTTAGGTTCCCTAAAAAACTAAGTACTGTATTAGAGTCTGTATTTATCTTTTTGATCATCTCTTTGCTACTTTGTAAAGTATCACAAAATAATGACTATAAAATTATTGGATTAAGAGACCAAAGTATATCAGTATTGTCTTTCCTACACAATTCTATTTCCAACCTCCCTTCAGCAAAAACCATGAAAGAAACCAAAGCCCTACTCCCCACACCTCCCAAAGATAAAAATCCCAAACATCAAAACAGCAAAAGCAAACTCAAACAAAAATAACTTCATGACTCAAGGCTTCCACGATGATCCTATCTGCAATACTCTCTTCTTTTCACTTGGCCTAAATTCATTAATCCCACTACAATGTAAACTCCATCTGGGCAGGGATTGATTTTGTTAACTGTTATTTCCCTAGTGTTTGTAATTTACCGGTGCTCAAAAACATTTATTGAATGAACTAGGTTTTTGCATAAATGTCACTTTTAGGGTTTCTATGATCTCTCCAACTAAAAGTGGATATTCATATACAACTATCTGCTTTCCCCCAGATCCGTTTTTCCCCCTACTTGCCAATCTCAAAAGCACAAAGTTGATCATTTACACAAGCATGAGTGGAGGAAATAATCTATTCACACACGGTACAATATTAGGGTTACCATTTCCTAACAGCTTTAGAAAACTTTGTCGTTCACATTTCTGCATGGTCTTGCAACCCTTTTCAATAAGAATTCTTTTGGAGATGCTGTCCTTTTCATTCCTCTACTCAGTACCTGGTCCTGGATTACACAATTTAGCAAGGCAGGAGAAAAGACCCCGAATCCAAACCAACCAAGTGGTGGAGCTTAAAGCGACAGCATTTAAAAAAGGAATGTCAATTCTTTGATCAAAGCAAGACACACCGAAGGCCTAGCATGAGATAAGGTCCTTGATAAGGAAGCCAGAAGATGACAGAAGGAACGAGGGAGCTGTACAGAGAAGTCGCCAAAACCCTCCGACGAAAGGCTGAAACAGGGTGCCCGGCCCTAGGACTGTCCTCGGTCCGCGTGCCCGGGTCCACAACACTTCGGAGGAAGCATAGTCCTCACTGAAAGGAAAGAGCGGTCAGGGTGAGGATCGCAGCCACCCGCAATTTATAAGGTTTCTCTCGAAGAGCAAGGAAACTAGATCTCCACGGAGCTACTCTCGCACCTAGCCCCTTGCCCCTCGCGGGGGTCTCGAGCCACTCAGAGGCGGCTGGGAGTGGGACCGCTCGTCACAACTCACCGCTCCGCCCCGCCGCTCCGTCCGTTCCCGGTGGCCCCTTCCGAACCGATCCCCGCCCTAGCCAGCTCCGAATGAGGAAAAGAAAGGTTCCGGGCTGCAGGGCCGAGGGGAAACGTTTGGCCGTGCCACAGCAGGAAGTGACGTAACACCTATCTTCCGGTCCGCCGGATTATGAATGACGGCCGGCGCGGGTGTTTTCCGGACGTAGTACTTGTTATTTTTCTTTCCTGGCTTCTCTGGAAGCCTGTAGACTGCAGCCGGCAGCTTCCAGCAGCAGCCTTGGAATTCCTGCTCCAGCTGGGCGAGAAGGCGCCGGCGGCCGCTGTCGCTAACACTCTCACGAACCCTCCCTCCCTGGCCGCGCCTCTGCGAGCAGCTTAAAGAGGGGGCTAGAGCCGCCAACTTCTCAGCTTCCCAGACAGTGACGCCTCCTTGCATCCAGGTCAACAGGGCTGAGGATGCGGGGGAAGGGTGGGAAAGGCGAGGGCGTGGAATTATTGACATCCAGCGTTGGGGCCACTTCAGCCTTCCTTTTGACCACAGCGCCTGAAGGTGCGGGTTGAGGGCTCTGGGCCCCTTCTTAGTTGTACGCGTTTCCCAGTTTTCCTCTGAGTCAGTCTCTCATGTCTTTCTATGGAATTAGAGGAATGGAGCATCTTCCAGATGCGGGGGTTTGGGAGTCGTTTGCTATTATGTGCAATTTCAAGACCCGTTGGTTCACACTAACTTTTTTTCTCTTGTGTGGTACTTAATTTTTCTTTCTAGACCTTTCTTATTAGAGAAACCAGTTGTATGTGAATAGTACTTAACAGTTACTCCAAAGGATTTACTTCATTTGGGCTATTTGCTTATGTTACATTATCAAAGCAGTGCTACTCTTTTGGCTTTTAACTTCTATGGAAAGTTGTTGTGAGGTTCTTGAAAGTTGCTTTTGGCTTCAAAAACATTGATGGTCCACAAGCTTTCCATCCCAACACTCTCTCTGGTTTGGGGACTAACGGACTTGTTATTTTCCCTTTATTCTTAATGCCAGGATCCCATTCTTTGTTATAAATTCTTGAATATCAAGAAAAATGCTAGCATTTAATAATGTATCTTGTTCGAAATTGATAAAGTAAGCAGCATACTTAATGTTTTTCCAAGCCTATCTACAGAAACCGTTTACAGGAGAAAATGCAAAAGCTAGCAAGAACTAGTGATGTAACAAATTTAAAAATGCAAACATGGTCATTTAAATACTGTAAAAATAGGCTTGGCGCCTGTGCACAGTGTTTACGGCACCAGCCACATACACCAAAGCTGCCAGGTTCGAAGCCGGCCTGGGCCAGCTAAACAACAACAACTGCAACAAAAAAATAGACGGGCGTGTGGTGGGCACCTGTAGTCCCAGCTGCTTGGGAGACCGAGGCAAGAGAATCGCTTAAACCTAAGAGTTGGAGGTTGCTGTGAGCTGTGACGCCAGAGCACTCTACCGAGGGCGACAGTTTGAGACTCCGTCTCAAAAAAAAAAAACTATGAAAATAAACTGTTATAACACAACTGAGTGATTTGCTGTCATATTTAATAAATCAGACGTTAATCTATATGGTTGTTTTTTTTTAACTACCTGGTCGGGAGCATACACTACTGAGAGATTTGCCTTAAGCATACTCGTTACTTGAAATTATGTTTGGGTTATAACTGAAGGCATCATTTTGTGAAGCCTAACTTCAAAAAATAAGGCTGAAAAAGTCAAAGATTTGAGAATCATTTTTTTCTGTAGTATTGGACCCATCAAGTTTTAGTTTTGTTTTTTTTTAAGCCTGTTTAGAATACTTGGTAGCTTTTGTATCATGATCTATGGTTGGAAATAATAATTGAGTAACCAATTGGCCTTTTTAACAGCAACAATTTAGAAGGCCTTTGAAACAAATTCTCTGAGACCAGCCAACTGCATTTGCAGTATATGCAAATCTCTAGTAGATGCTGTTTTTACCCTCAAGTATTGAATGTAGCCTTCTGAATTCTGTTATGTTTAGTTCTTTGGAAGCAGGGATTTAAACCATTTAGATCATAACAAGCAGAGGTATTGTTGGCTATGGGAGTTCAGTAATTTTATTGCAGGGTTGCTGATGTTTCTAATTTGTTAGCCTTTCCCGCTGTGGATCCCTGTTAATTATGAGGTCAGGTTTAGCTGCAAGCATTAGGACTCCATGGCAACCAATGATTACCTGATTCACCAGAGAAAAGATTACACACTTCCTTTATAGCTAAGGTTAAGGTAAGCTTTTTAAAAAACCGTTTTCTTCTACTTCTTGCTCTGATAAGAAAACAGCTAAATTTAGTTATAGGCTTTTGTCCTCTAGGACTTAACTGTATCCCATAAAACGTCATGGAAAAAGCTCAGTCTTTTCCCCTTATCTTTACCCTCTATTATTTAAGGTAACTAGCTAAAATTTATCTCTATAGGGGTAAGCTTATTTTTGTTTTTTAAATCTATATTATTTTCACAAAATGGTAGAAGTGTAACTAAATAGTGTTGTTTTATGAAAAACAAAATGCAGGTTAACTTCTAACGTTTAATGCAGGAGAGAATTTAAGAGTTCTGTAATTTTGACATAAACTGTACTAAACTACGTATTTTGTACAACATAGTTGGTTTATGTGCATGATTCTGACTTTCAGCCTCAGTAACAAGGTTTTTCAGTATTGGGGAGGGGGAACTTTTCAATTTAACATGAATCCCTTGCCTTTCATGGGAAGTAGTTTAGCAGTGCAAAGCATGATTTAGGTTTTGTCCATCAAAGTTTGTATATTTTAATAGTCAGAGGATAAAGAATTTAGGGAGAACTTATAAGTGATTGTAACTATTATTTGTTTAGAGCAGCGGTTCTCAACCTGTGGGTCGTGACCCCTTTGGGGGTCTCCTGTATATCAGATATTTACATTACGATTCATAACAGTAGCAAAATTACAGTTATGAAGTAGCAAAAAAGTAATTTTATGGTTGGGGGTCACCACAACATGAGGAACTGTATTGAAGGGTCGCAGCATCAGGAAGGTTGAGAATCACTGGTTTAGAGACTGACCATATGACAGGATTATTCTTTTCTCATAGCATACTATAGATAGGTACATTATTATTGTTGCCATTTTGAAAATGAGGAAACTAAGGTATATAAAAACCTGTTATAGCTACTAAGAATCAGAACCAGGACTTGTACCCAGTTATTTGACTCAAGAGTCTGGGCTCTGATCCATTACTTTATAATTCTTATTGTGTAAGTATTCTACTTACAGGGTAAGTATATGGAATCCTAAGATTCCTGGTTCTCTTGCCTGAATATCAATATGCATAAAAACTTGCAGGCTTTCTTTATTAACAAATTTAGATAGAGTCCAGTTAAATTTTTTTCTGATTCAGCTCACAAGGGTGATCCCATTTCTTTATTTTAACTGGACTTAGTTAGACCTTAATGTAGATTGATTGATTTGGAAGCAAAACAATGGTGTGAAAAATGAGGTTCCTGTTGTATGAAGTTCTCAGTAGTATTCTAATGACAGTGATTGCTGACATTCGTTTATGTACATTCATTTATTCCTTGAATTAAAATTTGTGTACTTTTAAGCGTTGCCGATACAATGTTAGGTGATGAGTGCTATGAAGGAAACGAAATCTGGGCAAGAGGCTTAGGACTGATGGGAGGGCTTATTTAATTTAATCAGGAGAGGCTCCTCTGAAGTAATATTTATGAAGAGAAATCGGTGACTGAGGAAGCAACATGGTGAATATCTTGGAGAAGAGCATTTTAGGCAAAGGGAATAGCAAATACAAATATTCTCAAGTGGGAGCATTTCTGGCATCTTCCAAGAACAGCAAGGAGAACTATGTCTGAAGGGAGGTAGGGAGGATAGTAGGGGTCACATTAAGCCTATAGGTCATAATAGGAAAGTTGGATTTCGTTCTAAGCATGCTGGGGAACGGTTGGCTGGTTTTGAGGAGGGGACATGACCTGATCCTGTAAAGGATTGCCCAGACTATTGCAGAATGGACTGTGTGTGGAGAGTGGAGCAAAATAGTAATAGGCTTTCACTATGGTCATTGTAAGGGGTGGTGATGACTTAGATCAAGACCTTCCTAATTCCACGAACCTTTAATACAGTCCAAATGGGTCGTGATCCACAGGTCGAGAACTGCTGACTTAGATGAAGGTGGTAATGGTGGAGGAGCTAAGGAGTTGTATTTAGCATACATTTCAAATGTAGAAATGGCAAGGTATGAGGGAGAGAGAGGAGTTGAGTGGGACCTCAAGTTTATGGTCTGAGCACCTGGGTGAATGGTGTTGCCATTTTACAAAGAAGTGTACTACTAAGGAAGGGGCGGGGGAGGGAACAGGTTGAGAAAAACAATCATGTAGAGATGTCAAGTAGAATATAGGAGTCTGGTGTTCAGAAGGAAAGGATGTAACTGAGATATAGGAGTCAGATAATATTTAAAGCTATGGCATAAAATCAATTTAGTTACAACCAGCGGTTTTTTTTTTTTTTTTTTTTTTAAGTACGGAGTAAAAAATATATTTATCCCACGTAATTATAATAATGCTTTGTAACATTTTTCAGTTTTATTCAGCATATAGTGTGTTGCATTGTAAAATGCATTACTTATTGTGTAGCATGATCAGAAGTTTGAAAGCCGGTAAGCAAAAGAATGGATGTAAACTTAGAAGTGGGAAAAGCACTTAGTCACGGGTCACTGAGAAGTCTGAAGAGTAGCTGGTAAAAGGAATCAGGAAGGAACTGCCAAAGATCTTAATCCAGGACTGATACTTGTCAAATAACCTGAACTTCAGAATGGAAGTATTTTATGGAGAGTTGACTAGCATATTTGCTTAAAATAACATACTTTCTGATGATTATCACTTTGGTAAAATTATTGCTGCAACAAAATTATAATATGCTTCAATTTATGAAATTCTACATTTATAAAACTGTATTACTTATATTAGAAAAATACCCATTCAAATAAGATCTCTGTAAATTAATGCCTTTGGCACTGACGTACAACACTTGTACATATAATGAAAATAAAGTATACTTTTAAGGATTGTGATGATTAGAAGTAATGCAGAAGTTCTGCTTGTCATCCTAGGCTTTGGGAGGCCAACATGGGAGGATTGCTTGAACCTTGAACATAGGAGTTCCACATCATTCCCAGCACTAGTGAGACCCTGTGTCTTAAAAAAAAAAGAATTGAGTGTGGTGGTGTGTGCTTGTACTCTGGACTACTCAAAAGGCTAACGCAAGAGGATCACTTGAGCTTGAGGTTACAGTGAGCTATGATGACACCACTGCACTCTAGGCTGAGCAACAGAGACACTGTCTCCAAAAAAATTAGATAAAAAATAAAGAAGTAATGCTTAAGGTGGCACCTGTGGCTCAGTGTGTAGGATGCCAGGTGGCAGGTTCGAACGCAGCCCCAGCCAAACTGCAGCAAAAAAATAGCCGGGCTTTGTGGCGGGCACCTGCAAGTCACAGCCTACTTGGGAGGCTGAGGCAAGAGAATCACCTAAGCCCAAGAGCTGGAGGTTGCTGTGAGCTATGACATCACGGCACTCTACCAAGGACAACAAAATGAGACTGTCTCTAAAAAAAAAAAAGAAGAAGAAGCAATGCTTAAGTTCTGTGTGCTCAGCACATAGCAGGTAGACAATAAAATATTTAAAAATCTTTGTTTTATTCACCTAACATTTATTGAGCTACTATTGAATTCCAGATACAGACACCTTATTTGAAAAAAAAAAAAAACCCAAACCAAAAAAACCCCACAATTCACTGGTTCATAATTTGCTGCAGTTATGCACTCTTTGGTCTTTAATATTTATTATATAATTTATTATATAATAATATACATAATGCCATAGATCTGGAATTCAATTCTGAGCACAAAACTTTCACCCTTTTTTTTTTTTTACTAGATCGTGAAGTATGCTTATTTTTAACGTTTACTGTTTATACACACTAAAACATGCATGGAGTAGAGTAGTAAAATGCTTTTAGGTAAGAAAACACTTATAAACACTCATTTCCCTTTTTATATGTGAAAATTATAATTAATCAAAATTAAGTTATATTTATTAGAATGAAAATGCAAAGGAACTCTGAATGCCTAAATCTTAAACCTGTCAATTATTCTGGCATTTAAAAATGTCTAGGACTCTTTTAAGACTCCTAAATAATGAAGCCAAAGCTTTAATTTTTTTCACCTATTTATTCCTTCTATGAGATTTCCAAGCAAATTGGCTTATCCAGGAAAGAGGTGCACACTCCTTCAGCTCCAGTCAGCTCCTGAAGTTTGTGATTTTGTCTGCTGCTTTCTCCTCAAGAGTAGGTACAGTGGCACCTGTCAAAACTGAGAAAAGACTAAAGGACACTACTTCTGTGCTTGGCAGGAACGTAATATGGAGACACAGAAGTTGATTATAATGTACCTACCTTGTTAAAGCGCATGACATAAAATTACGAACTTAAGGCGTTTCTTAGAGAAGTAAAGGACAAGAAAATAAGATTTCTTTTGTCTATGATATTTGAAAATTTTGAGCAAAAACTGTTCCACTCTTGAAAAATTAAGACATGGTGCAAGCCAGAAACATTTCAGATTATTACAGGTTTACTAAATATTTAATGTTCATTGTAAAAATTATATTAGTACATAATGGGGAGAAATTGCCCAGGGAGAGTAATTTTTTTTAACTCAAAGATCATTAAGTAACATTTGTAATCTCAGGAAAAAAAACACTAACATCTGTATTGAAAAAAATTATGTTAAGAATCAACATAATTGCATTTTCTCTCAGGCATCTCATTAATTTTAGATATAACAGTGGGTAGGTTATTGCTATTCTGTTGACATTTAGCATTTATTAAGTCCTAACAATGAGAAGAATTTATAGAATATATATAAAAGCCTATTTTCATGGTTCTATGTTCCTTGAAAAGGGGCAAATATAGATGTACTCTGATGGTTTGTTCTGTTTTCTACATGTATTAAAACCTGTAAAATAGCATGGCATTGTTTTCAGTTTTAAAAAAGGAGTGGCAGGACTCATAACTATAAAAATAGTCTCATAACTATCTTTTAGACCATTGAGCAAATGAGGAAATCGTGTTTGATTTTTTTTTTTTCCCCCAAATCTGCCTTCTTGGAGCACTTAGGGGACTTTCTTTTACAGTAACTCACTGTCAGGAGAGTGAGTCAAGAGGACTGGTCAGTTAATCAGCAGTCCGTTTCTAGGTGCACTTGGTTCTTTTGCCTTTGTGTTGCTACTGACCACACTTTGTTTGGATTTTCTTTAGGTCTTACGGCAAAAGGTGTTATATTAATGAAATATTTCAAGAGCTCTCTTTAACTTTGTAAAAATTTTATAACCTTTGAACTGCAATAAATACCCTTTAATATTTTGTTTTATAAAATCAGCCCTACCTGCCCACCAAAAAAGTAATAAAGCTCAAGGAGAAAATGGTATCTGTGGGTTAAAAAGTTGTTGTTTGTGAATTACATAAAATAATTTTCCCTAGGTAATCTTTTAAGAAGTAATGAATCATGGTACAAATCTGTTGTTTTAACAAGAAAAAAGGTATGTATATGTAAGATAGGTAGATGGAAAGAAAGAAATAATCACAACTGTTTTTATCTATTATCAAGCTTTCTGTGATGGCACTTTACTATATTCCTTTGTTATATTGGATCATAAGCTCTTTAAGTAAAAAAAAAAAAAAAAAAGCGGAGAACCAAAAAGCTTTGACTGACTCTTGCTTTTGATTTAAAAAGAAAAAAAGGAATTTAGAATATTAAAAAAATTTAGTATATTGAGGGTTTCCTAAAATTAAAAGTACACAAACATTTAAGATACACTGAAAAAGAGTTCCATGCATACTTTTAAAAGGCTTTTAAAATAATTTCTCCTGTTAATGTGCCATCTTCTCTGTGCAGCCATGGTGAATGCTTTTAAAGAGTGCCATCTAGTGATAGTTTGGGAATTATGATTTATAGATTAGAACTTTGGTAAATTTGGACCCGGAAAATGTATGACTCAAACATAAAAAGTCACAATAATTGATAAAAGCCTTAAGTATAACTTGAAAACATCCATCAATAATTTGACCTCAAGAATGTATGTTTTTGCACTTTTAAAATAGCCTCTATATCTATACATTCATTTGTCACATACTTCTGGCTTATATATATAAAAACATGTAAAACAGATCCTGTTTTAGGCACAGCAGTGAAGGAAAAAATTCTACCCTCATGCAACATTCTAGTTGGGAGAGAGAAAGTAATTACGTAGTAAATTACAATAATAATAAATGCCTTTAGACTAAAGTAAGGCATAAAGGGAACAGAAAGGCTTTTTTCAGGGAGGGTAGGTGTTGGAGTTTGCAATGTAAATTGAGTAGCCAGGGAAGATCTTGGTGAGAAGTTACCATTAAGTAAATACCTGAAGGAAGTGAGGGGGTGTTCTAGGTACTGGCAAAACCGAGTACAAAGCCCTTGAGGTAGGAATGTACCTAGTGTTTTAAAGGAATAACTGTCCACTTTGGCTGAAGCAATGGGCAATGAAGAGAATTGATGAGGTAAATTCATGGACTTTATACACCTATAAAAGGAGAATTATCAAGGAGATCTTTGTAGGCCATTATAGACATTTTGGCTTTTCTCTGAGTAAGACATTGGAGGATTTAAGCTGAGTAGTGACATGATCTTACTTCATTTGTAACAGGATCACTTTGGCTGCTGTATTGAGAACAGACTGTAGGGGAGGTAAGATAGGATTCAGAGAGGGGATGGTGATTTGGTGAAAGCAATGAGAATACTGCGTAATGGTCAGATTCTGGATACACACTGAAGGCATAGCCAAAATAAGTTTGTAATGGATCAGTTAAGGGGGGGGGCGGGAAATACTTAAGAATGAATTCCCAGGTTTTTAGTTTGAGAAACTAAAAGGATGTTCTGTCAACTGAGATGGGGAAGATACAGGAGGAGCAGGTTTGGGAAGTGAGGCAGAATAAGGAACTTGATTTGGGACATGTTGACTTTGAGTTATCGTAGCTCTCAACGTCTATGTTATGGGGAAATCAAAATATTTTTCAATTTGTGATTTAGTACTCGACAGCACATCACTTACTTTAGGAGAAGCTATTTCTTGTGAAGGAATGAATACACCTTCTCTGATTCTTGTATTGTGCTGTCATAAAACAGAAGCACTGTGGAAGGACTGATATTGTTAAAAGCGCAAGGCTGTTATCGCAGACTACTCTCAGGGTTTGGGGTTGATTTCTTATTTCCCATTATATTTTTCTCTTCTTGTCACTTACAGTGAGACCCCAAAGTACTTGATTGGGAGAGTTCTATTGCAAAACATTGGGGTATTCTCATTGTAAAAGAGCTGGGTGTAAAATTACCCGTAAGCCTAGTTAATTGCACAGGATGGAAATGTTTCCTTTCAAAGCTACTTAGCCAGTCTTCAGGAACAAATTCTTAGAACGTTTTTATCTATCACAAATTTTGACTGATTTCTAGAACAGGCTTTTAAAACATTCCTCTTCTATTTTAGCTTCTAAATCATTGTATTCTAAGGTTTATAACCACTTCAACTTGTGGTTTAGGTGACCAGATGAAAGAAGAAAATGAAAGGCATGAAGAAAAGTCCTACAGAAGAATGTTTATACCTGGACTTTTCTCACCAAGCAGAAGGATGCATCTTTCCTCTTCATACATCTGTAACTTTATTTTTGTTATCATACTGTGACTGCAAAATCTTTAAAGTTTGCTTAGTTCTCACCAAAGAAAGTATAGATAGTTCATTACTAAAAGATGTACTGTCCCAAGATATTAAAATACAGATTATTTCAAGGCAAGAACTTCCACCAATAGTCCAGAATTGCTGTTTACCTGCAGCAGTAGAACAACCAGACGACTTTTGTAGAGCGGGACTTGCTGTTGTACTAAGACATATAATCCAGAAATCACATGATGCAGACCCCTCAAAGAAGGAAATTTTGGAACTTCTTGGTTTTAAAAAGACTTGCCTAAAAGCCTGTGCTGAAGTAAGTATAATGTCTCTTCTGTTACTTGAAGCTACAAAATAATAACATTTATTTACTTGAGCATTTACTTTAACTTCTTATTGGGAATAAAAATTCATTTGTTTAAAAAACTCACAGTAACAAAATAAACTAGTAGTTCTTTGTGTATGCCAATATTTCAGTGCAGCACTGGAAATAAAAATTTAAGATTTAATAATAAGGTTTGGATGTATTATTTTTAGAAAATAATTTCTTATTTTTATCCTTCATTTTAATTACATTGAGAATTTTTAAAGGGAATGTTTAATATATAAGTAGGATCACAAATAGCCATGCTTTGGAAATCCTGCTTTTTTGGAGGGTGGGACTGAGCAGGTACATTTTAAAGGCTTTGGGAAGTCATGATTTATTCAGTAAAAGGAGGATATGGGAATGCTAGGTCTTCCATTGCTTAAATGTTTTTACTTGTGAAGCAGTGTGATCTGTCCCTTGATACAACATAAAAGCCCAAGACTTATCTCCCAGTAAGACAGTATTTTTCTTCAAGCTATGTTCAAAGTAAGGAATCCTTTCATTTCTAATTTTGTTTTTGTCTTATAGGTTAGTCAGTGGACCAGGTTATGTGAACTCACCATCCCTTTGGTTATTGAGAATTTTCTCAGAGAGTCTTCTCAGCAGCCCCTGGTTATCCCTGTAGAAATACTACAGCTGGAGAAAAAGCTCAGTGAGCCTGTTAGAGTCCATAATGATGATAAACTCCGTAGGCAGAAACTGAAGCAAGAGAAGGACGCTAAAGTCAGGCCTCCCCTTTCTAAGCAAAAAACAAAGACCAAGGTCAATACACAGGAAACATCTGAAGAATTCGACTCTTCATTCAAGAGTCTGGAACTGAAAGTGGCATTCTCAAAGCTCACAGTGCAGGAAGAACCAGCTACTACCAACAGGGAGCCAGCTCACATCAGAAAAGCAAAAGCCTCTGACCTTCCACCCCTGGAACATGTGTTTGCAGAAGGGCTTTACTTCACTTTAGCAGATATTGTGCTCTTGCCCTGCATCCATCATTTCTTGGTAAGATTTTATCTGGATTATATACATTACACTGAGTTTCAGTCTGTGAAATTGCCTAGGTTTGAATTCCAATTCTTATTATCATTTTTTTCCTGAACAAGTTAGTAATATCTGACCCCATTTTCTTATCTGTAAGATAGAGGAAATAATAGTACCTTTCTAATAGTATCAGTGAAATAAAAATAGAAATTTGTATAGTGTAGAGACTAGTGCTTAGCACATAGTAAGCTCCCAATAAATGTTAACAATTATTATGACTTTTAATTCTGAGCTTCAAAATGTTAGCAATTGTTATGCTTATTAATTTCCAATTGCTGTTGTGATTACTTCTTTAATATTAGAAGGTCCAAAATCAAAAAATAAATAAGAAAATAATAAAAAAAATCTTATCAATTATTTCTTCTAATTAATTACTAGTCCTTAAAATACTAATCTCGTTAGGTATTATCAAATCAGAAATATTTTATTCTTATCTGTATGCTTCTCCGTTCTCTGTAAGATTAAAGTAGTCACTGTGCCATTCTAAGCTATGGGTGAATTAAATGGAAGTCTAAGCTATGGGAGAATTAGATGGAAAGTTTTCTTTCTGAGAAGGGAGATTCTTTTTTAGAGAGAGACAGAGAGGGGAATAAAGAACAGAGTGAATATACCAGAATGAACGTAGGAAGCTATAGGTTTTTGCAGCCTTCTATTGGTTTCAAGAGCTACATTTTTCTTGATTTGAAGCATTTTACCCTTTTCCCTACTCTCACAGGAGTAAACCTACTTGATAGAACTGAGGAACTTTATTTTAATCTCTATAATAGGGAAAAACTTGTATGCTTGGCCTTTTCAAGTTCATATATTCTATGATTAAATGCTTTTTTGATGTTTAATACATAAACTAATTCTCAAAATATTTCATTTGTTTTTTTATATTTTCCCGGAATGGGCACATTTTTTTTTAGGAATTTATCTTTGCTAAAGCCTGGATGTTTCTGTTATAGGTTTCTCCTTTAAGTCATCTTAGGTAAAGAAGCGATTGTTGTAGTTCATATAGTGGCCATGTTGCTAAGCCTTTATGCTTACATTAATGTACACTGAGGTAAATGGAGTGGCATTCCAAATGATCAGAGGCAGGATCAAGCTCATGATCAGTAATCAAGGTCAAGTTACCAGGTTTGGATTAGAAGCACAAAATTGTGCCTAGGGATGGGATATTTAGCCACAGGAATAAGGTCAGAGATAATAAAAGAACGGGGTCAACTTTGTCAAGCCAAGGTTTGGATTACCAGAGGTCAAAATGAGAAGAATAAGGGAAAATGCCCAGTTCTGCTAAACAAAATAAAACCAAAGCAGCAGCAGGTAGTGGCTGGGTTTTACGTATGAACCTGCCTCATTACCCCCACCCCCCACTCCAGCAGATTCTATATTACTTTGCAAAGTTAGCTCTTGGTGGCCCAGCTGCTTAGAATGGGCCTGACAAAACCCTTTCATTTTTAGAATTAGATTTAAAGTGAACAAATTCCATGGTATACACATACCACAATTTGTTAATCCATTCATGGATCTATGGGCACTTGGGCTGCTTCCATGACTTGGCAGTTATGAATTGGGCTGCAATAAACATTCTCGGGCAAATATCTTTGTTGTTAAATGATTTTTGGTCATCTGGATATATACCTAGTAGAGGAATTGTGGGATTCTATTTTGCAGCCATAAAAAGAGATGGAGACTTTATATCTTTTATGTTTACATGGATGGAGCTGGAACATATTCTTCTTAGTAAAGTATCTGAAGAATGGAAGAAAAGTATCCAGTGTACTCAGTACTATTATGAAACCAATGTATAATCACCCACAGTTTCATACAATTGATAAAACACAACTATAGCCCAGAATGTAGAAGGGAAGAGGAGGATGAGGGGAGGGGAGGGAGGAGGCCAGGTGAGGGGAGGATAATTGGTGGGACCTCACCTATTGTGTATAATGGAAGGGTGTATGTCAAATCTATTAAGAGTAGAGTATAAATGTCTTAACACAAATAATTAAGTGAGGTGAAGGCTATGTTAACCAGTTTGATGTAAGCATTCCAAATTGTATATAAAATCAGCACATTGTACTACATAAATGCATTAATGTACATAGTTAGGATTTAATGTTTCAAAAAAGGTAAAAAAATATTAAAAATGAACAAATTAAAATGTATACTTTTAAATGTTTTCTTCTCTTCGATTCATTTGCTGGACTTTCCTAGGAGATAGTATACCAAGCATGTGGGAGAAGTAGCAATGGATGGTTGTACGAGGGCAAAATCCTCCTCTTAATACCAGAAAATTGTATAGTTGGTTTTCAGTTGTTACTGGTAAACAGCTACATTTTGATAGAGCTATTTAAAAAATTATTCTCTTATGAGACAGGCTGCTATTTTATAAAATCTTTTTGTAATTTGAATGCTTACAATGTAATTTTCTATCTCTTATAATGCTTTGAATTAAGTTTTTAAAAAACACGTACATCTTTCTTAGCTAAAGTAAAATTATTCCTCTTTTAGAACGTTATTTTTGAGCACAAACACCTCCTTTAGGGTTTCCTTTAACATAAAATTGGGAACAAAATAGGGATCACACTATTAGCTGGCCTATTATACAAATGATAGATGCCACTTATTTGGTGGTAAGTTTGTTGGTGGTAAGTTTATGGATTTTCCATATCCCCGCCTATGCATAAGGTCCTTAAGAGTTTTAAGTTTTCACTTAGGAGTTCTAATTTATAAGTGAAGAGTAGAGAGCAGGGATTATATTTTCATTTAGATAGGTTGTTTACTTTATTCCCTTGTTTACACTACTCACCTAAACATCTATGAATTATGACATGTTTGCAAACCGTAGGCATGACTACAGAAATTATATAAAATAATCACAAAGTATTTTATATATAATAAGTGATTGAAGAGAAATGCAGAGGAGATATTTTGCATAGATATAGTAATTTCTCTTTTTATTCAGACAGTTTACCCTTATTACAATTACCTGCAGGAGTCACATTTCATTTTGTGTTCTTTGTAGCAAGAATTTTTTACCATCTCAAAAAATTTTTCAATTTATTTTTATTGAGATACAAGATCTCAGTCTCTTGCCTAGCCTGGAGTGCAGTGGCACAATCATGGCTCAAACTCCTGGGCTTATTAAAGTGATCCTCCTATCTCAGCCTCCTGAGTTGCAAGGACTATAGGCCTGCACACCACTGCACCTGCTAAATTTTTTTGTATTTTTGCAGAGTAGTGGTGGTGTAGTCTTATGTTGTATAGGCTGGTCCCTAGCATCTAGCCTCAAGCAGTCCTCCTGCCTTCATCTCCCAAAGTGTTGTGATTTTAAGAGTGAGCCACTGCACCCAGCCCCATCATTTTAAGGATCAATTGTCTTTATTTTCTTGTCCTTAAAGAATTCCATGGTTTTGCTCTTATGACACAAGTTATTTTTCTTTATTCATTTTATAGGAAGAAATTTAATTTTAATTTCATAGTTTGCATCAGCCACTTCCTTAAATATATCTTCTTGACTATAACGAATATGGTTTGGTACCTCCTAAACTGTCCGTATGTTAGTAGAATGGCCTGGCATATTGGTTAAATGGGTGACTTGTCCTACAAAATAAAAATTCTCAATTCTTTTCACATGAGTTATTATTATTTGATCAAAACTTATTTTCAAAAGGAAGGAAAATTGCCATATTCATCTAACAAATAAGAATAAATCACTAACAGAAAGTAAAGTGACAGAAAATAGAACATTTCTTCTTTGATTAATCATGTCTTAAGCTCAATTACCTTAGCACCTAATCTGTTTCCAAGCAATTAAGAATTTTGGAGAGAATTATACCCAAGGCGACAGCTCGAGGCTCTGTCTCAAAAATAAATAAATAAATAAATAAAATGCTAATCTATAAAAAAGATATTCTCTTAATCACACTAGCAGTCTTTTTCAGTTCCAGATATTTATCATTTTATCTTCATACTATTTTACTTTAGTGAAATGTTCTCCTGACCTTAGTTTTTTTTAAAATATGGTTCTGAAGTATGCTTTTTACTCTACCAGTAATATTGTCTAAACTTTACAGTTTGTACATTCAGAGAAGATGGCTTCACATACACACAAAAAATGGAAGTTTACGTCACTATTAAAATAAGTGCAAACTTTTCATTTCCACATTTCTCCACTAAGCAGGAAAATTTCTCTTAGGCTGCTTCCAGATACATCCATGATTATAGACTCTGTATACATAATTAAATTGTGATAATTTGTGATAAAATTAAATTGTGATAATTTTAAAATATTACATAATTTGCTTTAAAGAAGTCAGGACTTCAGCGTACTTTTTCTCTATTAGCTACTTAAGCTAATTTTCATAAATAAGTAACATACTAGGCATTTGATAACATTATCCATTCAACTCTCCATATTCAGTGTGTTAGGAACTTATCAAAGGTATTGAAGGTTAGGGATGGTAGGATATGTGATTTGCCATGAATTATATATGAATGGGTTTCCAGATTTGAAGAAAGTTGATTTTGGAGGAGTTCTTGGAGAGGGTTAAAAATATGCTACCAGTGAAAGATGATAAGGCATATGAATGCAAGATATAAAATTTTCAAAAATGATTTCCAGTCATTTATAAATGTTTACAAACCTTGTCATTGTTACTTGTATTGATTCTGCTTGGTATTCTTTCTTTTTCTGGTGAGAGTTGTTTTCCATTGTATGAATGTGCCACCATTTTATTCATTCACCTACTCAGTTCCAAGTTTTGGCAAATGTGGGTAAAGCTGCTATAGGCATCTGTGTTCAGGTTTTTATGTGGACATAAGTTTTTAACTCATCTAAGGAGTGGTTGCATGGTCGTATAGTAAGATAGCATTTACTTTTGTAAGAAACCGTCAAATTATTTCAAAGTGGCTGTACTATTTTGCCTTCCCACTAGCCATGAGAGTTCCTGTTACTCCACTTCGTCACCATCATTGATGATGTTGGTGTTCTGGATTTTCGTCATTATAATAGGTATGTAGTTGTATCTCCTTGTTTTAATTCTCTAATGAAATATGATGTGAGCATTTTTTCATAATAGTAAGATGTCTGCTTATATCTTTTGCCCATTTTTTATTGGGTTCATTCTCTTCTTACTGAGTTGCTTTAATTTTTATATTATGAAACGAAGGATAAGACTGTAAGACACATCACCAAGGAACATATACAAATGGTAAATAAGCTCATGAAAAGATGCTCAACATCATTAATAATAAGGAAAATCACAGTGAGATACTACTACACACCCACAAGAATGACTAAAATCAAAAAAACTGGTAATACCAAGTGTTGACAAATTGTGGAGCCTGGAACCTCCATGGATTGCTAGTGGAAACTGTAAAATAGTCTGACCACCATGGAGAACAATTCGGCAGTTTCTTTAAAAGCTAAATATACAGTTACCGTACAAGCTAGCAACTTGACTCTTAGTGTCTACTCCTAAAAAATGGAAAACATTTCCACACACACACTGGTACACAAACATATGTAGTCATAGTATTTGTAATAGCTAAAAAAATGGAAACACGAAAATGTCCATCAACCAGGAAATGGATCGGTAAATTGTATCTGCACAATGAACTGTTCACAATAAAAAGAAAGAAACTTGATAAATGTAACTATATGGATGTACCTCAAAAACATAATACTATCATAAAAACACTTTATGATCCTATTTATATGAAATTCTAGAAAAGGTAAAATTATAAACCAAGGAAGCAATTCTAACCCAGGAAGATATCAGTGGTTGCCTACAGCTGATGATGGGAATAACAATTGACTACAAATAGATGGTTACAGGGAACTTTTTGAGGTGACGTTGTCTTCTGGAACTAGATTGTGGTGATAGTTACACAACTGCATAAATTTACTAAAACTCACTATTAGAACTGTGCATTTACAATGTGTGATTTTTGTGGTATGTAAAGTTACCTCATTACAGCTGTTACAAATAAACAAATACATAATAATGTATTTTATCCTTTTTCTGCCTAGGTAATTATCTGCCAGAAATATTCTGAGAAGCTGGTAGAATTTCCACTGCTGACCTCTTGGTACCAGAGGATTCAGGAAGTGCCAGGAATAAAAACAGCAGCTTCTAAGTGTGGGATCCAATTTCTTCATTTACCAGAATTGTTGACCTCCTCAAATGAACAGCATCCAAACTTAAGTGAAGTCCCAGACGTAGAAGAGCAAAATGATCCTTTATTTATAGGAGGACCAAGACCTACTATGACCAAGTTAATGGTATTTGAATTATTTCATTTAAATTTTCTTTGAAAAATTCCATGTGAATAATGTTGCTGAGCATTCTATCCCAAACTGTAATTATTTGTTAACATCATTTTTGTTATAAATTTCATTCATGGCTATCTTACATCACTCTTTACCAATTAATATTTTTACTAGTCTTTTACATTTAAGCAACGTATAATAAACTGAAGAGTTTTAAAATGTATGTTTGGAGTCAAGAAAGTCACAATGTATACTTTGAAAAAGAATTTTTCTTAAAACTTTTCTTATATTCAGGACATTACCAAGTGATCACACGTGCTCAAGTGTATTATTTTAACTTATTTACCTATTTATTGCAAGGTTTTGGTCTCAGCCGTTTTTAGTTTGAGATGATGATTTGAAGTTAAAGAAATTTAAAGAATGAGTATCTCAATTTATTTTCCAAGATTTTATCTAAATTTACAATTCTGGAATTATTTGAATTTTATTTTTACTTTAATCTTTGATTTCAATGTGATTGTAATAAGAATGCATATGATTTATTTTTTTCTCTTTGGGGCATAATTTGTTTTTCTTTTTTTCCTTTGAGACAAGTTCTCCCTCTGTCACCTGGGCTAGAGTACATTAGGCACAGTTATAGATCAATCTGAAACTTCTGGGCTCAAGTGATCCTTCTGCCTTATCCTTAGCTAAGACTATAGGCATAAACCACCATGCCCAGCTGATATTTTTATTTTTTGTAGAAACAGGTTTTGCTATGTTGCTCAGGCTGTTCTTGAACTCATGGACTTGTCTCAAGCAATCTCCTTACCTCAGCCTCAAAGAGTGGGATTACAGGCAGGAGCCTCTGCTTCCAGCTTCATAATTTATTTCTAATAGTACTAATTGTAAAGTTTTCAACAATGGGCTTTCTTTTTCCTACCATTTTAAATAATCTGCAAAAATGTTTTGCTTTCAATAGATGATTTGAAGATTTATTTGAACAGAGGAGAATTCATGAAATAAGTTATTCTTCTGAGTTGCACTGGAAAAATATTCATTATATTTCCCTACGTGGATTAGGAAGTGTTTGAGTTTTGTAGTTAATAGAAAGTTTACTTATTTAGAAATGCGAAAGAAAACTTAGGTAAGGATATTGATGCCTTAACCCTTCAGCTAAAATCCATGGCCTTGATAAAATAATGGAACAGTTGATTTTGGAAGTTATCAAGGCATGTATAGATTTTGATGTATTAATTAGATATTTTCACTGCTGAGGGATTTCTGGTTCACCTCTTGAATACATATAAGTGTCATTATTTGATAAAAATATTCTAAAATCAGTAGTGAGAGTTGAACAACTGTGAATATTCTAAAAACCACTGAATTGTATGCTTTAAAGAGTAAATTTTATGGTATATAAATTATATCCCAATAGAGCTGTATTTTTAAAAGATCCTAAGGTAGGAACAAGTTTATTGAAAAGTGGAAGAGCAGTAAGGTCAGTGCGGCTAGACTAGAGTAAAGAAGATAGGAGAGAGAGATGACATCATAGATGTTGATCTTTCTGGAGGCAAACTGAGTGCTCTAGACGTCTAGGCCAATAACTATATCTCTAGCTCTAGCAAAAGAATATACTATTTCCTTTGGGAGACAAATTAAGCTAGTTTTATGATGGAAGTATCTCAGACAAACTGATAACAGAAGGGTTTAATGCTGGATTCTCAGCAATTTTTCTTTTGACTTGGTTATTCCTTGGTTATTTTAAAGATAAAAATACCTGGCGATGTGTATATATATACAACTATGGGATGTGGACTTAGAATGTATTTGGAAGCAGTCTATGAATCTGTATGTATTCCATGTACTGTCTATAGATCAAATAAATAAATGCATAACTTCTAACTTGAGGAAGAAGCTTAAGAAATTTTTAATATGTTGAAAAGTGGTCTCATTCTTGAAAACATTGGGAACCAATTGGTTAACCAAGAGAAATCCTTTTCTAGCGATGTTAAAGGCACTTGTGAAAGACTGGTATGAGTGATGTTTTAGGGATGTGTGTTAAAGTGGCAGCTTTTTAGTATTCTAAGTATAGTTTTAGGCGTTAGCAGTTTTCAAATATGTAAAGACAGACATTGATGGACATATGCAGAGTCACTTTTTTATTATCTCTGTGTGGATTGTTTTTGATAAAATTTTTATCTTCAGGTGACATTTCTCTTTTATATCCAGTAATTTCTAGATAGCTTATGCTATGTATTTTTTATTAATAATTTTAAAATGGTATTACTTTTTATTATCTCAAAATAAAAAATAATAGGCAAGTAACTTTCCTACCAAAAAGCCCAGCATATTGTATTTTTTATGTAATAAATATGTATTTGGGGGACTCTCCAGTGACTATTACTACTTATGCTCATCTTCACCAATGTACAAAATAGAAATTTGGACTTCAAAAATGTAATAAGAGTTTATTAATTCATTAATTGGAAAAAGGATATTTCCTTTTCTAGGAAAAAGGCATTGAAGTGATGTTTTCTCCCCACCCTTGCCCTACTTGGACCCTTGATTGGAGTGGTCTCCCTGCAGCAGTGAGCCCAAAGGAAGGTGAGGTGTTTATTTCCTTGAAGTTTTACTTATAATCTGGGCATTTCCTTCAGATCTGTCTTCCAGTTCTCTAGAACTCTTTTTGGCTTTATCTAACATTCTGATTATATTATCCATTGAGTTTTCATTTTCTTTTTATATGAATAATTTTATAGATACACATCACTCAGATTTAATATTTCAAATACTGGTGGCATCTGTGACTCAAGGAGTAGGACGCCAGCCCCATATACCAGAGGTGGCAGGTTCAAACCTGGCCCTAGCCAAAAACTGCAAAAAAAAGAAAAAAAAAATTAAAAAGAAAAATATTTCAAATACTTTCCTGCATTTGTTTCATCTATTCCTTTTTTGTTCTTTGCTGATGTATTTTGAAAGAAGTCCCAGTCAACTTTATACACACCTATAAAAAATCTTGAGATCTTAAATAATCTAATGCCCTTATCATACCTAGTAAAAATTAACAAATATTCTGCATCATCTAATGCCCAGTACCACATATATTTCCCCCAATTGTTTAAAATGTTTAAAAAATATCTTTATATTGTTGAATTTGTAGTTAAATGATTATATTTTTCATTGCTAGAAATTATATTTGGTTTGTTTTTGATAATAACCTTTTCCTTGTTTTGGTTTCCTCTTTATTTTTAAACATAATTATTTTATATTCTGTGTCTGTTATTTCTAATAGCTGATGCTCATTGAAGTCTAATTCTGTTTTTTGTTTATTCTTTTGACTTCACTTCTGATGTTTTATTTCTCTGTGAATTTTGTAATTTTATATGGTGAATTCATTTGGGGGTTGCTCAATATGTGGGGTTTGGAATAAGTAAATTCCCACAGAAAGGGATTATATTTGCTTATGCTACGCATCTCAAGAAACTAGAACTTAAGACCACTCAGTATCATTTCCAGCTTCAGTTTCAGATTCTTTTTAAAATTTCTTACCTTTATTGTTCTTTGGATTAACACATGGTCATTATATATGTGGAATACAGTGTGATATTTTGATACATGTATGCAATGTGTAATGATCAGTTAGGGTAATTAGCTTATCCATTGCCTCAAACATTTATCATTTAAAATCTCTTCTAGCTATTTGAAAATATACAATAAATTGTTATTAATTATTGTCACCTTGTAGTGCTATAGAGCACTATACTTTATTCTTTCTACCTGGCTATAATTTTGTATCCACTAACCAACCTCTGACTATATCCTTCTGGCTATACCCACCCCCACCCCTAGGCTCTACTCACTACCATTCTACTTTCTAATTCTAAGAGATCAGCTTTTTAACCTTCCAAATATGAGTGAGGACATATGATATTTATCTTTCTATGCCTATCTTCTTTTACTTATTATAGTAATCTCCCAATTATGTAACACCTGTGGGTTGGTAGATTCCAGACAAATGTAATTTCCAGTTGCTTGAGAGTTACTATTAAAAGTACGTCTAACTAATTCTATGCCCCATATTGTACCATACATAAACACTGTATTGACTTGATATTATTAAAAGTAAATTAAGACAAATAAAAACAAACTTCACTTATTCTAACCCAATTTTACTGTATATAAAACAGCTTTATAAATATGGTGTACAATTTTAGTTAAGTGGCAGTCAATATGTTTTTCAACTTTACTGCCATATTTTTTTTAACTTCACATAACACACTTAGAAATATTACATGGAACACACAAGAGCCGTGGGAGAGATGCATGAAGCATCGAAAGCATTGGCTTATTGACTGTAGGGCACACCATAAACTAAACTCTTTTGATTTTTTTTTTCTTTCTTTTTTTTTTTTTGAGTCATGGGCCACCAGTTGCTTGAGTTCCAGATGACAGGGAGTTTACGGTATGATGTCCTCCAAACTCATCTATGTTGGCTTGAATGACAGGATTTTGTTCCTTCTGATGACTAAATAGTATTCTGTTGTATGTATGTGCTACATTTTCTTTATCCATTCTTCTGTTGATGAACATTTTGGCTACTGTGAATAGCACTGCAATGAATATGGGAATGCAGATATTTCTTTGATATATTGATTTTCTTTCTTTTTGGATATATACCCAGCAATGGGATTGCTGGATCATAGGGTAGTTCTATTTTTAGTTTTTTGAGGAAACTCCATACTGTGTTCCATAATTGCTGAACTAATTTACCTTCTAACCAACAGTTTGTAAGAATTTCCCATGTAAGTTCCCTTGACAGCACTTACTATTTTATGTATTTTTGATAATAGTCTTTCTAACCAGGGTGAGATGGCATCTTATTGTGGGTTTGATTTGCTTTTCTCTGATGATTGGTGATGTTGGCAATTTTTCATATACTGTTGGCCATTTAAATGTGTGCCCAGTTTTAATGGGGTTTTTTATTTGCAGTTGAGTTGTTTAAATTATTTGTACTCTGGATATTAACTCCTGTCAGATGAATAGTTGGCAAATATTTTTTCCCTTTTTGCTGATTATCTGTGTTGATTGTTTCTTTTGCTGTGTAGATTTTTACTTTGATATAATCTTATTTGTCCATTTTTGCTTTTACCTGTGCTTGTGAGGTCTCATTCATAAAATAAACAAAATGTCCAGAAGTATTTCCCTTATGTTTCATTCTAGTAGTTTTATAGTTTTGGGTTTTGCATTTAATCTTTAATTCATTTTGATTTGATTTTTTTTATATGGTGAGATATAGGGTCTAATTTTATTCTTCCGAATATGGACATCTTATTTTCCTGGCACCATTTAACAAAGAAACTGTACTTTCTCCAGGAATGTTCTTGGTATTTTTGCTGAAAATGAATTGACTGTAAATGAGTGGATTTATATCTAAGTTCTGTTGGTCTATGTGTCTGGTTTTATGCCAGTACCATGCTGTTTGGGTTACAATAGCTTTGTAGTATATTTTGAAGTTAGGTAGTGTCATTCCTTAATTTTTGTTCTTTTTGCTCAGGATTGTTTTGACTCTTTGGGCTCTTTTCTGGTTCCATATGAATGTTGAGATTGTTTTTTCTAATTCTATGTAGAATGTCATTGTTATATTTATGGAGACTGCATTCAGTCTTTAGATTGCTTTGGGTAATATGGACATTTTAACAATATTGATTCTTCTAATCTGTGAACACAGAGTATCTTTCCATTTTGTGTGTGTATGTGGGTTCCTTTCAATTTCTTTTATACATGTTTTATAATTTTTATTGCAGAGATCTTTTACTTTGGTTAAGTTTATTACTAAGTATTTTGTTTTTATTTGTAGCTATTACAAATGGAATTACTTTTTTGGTTTCTTTTTCAGATTGTTTACAGTTAGCATATAGAAATGCTACTGATTTTTGGATGTTGATTTTTGTATCCTGCAACTTTACTACATTGGTAGAAAGTACCTGGGAATGGCAGCACATTAGTTTTCATTTGGGCCCTGAGGTGCAGGGAACAGCACAGCCTTGACTCCACTTTCCTAGGAGATGAGTGTTTCTGCAGCTCTAACTCTAGGAGGCTAGTCAAGCTCCAGAGAATCAGGGTACTAGTGTTGTTTAGCTTGTAAGATGGGCTGTCTCAGCTCAGCCTCTGCTCTGTTTCCATGGGATGCCAAGTACTATGTCAACTCAGCACAGGATGTGTATCTGCTCAGCTAGGCCAATACCACTTCTGCAGGGGATGACATACCTCTTCAACTCAAGCCAAGAGTCCCTGGCTATCTCATGTGGCCTTGGCACTGTTTCCCTGGGATGCAGGGTACGCATCAGGTTAGGAACAGGTGTGTGACCATTCAGGGATGCAGGACACTGCTTTTACTTAGGCCCTGGTGAGAAGTGACTGCCTGGGCAGCAAAGGTATTGTTTTCCTAGGAGATTGGATACCACTTCAGCTCAGGCACAGAGGGCAGTGACTGCTTTAGTTGCCAAGACATCATTTCCCTGGGATGGCTCATGTTGCTTCAGTTCCAGCCCAGGTGGGCAGGGTTATGCTGTGAATAGATGTGTGTGGAGCAGCTTCCAAGGCACAGTTTTCTTAGGAGATGATATGTAGCTTTAGCTCAGACCCTTAGTGGCAGGGTGCAGTTACAACTGAGAAAGATAGATGGATTGGTACTTCCAGGGCACCATTTTTCCAAAAGGGATTGTGCAACTTCAACACTTGCCACAACTGAGGACTGGGAAGGATAAGTGAAGCAGCTCCACTGCTGCTTGGGCCTTGGGGAAAGGGTGTTACATCTGGTTGCAGCTCTGCTTGGGGATGTTGAGCCACCCAGTCGGTGTGGTTTGCCAGTAGCTTAGTCTCAGAGATGAGGGGCTTCATGCAAGGCACACTCTAGCAATAGTTCTCATTCCAAAATGGCATTGTGCAGTAGCACACAGGCTATAGGAGGCAGGGCACAGTGTAGGCTCTTTGTGGGGGTCCGGAGAGCACAGCTATGTGGCCTCCAGAGCACTCTGTCAGGTGGGCTCAGTGCCTGTGAGAACTGCAGAGGACCCCAGTGGTGAGGAATGTAGGTGTCCAGTGTGTTTCTGGGGCTTTGGGACATTCTTGCTTACCTTTTCCCCACAGGGAGAAGTTCCTCCTGTTCCCAGCTGGTCCCTGCTGGGGGATGGGGTAGAGGAGGGGAGGTGTTTCCATCTGTTCCCTAGGTGGCTATCCTGAGTTTCTTTGTTCACTGGAGTTTCCCTTACTCTTTTGAAGTACTCCAGTGGTCTCCTTTAGTTATTTTCATTAAAATAAAGTTGTTTATTCATTGTTGATGCTGTTGTTTTGGGGATGGTGGGTGCTAGGGGCTTCTAGGGGCTATGGCCCTCTTGCTGACATCCTAAGCTCAGATTCTTGTATCATTTTCCTTTGTCATTGGGCTAGGCTTAATGCATCTTTTCAAAGGGAATATAGCTTTTCAAAGTTTCTACTTTCATGTAGTAAAAATTGGTTCTGACTCTCCCCCATGCTAGAGATCAAGGACTAGTCTTTCTTCTTTGCCCTACTGTTAAAGTCTAGATATCTATTATTAGCAAATATCTTTAGGGCAGCCGTGGTGTCAGTTCGAGATTATTACACCAATTTTCAGCCACCCCCCACTGTGTTTTTACTCCTCCACATTTTTGAGACCCTATGGATTTTTCTTTTTCTCATGTAAAGGATGCTTGTTGAATTTTAAATACCATTTTTGGGTGTTTGGGGATAGGGAATTTTTTTAGAATAGTTCATGTTTTATTTCTTCAACTATTCACCTATTCTTTAGTTTTATATTTAGCCAGATGTAACTTTTGATTTTCAAATCCCCTTTGAAAGAGTTTGCCTTTCCTTTTCATATTCTTCTTTTGTGTTTTGCTGTGTAATATTGCCTGTGTCTCATGAATCATTTCTATTCTATCAGTCATGGAAATAATTTAGAATTCTCCCAGAATAGCAGATTATGTTGCAGAATTAAGATCTCTTCCTCAAAGATATTTTATGATAATAAAATTGATTTTCCTGTCTCTTGCTAATTTTATGCAAAAGCAATCAGTAAGGAATTTGTTAGTGTTTTAATTTTACGTATTTTCTAACATTTTGAACAAATTAAATGTTTACTTTATGGTGCTTGCAGTTGGATTGGGTTGTATACACTTTAGTCATATTATAGATTTGAATAGGCTAAACTTACAGTTTGCTAGATTAAAAATATCACTAATATTTCTATTTATCAGGAAATGAAAGCAAAGCAGAGCTTTCCAAATGCCACTTATTAATATGAGCATCAATTATATCAACTACTAATCAAGGAAATCTCACATTAAAAATACATATCTGGTCATTTTTTTGATTAAAGTTCATATCTAACAGAGTTCATGTTTTATATTACTCATTACAGCCCTGTAATTGGATCACCTTGTTTTCACGAACATCATGACAAAGGAGCAGCACTAACAGCAGAGCTATGTGATTTATTCACATTTCATTCATCGTTTCCTAAAGGACTTATAGTCTCTGTTAAACTAAGGCACAATTGTGGCAGTTTTAGATCTGTTTTTAGTTCTGGTAATTTCAAACTTTGCACGATAATGGGATCTTTATGAAATGAGATTACTGTGTACAGGTGTGGAGGGTCACCATGAAAATGTTCTCAGAATTTGTGTTCTTATACTATCTTTTAGCAGAAATTGTATTATAATAAGATTTTATTGGTACTGGTTTATATGTGTCTCAAAGACTGACTCTGTGTACTGAATCCATCAAATTACATCAAGTTTTTGGTGCATATTATAAGAATTATTTTCTTTACTAACAAAGCCTATGTTAATCCTCATGATGGAATCCTAATATGCTTTCTAGTCTGTTCAATTTGCCACTCTCTACTCGCACTTATTTTTCTCCCCACATATTACATACCATCCTCTGAACATTTTACTGTTTCTTTTAAATGACCTCTGTTTACTATCTTTATGTCTTCCTTCTTTGCACTCTCCTTGATTGTTGATTTTACACTCACTACCTTCATTAAGCCTTCTGCTATGGAGTCAACCTGCCTGAGTTTGTAATCTGGCTATAACGACCTAAGTAGATAACCTGTGGCCAGATAATCAACTTTCCTATATTTTGGTTGCCTCAACTGTAGAATGGTGATAAAAGTACCTTATGGGACTGTTGGTACATTCAACGCATTAATATATAAAACACTTAGTACCATGCCTACTACAATGTAAATGTTAAATATTAGCTAATATAGGAATCAGATTGAATTACTCCCACTTAAAATTTCTTTAGTACTTTCTTATACTTCATTTTTGGTACTTACATTAAGCCATTAAGCTTCTCTTACACTCCCCCCCCCTTTTTTTTGAAACCTAGACTTACTCTGTCACCCTGGGTAGAGTGCTGTGGCATCATCATAGATCACGGCAACCTCTAACTCTTGGGCTCAAGCAATCCTCTTGTCTCAGCCTCCTGAGTAGCTGGGACTACGGGCTTCTTCCACAGCGCCCCACTAGTTTTTTCTATGTTTTGTAGAGGCAGTGTCTCACTCTTGCTCAGACTGGTCTCAAACTCCTGAGCTCAAGCAATCCACCCACCTCGACCTCCCAATTCTAGGATTATAGGCATGAGCCATCGCTCCTTGCCATCTTCTCTTACATTGTAACTATTTATGTACATCCTCCCTGTGGATAGGCACTCAATGATTTTTTTATTAAAATATAATGAATTGAAACTATGAATCCTTTTTTAATTTTCCCAACTTCCACTTAAACTAGGTAACTCTTTGAATTCTTTTATCTCCTATAGGCTTAAAAGGCTAAAATAATTGAGATTTCATAGTTTGAAGAAAATAGAACTAAAAAATTATTATATGTTTACTACTATGTATTTGGGGGCAGTTCAGGCATAAGTTGCAGACATTGTTTTCTTTTACTCCCCAATAATTATGACCTAAAACATAGGACATTCTCTTACATAAGTCATAATACAGCTATCAAAACAGGATATTTAATATGGTACGTATTGCTATCTAACCCGCAGTCTAGTAGATCATGGCACATTTCATTGTATGTCTCTTTAGTCTCCTTCAGTGTGAAACAGTTCTAGCCTTTTTTTGTCTTTTAAACCATGGACTTATTTTGAATAGTTCAGGCCAATTTCTTGTAGTATGTCTCAGTTTGAGCGTGTCTCATGTTTCCTCATGACTAGATTCAAGTTGTACATTTTGGTAGAAATACCACAGAGGAGATGTTGTGTCCTTCTTAGTGCACCCTATCAGGAGGCACACTATCCCACTGATACTGATTTCAGTTAAAGAGATCTCTGCCTGGTATCTTTCCTATAATTTTACTATTTTGCTTTATTGAATTAATAATTTGTAGGGAGATACTTTTTTTTCTTTGAGACAGAGTGTTATTCCGTTGCCCCATGCTAGAGTACTATGGCATCCCTGCTCATAGCAATCTCAAATTCCTGAGTTCAAGTTATCCTCCTGCCTTAGCCTCTCAAGTAGCTGAGACTATAGGCACTTGCCACAACATCTGGCCAAATTTTCTAATTTTTGTAGAAATAGTTTCTTGCTCTTGCTCTTGCTCAGGCTGGTCTTGAACTCCTGAGGTCAAGCCATCCTCCTTCCTCAGCCTCCCAGAGTGCTAGGATAACAGGTGTGAGCCACCACACCCGGTCTATAAGGAGATGCTTTGAGGTTATGTAATATCTTGCTTTTATATACTAAAAGCAAGAAATTACATTTGATGCTCTTGCTTATGACAGTTGCAAAATAGTGATCTTCAACTTTGTCATCCTTCTGTATTTATTATTTGACACTATAAGAATTTTTTTCTCCTGTCCTATTTCTTTAATATTAGTATCAGCTCATGAATTTTTGTTTTATTAAATGAGTTATAATCAATCACTGTTATTCTTTATTTTAATTCCTAGGTTGTGAGTCCCTTTAAGCTAGATTCTGATCCTTTGGAAATGCCTAGTCCTCCTATGACCAATTCCTTAATTTCTGGTGTAACAAAATATTATAGGCTCATCTTATTATTTTCCTGTCCCAATCCTAGAGTCAGATGTTTCTACAAGAAGCACTGGTTCCTTTTAGTAAAGAATGGCATTTAGAAATTAAGATTTGGATACTTGGTGTGCTCATTACTAATGAAGTGTTATAGCTTCTAGGTCATCTCAGCAGAGACATGTATTTTATATAAATCTATTAGGATCTATTCCTATCCACCCACATATACAACCATACACATCAATATTTACTGATATATCTATACTATCTTATATCAAAAATCATGAGTTTATAGTGATATATCTAATTTCAATCAAACATGACTAGAAGTTTTTCCAAATTCAGTGATCTGTATCTGTCTTTTCCAACAGTAAAAATTATAGCTCCCAACTTCATCATTGCGTTTGTTAATTTTTTGTGTCCTGCAATGTATTAGCAGTAGTTTCATAATTGCTATGCCCACATCTATGTGAAAAATATGCCTACTAGTAGAATTCTAGATAGTTTATAGTTATTTTCATCTTTGATGTGAGAATGTATATTCAAAGTTCTCATGCAGATAATTATGACTAGATATCTCTGTATAAGATGAATTCTATAATGTGAATAATGAAAGCTTTAAGTTAATATTAATCGTGTCCCCTGAAAGAGAGACACAAATAGAGATTTGGTTGTGATCAAATTCAACCAACAACAACCTCCTACTTCACTGAGAACAAGCAGGCAATTGCATACTTTATTACTATTTGTTCTCAAAATACCTGTGTTACTTCCTACTCTGATGAACTAGGATAAATACGATTTGAGAACAAGTATTCCTTTTATTTATTCCAGAGTTATCTGCTGAATATAAAAGAGTGAATGGATAGAACAGAGCTGGCCCAAGCCAAACCCTCCATGAATTATTTCACTGTGGACTTGTTCTGTTCTTCAGTAGTTCTTAAGTGAGTGGTTTCTATATTAGGAGTTGCTATGAGCTCAGAATAACCTTATCAAGCTGTAGGAGGGAGAAGAGTCAGAAGCATGATGTCACAAAAGAGAAAGAAGACAAGAAGATAGTTGCTTAGGTGTTGTTCCAGTTATAATCTTTTATTCTTATATTTAATGTTTTGCTGCTTCAGAGACATAGTTCCATTAGGTATACTGAGGCCTTAGTTTTGTTTTAAAACTACATAAGAGCATCAATCTTCCAGGGAGAGTCTCATGGGGATAGTGCATAGAAACCTTAAATATTACTACCCATTCACCCTCACCCCTGCCATTTACTTTAGAGTATAGTTGATCCTTGAACAATTCAAAGGTAAGGGTGGCCGACCCCCCCCCCACACAATGGAATTGAAAATTCACTTTTAACATTCGACTCCCCAAAAACATAACTTCTAATAGACTACTGTTGATTAGAAACCTTATTGATAGCCTAGTGGACTGACACATATTTTGAATGTTATACGTATTATATACTGTATTGTTACAATAAAGTAAGCTAGAGAAAAGAAAATGTTATTAAGAAAATCATAAGAAAATATATATTTATTATTTATTAAGCAGAAGTGGATTGTCATAAAGGCTTTCATCCTCGTCATCTTCATGTTGAGTAGGCTGAGAAGGAGGGGGAAGAGGGTTGGTTTTACTGTCTCCAGGGTGGAACAGGCCCAAGAAAAACACATATAAGTGCAGTTCAAACCTGTGTTGTTCAGGAGTCAACTGTATATACTTCTCAGTTGAAATAAAATAAGAAAATTTAATGCCAGGGTTTTACCAGAAGGTAATATTAAGGTCCCTCCTTTCCAGGGGTCTTTAAATCTAGTAGATGTCATTTCGGGGATAGTTCTATAGGAACTCTTAGAAGAAGAATTAAGAACTGGTATATTCTGATTTCTTTTATTTAGATTGCTGATTGAATTTATGGTTCTAAGGGAAGATGTAATTTTTCAATTCTAGTGGTAGATTATATTCTTTTAGTAGCAAGGTATTTATTTTTACTAACCTTTATATATGACTAAGGTTTTAAATTAAAAGCTTATCCTGCTGAGGGTCATTTATGTAAATATTCAGGTTTGTTTTCTGTAATATTTTATGGTAAAAAGAATGAATTGATCCTTGGCGTTAGGGAAAAAATATAAAATGAAATAGTGATCTACAAATAAAAATTGGCTTTAATGCAAAGTCTGTGCTGTGCTGTCCCCCCCAACCCCTTTGTTATATGCTTCCATAAGCCAGCAGGAGCACCCCTCCTTTCTTCCTCCAGTAGAAGTGATTAGGTAAGTAAGGGTAGAGTGTTTCCAAGGTCTTTGGAGAGAGTTGGCAATAAGGTGGAGAATAAAAGGGCTAGAGGAGGCTTTTCCCCTCTTAGTGATTTTTAACCAGGTTCTTATTAATCTTCAAGTATATGGCAAATATGTAGGAATGTTATTTATTGCTATTGTTACCAAAAGACCAGGGATGTTTAAAAATTCACCGTAACAAAGAATCATCTCACCCATAATGTCAGTAGTACCTTCCTTGGGGGAGTCTAAAACACAAAAGCTTGTTCTAGGACCTTTCCACAGGAATACTTGGATACTCCTCTGCCCTAAACCATTGCTTTTCAATTTAAGATAGTCATCAGAATACTATTTCTTTGTTTATGTCAAATTTTTTTTATAACTTAGTTGTTGGCCCAGAGTAAGTCAGATAAAATCTCATACATACCTCTGTCATTTACTAACTATGAAAACTTCTACCTTAGGCCAATTATATTAGCAAATACAAATAAAAGTATCCTGATAGTATAAATAAAAATAATTACCTCTTTCAAGAAAAAAAATTTTTCCCTAAAATACTAGTTTTGGATTTTTATTTTTTCTACTTCACCATACTAGAAGAGACAAAAATTAGCAAATTTCTTTTCTCACTTTTAAAACATTCTCCAGTGAGACAATATGAGGATATATTCTCTTCAATATTTTCTCTTTATATTAAAAGACTTTAGATTATAAAGCTGATACATTTTGAACTTTTTGGCATTTAAAATACTAAAAGCTCACCAACAGAATGAGATCAAAGGTTTGGGGGTTTTATTTCCACTTTTCTGGGAAAAATTTCCCGAACATAAATATTTTTCATTTCTCTAAGTTATACTTAGCTGTGAAATTCAAAACCTGACAATATTTGACTCAGAACTCTACAGAGTTTTAACTGCTTCCTCTTATATCAGTGTGATATAAGAGTGAAGTTCTTAACAAGCGTTTTGGTGCTTTTCCAAAGTGGTATTTAAAGTAGTTATTTAGGCTGAGCGCAGTGGCTCATGACTGTAATACTAGCATTTTGGAAGGGTGAGGAGGGTGTATTGCTTGAGTTCAAAAGTTTGAGACCAGCCTGAGCAAGAGCAAAGACCCCCTTCTATTAATAGTAGAAAACTGAGGCAAGAGAATCTTTTGAGCCCAAGAGTTGGAGGTTGCTGTGAGCTATGATGATGCCATGGCACTCTACCCCAGGCGACAGCTTGAGACACTGTCTCAAAACAGTAAAAGATAAAATAAATAAATAATAAAGTAGTTATTTAAACTGATTTTTAAACTAAAGTTAAATGCCTGTGAATAATAGTATATGTAAAGATGGACAGAATTTATACTAAATGGCTTAAAATATAACAGGACTGCATAGAACAAGTTTGTTGTTTTCTTAGTAGTACTCTTGATTTAATGTCAAAACACTAATTATATATATCAGTATAGAAATTTAAATTGACATAGGTCATATATGTATGTTATATATTATATAGGGTGGCCATAAAGTTCATGTGCAAGTTAAGTAGTTTGTACACGAGCTTTATGGCCACCTGTATAGTATATATGAATGAGAGCAAACCATGCATTAGATTCATCTTTTCTTTCTAGTAGAAAGTTAGAGAAGTCAGCCAGAGTAATAATGAAAGGAATCAAAGCCAATAAAGAAGTGTATAAAAGTTTACTAGGCAAATTCTCCCAATTACGGTACTAAAAATTATATTAAAATGTTATAACATATTCGTTTATAGAATACTAATTAATTGTAGTTGGTAATCAAGAGAAGCATTATTGGTGGTAGGAGTATTTTTACAATAGTTTTTTTTTTTTTTTTTTTTTTGGCCGGGGCTGGGTTTGAACCCACCACCTCCGGCATATGGGACCGGCACCCTACTCCTTGAGCCACAGGTGCCGCCCATTTACAATAGTTTTTAATGATAACTACTAGGGGAATTTTCTAACAAAGTAATGTACCAAATAATCTTTATAGAAAAGGAAGGCAGGCTGGACACGGTAGCTCTACACCTATAATCTTAGCACTCTGGGAGGCCCAGGGAGGTGGATTGCCTGAGCTCACAGGTTCGAGACCACCCTGAGCCAGAGTGAGACCTCGTCTCTAAAAGAAAATAGCTGGGCATTTTGGTGGCACCTGTAGTCCCAGCTAGTTGGGAGGCTAAGGCAAGAGACTCTCTTAAGCCCAAGAGTTTGAGGTTGCTGTGAGCTGTGACACCACAGTATTCTACCAACGGCAACAAGGTGAGACTCTGTCTACAAAAAAAAAATAAAAAAGAAAAGGAAGGTAACAAGGAGGTAGAGAACTAGTAGAAAGGCATCTTTATTTTTCAGTGTTATTTTCTTTATGTGAAAGTTTAAAAGGTTTGAATAAAGTTTAAAATCTCTTTATGTGGAAATATTAAAAGTTTTAAGGATAAAACCATTTAAAATATACAATTTTATTATTATGTAATAATGTTTTTATTACTTAAACTTTTAAATTTAAACTTAAAAATACTTTTTAAACCTTTTAAAACTTTATATGAAGTAATATGTAAAATAATTCTATCAAATTCCCTTCAGATTTATGTTGGGGTTTCAGTACAATTTTTATGAAAATCAGTGATGTCATAGTTTTGATATTGTACTGCACTTATTAAAGTTGTCACCACTGAAAGCTGGGTGAGGGGGTTCAAGGGACTCTATATACTATTTCTGCAACTTCCTGTGAGTCTGTAACTATTCCCAAATATAAAGTTTTAAAAATAACTTAAGTAGAAATTTTAGAAAAAATTAACAAAGTAAAGAATATTGAAATGTTTCTCTGCTCACCTTTTTAAAAAATCTTTATCAAAAAAAATCTCTGGAGATGGTTTGTAAATCAAATGGTACTCAATAAAAGGTAAGAACTAAAAAGACATCTTAATATATTTCCTTCGGAATGCAGTGCTGATATACACAGATAAATATTCCATTGAATAGGAATACAGGGCTGATATACACAGATAAACATTGACTTTTACCTTTGATAGACAGTCCAATTTATGGGTTGCTATTCCCAAGCTCCCAAAGAAATAGAGAAAGTCAAATTGACATAGCGTAATTTGAGTTTCTTTATCAACATTGCTGCAGAACATGATTAATGTGGTCGAAGAATAGTTGAAGTATTAAGCCTGGCTGATAGCTTATGCTAGGCTCCCCCCAAATTTCACAGTCTCTTGAGGGTGTTATGGTTGTGGTATTGCATACAGTGTTACAGGTGGTATGTTCATGAGGAAGAGTACAGAAGGTTCTTTTTCATAATGAAAGCTTAATAGTGTCCAATTTCTATTAAATACATTTGCATTTGAAAGTAATGAAAACTGGCACTAAGTATTTTATTTTGACTATCGAAATGATTGAGTGAATGAATTTGTTTCAAACTTTAAATTTAGCTTAGGTGTCCAATAGACACAATTGTATAACGTTGTGCTTCTACGTAAATCCTCTGGAATTACCTGGCCTTCCACCTAAATCCTCTGATCCTCTGCTGTGGCTTCTCTGAGATACATATAGGAAAAACCAAAGTGTTTTTCATATTCTCACTCTCCTCTCAACACAGTACTTCTAACACCAGCTATATAAGTATCTGTCCTAGATAGACGCATATAGAACACTCTATCCCAAAGATAAAGAATATACATTCTTCTAATCACCCTATGGAACATTCTCCAAAATTGATCATATCCTAGGACACAAAACAACCTCAACAGAATCAAAAGAATTGAAATTCTACCTTGCATCTTCTCAGACCACAAAGCACTAAAAGTGGAACTCAACTCCCAACAAAAATGCTCAACCTCACACAAAGGCATCGAAGTTAAACAACCTTATGCTGAATGACAATTGGGTGCGGGAAGAAATAAAAAAAGGAAATCATTAACTTCCTTGAGTATAACAGCAATGAAGACACAAGTTACCAAAACCTATGGGATGCAGCAAAAGCAGTCCTGAGAGGAAAATTTATCTCTTTAGAAGCCTACATTTGAAAAACAGAAAGAGAGCACATCAACAAACCACAGATACCAAGGGATGACTGTAATTAATATATGTGTATAAACTATGTTTACTACTGTAAAAGCCCTGAAAAACCACTTCTGTTTGTAATTAATACAAAACTAGTTTTGTTTTAATTCATTTTAATTTGCAAATAGGTATTTTATTACATAATTTTATCTCTTGGATTACCTTCTCAGATTTCTTTTAAGTACCTCACAGTAGCAGTTTTTAAGCTTAAAAAGTCTTGACATTGCTAAACATTCAAGAATTGTTTTTGTTTTGTTTTTTTTTAAATCCTGTTTATAATCCCATTTAGGAGGTGAGGGAAAACTGATAATGTGGAGCCCTATTTTTTTGCTAATAGCAACTAATTAGTATTATTCATTTCAGATTAAATTGGCATTCTCTGTGCTGTTTCAGACGGTTATGATAAAAATCAGCTCAACTATACAATGAACTATTTTATTGTGCTTTGAACAAGCTCTTCTCAACACTCAAACCCATTCATTATTTTTATTTAATTAGGCCAGCTTACACTAGAGAGAGACCTGAAGCACGGAAATTTTCCTCATAGCTGTGCAGTAACAATAGCTCACAGGCATTGAAACAATGTAGTTGTCTGTTTCAATCATTAGAAGAAGGGGAAATCTTATCCTTAACCATTGGGCAAAAACGTAATCATAAATAGCCAACTGTCATTATTTAAAAGGCATAAATATGCAGTGTTAGTAATTAAAGTAGTGTTTATAGATGTGAATTTTATATGCTTATTTGTGTAAAATTATCATTTTTTATGCTGAAACTTTTACTCACATTTGAAAGTTGACTATGTTCTGTATACATAAATGCAAACATAGGCTTCCCAGGAAAAAGTAGGAACATTGCATATTATCACTCAGTAAATATTTTATAAACTAGGGCATAGTCTTAATTCTTAAGACAACTCCTTATGTTAAAAATAAATTATTTTATATAAAGGTTTTACTCTGACTTGTCTATTGCAATGAGAAAACAAAGTATTTTTGTGGCCTTGTCTACATCTAATAAACTGGATATTAAAAACTATAGATTTGGGGGCAGAAATAGGGTCACATTTTCTCTCTTTGCTTCTCTCATTCTCAAAACTTTATTGACTAAATATTTACATGTCCTAGAGATATATTCTCGTTCTAATTTTCTTCAGCAAAATAAGGAAGAGAAAACCCAAATATAAAAAGCAATATTATAGAAAAGGACTTATAAAATCTTTCTGCTTATATGCTTTCATTTAATCTAGATCGTTTACTGTAAAAATTGGGTCATTGTTGGATTAATCAAACAATGAGCTGACTGAAAAGATGCCTGTAAATGATTTTTTTTTTTTGTTTACAAAATAAGTGCTTTTGTTAAGTTTAAGTGAAACTAAATCTCATAAATGAGCAATATTAAATTTCTCTTAGCTACTCATAGCTACTTTTCATGAGATACTAATTTTAGGATTACACCCTTAAACAAACTCTCTGCAATTATTATATCAGATTTGCAATAGGGAAGATCACTTTGGGATCACTTTAAGATGATTTTACATACAAAAGATTAATCACAAAGTTGTGGGCTGGGTATCAGAACCATAAAGGCAAAGCACAGCAACCTATGGTTAGTTGTTGCAGACTGTTTCCACCTCTGGGTCTGAGGGGATGGGGAGAGAGGAAAGGAAGGCAAATCTCCTAAAGCAAGCTGCTTTGACAGAGGCAGTAACCTTCAGGCAAGACAAAGGCAGCTCTAGGTGACTCTAAGGGCTGAGACTCAAAGAAATAAATATTCTGACCTGGATCTCTTTTTCTATCTTCTGCTGTGGCTTCTCTGAGATACATATAGAAAGAAACCAAAGTGTTTTTCATGTTCTCACTCTCCTCTCAACACAATACTTCTGACACCAGCTATATAAGGGGTTCACACACCAAGACATTTTCCAGCAGACACCAGCTGCATGTGTTCTAATTCAAGTCAGTTCTGACACAAGCTACCTGGAAATATTGTCAGATCCCACGGGTTAAGACTCAGTCCCACAGAACTACCCCTCACGTCAGATGTCAGTCACAAGTCCTGTGATAACCTACACTTCTGATAGACTGGCTATAAGTCAAGGTTCTCACGACCCCTTTCTCAGGTTCAATTAATTTGCAAGGATGGCTCACAGAATGCAGGGAAGCACTTTAATAATGTTCACCAGTTTATTAATAAACAATACAGATTCAGAGCCACATAAAAAGATTCATAGGGGAAGGTCTAAAAGAGTCCCACATTGGGGTGTCCACCTTCTCGGTACATGATGTGTTAGCCAACCCAGAGGCTCTCAAAAACTTCTTTATGGAGGCTTCATCACCCAGGCATGATCACTTATTAATTCATTTTCAGCTCCCTTCCCCTTTCTAGAGAATGGGGGCTGTGTCTGAAAGCTCCAAGCTTATATCATGGCTTGGTCCTGATCAAAGATAAGGGTGATCGTCCCTTATCCAGAAACCCACCAAAAGTTGCCTCATTCGAACAAAAGATGCTCTTGTCACCCTGAGTATCTGAAGGGATTTAGGACCCCTGTGTCAGAAACCTTTTATCACTCAGGAAATTAACATGTCTTAGAAACTCTGTGTTAGGGACTGGAGGTTATATCGATATCTATCTAATCTATTATCTCTATAGATAGATAACTAGATGTAGATATCGATACCCTTATAGATACAGCTTTTCACTAACCAAAACCTTCTAGTGCCAGAGGGCAGGGAAGCCTATTGAGTAGCCCATACAGATCAGCCTTCAAAGTGGAGAGAAGGTTGAATTAGAGGGGCAGCTATTCCGCATTTATTTGACAGAGTAATTATGGAAATTCAGAGCCTGGAGAGAAATTAGAGATCACCTAAAATGAGGAAGTTTGAGGCTCCTAAAGAGATTAGATAACATGCACAATTAAAACACACTGTCCATCAATCAATTGAATTGAGAACTCTAGCTCTGTTCATATCCGTTGTAGATCCTAATTATGTCATAATCACCACTTACAGCTTCTATCCAGATCCCTTGTGTGTGAAGTTACACTGATCTGGATTGCTATTGCCTAAGGAAAATTAATGATAATTGAAATTTATTAACCTAAAGGGAAGGAGTTTGGCCATGTTAGAGGAAGTCTTTTGGAAGTATAGTTGGTCCCACATAACTTATTTTAATCCATATTATAATTTCCTGAAAATTACTTTCAGTGACCATGCCTGTTATAGAAAATTGATGTTAATGTGATTATTCCTAAATCCAGAGTTGTAGGGGAAGCAGGAAGGGGAAGAATTATAATAACCTAAATATTGGAATCAGTTAAGAGACTTAAAATTCTGAATCCATTTGACTAAAATTAAAAGCAGCATTTAAAATTCTTTAACATATGAAGATTTGGCCATTCTCAAGATGAGTTCTACTGTTCATTGTTGGAATATGATTACTTTGGACGTTTTTATTCATTTTCTTTCTTGTTTTCACTATTCTGTTAATACTGTCTGCCAGTATTAACAGACAGTATTAACTATATTTATATAGTTAATAAATATAGTTAAATTACTTGGATGTCATGCCAAGTAATTATCCACTTGTTGAATGCACCTGTGTTATACTAGTGGTAGAGGTGGGAGATTACGGTGCATCTCTTCAAACTCTGCTCCCATTCTGGAAAACCTTGGTCATAGTGCTTACTTGGAAATTGAAGATTTTGCTTGTGAACAGCAAATTTGTGCATTTCTCCCACAAATGGGCTTCTTGCATTTTAGGTCTCTTCCTCCTCTCGCATATAGCTTGTATTTACAATAATAAGTAAACTCTTTATTTATGAGGTTCAGGAAGCAAAGGCCTTTTATAGCTCTGTATCAATGAATAGAAATGATCAATATTAGCTGAGCTTTTTTGCTGCATCTATGATTATTATATTTAATTTTAAGTGCTGCATTGTACCCAGCCTGTTTCACAAGGACATACATTCATTCCTTGGTTCTCTACTAGAGAGAAGCCCTTGCTAGGTTTCAATCTATAGAATATAAAGATTCTAGTCAAAAAAAGGTGATTTCAATATAAATGGAGTATTTTCTCTTTTTTAAAAAGCAATAAACTGTAATTAGCCTTACCAGTTGCTGTCTGAGACTAAACTTTTTGAGGGCACTGACCAGGTAGATGTTCATATTTATAATTCTCACATCTAGGTAAGCATTTAACACAAAGAAGGCGGAGATTTTATGTGCACCGTAATGAAATAATGAATGAATTGTGGGGTGAAATATCATGAGAGGCAATTGGAATTATAAAGTAGAATATAATTTACTGATTCTGACCATCCATGAGTCCTCAGAGGAAGAAAATAGAAAAGACAGTTTAAAATTATCTCTAAGAGATGATTTTTAAAAATTTTACTGAAAATTATACATAAAAAATATAAATTTGAATATCTATAAATATGGACTCATAGATATCTATAAATATAGACTCAGAACAAAAAATGGACTTCTTAAAATGTTACAATAACACTCATTTTTTAATGGACAAGTAAAATATTCATTCCCCAAAACTAATGTTTTAAGATAACTCAGCCTTATACTTTGATCCCCAGACAAAACAATATTGGTAGTTATAGTCACCCCTCTTCAGTAGGCTGTATCCTTCGGTCTGAGAAGCAGTGCAGAGACAGGGAAAATGTCTACCTTCATGATATGTTGAAGACTAGTCCAGAAAATTGTGCCTCATGCAACCTGGTATTTGGTCAGTTAATAGCACAAGCCCTTTTTGCTAAGATTTGATTTTTAAAAAAGAGAGAAAAAATAAAGGCAAGATTCAGGTAAAAAATCCAGTGACTCCTAAGTCAGTAAGGGCTGCCTCCAGGACAAGAGTTATAGAAAGCCTCCAACGTTAAACCATAGAAGGACCTGTAGAAGGATCTTTAGCAGCTGGGTTTCCTATTTGGAAAGCCCCTGGGAGCAGATAACCCCAATAAATCTACATTGTTTTGGAACTTTTCTTTTGAAGGAAACTTATTTAAAAGTATAATTCCTTTTTCTTAATCCTATCTTTTCTAAGAGACTTTGATCTTACCTGCTGTGTTTTGCCAACTGCATTACATTTGAAAACGTAATTTCTGAGTTTCTTAAGGGATTACTGAGTTGGAAAGACTGAGGCGGTAGGTATTGTGAAGGACCAAAAAGGAGGGGGGATTGATCTTTGGCTGAGAGAAGTTCCAAGCAGGTTGAGCCTCCAAGCTCTTTAATTTGGCCTTGGAACAGGGTAAACCTGAGATTAAAAGAAAGAAGAATGCATTTTAGTGAGAAGGGACAGCATCAAAAAAGAAGAACTGAAGAGAAGGAATACAAAAAGGGAATTTCAAGTGAATCAGAAAAATAGTTTTACGTAGTAATACCAGCCATGGATAAAAATCTATATAAAATTCAGAATATACAAAAGTGAATTTTTATAGTGTTTCTCTAATTTTTTAAATCTTTTTCTCTTTTTTTTCTGATTGGTTTCAAAATTTTTTTTGTTTGTTTATCTGTTTTTTTAAGGAGAGAGGAATTATTTTCTTTGGACTTCAAAATCATTTTTCCTTGGTTTCAGAACTCTGGAGCAAATAACAACTAGCATTTTTACATATTCCTTTATACTTTCAAACTTTATTTTCCAAAACAAACTTTTTGAAGACAATAGAGACATCGGTACTGTTATAAGCAATTAATTTTCTTGCCATATGGACATGAGTGAGTACAGAGCCCAGTAGCTTCTCCATTAACATAGCTGAATTTATTATCTTTCCTTGAGAAAAGGCTCTGACTCAATTTACAAATTTGCTTTATTTATCTAAAATAAAGCAATGTTCTTCTGGCTTCTTGATGCTGCAGACCTTTATTTGACTCTGCCTATTGTCTATCACCTAAGAACTAAGCATATTTTACTGACCCTTGCTTAACTGCCATTTTGTTCATTATATAATGAAGCCCTGGTATTTCCATGAAGTTGACTGCTGACTGGCTTGTTTTGCCATATACTTCCTGAGTGTAGCAATGTAGAGATACAGTATGAAATAATCTTGACCAAAACCACAGAGAGAGAATCACCAGTTAACTGTTGTCAAGGGCTCATTAAGCCTCTTTCTATGCCTTAAATCTAAGTCACCTTTTTGTGTCTGTGAGGTTTGTCATACTTAGTAAAATCTGCTTGAATCAAAAAACTCTACTTCTAGAGCTTCTCTTTACTTGCACATTATTGACAACCCTCATTTACACTTGTCACGGAGAGACTGGATAGTGGTGGGTCTCCTCACCCCCCTTCTCTGGGAAGGAGAAAACTCCCTAGAGGTTATGAGTAAGACAGCAACACATTCTTTTGCTTTGTTGTCAGATTGGAAATGTCTGCTTCTTCAGTCCCCGAGGCCAGTTTTCAAGTGTTTTCCCAAAGGAATTTCTCTTATGGAAAATAGTTGGTACTCTCCTGCATAATTTTTGTCACATAATAAATGATTCAGATTGGGGCTGTCAGCCCTATAATGGGCACCTGACTGAAGGGGCAGATGAATGGCAGATTATAGCAATAGGTTATGTATTTTGGCCATCAGTCTGAAATCCTACATGAATGTGTTCTAACTCACTTAGGTTCTCCTCAAAGCTACTTAAAGATATTCTTACCATTTACATATACCAAGCCAAATTACAATTTATTTGGAGTTAGTTATTTGTTCCGGGTCAGTTAACAAATCTGATTTAAAGTGATTACATGGGTTATACAAAAGTTTAGAGATACACAAAAATCAAGAAACATGAAATTTGTGTGACAGAAACAAATGAAACCCTCACAGTAACACCAATAACCCAAGCCAGTTGAAAAGTTGCGCGGGTGAATCAGAAAAGACCCTGTGGTTTTTGAAAGTGAAATAATGGACCATAATACAGTCTGTTTCAAAACTTTCATAGTAACCTATTTAAACACTGAAACAGATGGGAAATGATTTCTGGGTAGGTAAGTCTAAGTTGATGCAGTTTTGTACCTGATCTGGTTCATATATCTGATCTATTACTGCAAGGAATATAGTAGCAGGTGTTGATATTTTTCCAAATAGCAGTAGGATATGCTTAGTACAGTATAAATTGACATTTCAGAGCTCCACGTTGCCATTTACAGTGACCAGTTTCCAGTGATGAACTTTTTGCTTGTTTTACTTACAGACCATGTATTTTAAATTTCATTCTCAGTTTTAACTTTATTCATCTTTTATTTCAGATAAAGTAGTGTGAATTTCCCTGAATAGTTTTATTCTTTATTCCCTAATAGTAAATAGTTTTATTTACTCTTTCCTGTATGTTTCCAAGTAAAAATAATTTTAGATTTTAAAAAGCCATTTAGTCAATTCAGCTACTTTCCGGTTAACAGTAGATTTAATTCATCCTAGATAAACATGATCTCTATTACTAAAAAGTATACCCTGAATATCAAGTGATTTTACGCCTAACAAGTACCCAGCATGGTATCCCATTTGTTTTCATAAAGAACAAGACAAACATATGAACCAACATTAAAATGTGTTGGTGCTGTATGAAACTTGTCACAATTTCTCCTTTAAAGTAGATGGTTCGTCAACTTGGAAATTTCACATAATGCCCTTCATTGTTAGTCCACAGTGAAATATATCTCTATAAAGATGAAGCAAAGCAGAAATAGGTGAAAAGACAAAAGGAATAAGTATATTTAAGAATTTAATAGTTGAGTATTTTTCCTCACAACATATATGTGTGTATTTTTCTTCTTCAACATCAATATAATATTAATTCATATGTAGTCAATACTAACAACCCAATGCCATATGAACTCTTGTCATCCCCAGTGTACAGAAGAACTGAGATGTTGAGAAATTATTTGCACAAGGTCCTACAACTAGCAAAATACAGAACTGATTTAAAAGCATAGCTTCTAGAGCCAGGGTGTCTTAACCACTTACATTATTATGCCGTTCCTCTGTGTTTACAAGTAAGAGATGACGTAACAATTTTCAGTCTTCCACTATATCATGCATTTAGTTTAACACCAAAGGAGTAGTTATTAGTATAAACATAGCACAGTCATTTTGGTATTTTAAGAATCTGAACTATACATCTGAGATGTACAAAGAGTTATGTTGCCTTAAAATTTTGAATTAAAGTGTACTCTTCTGAGATTTATCAGCACATTTCTTCTGTCAAGCCATTCCAAGGATTTAATCCTGATTGAATCAAAAAATATGTTTGCTAATAATTTTATTTTTCCCCAGTTAGTTGTGACCCATCACTTCCAAGGATCATTGCTGAAATTTAACAATGTATCTTTAAGTTATACATCACTTAATAATGTATTTATTATTATTGATCAACTTATCCAATAATGTATTATTTAAATCTAAGCTATATTAGCAAATGAAAAAAGTGAAATAAATTTGATAGAAAAAAATTACATATCAAAAATTAAATGATTTTTAAAATGTTTAAATATTGTTACTGTTTTATGTCTGGGTTATGTATACTAAATGTAGTCTTATATAACTACTAATTTATACTACATCTCTCCAGTTGCCAATATTTTAAACTCTTCAACCATTTTTTAGTTTATAAGTGTCTGAAACAAGTTTAGCGAAAGAGGCAGGATAATTAGTGTATTAGTGTGCTTGGGCCACTGCAACAAAAGACCATAGACTGGGTGGTTTTAACAGTACAAATTTATTTTCTCACATTTTCTGGAGGCTAGAAGTCCAAGGTCAAGGTATTATTAGGGTTTTTTTTTTTAATGTGAGGCTTCTCTTCGTGGCTCACAGATGGCTACCTTCTATCTGTGTACTCGCTTGGCATTTACTCTGCTTGTGTGTACACTCCTGGTGTCTCTTGATCTTATATAGACACCAATCTTATTGAATGAGGGCTCAACCCTTGTGACCTCATTTAACCTTTCTTAACTCCCTAAACGCTGTTTCAAATATCTCAATTTGCCATGGAATGTGACAGAGTTCTAGGATTATGGGTGTGAGCCATCACACCCAGACTGCAATTTGCCTTATTTGGACACTGTTCCAACAGTGGGCCACCTTTAATTGGCTGAAACTTGGCTGCTGTGATTGGCTGATATTTGGCTACTTGTCCTAAGGATAGATTGTCTACTCATACATCCAGTTAGGTTACAGTTCACTGTGGAGAAACCTTTAGGTCAAACTTAAATCTGCAAGGATGCAGCTTTAGGTTAAACTAAATTTACCACAGTCAATTTTATTAACTTTTGCCTATATTTAAAATAGTGACATTAAAAAATTTAATTTGTAACTGATTTTCGGTTGTTTCCTCTTTCCTATTTCCTTTCATATTTCCCATATGAATATATGTTTCACATGTTTATTGACCAGTGGCATTTTCTCTACTGGGCATAGCTTATTCCCATTTTGTATACTCTTCCATCAAGTTTTCTGAGACTGTGGATCTAAGAAGCAGAAAATATGGAGTCTCATATTGAACAAAACAAAAACTTATTTTCTTCCTTAGGTTGTGTAGCCTGGGTGGTACACTGGTGATGTAGCTTTATTCCAATCTATTCATACAGCCCAGAATGAACCATCTTGAACGATCCTTTAAAGACTATTTCCTAAATCATCTACTCTGACCGGTTCCCTTGTAATTTTCAATAATAGCTTCCTTTGTCTTTCTCTTCTCTCTGTACCCTTAGAACTTGGTTGGGGAGAGGGGGTAATGTCACTCTTTCAAAAAAGAAGCACTTAATTTCTTATATTTGGTCTAGAGAAAATGATCAAAATTTTCTTTTCCATGAGAGAATTCATATAGTTCTTTGCCTTTTTCTTTTAACTTAAAAACATGTTTTCACAAAGAAAAAGTGTTTTGACAAGAAATAGCACAATCATTTTTATATGCTTAAATCTGTATCTGTATATTTTTAGACATAGCATGGGTTATTGCTTTATTGTTGTTTTGAAAATTAGCTTTTAGCTCATTCTGTAGGTGTGAAAATTTTCCTTTAGAATTATAAAGGATCTTAGAGATAATTAAGCCTTTTCTTTCTTTACGCATTCACTAACAGGAGAATATCTTAGTTTTAAAAGAAAAATAAAACATCTTTTATATATTTGAGGCTTACAACAATAAAAAACTTAATTGATCTTCCTGTAAATGCTTTATATCCATTCCTTTGAAAGCATTTAATAGCATACTTTAAATTCATAATAATAGTTTATTTAGCATTATATATGGCTAGCTAATATATGCTAATTTCTACTTAAATGTTTACATGGTCAATTTAAGATTTATTTCTTAGTGTTAACTATCATAAAGTATTATTTATGACTTATTCTTCCCTTGAGAAATCTATCAAGGATTTATATTATGCTCATATAATCTTTTTTGTAAAATAAGTACAGAGGAAAAATCACATTATGAGGCTATACTTATTTTCTAAAATATTTTAGTATAAATGAGGAAATTATTTTACATTAACTAAAGACATCAAGTAATTAAAAATCGATTTAAAATATTATTAAATAATACTTCATTTTACATCTTTTCTATTTAGAGAAATAGGAAATATATGTATCTACACAGACACACACACGTACACACACACTTGTCACTTCTTTCCTGCCAAGAGCACAGAAAGCCGACATAAGGCCAGGTTACAGAGGGGGAGTCTCCATGAACCAGTGGCAGGTGGTTTGAAGATGAATGAATCAGCCAATACTGTGTGGCTAAGGTTAACCTATCTATAGTGACCACAATTTATGGATCCACAACTAGAAGATGTGGTTTATGATCAAGGCTCATCTTCCACCATCTTCCTGTCCTCATATTTTTATTCCAAATTGTTTTTTCAGATTCTTGGTGGTCTTGTATGGTTTCTTACCTTTGTTCTTTTGTAGTTTCTTTTCCTGGAATCCCTAGAATTGTTAACAGTTTTTCAGGCAAAATTTTTAGTGATAGCTGTCTTTGGCTATTGCATTTTATAATTGATTATTTAATTTATTTGTTTTGGGTTTTCCAAATTATCTTCCATCAGAATGTATATGTAACTTTTACAATCAGAAAACTGATTTCATTTGCTTGCTTATATAATCATCTATATTTTTATATGGCATTATAGAGATTGGCAGAAGAAAAGGCTTGCTTAGAAGTCCATTTTGCATGTGCATTTTACCTGTGAAACATGAATTTGCTGCTCCCGTCCTACCATTTCCCACCTGCTTCCTTTCTGTTGAGTTTTACTGCCAAATGTGCACATGGTGTCAAGTGAATTCATTCCAGTTTAATATTGTGTACCCATTATCTAGGTGAGGGACATACTTATAACTTTGACTCAGATTGTACAAAAGCAATTTATTTAACAAAAACATTTGTACCCCCATAATATTCTGTGATTTTTTTAAAAAAAAAGCATTATAGCCTGTGTGCGATGGATCATGCCTGTAATCCTAGCACTCTGGGTGGCCGAGATGGGAGGATCCCTTGAATTCAAGAATTTGAGACCAGCCTGAGCACAAGAGCAAGACCCTATCCTGACTAAATATAGAAAAATCAGGTGGGCATTGTGATAGGTGCCTGTAGTCCCAGCTATTTCAGAAGGTGAGGCAGGAGGATTGCTTGAGCCCATGAGTTTGAGGTTGCAATGAGCCAGCCAGATGACCATGGCACTCTAGCCTGGCAACAGAATAAGACAATGTCTCAAAAAAAAAAAAAAAAAAGACATTGTAATAAAAAAAAAAATTGAGAAATGATTTCTTTGTATTCCCTCCATTTGACTTTGTAAATTGGTGGACATAAAAATCTTTAAATTCTATTCCTCCCACCACACAAAATCCATTTTGAATTAAGCTCAGAGTGCTAAATTGAGTTGAACATGAAGCTCAGGTCTTTAAAAAGTTCAGTATACTTATATCTTTTCTTTCTCTGTTCTATTTCTTATATTTGTTTTTCTTTTACTTAGTGTTTATGCTTAGTCTGTTTTAGCGTTTCCCCACATAGCACCATTGTGAGAATTACTTGCTTGAGAAAATTAACTGTTACGTATATTCTTAAAGATTCTTTTGTCTTTGTTTTTTCATCTCTAGGACAAGGCAGTTGTATTGGGTGAGCTTAATGGGGCCTTCCATCTCTATTATGCTTTGGGGAGTCTTACTGCTTTATAATTGCGCCCCTAATCTCCATTCTTCACCTACTTTAGGATTGGTGTCAGATTAATCTTTCTAATATAGAACTCTGTTGTTTAGAACATCTAGCCTCTTTCAGTAATGGAAAGACTAAAATGTTAGTAGCTTTCTTCATACAATGGGATTTTTGTGGGTTATCATATTAAAAGCTGGCTAAATTCTACTTACTAAATAAAAATGTATTGATACATTTTTATGTCTGGTATAGTCTAAGCTCAACCTGTGGGTCGCGACCCCTTTTTAACAATGAAAATACATTGCGGCATTAGGAAAATTGAGAACAACTGTTCTTTGGGCTAAGGATAGTGAATTGATTCAGAATTTATGCATCTTATGCTATTGGGGAAGTTCAAATTCTTTAGTTTTATATTTAACCTTCTTAGCTGATATACAGTTTTATATTTAACCTTCTTAGCTGATATACACACTCATCTTTCTAATATTAATTTCTCTTATACAGAATATAGATCTTCCAAGCATAATTAGTCTCTATTTTATATATCTGCCAAATTCCCAGCACCTATCATTACCAATCTGAAATGGCATTCCTCCCTTTATCACATATCTGTCTTTTCAATCTGCAGCTTAGCTGTTACTCAGTAAGCTTTTCTCAACTTCTTCCTTCTTTTTTTGTGGAGCATTACTTTCTAACTTTGTACTGTAATTTATTTAGGTGCGTGTTTTCTCAAGTATATAGATACTTGTTTTCTCTTCCATTAGTCCTCCTGCTTTGAAGGCAGGAAGTAGTTTAAACACGTAAGCTTTAAAATTAAGTCTGGATTCTGGTCATGTATCAGTTATGCCTACTTATACAAGTTATCTCTAAACTTTAGTTTCCTCATCTACAAAATAGTTATGTTAATAATGACCTCTTTATATGGTAGCAGTAAGGGGTAAACGAGATACTGTTTGTGAAGTACTTAGTACCCTGCTTGGCATATCAGTAAGTATTCAGTAAACTAAAGACATTCTTAATCATGCCATTGTTTAATTATATAATTAAAATAATATTAATAGTCCTGTCTGCTCCTTGACATCTTGCAAATGACTCAATGTCTTGGATGTAAGTGTTTAGTACATATGTTTACAAAGATTTTAATGAATATTGTTAAATAAAGGCTTATAGAAACTCAGAAGAGGGATTATTAATTCTGGTTGTGTGGGGAGATTTGTTTGCAGTTGGCATTTACATTTCACATCTGAGATACGATTTTAAGATACTTGATTTTGACAGGTATAAATTAGGAAAAATTAAAAAGTGTAGGGCATTTTAAAGGCAATAGCACACATTTTCAGAGAGAAATGCTAGCTAAGCTTTACATTAGTAATATAACCTACTCCGTGGATTGTTTAGTATAATAAATGTATCTAAAGTATTAACATAGTAAGAACACAGTAAATGTTAGCTGTTTTAAAAACACACATGCAGACTACATGTTAAAGAACAACAAAAGCTCGTATGTATATATGTCTGCACATACACGCCTACACACATATATTCTTTCACATTAGCTTAAAGGATCTCTTTATGGCAACATTTTCTTAATATTTTTGTTTGAAATATTTGAAAGTAACAATAAGGCATTTATTTTAAAATATTGTCTATTTTAGCTATATATTATTCTTCCCACTTTTTTGAATTAGTGAGGCAATACTCTGCAAATGGCTTTCAAATCGTCAGCTGTTAAGGATTATCTTGCCATTGTTCCCCCACTGATATTGCTAAATTTGAGAGAAAACTCTCTTAAGTGGCAATAATAGCTTACAACAGCTGCAATTGCTTGATACGTGAAAATGATTACAGAGTACATATTTTACAAAGTTCAAAGTCACTTTGATTAAACATGTCTTGAATTATGGTATATTCTATAACAATACAATTCTTTTATCGTATTCTCTTTAAACTTTTTATTTTAATGTACTTTCCAGAGTTTAGAAAAGTTGCAAGAATAGTACAAAGAATTCTATGATAATATACCCTTTAACCAGATTCTTCAATGTTAACATTCACCATGTTTTCTTTCCTTCTTTCTCTGTCTCACACACACTCATTCTTCCTCTGAAATGTTTGAGATAGTTGCAGACCTGATGTCCCTCATTTATTCCTGAGTACTTCAGAGTATGCTTCCTCAAACAAGAAAAAATAAGGACATTTTCTTAAATAACCAAAAACAATTTTTAAAATTAGGAAATTAACATTGATCGAATATTATTATCATCTAATCAACAAGCCCCATTTAGTATTTCAGTTTGTCCCAATAATGCCCCTTTACAGACCAAAAAAATCTCATATTATGTATTGCATTTAGCTGTCGCTTCTATCTGGCTTTCCTTTAATCTGGAGCACTGCCTTGGTCTTTATCATTTTTTTTTCTTTCTTTTTTTTTTTTTTTTGTATACTGAATTGTACCCAACAAATTAGGTACAAACTGTTAGGTCCCAAATTAGGTACCTAATTTGTTAGGTACAATTCAATATACAATTCAGGTATACTGAATTGTACCAAGCAAATTCAAATACTGTGACCAGGATATAAATAACTAGGTCACAGTATTTGAATTTGTTAGGTACAATCCCTCTTGTAGTTGTGTCTCCCACCCAAAAGGTGTGTCATACACCTTGTCCCCTTTAAGTGGGAGCATACAAGTCGCCCCTCATCTGCTCCTTCCCCCATTCCCTCTCCCCCCCCATCTTGAATAGAATTAAGTTATTCTCCTACATGGGCATGTGTTAGATCATCTACTGGCTTCATGATAAAATTGAGTACATTGGATATTTGCTTTTCTATTTTCATGATACTTTACTGAGAAGAATATGTTTTAACTCCATGCAGGTTAATATAAAGGGTGTAAAGTTACCATCTTTTCTTATGGCTGAATAGTACTCCATGGTATACTTATACCAAACTTTATTAATCTACTCCTGAATTGATGGGCATTTAGGTTGTTTCCACATCTTGGCAATTGTTAATTGAGCTGCAGTAAACAATCTAGCGCAAATGCCTTTATGATTAAATGATTTTTTCTCTTCTGGAAAGATGCCTAGTAATGGGTTCACAGGATCAAATGGAATGTCTAATTTGATCTTTCAGGATTCTCCATACTTCTTTCCAAAGAGGCTGTGTTAATTTGCAGCCCTACCAACAGTGTAAAAGTGACCCTCTCTCTCCACATCCATGCCAGCATCTGCAACTCTGGGACTTTGTGATGTATGCTATTCTCACCCAGGTTAAGTGATGTCTCAGGGTGGTTTTGATTTACATTGCTCTGATGACTAGAAAGGATGAACATTTTTCATACGTTTGTTAGCCATTTCTCAGTCTTCCTCATATCACTTGCCCAGTGATAGATGGGATTATTTGCTCTTTTTTTTGTTAAGTAATTTTAGTTCTCTATAGATCATAGTTACCAAGCCTTTGTCAAATTTGTAACATGCAAATATCTTTTCCAGTTCTGAAGGTTGCCTATTTGCTTTAATTGTTGTGTCCTTAGCTGTACAGAAGCTTTTGAGTTTAAGTCCCCTTTGTTTATTTTTGTTGCTGTTGCAATTGCTGCTAAAGTCATCTTCATAAAATCTTTCCTCAGACCAATATTCTCAAGAGTTTTACCACACTTCTAGGATTTTTATCGTTTCATGTCTTACATTTTAATCTTTTATCCATCTTAAGTGAATTTTTGTAAGTGATTTAAGATGCAGGTCCAGTTTCAGTCTTTCATAATTCTCTTTGTAGAGGTCCTTCACCTCTTTTGTTAGATATATTCCTAGGTATTTAATTTTCTTTGAAGCTATTGTGAAGGGAATTCTGTATTTAAGCAGCTTTTCAACTTGGCTGTTAATGGCGTATACAAAGGCTCCTGATTTGGGGGTTGATTTTATACCCTGACACGTTACTGTATTTCTTGATCACTTCCAGGATTCTTGTGGTTGAGTCTCTGAGGTTTTCTAAGGTCATATCATCAGCAAAAAGCTGGAGTTTGGCCACCTCTACCCCAACTTGAATGCCCTTTATATGCTTCTCTTACCTGATTACATTGGCTAGAACTTACAGTACTGTCTTGACTGGTAGTAGTGATAGAGGACATCCTTGTCTGGTTTTTCTCCTAAGTGGAAAAGCTTTCAGTTTTACTCTATTTAGTATATTAGTTTGTTGCAGATGGCTTCAATTGGTTTAAGAAATGTGCCATCTGTGCTTATATTCATGTTTTTGTTAGAAAAGGATGCTGAATTTTATCAAATGCTTTTTCTGTAGCTATTGAGAAGATCATACTGTTTTTGTTTTTCCTTGTGTTGATATGCATTCTGTTGAATTACATTTATGGATTTGCATATGCTAAATCAACCTTGCATCCCTGGGATGAAGTCTACTTGCTCATGATGTATAATTCTTTAATGGGTAGCTGTAATCTATTAGCTAAGATTTTATTGAGTATTTTTGCATTGATATTCATTAGTGAAATTGGTCTCTAGTTCTCCTTTTTAGTTGAGTCCTTTCCTTGTTTTCGTATCAGGGTGATGTTTGCTTTATAGAATGTACTGGAGAAATTTCCTTCCTTCTCAATGTTTTGAAATAGGTTCTGCATTATAGATACCAGCTCATCTTTGAAGGTTTGATAGAATTCTGGTGTGAAGCCATCTGGTCCAGGACTTTATTCTGTTGGAAGCTTTTTTATTGTTTCTTCAAGCTCAGAGATCAATATTGGTCTGTTCAAGAGATCTATTTCTTCCTGCTTAAGTCTAGGAGATGGTATGATTCCAGGTATTGGTCCATTTCCTCCACATTGTCAAATTTCTGGACATAGAGATTCTTATAGTACTCAGAAATAGTCTCTTGATTCTCTGTAGTATCAGTTGCTATTTCCCCCGTTTCATTTTTGATTAAGGTTGTTAAAGATTTTACTTTTCTGTTTCTAGTTGATCTGGCCAAAGATTTATCAATTTTATTTAACTTTTCAATGAACCAACTGTTTCATTGATTTTCTGAATGATTCTTTTAATTTCAATTTTATTTATTTCTGATTTAATTTTGGTTATTTCTTTTATTCTGCTGAATTTGGGATTCAATTGCTTTATTTCCATTTCCTTACAATGATTCATTAGATTGTTGATATAGTCTCTTTCTGTTTTTCAGATGTAGACATCTAATGCCATAAATTTCCCTCTTAGGACTGGTTTTGCAGTATTCCATGAGTTTTGGTAACCTGTAGCTTCATTGTTGTTATGTTTGAGGAATTTAATAATTTCATCCTTTATCTCTTCCTTAACCTAACTGTCATTCACCATAAAGTTGTTCAATTTCCATGCCTATGTGTGGGTATGAAACTTTTTGTTGGCATTGAGCTCCACTTTTATGGCCTGTGGTCTGAGAAGATACAAGGTATAATTTCAGTTCTTTTAATTTTTTTGAGGTTTGATTTGTGACCTTGGATATGATCTGTTTTGGACTGTGTTACAAAGGCTGATGAGAAGAATGTGTATTTCTTTGCTTTGGGGTGGTATGTTCTGTATATGTCTATTAATCACATTTGTTCCAAGGTTGTATTTAAATCCCTTGTATCTTTGTTTAGTTTCTATTTAGGTGATCTCTACAATTCTGTGAGAGGGGTGTTAAAGTTCCTAGCTTATTGTGTTATAGGGTATCATATTACTTAGACCAATCAACATAGTTTTATAAATCTGGGACTGTTTAAGTGTTCGCATAAATTTTTAGAATGGAAATATCCTCTTGTTGTATTGTCCCCTTAACCAGTAGGAAGTGACCATCTTTGTCTTCTTAACTTTAGTTACTTTAAATCCACTTGTATCTGAAAATAAGATCACAACCCCTCCTCCTTTCTTCTGATTTCCATTTTCTTGGAATACTGTTTTCCATCCCTTAACCCTGAGTCTTGATTTGTCCTTCAAGGCTAGGTGTGTCTCCTGGAGACAGCATATGGATGGCTTGTGCTTTTTTATCCAGTCAGCAGCTCATGCCTCTTCAGTGGTGAATTCAGTCCATTTACATTGACTGAGAGAATTGATTGTGTGGTGGTGTTCTATTCATCTTATTTTGTGAAAGTCCATTGTGTAGTCTTATCTCTTGAGCTATTGTAGAAACTATATTTTGACCTTTAACTTCTGAGTGTTTACTTTGCATGTCATCTAATGTGGAGAATAGATCTAAGTATTTCCTATAGAACCATTCTTGTTTTACTGAATTTCCTGAATGTTTGCATATCAGTAATAGATTTGATTTCTCCATCTATTTTGAAGTTTAGTTTAGCAGGATACAGATTTTGGGGCTGAAAATTATTTTGCTTTAGAAGATTAAAGGTAGATGACCATTCTCTTCTAGCTTGGAAATTTCAGCTGAGAAGTCTGCTGTCACCCTGATGGATCTGCCTATTGGTCTATTGGTGCTTACGCCTGGCTGTTTGCAGAATTTTCTCTTTTGTCTTGACTTTGGACAGGTTCATTACAATGTGTTTTAAAGATGCTCTATTTTTGTTGAGATGACCTAGAGTTCAATATCCCTCTAAAAGGAGAGTTTCAGAATCTTTAGTTATACTTATGAAGTTTTCATTTATGATATCCTCCAGTATGGCTTCCTTGCCTTTGGTATGTTCTTCTTTCCCTTAAGGAATACCTATTTAATGCTTTGTGACATTCCGTAGTTCTCTGAGTGAATGTTCTGCTTTCTCTTTCAAGAGTTTTATCATCTAACTCTGAAATTCTTTCTTTTCCATGATCTAATCTATTACTGACACTTTCTACTGCATCTTTAAGTTTTCTGATTGGTTCCTTCAATTCCTTAAACTCCACTATATCTTTTCTATATTCTTCATACTTTTGTTCATTTCTTGGTTTTGTTTTTCCACTTTGTCATCAATTTCCTTTATTGATTTTGCCATCCATATTTTAAATTCCCTTTCTGTCATTTCCATTCATTCATTATATGTGGACTCCTCTGCAGTAGCTACCTGGTGATTCCTTAGCGGGGTTGCTCTGCTCTGGTTTTCCATGTTGCCAAAATTTTTCTGTTGGTTCCTCCCCGTGTGTGTTTTCTTCTTGTTCACTTCCTTCCCCTATGTATTCCTTCTCACTACCTTCTTCACTTTAAATGACCTGGTCTCAAAGCTTAGGTGTTGAAGTGGCCTTTAGGTATAAGGCCAAAAGGAAGATAAGGGTAAAGAGCAAGAAAGTAGAAAGAAAAGAAAAAGATAAAGAGGAAGAGAAAAAAGAAGGGGGATTTGACAAAAAGGAGAGAAAAGAGAGAAAGAGGGCAACAGGAGAAATAGTATTCAGCATAGTGCTTTTTCCACACTCACAGCTCTAGGACTTTGGGGGGCCGGGCTGGTTAGTTCCCTTGAAGTCAGGAGCTGCTTACTAGCCTGGGCAAAAACACAAACCCACCTCTGCCAAATATAGAATGAAATCAGCAGTATGTCTCATTGGAAACCTACCAGGACATTCTTTCTAAAGGCAAAAGCTAGAAGGATAACCTAGACCATTTGCTTGTGGCCTCCTTTAACTAGACCAATGGCCCAATCTCCCTTCCAGATGAATGCCCCAATGCCATGACTCATCAGCCCTCAGAAAAGAGAATAAAAAGGAAAAAAAAAATAAACTTAGGTAAAGAAAATTAAAAATACAATTATATAAGATAAAGAAGAAAAAAGCGATATCTTAAATGTTGTATGAGAAATTTATGTGGGAAAGATGAAAAAAGTCTACCAAAGGGGGGAAAAAGGAGAGAAATAAAAAAGAAAGAATAAAAGGGGCTGAAAACCCCTAACTAAAATTGAGGAACCCTTGTTATTGAAATAGTAAAAATGAAAAAACAAAAATACAAGCAAATAAAAAAGAACTAAACAAAAAATCAATAACGAAAGAGAAAAAAACTAAGAAAAAACTGAATAAAGAAGCAAAAAATGTAATACAATGCGTGTGTGTGTGTGTGTGTGTGTGTGTGTGTGTGTGTGTGTGTTTTGCAATATGTTATATGAACACCAGGTGACGCAGTGGTATTAGGAGATGGCGAACACACACGGGATTTTCTGTATATAATGAGGATTGGAAGCCACTGTCTAGTTGCAAAGGAGACTGGGTCTTATCTTTCTCACTTCTTTGCCCTCAATCTGGGCCTGTTGCTTCATCAACATTCAGTCACTGCAGGACTGGGGTCCCAAAGCTTTCATCAGAATTCCCAGGAGGCCCTTCAGACAGTGCCCCCTGACAAAAAGTTGCCCTCCTGGGGTGTTGTGGGTGCCTCTCAGCTCACCCCAAGGATGGCCACTCTAGCTCAGCAGGTGCGCCAGAGCCAGCCATGCACTACCCTGTTTTCCCGAAAATAAGACATCCTCCAAAAATAAGATCTACTTACAGGAAAGATAAGACGTCCCCTGAATATAAGACCTAGCGCATCTTTGGGAGCACACCTTAAAATAAGACACTGTCTTATTTTCGGGAAAACAGGGTAGGATCCCGTGGACTGTTCCTAAAATGCCAGCAGCCTTCCCACAATAGCTGCACCATGCTAGCAGCCAAGCCAATGGGAAAACCACCCCTCCTAGCATTCATCCCCAGCCACTGGGCTCAGTTTGAGTTTACTTGCTGCTCCAGCCAGCAGCTCAGTCCAAAATAAAAAAACTGCAGGACAACCCTTTCCTGTCTCCAGCCATTCTTGGGAGAGCTGGTCCCATACCAAGCACCTATCTTATGTGTCAGTTTTCTTCACTTCCAGACCTCCACATTGGCTCCTGAAGTCTCTCACTGCTTTGCTGTGCGTCTGGAGTGATGTTTATAGGTAGATCCCCCTAGCCAGCAGTGGCTGAAGTCTACTTTCCCCTGTCTCACCAGGAGTAGTTGGTAAGGAGATGACTGTAGTCCACCATCTTGCTCTGCCCCCTTTGTCTTTTTTGATCTTGACATTCTTGAAGAACACAGACCCATCATTTGGTAGCATATTCCTCATAGCCGAACATTGTGACAGGTGCCTATAGTCTCAGCTGCTCTGGAGGCTAAGCCAAGAGGATCATTTAAGCCGAAGAGTTTGAGGTTACTATGAGTTATTATGCCACAGCACTGTACCCAGGGCAACAGAGTGATACTGTCTAATTAAAAAAAAAAAAAAAAAAAAAGGATAGCCTTCAATTTGACTGTCTGCTATTTTATAATGATTAGATTCAGGGAGTGAACTTTAAGCAGGAATAGTATAGAAGTTATATTTTCTTATGTCAAGAAGACAACAAAAGTTTTAAAAGATAAATTTTAGAAATTTGAAAAAAATGCTTTTGTAATTAATCCTTTAGAATGTTTACAAACTTACATTTCTCAATTATTTTATTTGATTTTGTGTTTTCATTTTTTAAACAATCAGTAAAATATTAAATATAAAATAACACTTTCTCTGCAGTGTTCTTTGTGAAATTATTACAGTTTGTCAAGTACATTTTTTGTTAAATAAAGGTAAATATAAGATGAAACCTTCTAGTAGGAAATTTAGTATCTATGGTAAATGATGACATGGGGTAATAATATGAAATAGGGCATTATGGATAGAATATTTTTGATAGATATAAACAAAGAGTTTGAAGTAAATAAATAATTGGTTTGAGAGATTTACTTTTGCCAAATTTTGCCACCAAAGCCTAAGGCCAGCGACAGGAAGAGAATCTAGGCATCGCCTGTTAATGTTCTTAGTATTGATTAGTTTTGCAGACATTCAAGAGAGGGTATTTTCCGTTAGGTCATAGCTAATTTTAAATCAGTAGTACTTTTTATATAGATAAATATGTAATACTCAGATTTTAAACCTGACCTTCCTTTTTATACTTATTTTCCCCTTCAGAGGGAAAAAAGTATTGCGTAATTACAAATACTGCTATGCAGATGTTAAATCTAATTACATGTTCCATTTGTTCCTTGCCAACACATACACATTAATAATAATGAACAATCAACCTTGCCTAACAAGAGTGACACAAAATGTGTTTCTTCCATTTCCCAGGATAGATAGATCCAGGGGTGCTTCAAAGGTGACATCCTTACCACCGCAGTTGGCTGTGGCTTATTAACAGCAACCTGCTCTAGATGATGAAGTGTGAAATTGATGGGCACTGCTGGGAATTTGATCTGAGCTTTCTGGACTAGGGAAGAGCTTTCTTAACAATATTCAGCTGTCTTGTTCATTGGCTCACTGGTTTCCCCTAAGGTCTCTGTTTATAACGCTCTGAAAAATTTTTTCTGGCTGAGTTTACATATGTGCTACTGTATCTTGCTAGCAACCAGATTATTAGGATGAACCTTCTAGGAAATTTTACTATATCCTTTTCACAGCTAGTAACAAGAAGTCTGAGCCACATAAGAAATGACTGGACAGAGAATGAATGGATAGAATATTTGAGTGCATCATTATGAGAAAGCCTATCTTGCACCAAGGGAAATATTGCAGACATCAAAGGATAAAATGTTGTACTGTTATCACCCCCATCTTTTTCTTTTAGTGGTTAGCTTATTAGTGATTTCTAAAGTTAACTCAAGTCTAAACATTCTTTCTCAAGAAAAAGGATTAATTTATAATTTATATTTAATTTATGAAATTGGTTGAATTGTCAAATTAAGTATAGATTTATTTAGCAGAGTATCTGAAAGTATAGTATATATTATATCTTTATAATGTATTTCAGAAATTTTTACTTATTTCTGGAATTTATTTTCCTCCTGACTTATTTGCAACATCAAGATATTCTTTTTTTTTTTTTCTGGTAGTTCTACTTTTATTCATTCTTTTTTTTCTTTTTTTTTTTATTGTGAAATCATAGCTGTGTACATTAGTGCAATCGCCTGTACCCATTCTAAGATGCACCATAGATGTGGCCCCACCCATTACCCTCCCTCCACTAAAACCTCCCCCCTCCCTTCCCCTTCTTTGGCCCTTTCCCCATAGTCTTGTGCTATAGTTGGGTTATAGCCTTCATGTGAAAGCTATAATTTAGTTTCATAGTAGGGCTGAGTACATTGGATACTTTTTCTTCCATTCCTGAGATACTTTGCTAAGAAGAATATGTAATTCCAGGGAGACAATAGAGAGATATATAAGTGAAACTTAGTTTGCAAGGAAACCTGAATTTAAAGCCATATCCTAATTGCATAATCTCAAGTAAATTACCTTGGTTCTTCAAGCCTTAGATTTCTTAGCTCAAAGAATCATAATATTTACCTCATATAAAGTAAAATAATATGTAAAATAATTTGCAGAGTGCCTAGCTTTGTTTTTTCCTCTTACCCATCACTTTAATATTCCGGTTGGGACATAAAGAATGTAATGTAAGTGTTAACATTGCCTAGTATTTCATCATTTTGTTTTTCTTTGAATCAGATTTCTTGAATTTCATTATCCTTTCTTTTGAAACAAAAATGGATTCATGGATTTGTTCTACTGCAGAACAGAAGTAGAACAAGCAGAGAAAATCGAAAATATTTCTGTTACTAAGGGAAGGAAGAACTAAAACAAGAAAGTATTTTTGATAAGATTGTTAAAACTGAAATCTAAATTTTAGGGGGTTTGGGTGATTTATAACCCTGTCTCTTAGTTTCTTAAACTATTTATCTTTTGCATTGATAAGGACAATGCAGGTTTTAGTGAAATAATTATAAACCAAAATGAACTTTCCCACAATGGGCTGGGATCAGCATAGTGTTGTTCTCCGAGGTGCATAGCATCTCAGTGGGGGGTAGGCCAGAGGAATTTTTTCCCAGCGGGAATTGTTTTTAGCGAGATGTTTTGAAGACCTGTTGCTTCATTTAAATGCATTGTGGGGAATAAATGTGCCACATTTCGCATATGCTTTGTACAGCTCTGAGTGCCACTGACAAAACTACTATTTATGGTTAACCTGCACAAACAGGTGGTTAAGAGAAGAAGAAATGAAGAGGAGAATAGAGGAACAGGGAAGAGAAAGAAAAATGAAGTACAAAAAGTCATTCATGGCTTCCTAATATGTAGGAATTATGATTATATCAGAATTCTGAATTATCACTTTTGACCTTTCATTGTAACAAATAATTTATTTCAGGTTTTTCATTTTAAGTTATATCAAAAAAAATTGTGATTTTGTGTGTATGTCATGTATAAAAATAACTTATCAATTTGGCTTAATCTCAAGTAGCTTTTTGTTTAAAGTCAAAGTCACCTGATTAATACCGACCGTGCAGAAACTTACATTTGCCTTATTTGTACAGAGTGCTTCTCACATTCTTTCCTTCTGTTTTAGATGGAGAATTCGTTCAAATTTTGACCTTTCTTCCTCCTAAAGGCATAAGTTTGGACTGATTTATTTAGATAAGATTGGATATTGCACTGGTGTGGATAATGCTAGATTACATCTTCAGGAAATTGAACTTTCTGTGTTTACTCTTTAGAATAAACAGCTTTCTGAAATGAATATGTTGGAGGCAGCGTTAGCTTTTGGGGTTTTTATTTTTTATTTTTTTAATTTCACATGGCTACACAAGATTGTTTGGTTCTCCCCACCCCCCGCCAAAAGGTAACTTTCTGTTGCTTTAGTAAGGTGACATATACACTTTCTGAAACTAAATTTCCTGCTATACTCTTCATAAAATCTAGGGTGGTATTTTTGTTGTTGTTGTTGTTGTAGTTGGTGTTAACATAAATGGCTTAAATTTTTTTTTAATTTTAATATAATCTAAACTCATAGAAGATGACAAAAATAGTATAAGCAGTATTATCCCAGAATCATTGTTTACATTTTTGCCATGTTTTTTAAAAATCAATCATGCTGCAGCTTTCTCTCTGTCTCCCTCTGTTTGTGTGTATGTACATGTATATATGTATTTTTCTTGAGCTGGTTAAAAGAGAGTCATAGGCATTGCACTCCTTTATCCTTTGCATTCTCTTATTGTAACCACAATACAGTGATAAAAATTAGGAATTTTAATATTGATACCATACTACATACTATTATCTCCATAGCCTATATTCAAATTTCATGAGTTGTCTCAATGTCTTTTATATTTATTTATTTATATCTGGTTCACTAGCCCAAGATCATATATTTAGCTTTCATGTTTCTTTAATTTCTTTTAATATGAAATGGCTACTCAGCTTTTGTCATTTGTGCTCTTGACATGTTTGAAGAGTGCAGGCAAGTTATTCTGAAAAATGCCCATTAATTTGGGTTTGTCTGGTTAGATTCAGATTGTTGATTTGGTGTGAGAATGTCACAGTAATGATGTACCAGAGAAGAGGCATGTGATGTGAGTTTATCCTATTGTTGGTAATGGTGTTGTTGGTACCTACCAGGTTTCTCTACTATAAAGTTACTATTTTTCTCTTTGTAATTAATAAGTAATTTGTGGTAGTTTAAGACTATGTTCATATCTTATTCCCCATCTGCTTTTCATTTAGCGTCTGTCTAAGGTCATTTTCTGTTGCTGTTAATAGAGTACCGTAGCCTGGGTCATTTATAAATAGAAGTTTTATTGGGCTCTGGAGGCTGGGAAGTCCAAGAGCATGACCAGCATCTGGTGGAGGTTATGCCATGGGGAAAGGCTGAAGACAGAAGTGACTGTGCAAGACAGAGAGAGGCAGTAGGGGTTGCACTCCCTTTACAACAACCCATTCTCCTAAAACCAGTCTGATCCCTCAATGAGAACATTACCTCATGACCCAGTTATCTCTAACAGAGTTAGACCCATCTTCTAACAGAGTTCTGTTGGGGATTGAGTTTTCAACACATGCACTTTTGGGGGATACAGTTAAGACATAATAGCATCCATTGATGCTTCCTGCCTGAATTAATTATAATTAATGACTATAATGTTTGCAAAATGGTTATTTTCTAACATCCATTATTCCTTCTGCAGTGCCTTCATTAAATAAAATCTTTCCTTCCCTTGCTTACTATTTTTTCTTTGTATCAATATAGAGTCATAGATTCTTATTTTTTTCAACAGGTTACATTCTATTATTATCATTATTTATTCTGACACTTAAATTGTCCCAGATTTGGCCAGTTTTAGAGCCCCTTCAAACTCACTCCTACATTGTTTTGATGTGGACTCATCATTCACTGAGCACTTCATTTCTGACATTACAAAATGTTCCAAAGTTATTTTTGTCAATTTTCTGATCCAGTCCTACAAGTAGTTTTTATCCCAAGATCTGGATTCAGTACAATAATAGCTACTGGGATCCCACTGCTTCTAGGTCTTCTTAGTGGCACAGCTGGGATATATATTTGTCAGTGTGTGTATGTATGAATGAGTTCAAACAGATACTTCTAATCCAGTAGCAGAATTCATTTTAGTCATCCTATATTTCTACTTCTTTTCTGTGTTTTTGTTTCTTTTCTCTAACAATAAGAAACTTGAGAATACTATTATCTTTAAAATATTTAGTCATTTGCTCATTTGTAGAATAAACAAAGTGTTTTCAAAATTAACCTATAACATTTGACATAAACCTACTATAAAGTCATTACATAAAAAGAAAACAGAGCAATACCTCTTATAAATGTAAATGTAAAAATCCTAAACAAAATATTAGCCAACCAAATCTAGCATAGATTTTAAAAAAGAATTATATTCCATAACCAAATGTGATTTACCTGAAGAAGACAAGGTTGATTTAGCATCTAAAAATCAATATAATTACCATATTAATAGAATACAGGGTAACAACCACATTTATTGTATTAGTATGTATTCATGGATTTTTATTCTATTCAATGTCTTATACTCCATTATTGTCGTTCTTTATTTTTGTATTTAGTTTTCCTAATACATACATTAAAAAGGCATTTGACAAAGTCCAACATGTTTTCATCGTTAAAAACAGCCAACAAAACTAGGAAAAGAAGGGACCTATACAAAAAACCCCACAGTTAACATCATATTTAATGGTAAAAGGCTGAATGTGTTTTCTCTAAGATTAGAAACAAGACAGGATGTCTTCTCTTATCAGAACAATTAGGAAGAAATATAAAGAGCATTAAGACTGGAAAGAATAAAAATTTCTCTGTTTCGTAGATGACATGATCTTATATATAGGTAATCTTAAGAAATTCACTAAAAAATTATTAGAACTACCAAGCAACTACTTACCAATGTGGCAGGATATAAAGGCAATATGGAAAGTCAGTTGTACTTAACCTATAATGAATAATCTGAAAATATAACAATTCCATTTATAATGTAATCAAAATTAGACTAATCCTTATGTCATACCATATTCAGAAATTAACTCTAAATGGATCAAAGATCCATGACCTTGGATTGCACAGAGCATCCTCAGACGTGACACCAAAACCACTAGCAGCAAAAGAAAAAAATGGATAAATTTGACATAATCAAAATTTTAAAACTTTTCTTCTTCAGAACACACCATCAAAAAAGTAAAAAGACCATAATTCACATAATGGGAGACTATCATTGAAAATCATGTATCTGATGAGGGACTCGTATCTAGAATATATTAAGAACTATCTCATATCTAGAATATATAAAAGAACATCTCAATAATAAGAAGACCTAATTTAAAAACGGGTGAAGAAAAATATAGGCAAAGGATCTGGGTAGACATTTCTTCAAAGAAAATATATGGATGAACAATGGCACTTGATGTCTGTCCAACATTATTAGCCATTAGTGAAATGCAAATAAAAACCATAGTAAGATACCATTCCACATGTAATAAGTTTGCTATGAATAAAAAAGACAGATAATAACAAATGTTGGCTACTATGTGAAGAAACTAGTACTCTCCTGGTAGGAATGTATAATAAATTGGTGCAGCTACTTTGGAAAACACTTTGGCAATTCCTTAACAGGTTACAAATGATCGTATGACTCAGCAATTCCACTCATGTATATACCCAAGACAATGAAAACATACATCCATACAGAAACTTATACAATGAATGGTCATGTGATATAGGTGATCTATTGGTTAACAGTAATACATTTATGCATATGTTAAGAATGGGGAACATACTCAAAATAGTGTTTTCCTGGTAAGTGATAAGGGTTCATGAAAATTTGGAGACCACTGCCTTAGAACCATAGTTCCCATACTTTACATGCACCAGATGCAACAAGGTGTTTGTTAAAATACAGATTTCTGTTCTTGAGGACAGAAATAGAAGACTATGTTCTGGCTCCATCCAGGTAAACATAAACAAAATATGTAAAGTTTCCTTCTTTTTTATGGCTGCAAAGTATTCCATGGTGTACATATAATGGTGTACATGTACCACAGTTGTTTATCCATTCATAGGTTGTTAGGCATTTAGGCTGCTTCCATGAAATGGCTATTATGAATCAGGCTTCATTAAACATTTTGGTGCAAATGTTGTACTCAGTACTGTTATGAAACCAATGTGTAAACACTTACATATGAATGATAAAATCCAAAGTTAGTCCAGAAAGAAAGAGGGGAGTGTAAGGAGAGATGATGTCGGGGGGAGGGCAGTGGAGGGAGGGTATTTGGTGGGATCTCGCCTAATGTACACAGTGTAAGGGTACATTTAAAAACATCTAAGAGTATATTACAAATGTCATACCACAAAAATAAGTGAGGTGATGGTTATGTTGATTAGTTTGATTTAAGCATTCCACATTGTGTATCAAATCATCACATTGTACCCCATAAATATATAGTTATGATTTAATAAAAATTAAGTTTATAAAAATAGTGATAAAAACCATTTTGAGTATTGTCAGAAAAGATAGGAAATACAATATTTCTACATACTAGTATCCATATGATCTTTAAAAGTTATTCTCTGTAATGAATACCTTATATTTTGTGATGTTCAAAGACATACAGATTTCTGAGTTCCAACCCCAGAATTTCTAGTTCAGTATGTCAGTAGGTGGGACCTGAAGGTTTTGCATTTCTAAGCAGTTTACAGGTGATGCCAGTGTTGTTGGGCCAGGGGCCAGACTTTGAGAACTTAGATCATTGTCCTTGCTTATCTCGTCTGTTCTTTGTTCTGTTTGTCTGCCTACTTTTGGATATTTTGCACATTTTTTACGATTCTGTCTATTTCCACTATTGACTTACTGATTATATTCCATTAAAAAAAGTTTCAGTAGTTTCCCTAGGGGTTAAAATACACATCTTTAGCTTATTACAGTCTATATGTGAATACTATTTTCAGAAGAAGCTTTAGAATAAAATAAATCCAGGCACATAACAGACACATAGTTTCAACAAAATATATCTTGTTAAGGAGAGAGGAGAGGAAGGCTGGAGGGAGGGTGATTGGTGGGACCACACCTATGGTGCATCTTACAAGGGTACATGTGAAATTTACTAAATGTAGACTATAAATGTCTTAACACAATAACTAAGAAAATGCCGCGAAGGCTGTGTTAACCTGTTTGATGAAAATATTTCAAATTGTTTATAAAACCAGCATATTATACCCCATGATTGCATTAACGTACACAGCTATGATTTGATAAATATATATATATATATATATCTTGTTGGTTTAGCATAAACGTGTGACATTTTGAACATTTACATTTATAATAACAAAATAAATGTATTTCTTATATCAGTCCTAAACTTTTTTTTTTTTTGAGACAGTCTCAAGCTGTCACCTTGGGTAGAGTGCTATGGTGTCATAGCTCACAGCACCTCCAACTCTTGGAGTCAAGCGATCCTCTTGCCTCAAGTTTTGTTTTTTTTTTTTTTGTATGTTTAGTAGAGATGGTGTCTTGCTTTTGCTCAGGCTGGTCTTGAACCTGTGAGCTCAAGCAATCCACCTGCCTCGGCCTCCCAGAGTGCTAGGATTACAGATGTGAGGCACTGTACCCCACCCAGCCCAAAACTTTTAAATGCAAAGGCTGCCAAGCATGTTATATTCCTTAACCCAGATATGTCAAATTTTGAAGTGGACAAATGTGAATATAGGACATCCCCATTAACAACACATATTTTATACGAAAACCGTTTTCCAAGTTTTTCTTCTTAATTACTGTGTTGCTAACAAAGCAGACTTGGGGCTATAATATATCCAAGGCAAAATCATCAAATCTTGAACCTTATTTCAAAACTACCATAGATTTCCAAAATGTGAATTTTACTCTCTAAGTACATGAAATTGCACTTTATGTGTCTGTGCGTTTTCTCTTTTTATGGCTCTGCTACCAACATTATCATTGGCTCTTAGAGCCAGAAAGAGACTGGAAGGCTCATTTAAATCAAACTACTTAACAGAGAAGGAAACAGACTGTTACCTGTTGTCGCGTAATAAATTACCCCAAAAATTAATGGGTTAAAACAGCCAACATTTATTATCTCACAATTTCTGTGGTTTAGGACTCCTGAGATGACTTACTTAGGTCATATGGCTCAGAGCCTCTCAACAGGCTGCAATCAATGTGTGGGATGGGTGGGACGATAGTCTCAATCACAAAGCTCAACTTAGAAAGGATCCAGTTCTAACATGTCTCTTGGCAGGATCCTGTTCCCCTGGCACGGTTGGAATGAGGCTCTTAGATACTCTCTGGCTATTTTCTGGGAAAGTTGGTTCCTATAGTCCTCTGTCTAGGGCAGTCCACAGCAGGACAGTTGGCTTCACTCACAGTGTGTCAAAGAGGAAAATCAATCTCTTTGCAACTTTGAAGTTACATTCTATTATCTTTACTGTACATTAGAAGTGAGTCACTAGGTTCGGCCCACAATGAAGGGGAGGGGATTACACAGAAGTGTGAATACAAGAACAGGTATCATTAAGAGGCATCTTAGAAGCACCTACCATAGAGACTCAGATAAGTGAAATTCTCAAAGTCATGCATACCATTTTTTACTAACAAAGAAGCAGGGCAAGTTTCCTGATCTCTCGATTCCTAATCTACTCTTCTGAATTTTCTGTATTCATTTTTAAAAGTGGAGGATATAATAACCTTTACTCTTTAAGAGGAGAGATTACTTTTAATTCTAATTCTCCACAACCCATGAGATTACTCATAATATGGTAGTAGGGAAAAGTTGCAAAGAAGGGTAAGATGATATCATTACTGATCTTGCTTTCTCAGTAGAAATCTATGCCAACTATAGAATCAAGGTTGTGAAGAAGAACTGGGAATATTGACAGCAGCTAACTTAGAAGTCTCTCAATTAAGACTTCAAAATGCTCACCTAGGTATGGATTTCTCAGCTGGGTGCCTCTATAATAAACTCACATTTTTTTTATTATTAAATCATAGCTGTGTACATTAATGTGATCATGGGGCACCATACACTGGTTTTATAGACCGTTTGACACATTTTCATCACACTGGTTAACATAACCTTCCTGGCATTTTCTTAGTTATTGTGTTAAGACATTTACATTCTACATTTACTAAGTTTCACATATACCCTTGTGAGATGCACCGCAGGTGTAATCCCACCAATCACCCTCCCTCTGCCCACCTCCCCCCTCCCTCCCCTCCCTTTCCCCCTTCCCCCTATTCTTAGGTTATAACCGGGTTATAGCTTTCATGTGAAAGCCATAAATTAGTTTCATAGTAGGGCTGAGTACATTGGATACTTTTTATTCCATTCTTGAGATATACTAAGAATATGTTCCAGTTCCATCCGTGTAAACATGAAAGAGGTAAAGTCTCCATCTTTCTTTAAGGCTGCATAATAGTCCATGGTGTACATATACCACAATTTATTAATCCATTTGTGGATCGATGGGCACTTGGGCTTTTTCCATGACTTAGCAATTATGAACTGGGCTGCAGTAAACATTCTGTTACACCTTTGTTATGATGTGATTTTTGGTCTTCTGGGTATATGCCTAGTAGCAGAATTATAGGATTGAATGACAGATCTATTTTTAGATCTCTAAGTGTTCTCCAAACATCTTTCCAAAAGGAATGTATTAATTTGCATTCCCACCAGCAGTGTAGAAGTGTTCCCTTTTCTCCACATCCATGCCAACATCTCTGGTCTTGGGATTTTGTGATATGGGCTAATCTTACTGGAGTTAGATGATATCTCAAGTAGTTTTGATTTGCATTTCTCTGATGATTAAAGATGATGAGCATTTTTTCATGTGTCTGTAGGCCGTGCGCCTGTCTTCTTCAGAGAAGTTTCTCTTCAAGTCCTTTGCCCAGCCTGCATTGGGATCCCTTGTTCTTTTCTTGCTTATACGTTTGAGTTCTCTGTGGATTCTGGTTATTAAACCTTTGTTGGAGACATAGCCTCCAAATATCTTCTTCCATTCTGAGGGCTGTCTGCTTGCTTTACTTACTGTGTTCTTGGCTGTGCAGAACCTTTTTAGTTTGATCAGGTCCCAGTAGTGTATTTTGAAGCTGCTTCAAATGCCCTGGGGGTCCTCCTCATAAATACTCGCCCAGACCAATTTCTTCAAGGGTTTTCCCTGCACTCTCTTCTAGTATTTTTGTAATTTCATGTCTTAAGTTTAAATCTTTAATCCAGTGAGAATCTATCTTAGTTTCTGGTGAAAGGTGTGGGTCCAGTTTCAGTCTTCTACAGATTGCCAGCCAGTTCACCCACCACCATTTGTTAAATAGGGAATCTTTTCCTCACTGAATGTTTTTAATTGGCTTGTCAAAGATCAAATAACGGTAAGTAGGTGGATTCATCTCTTGGTTCTCTATTCTGTTCCAGACATCTACCTCTCTGTTTTTGTGCCAGTACCATGCTGTTTTGATCACTATCGATTTACAGTATAGTCTGAGGTCTGGTAGTGTGATTCCTCCTGCTTTGTTAATAAACTCACATTTTTAAGAAAATGATAGGTAACAGACATTAGTATGCTCCACACAACTCCTTACATAACTTATCCTACGGTACAAATAAAATACACTGACACCAAGTAGGGGGGTTAATATGATTTTAAAAAGCAGTAGTACTATATTGGATCCAGCAGTGCTTATTGCCATCAGACGTTGGAGAATAAACCTTACAGAGTAGGAAAGGGGAGACACACAATTTATGATTTATAAAAAGATATATAAGGAAATAAAGCAACACAAATTATCCCTGCTGCCTTCTTTTTAATTTTACATTCCTAGAGCAGTTCTTACTGAAAAGGTGAAGTGATAAGCACCAAACATCCAGTCATTGTTTTATCACCATACTAAAGCATGGCTGGTTATAACGTATATACCTATCAAACAATGATTTGTTATGCCTGTACTTTCTCATTTAGAAAAAGCAAGCTGATACTTCTTGTGGCCAAAAAACTATCCATAACAAAAATAGAAGATAGCTATGCCTCTTTATAAATGGAGAAGTCTGCTAAGAAAAAATACGGAATAAGAAATGTTAAGATATAGAACTATTTGGTCATTGATGAGTAAAACATGGTTTATAAAAAACATGCTCTGAATGGTTTGCTATTATTACTGATACGTCTCAGTGCAAAAGTTACTTTTGCTGAGAGACATTCCCTACCGTCCTATCTAAACTTGTGTTTTCCCATTCCTGTCATTCTTAAGGTACTTACTCATTTTTCAGTTCGTCTGTGATCTCTACCCTTTCTGTACGAGAACATACACACCATGAGAACAGATGCTTTGTCTACCTCATTCACTGCTGGGTTTGCAGAAGTAAAACAGTTCCTGAAACACAGGAGGTGCCTGATGCTTGTCAAATGAATAACTCTAATATTCCGAATACATAACAACAGAAAAATCCGTATGACAAACTTTCACCTTTAGTGTGTCTGTAATTTTTGTCATAGTACCAATAGACCAAAAGAAATACCTAACACTTTCATTTATTAGACAATTTTGTCCAAACAACTAATGTCTAAAAAACTTAGTGGCTCTCAGGGAAAAAATACACATAAATTTAAGAAAAACAATACAGCCATTTATAAATGGGATATATGCCCTTATTGTGTTACTACACAATTTCTCAAACATTTGACTCAGATTGGATTGCCACCCTCATGTCCTTCCATAGTAATTCTTACACTTTTAATTATAATAATTAACCAAAAATCCAACTTTGAAAAAAAATATCAGTGAAATAAATGTAGCATGACCGACTGTTAAAACTGTGAACTGTCCCAGCAAGATGTTTTATACATATAGGCCTAGCACTCTAGATTACAGGCTGAGACAGGAGGATCATTTGGAGGGTAAGAGTTCAAGACAAGCCTCAGCAAGAGTGAGACTCCTATCTCTACTAAAAATAGAAAAATTAGCTTAGTTACAGTGGCCTGCACCTGTAGTCTCAGCTACTCAGGAGGCTGAGGCAGGAGGATGGCTTAAGCCCAGGAGTTTGAAGTTGCTGTGAACTATGATGATGTCACTGCACTCCAGCTTGTGCAACAGAGTCAGGCTCAGTCTCAAAAAAAAAAAAAAAAAAAAGATGTTTTTTAAATCCCCTAACCAGGTAAGTTCATTTTGCTGTAATTTCTTTACTGTATAATACCCGACTGTAATACTACTTTTTATAATTGGATAATTCTTTCATTCCATATTTATTTTTTCCAATAAATATAAATTCCTCTGTATCAAAAATTTTTTAAAAGCACAAAAAAGAAAAAACTGAACTATCTCATCTAGTAGATTGTGTGGTATCTAGCAGATGTTTAGCAAAGCTGTATTTTCTTCCAAAATTTAAAAGTTCTTGCAGTACCCTGGGAACCTTAATATAAATGGTTTGGGTTTACCTCATTTTTTATTCACTAAATTGAAAGCCTGGATGTTCAGGGAAGAAGCTCAGACTCTTTGAATTAAGCCATGAGGTACACGGAGTAATCTAGGGTCCTATTACCAGGTCAAGGTCAGAGGCATTGATTTCCTGGGGAAATCAAAACCAATCTATACTGAAGTCAGAATTGGGCACATTAAAAAAATAACTAAAGCAGACTCAGACTGCTAAACAAACCAAGACCCTTTTAACTGTAATAGGCAAAGTTAGCATGACTTGACTTTATTATCAAAACGGTAGTATGAAATACAGAGTATTATTATCAAGTGGAGCAGGATTGCCCTGCATTGAAAATGAGACAGCTAGATACCTATAAGATCCCTTGTAAATCTCTTGTAAAATGATCTACATAAAGTAACAGTTTTTTAGGCCTGTGAACCTTTGCTGCTAGAAGGAAACTTAGAAATTAAATTATCTTCTTAAATTTCCTCTACATTACTCTATTTATAATGAAGCCTAATCTGGTAGTTGGTTATATATACAAAAGTGAAAAATCATTCTAGAATTCAAAAAGCTTGTCTTTTTTTTTTATTATTAAATCATAGCTGTGTACAATAATGCAATCATCAGGTACAATGTGCTGGCTTTATATACAATTGGAAATAGGATAACAGAGCCTTCATGGCATTTTCTTAATTATTGTGTTCAGACTTTTATATTGTGCATTTAGTAAATTTCACCTGTACCCTTCTAAGATGCACCATAGGTGTGGACCCACTAATTACCCTCCCACCATCCATCCTCCCCTGCAAAAAGTTTGTCTTTAATGAACAATAAAAGTCTACAGTTTTCATGATATAAAGTTTTTTAATGCTGAGTAATTGTTTAAAAAACCTGAAATCTTAATGTGTATTAAATCTAAATTAGAATTTTTTAAAATAATCAAGCTTAAGAATATTATAAAAACATGAAAATAATAGTGACTGATATGTATTGTATTATTCCCTATGCTAGCTTTCATAATTGTTATCTAATTCTTAACCCTCCTCTAATCATTCACTAACAATTAATTAGAATTGGAACATCTCTAACCCCAAATAACTTTTAACAAGATGCCCAATAGTGTATCTAATATACACAGACACCAGGTTTCTGTAATTTTAGCAAGATATTTGTAAAGGTTTCTTGTCTCTTAGCTTATTTCCTAAGCCCTATCTCTGATTAGAATGCATTCAAGCATAAAAATAAGAAATTACTACTGATTTTATTGGGTCTGATACCATGATTAATGTAGGAAAAAGACCTTATCTTTTTAAAGGCTGCCCTTTATGGTGTTCAGTATCTGCCTCAAATCTCAGCACACTACATACTTCTTATTCCCTACCTCTACCCACTCCAGCCAACATCTAAGTATCTTCTCCACATGCCAGAAAAAGGGATTAATGAATTTCTCGGCATTTTTTATCAGCGTAAGTAATGTGAGTAGAGCGTGAAGCCCACCCTGACGGAGCTATGCTGTGCTCTTTTAAAGTGGGATTAAGGGCTCACTAAGCAGGGCGTGCCCATTAAGTTATAATGTTGTAAAGCTTGAATCCTGGAAACACATACTGCTGATATTTGGGGAGTTTAATAGGATTAGCTCTACTGTGAAAGAATTTGAGAACATATGTTCCTGTGGAACTGTGTGTGTGGGTTAATTTGGTATAAAAAGAGATGAGTTGCTTTCCCCTTTGTGTCCAGAAAAGATTTTTCTTGTACTCTGGGGATTATGAAAAACAATGTAAAAAGTTAGCATCTCATAAAGTATTGTAATTCTTATTACTCTGTATAATAATATTTTCTTTTTCTTTTTTATTAATAATATTTTCTTTTTCATGTACTTAGAGTATAACATTAAAAATATATCTTAACTATATGACATTCTGGAAAAGACAGAAACTATAGAGACAGTAAAAAGATCCCTGGTTGCCCAGAGATGAGAGTGACAGAGGGATGAATAAGTGGAGCCCAGTGGCTTTCTGGGGCAGTGACTGTCCTCTGCATGATACTCTATAATGCTAGATACAGGTCATGAGACATGGTCCAAACACATAGAACTCTTTGTATAACGCTTACAAAGAGTAAGCCCTAATACAAACTATGGGCTTGGGTAATAATGATGTGTCAATGTAGGTTCATCAGTTTTTAACAAAGGTACCATTACCGTTCAGGATATTGATAATGGGGAAGTCTGTCAGGGAGAGGGAGGTGAGAATTGAGTGGGTACGTGGTACATTTCTGTATCTTCTATTCAATTTTGTTGTGAACCTAAACAGTCCTAAGTAAAGTCTACAAACATATACCATGTATACACATACACACATGTGCACACACACATATACAGCTTAATATCTTTCGTGTGTTTGTTCTTGAATTGCCCAAAGATTTGACAGCTCTTGGCCTGTAAATGTCTTCTATTGATAAATATATTCTTACCAGGAAGTATATTCACACAAGAAATAAATTCACTGGAGTCTCTCACGTTTCCAATACTTGAGTTGGATTTTTCTCATTACATCTACCATGTTTGCTTTTTTAATTATAATATTATTTCTACTTTTATAAGTTTCTTCCTTATGTTTTAGGTATTCGTTGGTTTATTGGCTTGAATGCTTAAGTCATTTATTTTTCCATTCTTTTTATTTTCCGATAAATGTATTCTAACAAAGGCTCTAAACTTTCTTCTGAGGCCGGCTTTGGTTATATCTTATAAACATTGGTACATAGTGTTCTCATTGTTGTTCACTTCTTAATAGTGTGTGGTTCTATTTTGATGAATATTTTCCTGAAGAGTTATTTTTAAAGCATTTTTAATTTTCAAGTGTTTAGTATTCATTTTATTGTTATATTATTAAATCTGAGCATTTATATCTTTGGTAGCCAAATATAACATTTACCATATTTGCTTGTATTTAGGCCATCTGTCCTTTTATTTATCATGTTTTCTGTATGTGTTTCCTTTTGTCTTTTACTGAATTTTGCTGCATTGATAATCACATTGTTTTTCCTCTCCCACCTTCTTAGTTTTGGCTTCTGCGTAAAGGTCACAAACTGGTGGTCCTTGGGCCAGAGAACTACAGATATTCATTGATCACTCATACACTGCTAAGGCATCTTTTAAAAGTATATGCTAACTTTAAACCTACTATAGATTCATACAGGGATATTTTTTGGAACTAGCTGAGGGGAAGTCGGGCTGTATATATATTTAGTTTGGATTTAGGGGCTATATCTATGTGGTTTATAAATATACTTCTGTATATGGAGGACTGGCTTCCAAGAAGTTCTGCAGCCACTGGGCTGACTCTATTTATTTTCAAGGAAAACTCTAGTGCCTCAACAAGATTCCTCTGGGTATGAAGAAGGGGTGAAGAGGAATTGATAAGAGAAGAAGGTAGGGGTGTGTGTGTGTGTGTGTGTGTGTGTGTGTGTGTGTGTCTTGGGGTTGAAAAGAGGAGGGGGCCAAGTTTGTCAGTGTAGGCTCACAAATGCCAACAAATCCCTCAGGAGTGTCATACGCTTATTATGTTAGGTAGTTAATCTACCTCTCATATTCATTCTCACTACTTTAACTTGTTTCTTGCCTTTTTCTTTTCTACTGTCTATTTTTTCGCCTTTGGAATGTGTAGATAAATAATAGAAGTAAATATCAGATTAGTATATATGCATGCCTTGGAGACATTGTGAGTTCTGTTCGAGACTACCACAGAAAAGTGAACATTTTATATATTTTGCAATAAAACAAATCTCATGATTTTTGTTTCTCAATGCATAGAAAAATTATGTTTGCACTCTACTATAGTCCATTAAGTGTACAATAGGATTATGTCAGCAAGAGCAACATACATACCTTAATTTTAAAATGATCGAATATTAACAATCATCTGAGCCTTTGGCAGATGGAGATCCTCCACCTTTTTGCTGGTGGAGGATCCTGCCTTGATGTTGATGGCTGCTGTCTGATTAGGGTGATGTGATGGTTGCTAAAGGTTGGAAGGGGTGGCTGTAGCAATTCTTAAATTAAGACAGCAATGAAGTTTGCCATGTCAGTTGACTCTTACTTTCATGAAAGACTTCTCTGTATCATGTTATACTGTCTGATATCACAATAGAACTTTTAAAGTTGGAGAGTCAGTCCTATCAGATTGTGCTACTGCTTAATCAACTAAGATTATGTAACATTCAAAATGCTTTGATGTCATTTCAACAATGTTTATAGCATCTTCACCAAGAGTAGATTCTATCTCAATAAACTACTTTCCTTGTTCATCCGTAAGAAACAACTCCTTATTTGTTCACATTTTATCAGGGAATTGCAGCGGTTCAGTTATATCTTCCGGCTTCACTTCTAATTCTAATTCTCTTGCTATTTCCATCACATCTGCAGTTACTTCCTCCACTAAATACTTGAACCCCTCAAAGTCATCTTTGTAGGTTAGAATCAACTTCTTTCAAATTTCTATTAATGTAGATATTATGATCTTCTTTAATAAATCACAATGTTCTGCATGACGTTTAGAATGACGAATACTTTCCAGAAGGTCTTCAATTTACTTTGCCTGGATCCATGAGACAAGTCAGCACCTGTGGCAGCTATAGCTGTGAAATGTATTTCTTAACTAATAAGACTTGAACTTTAAAATAACTCCTTAATTTCAAGGAGTTGGCTGCAGAACAGATGTTGTGTTAGCAGCCACGAAAATAACATTAATTTCCTTGTGCATCTCCCCCAGTGTTCTTGGGTTACTAGGTACATGAATAACATCTTAAAAGGAATCTTTTTTTTTCTGAGCAGTGGTTTGGAACAATGGGCTTAAAATATTCAGTAAACCATGCTCTAAACAGATGTCCAATCAGCTTGGCTTTGTTATTGCATTTATAAGGCACAGGCAGAAGATTTAGTATAATTCTTAAGGGCTCTCAGATTTTCAAATGTTAAATGAGCATTGGATTCAACTTAAAATCATCAGCTGCATTATCCCCTACTAAAACACTTAGCCTGTCCTTTGAAGCTTTGAAGCCAGGCATTGACTTCTCCCTAGCTATGAAAGTCCTATCAGGGATAGACTGCAGGCTGCATCCTGATTTTGTGTGGACTTTTGCTCATCTCTGGTGTTGGACATCATGAAATGTATACAGGGACCTTATTTTTGCTAATCAGCTTTGCTTAGTATTTGTGTATTTAATGTGCAGCCCCAAACAACTCTTATTCTTCTTCCAAAGCCTCTAACACTCTGAGAGACCGAGGTGGGAGGATTGCTTGAGTTCAGGAGTTTGAGACCAGCCTGAGCAAGACCAAGCCCCCATCCCTACTAAAAATAGAAAAATTAGGTGGGTATTGTGGTGAGCCCCTGTAGTCCCAGCTACTAGGAAGGCTAAGGCAGGAAAATCGCTTGAGCCCCAGAGTATGAGGTTTCTGTGAGGTAAGCTAACACCAATGGCACTTTAGCCTAGGCCACAAAGTAAGACTGTCTCAAAAAAAAAAAAAAAAGTCTCTCTGGCTTTCCTATCATTTGTGTGTTCACTGAAGTAGCACTTCTAATTTCCTTCAAGAGCTTTTTTTTTTACATTGGCTGAGTATTTGGCTCAAGGTGCTCAGCTTTTGGACTGTCTTGGCCTTGGACATGTGTTCCTTACTTAGCTTAACCATTTCTAGCTTTTGATTGAAAGCAGGTGAGACTCTTCTTTTCACTTCACTTAGAGGTCATTATAGGGCTATTAATTGACCTAATTCCATATTTCTGTTTCAGGGGATAGGTAGGCTTGAGAAGAGGAAGAGAGATGGGGGAATAGCTGGTGAATGGCATAATCAAAACACATACAACAGTTATTGTCTCATACAGGGATGGTTCTTAGCACTCCAAAACAATTACAATAGTACCATCAAAGATCATTGATCTTCATAACAGATATAATAATGAAAAAGTTTGAAATACTGTGAAATTACCAAAACATGACACAGAGACACAAAATGAGCACATGCTGTTGAAAAAATGGCACCCACAGACTCGACCCAAGGTTGCCAAAAACCTTCAATTTGTAAAAAGTGCAATATCTGCGAAGCACAGAAAGCAAAGTGCAATAAAAACAAGGTATGGTACTGTACTTTATAAAGAATTCTAAGGAAAGTTTGCTATGAGTAGAGAACCTGAGATTAAAACTGTTTAAAAAAACAGAAACCCCCTCAATTTCATGCCACTCCTATTTCAAGAAAAGCATCTCTCCTGCCCCAAATTATCCTGTCAGATAAGCTCATGATGCCAATCCTGATCATTTCTCGTCACACTTCTTCCCTCCAATATCTCCCCTTTCTTCTCAGCTTCAAAGCTCGTATTCTAAAAAGTCAGGGCTATCCTGTGTCTCCCTTTTCTTCCTTCTCCTCACGTACTCTTAAGCTCTCTGCAAGCAGCCTGCTTCTCTGAATTATTTTACTAAGAGTAAGCTGCCCACAGCTGCCTCTGCAGGGTGACCTTCAGCTGTCAAATGCATTGGACACTGTGCGGTCCTGACGTACTTAGTGCAGCGCGTCGGCCTGGTGCTCAGCCCGGGTTCTTTAGTAACGCTCTCAGCTCTTGCATCGGCGTCAGTGGGCTCTTCTAGTTGTCTTCTTCATCTTTGCCGGCTCCTGTTCCTCTCCTTGCCTTTAAATGTTGCTATTCCCTAAAATCTGTCTTTGGCTCTCTTCTAAATTCCACATGTTTAAGGGGTCACTTCATCTTATTTCCATGGCTTCAGTCACCTTGTATCTGTTAATAACTCCCAAATTCATTTCTTTCCTTATTTCCTGACCCATAGTTTTGAAAGTATTTTTATCTCTCTAGTTGGAGGTCCTGTTGTACAAAAAATTCAGCATGCCAAAGCTAAACTCATACTTCTCTTCTCATACAATCCATTCTGTTCCCATCACTTGACTTAACAATCCAGTGTTAACATCTCCTTAATTTCCCAGCTCAGAAGCATGAGGGTCATCTTCAGTTTTTTCCTCTCCCTTACTCTCATTTAACCATTCTACTTTCTAAATATTTCTTATCTAAATATTCTTCATCTCTTCTTTGACTTTTATGTCTAACCATCACTTGTCCAGGTTAAATCACACTTAGTCATTCTCAGATTTCCCACCTCTTCTTTCTTTCCTCTTATTCCCAACACAAACACACAGTAATACCCAGAAGAGAGCAATTCTCCTGTGTGCTTTCATAGCATTCATTGTGTAGCACAATTTTAGGGCTTACCCAGTGATTATAATGGTCTGTTTTGCTGCCTCTTCCATATACCACCTTTTTCTATACTTGAGATCCCTGAACAGTACCTGGACCATGGTAGATATAGGATAAATGCTTATTGAATACATTTCTATTGAAAGCAATCAAGATTAGTCATTGATCGGGTTTCACAGAGGTTGTGAAATACCTTTTTGTGCTTATATAGAAATTGACAAATACCATATGGACAATTTTGCCTGATGGCACTATGTTTGTTTTTTCATTGGGGGTGGGGTTTGTTTATTTGTTTTTTTATTGTTGAAGATTCTTGATCCTCAATGAATTGCATTTGTTAGGTAAAGTCCATCTTATAATTGTGTCCCACCCCCAAAAGGTGTGTCACACACTGTGACCCTTCCACTCCCTCCCTCCTTCCCTCTCTCTGCTCTCCACTTCCCCCACCACCCACCATGTACTAGGTCATCAATTGTCCTCATATCAGAATTGAGTACATAGGATTCTTGCTTCTCCATTCTTGTGATGCTTTAGTAAGAATAATGTGTGCCACTTCCATCCATGTTAATACAAAAGATATAAAATTTTCATCTTATTTATTTATGTATTTATTTATTTATTTATTTAGAGATATAGTCTCACTATGTCACCCTTGGTAGAGTGCTGTGGCCTCACAGCGCACAGCAACCTCAAACTCTTGGGCTTAAGCAATTATCTTGCTTCAGCCTCCCAGTAGCTGGGACTACAGGCACCCACTACAATGCCCAGATATTTTTTTGTTGTAGTCGGCATTGTTGTTTAGCGGGCCTGGGCTGAGTTTGAACCCGCCAGCCCCGGTGTATATGGCTGGTGCTTTAACCACTGTGCTACAGGCACAGAGCCTCTCCCATCTTTTTTTAATGGCTGAATTGTATTCCATGATATACATAGGACTTTTCTAGGCCTTGAGAATCCTGACTTTGAATTTTTTTTCCAGATACAGACATGTAGAAAAAGTGAATAATACTAGCTTTATTCTTAACAAAATAAAAAAATGGATTTTATAAATTTAGATGACACAAAATGCTAAAATATTTTAAAATTATTCTACACACAGGCAAAGTGAGAAGTGAATATTAAAAATGTAAATATGGTCAATTCTCATTATTTGTAGTGGTTATATTCTATAAAGTCATCACAAATGCTGAATTAGAAAATACTGAACCTAGCCGGGCGTTGTGGCGGGCGCCTGTAGTCCCAGCTACTCGGGAGGCTGAAGCAAGAGAATCGCTTAAGCCCAGGAGTTGGAGGTTGCTGTGAGCTGTGTGAGGCCACGGCACTCTACCGAGGGCCATAAAGTGAGACTCTGTCTCTACAAAAAAAAAAAAAAAGAAGAAAATACTGAACCATTGCTCCTATGGGAAATATAGGGTTAGGTTCCTATGAGCCTCTGGTCACATTTTCATAATTCAATCAATATACAATTTTATTTTGTGTGTGTTTCTATTAGAATAAAGAGTAGTTCTCTTCTGACAAATTTCTTAAAAGTAATAAAATGACATTAAAATATTGATACAACTGTATTCAATTACATTAATAAATGAATATCTATTATGGGTAACAGGTCTTCTGTATAAAGTTCATCAATGTGATTTGTGTCATCCTTCTGTTGGAGTAAGCTTGCAATTTTCTCTATTTTTTTTTTTAATTACAAGAGAAATAAGCAATTATCCTGGGAACAAAAATTTAAAGTAAACAAAATTAAAAGCAAGCTGTTGATGTCAGATGTAGGAAAACTGTCTGCACAAAGATTACATATAATCTACCTGTCATTTTCTTGTAATAATTTGTGTACATTAGTATCTTCTGTTTTTAAGATTTTCTCTTCCAGTGTTGTGCTTGCTTATGAAGCCACATCTATGGAGTCTGACAGATGTGGCCAGACTAACCTTTTACTTACCAACTATATGACATTGGGCAAATTAACTTCTGTGAGCATACTCTTTCCTTAATTATAAAATGTGGATAATGAAGGATATCCCCAATTGTAAAATTAATATAATGAAGGATATAATTTATTCACAGTTACAAAATGAGGAGAGTACTATGAGGATAAAATAAGACAGTACAGTATATAAAAACTACTTAGACTAGAGCTTGGCAATATCATAATATTATTTGTTTGCTCATTTCCTCAGAAAAAGTGAATATATTTTCTAAACATTTAAATGTTGGAGACGTTAGGTCTGTTGCCTTCGCATGTAAATGCAGCTGTTTAAAGAATTCTAAGTCCTTGTTGTCTTTTAAATATTGCTTCACTATGTGGCATGTAATGCTGTAGAGAGATCTGAGGTCGACCTGTCTGGTTTGGGTTTTTTTGGTTGGTTGGTGTTTGTTTTTAGACAGAGTCTCACTGTGTTGCCCTTGGTAGAGTGCTGTAGCATCACAGCTCACAGCAACGTCAAATTCTTGAACTTAAGTGATTCTCTTGCCTCAGCCTCCCAGTGGCTGGAACTACAGGTGCCCAGCACAACGCTCAGCTGTTTTTTTGTTATTATTGTCATTGCTGTTTAGCATGGCCAGGTTCAAACCCACCAGCCTCTGTGCTTGTGGCTGGTGCCCTAACAACTGAGCTACAGGTGCCAAGCCAGGCCAACCTGTCTTTTATGTATGTCTGTATATGTAGTTAACCTGTTATCCTGTCTTCATTCCTTAATACTTAAAGTGTTCTGTCTGATTGAAACCTCTGTCTACTTACATTCAATTTTGTTCTTAGAATTATTTATTTTTATTTATTATTAAATCATAGCTGTGTACATTAATGCAGTCGTGGGGCATCATACACTGGTTTTATATACCATTTGACATATTTTCATCACACTGGTTAACATAGCATTCCTGGTATTTTCTTAATTATTATGTTGAGACATTACATTCTTAGAATTCTTAAAGGTAATAATCTCTTTCTGTTACTTTTGCCATATTAGGTGAGTTTTTTGAAATGTAGTTCATATCTATCTTCTATCTAGGAAAAACTTTCCTTTGAGACAATTTATGCTTTGAATAAAAACTTTCATTCTCTTGGTGGACCACACCTACAGTGCATCTTACAAGGGTACATGTGAAACTTATAAATGTAGAATATAAATGTCTTAACACAATAACTAAGAAAATGCCATGAAGGCTATGTTAACCAGTTCGATGAAAATATTTCAAATTGTATATAAAACCAGCACATTGTACTCCATGTTTGCATTAATGTACATAGCTATGAGTTAATAAAAAAAATTTTTTTTTCATTCTCAGTATTCCAGTATCCTCTCAGAAACACTGGCTAGCCATAAGTTTACTATTTTTTTCTTTCTTTTTTTTTTTTTTTTTTTTTTGAGACAGAGCCTTAACCTATCGCCGTAGGTAGAGTGCTGTGGCGTCACAGCTCACAGCAATCTCCAACTCCTGGGCTTAAGCGATTCTCTTGCCTCAGCCTCCCAAGTAGCTGGGACTATAGGCACCCACCACAACGCCCAGATATTTTTTGGTTGTAGTTGTCATTGCTGTTTGGCAGGCCCGGGCCAGATTCAAACCCGCCAGTTCTGGTGTATGTGGCTGGCGCCTTAGCTGCTTGAGCTATAGGCGCCACCCATAAGTTTACTTTTCATTTTTCCTTCAGCATGTTCCTCATATTGCTCTTTGGCTCTTCTTTTTCCCTCTTTCTTTCTTTCTCTCTCTGCCTTTGTTCTTTGTCTTCAGGAGGTTTTCTTAAGCTATAATCTAGTTTTTCTAGTAGCAGTTCTGCTTTTTACCATTTATAATGCGCTGTTTGCTATGATTTTAAAGCTATAATAACACCACACCTCTGTGAAGGTTGTCACCTGTCTAGAACTATGTAGACTACTTCAGTTGAGTAAATACCACCCTGTAATGTGGAGTCAATATGAAGGATAATCAGCCTGTATTTATTGAAAGCCAGTGGTTTCCCAAGACTCTATTATGGTGCTATTTATTTCTCACAATGGTCTTATCAAACAGTGTTGTTATTTACATTTAATAGATGAGAAAGCAAATACTCAGAAAGATTTTGTAACTTAACAGAGTCAAACAGCTAATGAATACCTGAGCCAGACGTGAAATACCAAAACCTTTGCTCCTTCCACAATACCAATTTATCTCATATGGTAGCACACATTTCCCTGAGGAAAGCTCCCATTTGGTCTTTAAGTCATACTCTATTTTTTTCTGTTTGTTGGCACTATTCTCAAATTTTATTGGCTGGCATCCAGTTCTGCAGGGAGGAAATTGAAATAGAGAATGTGAAAATAAACATTGATAGCATCAAGAAACTTCTTGCCAATAGTCCAAGAGTAAAAGAAGCGATAGAAGTACTGTAAAAAAAGCAGACTAAATAAACTAGTTCGAACAAAAATTGGGACATAACATACATCAGAGGGCCCTATCGTAATACTATACATGATATATAATTGATATTCATAAATATAACTTGAAGTCAATAAAGAAAGATTTAAATTATATTCAAAAATTTTAGAAGAAGGCTAAGAAATATATAAATAACTTAAAAATTTTCATAATTATAAAGAATGTTTTGGGTTGCATCTAATAGTTGAAAAATCTGAAACATCCCAAATGACTATACACAGGAGAAGGAATACATACATAAATTATAATGGAATACATAAGAGTAGTGAAAATAAATTATAGCTTCATATATCAACATGGATGAAATTTGCAAATAAAGATGAGTGAAAAATTCAAGTTCCAAAAAATATATATATATGATTCCATTTATTTAAACTTTAAAAATATCAAAATATATATTATTAGAAATATATATGTATGTGGTAAAACTAAAAAGAAAACCAATAAAATGGTAAACACAAAATCCAGGATAGTGGTTATTTCAGTGTAGGAAAAGGTGATGGAGGGTACGCCTTGGGTAGGGACATGCACATAGGACTTCAAAAGTATTGTTAGTATGCTGTTTCTCAAGCTGGACATTGGATGCATCAATATTCATTTTATCATTTTTATTTATAATTCATTTATGTTTAGAATGTATTTGTATGTATGAAATATTTAATAACCAAAGAATTTGGGTTCTTAGGAGAGGTATATATATATATATATATTTGTTCCTTTTTTTCTTTTCTTGAGACATAGTCTCACTATGTCGCCCTTGGTAGAGTGCTGTGGCATCACAGCTCACAGCAACCTCAAACTTGGCTTAAGTGATTCTCTTGCCTCAGCCTCCCAAGTAGCTGCGGCTACAGGTGCCCGCCACAACACCCAGCTATTTTTTGTTACCGTTGCCATCATCGTTTAGTTGTCTGGGGCCAGGTATATTTTAGTTAACTAAAAATAGTTCATTATGACAAATTGTTCCAAAATATCAGATATGTGATTCATTGTTATTATTACAAAAATAAAACATAAACATAACCAGAAGGCTGTATTAGGAAGCTCATTTTAAAAAATATATTCATTCACTTATTTATTTAAAGAAACTTTTTTATATATACTAGTATATACAAGATACTATAAGAAGATAGTATTTATAAGAGAGAATTATTCAAAAAGGAAGTGCAATCATCTCAATTATTATATGCTGCGTGAAAACCTGTTTTCTAAAACGTATGGTGCTTTGGGTTAGTGAAGAGCAAAATTCCAGTAACAAAACATTGCTTTAAATTCTAGAGAGAATATCACCAAATTCAGAGGATTTATATGCCATGATATTTAATATTTAGCACCTTTGGGTATTTTAGAAATTTGTGGGAGCATTTTTGTCCTCTAGTCATCATGACTGAGCATCTACTAATGCAATGCTATCTATTATAAAATGTTAATTTTATTTCTCCTTTATGTTATAGCTAAGTGATTATATTTATTTTCTTTAAATTCCATAGGTAGGTAAGCTAAGTGATCTTCAAATTCCATTTCAGTGTAATTAAGAGGGATATTATAAAGATATTCATTTTAAAAAAGATGTTAGAACTGATAGGGCTTAAAAAATCTAATCTCTACCTACATGAAATATATGGACAAATTTTTCTGAAGGGTTAAGATCAAGCCGGAAGTCTCTAAGAAAAATTGCTTGAAGATTTAGAAGCTTTACGTATTTCCCCTTTGTGTTTTCATTTTAATTACATTATAACCCATAATTAATTAATAATCTAATGCAGATTTATATCCATGATTAAGAAGAAAAATCTATTTTCATTTCTTGCTTATGAATCAAAGGATTTAGCTTCCCTTTGGTTAAAATTCTAGAAGGTACATATATCATGAAAGGTTTTCAAATATTTTTCATTAAGAATACTTTTTCTCATATACAATGATGTTTAATTCTGTTTTGGTTTTTATTGCTTTTTAAGAGGTGGTTTAGGAATAGAGTATGCTCTGATGCCTTCTATCAGGTCCCTCCTTCTGTGTAAAATGCATTAGTTTTCCTGGAAACTAATCTCCTTCAAAGCTAATACTCAAATCAAACAATGTACGCTTTTTAGTGCTGAATGAAAATGGGTCAGGAAGGGATTTAAAAAAAAACTGGCACTGCGCTAAAGTGAAGCAATGAAAGTTTTACTTCTTTAAGCTCCCCCTTGTTATGCGAAAATTTATAATTAATTCAGAACTCTGCCTCCTCTTTCTTCCCCCCCACTATATAAGCTCTTATTGTTCATATATGTATGAAACATTGTTTCCTTAGAAATTTTCCCATTGCATCTGTTAGAAATTTTTGAATATCAATCAGCATCGAGTCCATTTAGTCATCTGTTTATTTAATCAATGAAGAAACCTAGGCTGATTTTTTTGTTGTATAATTACTACCTCTGTTTCAGCCTGTGTCCCTTCTTCATTCACGTCTCCTTTTTCCTTAGTGTCTGATGACTAACACTATGCCTCTGAAGTTTTTTCCCAAAGTATTTGATTCAATAAAAATATTTGGAAATCAAATCTACTAGGTATAGAGACTTATAGGGACATATGGAGCTGGATAAGATATGAGAGTTTGCAGTCTCATTAAGAATCCCTTAAAATGGGACTAATTTGGATAACTCCAGTACAATTGAAAATAGTTATTTCACTGTGGGGAAAGTATCTAAACTTTTGAGTCCCTTTCATTTTTACGGAAATAGATAAATGCATACCTTTTAGATAGTTTTCTGTAGATAGTTTTCAATACAGGAGATAAAGTATACAATGTTTTTAGCATGGTACTGCTGTATGGGAAGATTCCAGTAAATGATTTATGCTCTTGGTACTATTTTTCTGTTTGGCCAGTTAACCATGTTTATGTTCTCCACATTATTTTTCCTACTCTAAACCTTTCAATTAAAAAGAATATCCACCCACCTAATGGGTACAGTGTAGGGGTTTATGGCACAAGGACTCAACTCCACCTTGAACTTTACCTTACAAATGAAAACAATGTACCAATCATATTAACTTTCATATTCATCTCAAATATAAAGAAATAGTAAAAATATGCAATTGTTCCAGATTGAAGACTTCAAAATAAGATGAGTTAGAAAGTGTCTCTAACGTACTTTTCCTCCACTCTGCTGACTACTGTTTTCCATTGATAACCATTAGAATGTTTAAGTTCTTCAACTATTTTATTTTTAATTATAGCCTTCTTCTTTCCTAGAAAAGTGCATAATTTACATACTATTCTGCACCTTGATTTTGTATTTCAATTAAAATACATTCTGGCAATAATGTAGATAGGAGTGTTGAGACAGTTTCCACATTTGTTATATATTATGTGTATATAGCAAAATATATCCACTGGTACCCTATAAATAGATGTTTAGGTTGTTCCTAAAACTATTCTTTTACATAAAGTGTTTTAATAAAGATAATTTGCTTTCATAAAAAAAAAAAATTCACATTTTTTTTGCCAGTAAAATAACTGGATTGGATTAAATAAATTCTGGAGTTTCATCCATCTTTATAATTATATAGATCTTTATTTAATGAAGTAAGTCTTTAATATTATCAATCCTCATATAGATTTTTCCAAATTAACCCATTCTGCATATATAACTATTTCACATCATTTTCTCCTCTCTTCAAATTTTCAATATTTCCTCCCCTTATCTCTTAATTCGCAGAGAGAAAATGGAGTTAGAGTTTCTAACATGCTTTCATTAGCAAACATGCCAATATACCTGTCTGTATAGCTGTACACTGCAGCCGTACATTCTAGTCTTATTCCTATTTAAGACTTTTTTTTCTCTTTTGGCATTTGGAAGAGCTATTTATAAGTAGCAAACATTGCAGCTGGAAGGAGGTAAAAAAAGTCTTTTTTTTTTTTTTTTTTTGTAGTTTTTGGCCGGGGCTGGATTTGAACACTCCACCTCCGGCATATGGGGCCAGCGCCCTACTCCTTTGAGCCACAGGTGCCGCCCTAGAAAACATAGTCTTTTTATACACAATATGCTCAAAGTTTCTGAAAATTAGTCGGATATTAACATTGTAAACTAGAACTTAAAGAGCAAGATTTTCTTCTTCCTTTTAAAACTGATGGTGACTTTTCATCCCGAACTTCTGAGTGTTTGCCTTCTTCCAGTCAAATACACCATTTTCTGGATTTTTTTTCCTCGTTCTTCAGGATGTTGGCCTTCACAGCAAAGATCTTGTCCTGCCTGTCTTTGATCAGCTGCTGCAGCTCTCCCAGCTCCATCTTTAAGGGCTCCCCGGCGCAATCTGTGATACTCTGTTCCCTCTGCTGGTCCTCTGCGTGCTGCTTGTTCTCGCTGTGCCAAGGCTGCAGCTCCTCCTGCGTGGCGTCCACGTCTGCGCCAGGGCCGCAGCTCCTCCTGCGCGGCGTCCACGTCTGCGCCAGGGCCGCAGCTCCTCCTGCGCGGCGTCCACGTCTGCGCCAGGGCCGCAGCTCCTCCTGCGCGGCGTCCACGTCTGCGCCAGGGCCGCAGCTCCTCCTGCGCGGCGTCCACGTCTGCGCCAGGGCCGCAGCTCCTCCTGCGCGGCGTCCACGTCTGCGCCAGGGCCGCAGCTCCTCTTGCGTGGCGTCCACGTCCTCCTGGATGTATCTACGATCTTCCCCCAGGGCAGTGCGCTCTTGCACAGGGTCTGGATGGACACGCGGAGCTACTCCATCTTCTTAGAAACAGTGTCCTTCTCTTTCTTCCAAGCTGAAGTGATCTCTCCTTCTCTCCAGGTTTGGATGACTGCTGCAATTTCTCATAATCTTTCTTAGTCTCCAAAATTTTATCACAAGTCCACCATACTTCTCCTTCTCTTCTAATGCCACTGCTGGTACCATTTCAATTTCTGACATTTCAGAGAGCTGGGGGTCAGCTTCCGCTACAAACTCATCATCCTCTGCATTGTCAGAATTCAGTGAATCTGTAAGCACGTCTGAGACGGTTGGTTTACCACTCCCTGTCCTATCCACTGGCAGTGCTTCCGTGCATTCTTGTCGTTTGACCCGGGGAGGAGCTGGTCTGGCACTCCCAGGCCGGGTATTCTTCTGATACTGGATGAAAGCTCAATGGGGATTTCTGAATCCTCCAATGCCTCAGACTTCTCTGGACCCAACTTTCCCTGTGCACTGTTGTCTCATGCCCTCAGTAATTTTTCTTATCAGTTATGCCTACCAGACAGCAAAAATGCTCAGATATCTTTCCTTTTTAAAATCCTTCCCCACCCCACTTAGCCCTACCACGCCATTTACCCCTTAAAAGTCTTCTATCTTCTCTTCTTACGCTCTCTTCCTCCCATCTTTTATTTAAAAAAAAAAAAACACTCATTTTTTTTTAGAAGTGGCACAATGAATACCTATGTAACTTTGATAAAGATTCACCATTTTTTACTGTTTTATCTTACCTTCTCTCTGTAATACATACATTTTTGTTTTTTCCTGAAACTGTGGAAAGTTAGTTCCCTGAAGACATTGTGGTTTCTTACCCCCACAGTACTTGTCTTCCAAGAACAAGGGCATTCTCCTGTATAACCCTAATCCAATCATCACATGCAGGAAGTCTCACATTAATACAATACTACCATGAAATACACTGCCCATATTCAGATTCTTCCAATTGTCCAATAGTGCTCTCACTCTCTTTTAATATTCAGTAACCAATTACGGATCGTGCATTGCTTTTAATTCTGATAATATCTTAAGTCTCCTTTAATTCAGGACACCAGACTTTAAACGGACTTTAAATTTTTGTTTGTATTTGATAGCATTCACATTTTATTTATTTATTTTTATTGAGATAGAGTCTCACTTTGTCACCCTTAGTAGGGTGCCATGGCTCACAGCAACCTCAAACTCTTGGGCTCAAACGATTCTCTTGCCTCAGCCTCCCTAGTAGCTGGGCTACAGGTGCCCACCACAATGCCCAGCTATTTTTTTTTTCTGTTTGTTGTTTAGTAGGCTCAGGCTGGGCTTAAACCCACCAGCCCTGAAACAAGCGGCCCACGCCCTAGTCTCTGAGCTAGGGGCACCCCTAACATTGGCATTTTAAAAAGAATCTACACCAGTTATTTTACAGAATGTTCTCCATTTAGATCTATATGTTTCCTCTGCTAGATGAACGTGAAAAGGTAAAATATTGGCAAAATTCCAGTAAAATGACTCATAAGCATTTTGGCTAGAATATCATAGAGTTGATGTATCCCTTGAGTGCACCACAGTGGGGGACATATTATATAAGTTTGACACATTATTTGTGACAGTAGCTTTGATCACTTGGTTAAGATGGAGTCTGTCAGATTTCTCCATTGTAAAAATACTGATTTCCTTTATAATAAATAGTCTCTCAGGAGATACTCTGAAACTGTATTGCTCCCCAGTTTTTCACCAGTCGTTTTCACATCCACTGATAGTTCTTACCCAAATAGTTATTACAGTGGTCATTGCAAAATGGTGATTTTTCTATTTTCTAATATTTCTATTATGCCCCATACATTTATTAGTTTTTTCTCTCTTGATAATCAGTCTTCTGCCCTATTGCTCTAACAAAACTGTTATTGTCAAGGTCACCAATGACTTGTATTTCCTAAATCTAATGGACAAGCCTCAGTCCTTATTTTACTTGGTAGATAAGCTGCATTTGACAAAGTTGATCATTCCCTTCTTGAAATACTTTCTTTAGTTTTCCTCTGAGAAACCTATAAAATGACTCCTTATCTGGTTCTTCAGCTTCCAAACCTCTAAACATTGAAAAACTTGAGGGCTCAGTCTTCATACCCCTTACTACAACTCAGTATGTGGCAGCTTAATTCTTCTAATTGCTCAGGCCCAAAACTCTGTCCTCCCTTCTTTCTTTGCTTTCTTTTATCTTCTACCTCAATCTATCAGCAAATTCTGTCAGTTTTGTTTTTAAAAAATACATCAAATCAAATCACTTCTCACCACCACCAGTGCCCTATCCTTAGTCTAAGCAACTACCACGTCTAGGCTCGACAGTTGCCGTAGTGCCCTAGCCTGTAGAGATCTTATTTAAAATGTAAGTCAAATAATGACCCCACACCCATCTAACTCACAATAAAATCTATTGTTTCGAGGCAGATTATAAAGTTTTACAAGCTCTGGCCCCTAACTACTTCTTTGATCTTTTCTTCTGCCAGTTTCCTGTTCACTAACTACAGTGGGCTCCTCTTGTCTGTGGTTTAGTTACTCACAATCAACTAAGTGGAAAATTCCAGAAATGAACAATTTAGGAGTTTTAATTGCATGCCATTCTGAATAGCGTGATGAAATCTCAGGCCGTCGCACTCCACTCCACTTAGGACATGAATCATCCCTTTGTCCAGCACATCGTTGCTGTATATACTCCTCAAGTCACTTAGTAGACATCTCAATGATCAGATTGTGCTACATAATAGCACTTGTGATGAAGTAACAATTATTTCAATTAATAATTGTCATAAAGCACAAGCATAGTGATGCTGGCAATTCAGATATGCCACAGAGAAACCAATAAGATGCATCTCTTAAGGAAAAAGGGAAAAAGTATTAACTTAATAAGGAAACAAAGGAATTAATGCTAGTTTTGCTGCTGCACCTTGAGCTACAAAACTTAAGAGCCTCAGTGTGTGAACAGTGCCTAGTTGAGATGGAAAGGCATTGAATTTGTTAGTGGAAGACATGAGCAGAAATATGTTTTAATTGATAGTAATTAGATTGATACTACCTAAGGTTTTAGGCATCCCCATGGGATCTTGGAATGTATTACCTATGCATAAGGGGAGACTATTAAATACTTGCTATTCCATTTATATGGAAAACACTCTCAAATAATTCATATACTTCACTTTGTCCCTTCATTCAAATCTCAAATGTCACCCTATCAGAGAGGTTCTTTCAGATCATGCTATCGATAATGAGTTTGCTCTTCCTTATTCTTTCTCTCCCTTCCCTTTTATTTTTTCTTCTTAGCCTTTGATATAGTATATATTTGTTTTTTATTTATCACCTATCATTCTCACTGGGATGTGTGCCCTATAGCTACAAGGATACTATATATATCCAAGCCTTAGAATGTGCCTACCACATATTATGCACCTAATAAGTATTTGTTGAATTGACTATTGGAATTCTTCTTACTCTTCTTTAATGATGGAAAGAAAAGGAAGGGTTTTTTTTTTTTTCTGCTTCCAATGAAAATCTTAATTTTATAACTGCTCTTTTTTCCATTTGAAACATTGTTTATAATTTTTCAAAGTTTACTTTAGTAAAGAAGTTGTATTTTTGTGGGTTGTGTAAATTAATGGGTTATTTATAGTTTTTCAGTTTCTTACTACTAATCCCAGAATGTTTCACAGTGTGGATGTAATTCCTTAAAAGGCAACCAAAATTCTCAGATGCTAACCTAGTTTTATTGCTTTTATTATAAAGCAAAGCACAAGATCTTTTATTAAATCATTCATTTATGAATTTTAAAAGCCATCAGGACAGAAGAATTTCTTTTACTGTCCTACATAATCCTCTAGAAAATCTAACTGTTTTCTAGTGGCTAATGAAGGGAGAAAGTTCCAGCTTCTTTTTCATGTTTTAAAAGTAAATATTAATCACATGTTGTAAGATTAAACTAATGAAAACAAATGGGAAATTTTTAACTCACCACCATCTCCCTTGTATTTTTTTTTTGTTTGTTTTACTTATTTTGTTTCTCTCTGTACCATATATATATGGGACTTAAATAATGGGAAAAATACATAAGATTTCAAATCTCATTTTAGCAATTCCTAGAAGTTACCAAGATATGCATCCCTGTTTTAACCTAGTGAGGCAATTCTCATGCCTGTTCTATTGGTATGCAGATATGTGGGTGTTACTTAGAAATACCCTAACGCTACCATGTCTGTGTCTCCAACATCAGATGATAGATTTTAAGAACAACAGCAATGTGTTTATATGTATTTTATATTGGATATCCAGAAATGTTAAGAGTTAAGCATTATCCTTAAGAGATGATAAACAATTAGCTGTTTCACAGTGCTTCTGGTGAATAGAACTTATGACCCTCTGTTCTCAGAGTATTTTTTTTTTTTTTTTATTGTCGGGGAATCATTGAGAGTACAATAAGCCAGGTTACACTGATTGCAATTGTTAGGTAAAGTCCCTCTTGCAATCGTGTCTTGTCCCCATAAAGTGTGACACACACCAAGGCCCCACCCCCCTCCCTCCGTCCCTCTTTCTGTTCCCCCCCCATAACCTTAATTGTCATTAATTGTCCTCATATCAAAATTGAGTACATAGGATTCATGCTTCTCCATTCTTGTGATGCTTTACTAAGAATAATGTCTTCCACGTCCATCCAGGTTAATAGGAAGGATGTAAAGTCTCCATTTTTTTTAATGGCTGAATAGTATTCCATGGTATACATATACCACAGCTTGTTAATCCATTCCTGGGTTGGTGGGCATTTAGGCTCTTTCCACATTTTGGCGATTGTAAATTGAGCTGCAATAAACAGTCTAGTACAAGTGTCCTTATGATAAAAGGATTTTTTTCCTTCTGGGTAGATGCCCAGTAATGGGATTGCAGGATCAAATGGGAGGTCTAGCTTGAGTGCTTTGAGGTTTCTCCATACTTCCTTCCAGAAAGGTTGTACTAGTTTGCAGTCCCACCAGCAGTGTAAAAGTGTTCCCTTCTCTCCACATCCACGCCAGCATCTGCAGTTTTGAGATTTTGTGATGTGGGCCATTCTCACTGGGGTTAGATGATATCTCAGGGTTGTTTTGATTTGCGTTTCTCTAATATATAGAGATGATGAACATTTTTTCATGTGTTTGTTAGCCATTCGTCTGTCGTCTTTAGAGAAAGTTCTATTCATGTCTCTTGCCCATTGATATATGGGATTGTTGGCTTTTTTCATGTGGATTAATTTGAGTTCTCTATAGATCCTAGTTATCAAGCTTTTGTCTGATTGAAAATATGCAAATATCCTTTCCCATTGTGTCTCTTTGCTTTGGTTATTGTCTCCTTAGCTGTACAGAAGCTTTTCAGTTTAATGAAGTCCCATTTGTTTATTTTTGTTGTTGTTGCACTTGCCATGGCAGTCTTCTTCATGAAGTCTTCCCCCAGGCCAATATCTTCCAGTGTTTTTCCTATGCTTTCTTTGAGGATTTTTATTGTTTCATGCCTTAAATTTAAGTCCTTTATCCATCTTGAATCAATTTTTGTGAGTGGGGAAAGGTGTGGGTCCAGTTTCAGTCTTTTACATGTAGACATCCAGTTCTCCCAACACCATTTATTGAATAGGGAGTCTTTCCCCCAAGGTATGTTCTTGTTTGGTTTATCAAAGATTAGGTGGTTGTAAAATGTTAGTTTCATTTCTTGGTTTTCAATTCGATTCCAAGTGTCTATGTCTCTGTTTTTGTGCCAGTACCATGCTGTCTTGAGCACTATGGCTTTGTAGTACAGACTAAAATCTGGTATGCTGATGCCCCCAGCTTTATTTTTGTTACAGAGAACTGCCTTAGCTATACGGGGTTTTTTCCGGTTCCATACAAAACGCAGAATCATTTTTTCCAAATCTTGAAAGTACGATGTTGGTATTTTGATAGGAATGGCATTGAATAGGTAGATTGTTTTGGGAAGTATAGACATTTTAACAATGTTGATTCTTCCCATCCATGAGCATGGTATGTTCTTCCATTTGTTAATATCCTCTGCTATTTCCTTTCTGAGGATTTCATAGTTTTCTTTATAGAGGTCCTTCACCTCCTTCGTTAGGTATATTCCTAGGTATTTCATTTTCTTTGAAACTATGGTGAAGGGAGTTGTGTCCTTAATTAGCTTCTCATCTTGACTGTTATTGGTGTACACAGAGGCTACTGACTTGTGGACATTGATTTTATATCCTGAAACATTACTGTATTTTTTGATGACTTCTAGGAGTCTTGTGGTTGAGTCTTTGGGGTTCTCTAAGTATAAGATCATGTTGTCAGCAAAGAGGGAGAGTTTGACCTCCTCTGCTCAAGTTTACATTAAATAGAGTATTTTTAAAGTTTACATTAAATATGCCATGTTGTTATTCAAGAAGATTAGAATAATTATAATACTGTATTTGAGCTCTTAAACATAGCTTTTATAGCTCTCAATTTCAAGGAAAAAAATGATTTGGTGCCTTTTCCTTTTATTGCTACCTCAGTGAGCATGTGACTAAGTTTTGCATGTTTTGGGGGGATTGTTTTTTTTTTTTTTTTTGAGACAGAGCCTCAAGCTGTGGCCCTGGGTAGAGTGCTGTGGCATCACAGTTCATAGGAACCTCCAACTCCTGGGCTTAAGCAATTTTCTTTCTTCAGCCTCCCAAGTAGCTGGGACTATAGGCACCTACTGCAACACCCGACGATGTTTTGGTTGGAGTTGTCATTGTTGTTTGGCAGGCCCACGCTGGATTCAAACCCTCCAGCTCTGGTGTATGTGGCTGGCGCCTTAGTCGTTTGAGCTATAGGCGCTAAGCCCTAAGTTTTACATGTTAAATAATTTCTGGAGGTCCTTGGGAAATATGATTGCCCCAAGGGGGAAGGGTTTGTAGTCTAAAAAATCCAGTGTATGTCTTTGTTCTCTCACTGTATTTATTGGAAGTAGATTTTTAAGTATGTGTAAGCATTTTTAAGCAAAGAGATAGGAAGAAGCAAGATTTCCTAAAGCAAATTCTAAAATAATCCCTAGAGATTGGGGCTAATAAAAGCAGTCGGTAGTTAAGCATTTACTGTGCTAATAGACACTGTGATTCTCAAAAAAAATTGGGTATTTATTAATTTTCCAAAAGTACTTGATAGTGCAATTATTTTTTTCCTTTTGGTGTCTCCTTGTACTATGTATTTCCTCTTGATATCTTTGAGAGACTAATGTTCCATTGTTTGGAATTTCTAAAATAGTGGTATCCATGGCAAAGCGAGCAGCACGTTGAAAACGTCAGAAAGTTAATTAGAGCATGTTGTGCTTGGAGAATAATTGGTGGTTCTATCTGGGCAGAAAACAAATGAGAGTATGGAGGAAAAGGAGTGACAGGAAGTGAGCTGGACCAAATTGTAATATCTCAGTGTTAAAAACTGATAGGATCAGCATTTGAGGAGCCTATGAAAACTTTAAAGAAAGAAGTCATATGAACATAATTGCATTTTACAAAGCATGGGCATGAAAAGCTGAGAAAATAGGGCAGAGTGTTTAATTAGAGATGATCACAGCAGTACGAGTGGGAAAGAAATAAGAGCATGAACTAAGGCTGTGGCATTTGGTTGGAGGATGACGAATGGATGACGGTACCATTTATAAATAGAAAGGATACCAGACGTGTTTAATTTGAGATCTTTGAATGACTTGGACAGATATAATAAGGATGCAACTGACAAATCTAATCTGGATCTGGTCTAAAGTTCCAAAGAGCAGTATTAACTGAACTACATATAAATTTGGGTGTCTTGGGTATAGAATATGATGTGTCAAACTATGAGCAAACTGAGGGAGGTGTGGAAGGAGGGGGAGGAAGAAGGGAAAGAGAGAGAACTTGAATAGACATTTTTCTAATAAGAAATATTTGCCCATGCTCTTAAATTACACATTAACTTTATGTCCACCCTGTGTACATATATTTATATATGTGTGTGTGTGTGTGTGTGTTACATGTATGTATAAATTTCATTTGGCATCATTTTTTCTTCTTGCCGGAGTTCTTTGACTATATCTTATAGTGTATGCCTATTAGTGACAAATTAGCCTTGTATATATAAAAAAGTCATTGTTTTGCTTTTTAAAAAATAAATACATTTTAAAAATATTCAAACAAAATATTTGCCCATCCCAACTTGGTATTTTATAATTAATTCAAATTTACTGGGGGCGGCACCTGTGGCTCAAGGAGTAGGGCGCTGGCCCCATATACTGGAGGTGGCAGGTTCAAACCTGCCCCCAGCCCCGGCCAAAAACTGCAACCAAATTTACTTGTAGGTTCTTCTGTTCTGAGTTTCTGAAAATTCTTTTTAATGGTCATTGAATCTAGAGAGTATTCCTTTGACAAATAAACATCAAGAATGTTGAAATTACTTGGGTTATTTGTTGGTTGGTTTTGCATATGTGTACTTGTGCATATTCACACATATGCAAACTATTAAACTATTAAAAACAATGGTTTTTAATGAGCTATTAGCTATTCCTTTCACACTTTAAAGTCTAAGCAGTGAAGACATAAGAGAAGAATTAGTACTTATTAAAGTTTGGTCATAGCCAAAAGAAGCACTTGCCCCAGACATACAATCACCACTGAAATAAGTCTTGAATAACTTTTTTTTACAAAATCAAAGTTATTTATAAATCCATGCTTCAACTCCAGCCCTCCTACCACATGACATCTCCTTGAGAAATAGAATTTATTATCTGTTTTGTGCTGATTTTGAGATCAGAATTCGACATATTATCAAAATACCAAAGAATAAGGTTTAATAGTGATGAAAATTTCTCTGGTGTCAGATATACAGATGAAACCCAGGGAGGGAGGCAGCATAGAGCATAATAAAATTAAGAAGAGTTTTTATTTTCTTCTTAATAAGATAGCAAACTTCACTACTATTTAACAGACTTACTGATAGTGTTATGTATATTTGGTCTCTATTCAAAATGTTTTATTGATAAGGATTTATGATTCCTGGGATGGTAGATAAGAACACAGGCAATGTAGTGTAACTGGCAGGATTCAGATCTTAGCTCCATGGTGGAGTAACTATGTGACCAAGGCAACTTAAGTCACTATTTTTGCATATGTTTATCCATCAGATACTACATTAATGGCATCAACCTCCTTGAGTTTTTATAATAAAGAATTGAAATAATAAATAAAACATGCTTAGCTCCAGCAATCCCAGTGTTAGGCATTTACTCAAAGGAAAAAAAAGCTACATTATCAAAAAGACACTTGTACTTGAATGTTTATTGTAGCACAATTCACAATCACAAAGATGGGGGAACAACTCAAGTGCCCATCAATACATGAGTGGATTCATTAAATGTATACATACAGCATGGGGTACTACACCACCATTATTACTCAGCCGTATTTTAAAAAATTAATACCTTTTGTAACAATCTGGATAGAACTGGAGACCATTCTTCTAACTGAAGTATCACAAGAATGAAACAAATACCGCATGTTCTCACTATTAAATTAGAACTAATAGATCAATACTTGTGTACATTTGGTAGTAAAAATCAACAGAAATGAAGCAGGTGGGAGTGGTAGGGGAAATGGGTAAAATCACACCTAACTGGTACAATACGCACTATCTGGGTGATGGGCACATTTATAACTTTGACTCAAACTGTACAAAAACAATTTATGTAGCCAAAAGATTTGTAGCCCTGTAATATTCTGAAATAAAAAATAAATTTTAAAAAAAGCATGTTTAGCACATAGTGATCATTCAATAATGGTATTCAGTGACTTTAAATCCATGTATAGAGGTTGAGCATCCCTAATCTGAAAATCCAGAATCTGAAATGCCCAGAATACAAAATTTTGTGAGGACTGACATGACACCACAGATGGAAAATTCCTCATATAGATACTTAGCACAAACTTTGTTTCATGCAAAGAATTGTTTAAAATTTTGTGTAAAATTATCTTCAGGCTGTGTATAAGATGTAGATGAAACATAAATAAGTTTAATGTTTAGACTTGAGACCCAATGATATCTCATTCTGTATATGCAAATATTCCAACATCCAAAACACACTGGTCCCCTAAGTATTTTAGATAAGGGATTCTCAACCTAAGTTAGTGACGAGGTGGGATAAATAGTTATAATTGTTCCCTGTGTCTGGCTTCTTATTATTCAGATCTCACTTCACCTAGTCAGTTTCAACCATGTCGTTCTCTTTTAATTTCCTTCATATAATTTATCACTTGATACAATTTTTTGTTGTTAAACTCCCATTGCTGGAAGTAAGCATCTCCCATATTTTCCAATGTGTCCCAGCACCAGGGCTAGACACATAGTAAGTGCTTTGCAAATATTTGCTGCGTTAATGAACTACCCTGTAGAGATTTTAATGAAAGAATCGGGAAAAGAGGGGATTCAAAATTTCAGTTTAGGAACTGAAATATAAGTCCTTTTTCTGCTCTGCCCAAGCCCTGAACCTGTGTATCAGTAGACTCAGAGCCCCAAACAGGTGCCGTTTCAGTGTAGTTTTAGCTATTTTAGATCTGACACCTGTTGTTACTTCAGATTAGATATGGCCATGCAGGTGTTCCCTACAGTGCACCCTTACTCTGTCTAGCCCATTGTATTTCTCTTTTCCTAAACTCTAGTGGCTGGACCACTGCTAAAAACTACTGCTACTATATCCCACCCACCAAATTAGACCTGTGTAGAAATCAATTCTTGGACAGATGGCATACCTTTTGAATACTAATTTGGATGACTGTTCCAGTACTTACCTAAGCTTAGAGCTGGGTTAGATCCTAGAGTCTTTTTCCCCATCCCTTGCTCCTGAGATCCCAACATATTTTTACCATTAGTTCCACAAGGTTTGGAACCCTTAGAAAGGAAAAGGAGCAGTAGGACTGGTATACAAGATTGCCTTTAAAATCTATATAGTTAATAGCCTACATAACTGGTATGAATACCAGCATCTTGGGGTGTTAATTGTTGGACATAATAACCTTTCTTTATTTTGATTATGCTCTTAGTGTCCAGTACTATTTCATGTGTACCTAGTAAATACTATTCAATGATAATAACCCTTATAAGGCCCTTGTTAGAATGTCTTTCTGATACTCTGTTGCTACATAAATAACTGCTGCAAAGCTTAATGCCTTTAAACAATTGTTTTAGTCACAGTTCTGCAGTTTAGTTAGCGCTTGGTGAGAAAGTTTGTCTGTTCTCCATACAGCATCAGTGAGGGAGGCTGGACTTCCTAAAGCATGGCAATTGTTCCAAGAGCAAGCATCTCAAAAGACAGTTGGTGGAAGCTGCCAGAATAAAGCACAGTATTGCCTCCGTATTATATCTGTATTATATAAGACAAGCAGTCACAGAACTCACCTTCTAGAGGAGCAAAGATGCCATCTCTGAGTGGGAATACTATATATCAATGTTGTATTAAATTATTAAAGAATTTGAGTTTATGTCACTGTGAATATTCAGCATTTTGTTTTTTAAACAAAATGTATCAAAAATTTTTTTTAAATCTGTGGGTCAGATTATAGTGGAAATTAGAATACTAAACACAAAAGAAGATTTTTTTTTTTTAATCACTTGACTTTGGGAAAGTTAGCACTCCCATTTCAGGCTACTAAATTTCCATTTAACCTAATTGCTATGAAACACCAAATTAGAAGCCAACTGAGAATTATTTAAGTGGCCTAAAAAAGTTAACAAAACTATTAAAATAACTTACTGTTGTTAACTTAAGCCTCTAAAAAAGACACAGAAGAAATAAAACACCTATTTTCTAGAGTTAAATTTTTTTTTTTTGTTTTTTTTATTTATTTATTTTTTTATTAAATCATAGCTGTGTACATTTTGTTCTAGAAACATTTCAGTTTGGTCTCATGGTCAGTTTGGAAGCTCTTATAAAGAGTTTGTTTTGTTTTGTTTTTTAAAGAAAAAAACAACCAAAATACCAGAGCAAGGTAATATTTACTTTATGTGGTGTAAGTTGTATTTGAATGAAAATTTTGTGTTTAACTTGGCCCCTGTAGCTCAAGTGGCTAGGGCACCAGCGGCATACACCAGAGCTGACGGGTTCGAATCCAGCCCACCAAACGACGACGACAACCTCAACCAAGAAAATTATGTATTTAATTAATTCTGGGCTCTTATATTCTAAAGCAAAAATATCTTATTCATCCTAGAGAAAAACAACAGCAGGAATAATAAGGTATAAAAATTTCCATTATTCACTGTATGTAAGCTTTTCTCTAAAAAAAGCAAAAGCTTTGATTTGGTGAATAATGTGACTGTATACTTCCTTCAACTTTTGCCCATCAACCCAGCATCTTGTCTAAACATCTTTTAGTTATCAGCTTTTTAAAAAATGCTTTAGAATTATATAGGGAAGGGTGAAATGTACATGGTATTTCTAGTCAGTATTTGCAATACTGTAACATCAAAGATGTTCCCAATCTATTTTCATTTATTTCCTTTTAGATAATCCGATTTGGCAACAAATTTATTGTTCAATTTCCCCCAGGACACTGTTGCATAAAATCAAAAAGTTTGTTACAGTCCCCAGGTGGAGAAGTGCCTTCTCTTTCTGGAAAAGAGGACGCTTGTAGATAAACTCATTAAACAGAGTGACTTGTTTGACCTTTAAGGCCTTATTGATCTATTAACGTCAGAAACCAAGGGTTATAAAATAGGTCTGTGCAGGCTGAGTTGGTTGGTTGATTTGTTTGTTGCATGATTAATATTTATAAGGTCATTATTACCCTATTTAGCAAGTATAAATGGACCACTTTTAACATTCTGGATTCCAATGAATTCTGTCTTCTCGATTAATAATTATTGGTACTCTAATATTATATAACTAAGTTTTAAGAGTTAAAATGCCATGACACTGTTACACTGCTATTGATTTCATAGACTGCACTGTGGGGTGTGTGAATGTGGGGGCAGTTTCAGATGAGTAGCATCCACTGTTGCAAGAGTATTATCACTCTGAGGTCAGTGCAGCAAAGAGGATTAGTGAATTGAGCTGCAAAATTATATTTTTTTAAAAATCCACAGGATAGGGCGGCATCTGTGGGGTTCAGTGAGTAGGGTGCCGACCCTATATACCAAGGGTGCTGGGTTCAAACCCAACTCCGGCCAAACTGCAACAAAAAATAGCCAGGCGTTGTGGCTAGCGCCTGTGGTCCCAGCTACTGGGGAGGCTGAAGCAAGAGAATCGCCTAAGCCCAGAAGCTGGAGGTTGCTGTGAGCTGTGATGGCACAGCACTCTACCAAGGCCAATAAAGTGAGACTCTGTCTCTACAAAAAAAAAAAAAAAATCCACGGGATATAGCAGGTGTGCTATATCTCCAAAGAAATGCTTTGAAAACAAAGCAGCAAAATAATTTTTAGTAAATGTCTAATGTGTATCCAAGCACCCAACCATTTTCCTTTCACAAGTTAAGTTATAACTTGAAAAACACTTATTGCATTAGGCTAAGAAAGACAAAATTCAGAGCTGCCTGATTTGGGACATAAATTATAATACTAGACTAAGCATGTATCCTGGGTGCACCTGTACACATCTTGCATTGATTTTTTTTTTTGTATTTGCTGTTTTGCACCAACCAAAACTGCTGGTGTTTTAAAACATGGCTTCCTCCCTGCTTAAAAATTGGCTTTTTTGCAAGTATCCAATGTATTCAATACTAATATGAAACCAGTAGATGAATGAATACATGCCCACACAAGAGAGAATCTCAATTTCATTCAATTTGGGGGGATGGGGAAGAATGGAAAGCAGAGGCAGAAGAGGGATTGGTGTGCTCTCACCTAATAGGTACAATGTAAGGGTGAGGGGAACAACTACGAGACCTTACCTAACAAATGCAAATGTAACCTAATCATTTTTACCCTCACATTAACCTGAAATTTTTTTAAAAATTGGCTTTTTTACCTTTGTACTTTCTTTTTGGCCAGTGAAAACAACATTGAAGTTGCCTAAATAATCAAGTACCTCTTAACTTGAATTGGACAAAGAAAAGACACCATTGCAAAATAATTACATCACAGAACAAATGACACCATTTATATTAAAACATTCTACACTTGGGTTTCTTCTTCCTTGACACTTAAAGAACCGTCATTTTAGTCAGGCTAAAAGTAGATTGTAATTTTATGCTTATAAATGATGTCTCAGGGACAAGGATACTGGGTAAAAATAGAAAGCAGAATTTGATTTTTAGATTAATACCATATCCCCAAATACCACTTTTTTACCTTGTTGAATATATTTAAGATCCTGTTCATGTTTCCCGGGGGTTCATAATATTTATGAAACTGGAATGGGGAAAGGGAATGCTTTATTATAGCCAGTTTGTTTGTTTTTTTTTTTAAATAAAGCATGTAGGCATCTTGCTGCTGTGTTTTTAGCTCAATCTCTGTGGATGTTTTGTGCAGCTTATAGTCTCTTTACTTAACCACAACCTGAAAAGTACCTCTTCGCCGTCAGCCTTCATTTTAGTGTGGATTTTGTTTTAGTATGCAAAGATGCAGTCTTAGCAAGAAAAATAGATCTTCATCAATATTTGCTTATAAGAGAGATCCAAGGAAGTTAGGTAATTCTAAATTTCTACTAGAAATATGGTATAGAACTTGCTACTAGGCTCTGCACCCGTAGCACAGTGGTTACAGCACCAGCCACATACACCAAGGATGGTGGGTTCGAACCCAATCCAGGCCCTAAACAACTGCAACAAAAAAATAGCCAGGTGTTGTGGTGGGCACATGTGGTCCCAGCTACGTGGGAGGCTGAGGCAAGAGACTCACTTGGGCCCAAGAGTTTGAGGTTGCTGTGAGCTGTGACATCACAGCACTCTACCCAGGCGACATAGCAAGACTCTGTCTCAAAAAAAAGTTATATTTAAAATTTTTGTCTATCTCCTTGCTGTTAACAAAGGATAATTACTTTAGACTTTCTTTCAGGACTTTTTTGTTGTTGTTGCCTAGAAACTGTTAAGAAATCCACAGAGCAAAGAAAGTGTCTGTCTCCTTCCCTGCCTGGTAGTGGCTTCATTTAATAGGAGTATTTGTCACTCTAACTCTCCAAAGAGCCTCAAAGTACTTTCCTTTTTCCCTTTTATCCCCCTCCCCTTTCCCTTCTTGTTCTTATTCTTGCTTCCTCCAAATTTAAACTGCATTGCTGTAGCAAAATATAAGGTGTATTTGGATGATAGAGGGATGGATAGAAGTATGATAAATCAAACACAGGGTGCAAAATTTAATTGGCACACGAACTTTATGTCCATCCTATATAATAAGTTGTTAATGGTAGGATCTAGATGGAGGTTATAGAGGCATTCATTGTACGATTCTTTCAGCTGGGGTATGTGCTTGAAAATTGTCATATTAAAATCTCTTAAGAGTGATTACCCATGAAGGGTGAGATGACAGGTTTTTACTTGTGTGTTTAAATATTTTACAATTATATTAGAGAAAAAGGAAGATAATTCTTTTAAAAATTACATAAAACTGTTTTCACAAATAAAGTCACAACCATTGACTTACATGGTCTTCATGTTTCAAATTTACGTTAATTTATGATAAGTAGCTAAGCGTGCACAAAGAATCGGCTATATAATGATGATCACTGTCATTATAGTAGGAAATTGGTTACATAAATGATGGGGTGTGTGTGTAGTCAGTAGAATACTATACAGCCATTAAAATGTATAGGTTAGAAACAATGCACTGACATGGGAAGATTTTAATGATACAATATTTTATATGCTATCTATAAAATTAGGAATTTCTGAATGTAGCTGGAGGTACCCAACATACATATAAAATGTTACTCAGTTACGAGGTTATGAAATTGTTTCTTATCTAGATCTGTTTTAATCCACATTTTAAATGTTGTCCTTAAAGCAAAATTCCTCTTTTTTAAATTAAATTTAATAACAAAAAAGAAAAACACAAAAGTGAAGAAGAAAAGAAAAAATTTATATTTCTGTGAAAATAGAGCAAGGAAACCTTGATATCTTTAAATAATTTTGGATTAAACCAAAAAGATTATCTCAGTTTTCTCTTTTATCTATATCACTAAAATCTGTTCTCTTATATTTTCTTAATCTTGCTCTTGTAAAGAATGTACTTGAAATATGTGAAAACAAATAATTTCATTCATTCTTCTGAAGATATTTTCATGGACTTAACTAGGGGCTTTTGAAAGAAAAGTTAAGATGATTTCATGCTGTGGGGCCTAAGGCATTTCATACTTGAAAATATCCTATCTTTAATCTCTAATTGCATTACATTTCTATGTCTGACTCATGAAGAAAGGAAGCTTCAAAGCAGAAAAGGGGAAATTTAATTTCCCTCTAAATACAATAACCACTGATGATATAACACCAATGTTCCAAGGTTTACAAATGTCCTACCCAGAAGAACTAAGAGTTTAAGGGTGTGTCAGTTAAATAATAAAACAATCTTTTCACTTGTTCTAGATCTTCCTAAGAAGAGAGCTTAGCAATATGTTGAAATTAGGCAATCGTTAACAATGTCTCCTAGAGAGATAAAGGGAGAAGACAATTACTGTTACTTTTTTCCATTCACTCAACATTTATTAAATACTTTATTTACGACTCTGAGCTTAATGTTTTAGTTATTGTTTTTATTTTTTAGAAGATGTATTTTCTCCATAGATTTTCTTTCAGTGACTACTGAAAGAACAGTTGGACAGAAACAAAAGTAAAATAAGCAAAAATAGAGTTCATCTCTGGGTTCCATTTCTCTAGTCCACTCATGGTCAATAATATTGAATCTGTAACTCATTCCTCTGTGTGCGCGTGCGTGTGTGTGTGTGTGTGTGTTTATGCTCCTCTCCTTCCTCTTCCCAGCTGGTAGTCTATTCTAAGTGTGTCTTCTCAGTCCCTTAAAATATATAATGTTTTATGTTCTTTATCTCTTGTCCTTTAGGTAAAATGTCCATTGATCGAGCTTTGAGGAAACAGCAGCAGTTAAACAACCTTGTTTACGTGGTGACAAATCAGGCCAAACCTGGCGACAGAATTGTGGATTTCTGCAGCGGTGGGGTAGTAGATCTCCTCTTTTATCACTTAGAGCGTTTCTGCAACTGTTCTTTTTCTATATTACATTCAAGACCATGTTTTTGTTTGGCAAGATTTTTGTCTCAGAATAAGCAAAAACCATGGAGAAAAAGTTAACTTGTTTCCCTTACTGACTTTTTCAGGGCCATGTTGGAATTGTCCTTGCTCACATGCTGCCATCGTGCCAGGTAACATTCTGATAACAGATAAAAGAAAACATGGAAAAACTGTACAGTTCCGCTAACCAAATCTGGCTTCTCCTTGCTCTTTGAGTTTCTAGTCATTTATCCAAGTCAAGTATGGGGCATAAGCATTTTCTTTTTTCTTTGAAATAAACGTCTAAGATGCAGAATCTTAAGGAGAAGAAAGTAGAATAGGAACACAAAGCAATTATCAATTTTTTAAAAGGCTTGTATATTTAAATAATTTAAAAAGAAATAACTTTCATTTTTATGTAAAATAATTATGATTCTACTATTTTAATCTCAATGTAATTTTAAATGGAAATACTGGCTTTTGAAACTTGCTAAGCATGTTCTTTTGGTATCTTGTTTATGGTGCATTGCATCAATATTGTACCAATAATAACATTTTTTTTTTTTTGGTAGAGACAGTCTCACTTTATGGCCCTCTGTAGAGTGCCGTGGCCTCACACAGCTCACAGCAACCTCCAACTCCTGGGCTTAAGCGATTCTCTTGCCTCAAGCCTCCCAAGTAGCTGGGACTACAGGCGCCTGCCACAACGCCCGGCTATTTTTTGGTTGCAGTTTGGCCACGGCCGGGTTTGAACCCGCCACCCTCAGTATATGGAGCCGGGGCCTTACTGACTGAGCCACAGGCACCGTCCAATAAAATCATTTTTAAAGAAGAAAAACTAAGGGGCAGGGCCTGTAGCTCAAAGGAGTAGGGCACCAGCCTCATATGCCAGAGGTGGTATGTTCAAACCCAGCCCCAGCCAAAAACTGCAAAAAAAAAAAAAAAAAAAAGAAGAAAAATTAAAGTAATAAACCCATAATGATCCATCAAATATTTTCTTTTGTTGTTCTTAAGTCATTGTCCATATGGATGTTTATTATTGAAAATACAATTATAGTCCCCTGCTTTCACTCAATATTATACTATAAATATTTTACCTATTGGTAATAATTTTGCACACCATATATTTTATGACTATATGTTTTTAAGTAAATATGCCATGATTTTTTTCAGTCATTGCCACAATTTGTTAGCAGTTGTGCTGTTTTTAGTCTTCTGCCAGATTTAGTCAATTCCTCAAGTGAATATCTGTTAACAAAAAAGTCTTAGGGGGAAATGTCATCTTTTTAAAAAATATATATAAATTAACTGGAGCAGAGTCTTAGCTTGTGAGCTCTCTGGAAGGTATGAATTCTTTCAAGTGAATACTTTTGGAAGAAAAAAATGTGAAAAAAAAAATGATAGAAATACTGGCCGGAATGACATAGAATGATTGGTGGGTGAGGGCATGTGGGAGGGCTGAGGGGGGATTGTTCTTTTCTTAGAGAAAAAGAGGAAAATGAATAAAGAATCTGGAGGAAGAGGCAGGTGTCTATTTTATTATTAAGGAAAGCAACAATTTCATGATTAAGAAGAAAAGAGCTCACAGAGTAAAAGCCTGGAGAAGCAGAGTCAGAGATAGTGTTAGTATCTTTTTTCCTTTCCTAGTAGTTTTCCTGTATCCTTAGACATGTTGAAACTCAAAAAGGGAAATCTTGGTTAAAACAAAGGCCAGAAAACCTTTGACACCATGTATACTTAAACAGGTTTTTTAAACAAAGGGACCTAAGATTTTTCCATAAGGACAAGATAAGAACTAGAAATGATAGTAATGAAAGTGACTTAATTCTTCCCATTTTTCTCCATCCAAACCATCTTCTCTGGGGTACTTTTGGAAATACCCAACTGTTTTTCCTGCCTTCTGCCTCAGCCCTATCAATTCATACTGTACAATCCCTGCCTTCTGTCTCACCCCCACCAATTCATACTATATGTTGCAGACGACTGAAACTTCCTTTACCACGTATGTGGGATCTGCTCCTGTTTACCTCTCCAGCCTCACTTCTAGGCTTCATTCCCTGACCCTATCCCCATTGTCATCATCAGACATGCCCCAGAAATACCAATTTTCTCAGTTTTTCAAATACACCTTCTCTTTCTCACCTTGGGCTTTCAAATATATGTCCCTCTTTCTGCCTGAAACACTTTTCTATTCCCCAGCTAATTTGTGCTTATTTTTCAGGCTTCAGTAAATATGTTACTTCCCCATAAAAACCTTCCTTAGTCATCAAGTATGACTGCTCCCATAACTCATGTATATTGTTTGTCTTTGATTACTTATCAAATCATACTATTATTGCCTGTTTCATTAGTATCACTATACTATACTATAAGAACAGTTCAAAGATCTTTAATTTTTCATTTTTGTGCCAGCTTATCTGGCATACTGCTTGGCATAGGATAGAGGGTCAATATAATATGTTCTTCATTATTAAAACCGTGAAATATAGTAATAATGCTTTGTCCCAATGTCTGAATTATGTTACTGAATATGTTATTTCCTGGGTCAAATCTAGGTTACATTAATAGAAAACAAGGAATTATCTTTAATTCGTGCTAAGAAGAGAAGCGACGAACTAGGTTTAAACAACATTTGGTTCATTCAAGCAAATATGGAATATTTTACAGGCATGTTTAATATTGGGGTAAGTAAATAATTTCAATTTCTTTAATTAGATAAATAAGAAAAGTTATATGCCTTAAGCTAAAAAAGGGAGATAATTTTAAATTATTTGCTAAACAAAGAAATCTGTAACCTATACTTACATTTCTCTAAAGTATATATAGCATATTAATATTACTTTACTCATAGCATTTTATCATTATTTATCATTGGCTCATCTACCAGATAAGAACTTTCTTTTCTTCCTATGGAATTGCTAGTGCTTTAACTTTAGAACAATATTTGGCACAGAGTAAGCGCTTAAAAATGGTTAATAATTAAATGAATGAATTCTAATGAGATGACTTGCTGTGGTTTATTCTGCATTTTTGGAAGACAGTGGAAGAAAAGAAAAATAAAGAAGATAATAAAAAAAGAACAATATTAATAGCTTGTTAGTAACCTGTAAATACTAATGTTGCCTTTAGATAATATTTTCTTATTTGAGATTTGATATCTTCTTGTATTTCTAGCTTCTAGGAGATAGAAATTATGTTGATCATGTTTCTAAACCCTTAGATCAAATTGTTATTATTTGATATTAAAAAATTAATTTTATTAACAAATAAATATTTAAAATATTTATTTATATTATATAGTATATAAAATATATTATATAAATATTTAAAATATTTATTTGTTATAAATATTTAAAATATTTGTTAATAAAATTAATTTTATTAATATAATTAAAATTATTAATAAAAGACCTAAGGTATGGGCGGCGCCTGTGGCTCAGTCGGTAGGGCGCCGGCCCCATATGCCGAGGGTGGCGGGTTCAAACCCGGCCCCGGCCAAACTGCAACCAAAAACAAAAAAAAAAAAAAAAAAAAGACCTAAGGTATCTGATTCTACCTGATCGTGAAAAACAAAAATTTTGTGTTTTCTCGTGGAATTTGACTTTCATAAATGTGTTAATGTTGCTGCTGTTCTTTGTATTTGTTTTAAATAATGTTTTTTCTGCTTTTGATAAGAATATATATATGTTCAATATAGAAAAATGCATAATAATACATATATATGGAAGAAATCATCTGTTTGTCCACTATCAAATGATAGATACTGTCCTGTAGGATAGAGCTTAGGGTTACAAGTACTAGGCACTAGGGGCAGAGTCATCTGGACAAAAGCCAGGAATCACTAGTGACCATGAGTAGTGAAAACAATACTCACTAGACATAGCATACCATCTCAGCCTGAAGTCCTATACTAGCAGTAATAAGACTGAGGCAAGACAGAAGTACAGCGAACAGGATGTGTTAGTAGTTCAGTCATGCAGTTAAAGAAAAACTACTTCTTTTTTAACTTTTACTCTCTTTTTGAAACTTACTGCTGTATTGTATTTTCTCATGCTTGAGATTGCAATAAAAGCCAGTGAGGAATGTTGGGAGGAGCAACAACCTTGTTTCTCCTTGCAGAGGGCTTAGCCTCCCCAGAGCCCTCATTTCAATGCAAATGGACTAAGTAAGTGTTATTGATTTGTATTGAGTCACACCAACACTGTCCAAAATCTTTGCTTTTACATATTTATTCACACATATAAATGTACATTTACTTTTATGTGGAAAATGTTAAGACCATACTACTTAGAGCTTATATAAGCTGAGTATTGTCATAAATATTTTTCCTACTTTTTAATCATGTTTCTTTTTTATTTCTTACTGGCATAATGTGATTATCACAGTCATTGATATTTATGCATGATTTAAAATTTTGATACATTTGCCAAATTACTTTCTAGGAAAGTCTTACGAAGATCATTCCCAAATGTACGTTTTGTGTTCACATAAACCTGTCTAAGTGGAACTTTTCTCCAACTTCAGAGTACTTTTCAGTACTTTTTGTAGTACTTTTGATTTTCATCCAATGACGTTTATTTCATAAATAATGACTACTGCAAATTGAGAGAGGGATTGCTTTTTTTTCAGCCTAAAAAAATATTCCTTTCTTTCCTTTGTAGACACAATCTAGAGTAGTTATCTCAAGCCAGACCTATACAAAAAGAAGTAAACTGTTAATAAGAAAACTGTTAATAAGAAAATTAAGGAAAATATAGACATCTGATCCAGAAAATTCAAATTAAAAAATACCTATGTGCAGCTTTAATGTTACATATATGTTGAAATAAAGGTTAGAGCTTCTCCCACAAAACAAGCTATTAAGCCAACCCCCAAGTTACCAGTCAACTAAGCAGAATGGTTAAGTAGCAAGATATTGCTACCTATTTACTCACCTCTAAAAATACAAAATTTCCAGCCTAAATCTGTTCCAGATGGACCTGTTTGCCTATAGATGCTTAATCATGCTAGCATGCTCTTTAACTTCCAAGTTAATAATTCACTAATACCAACTAAAAAGAAAAAAAATTATATATATATATTTATTTATATATTTATATTTGTATTATTTTATATATATCATATATATATATATATATATCTTTTTGGAAGCAGTATTTTTCTCCATATTTCAAAATAATGTACCTATAATGGCTCTTTTTCCTTCCACAATTACCTCTGTCAAGGTATATAGAAAATGAATTAAAATTACTTAAAAGGTTAAACCAAAATTAGATTCACTCTCAAGAAAATAATTTGCCTAGGAGAGTAATCAAGGTATTGTCACTAGATAAATCAGACTAAATACATCAGTGGCTCTATATCTTTTTGAGTTAAATACCTTCCAGTAAAAATAGAGTAGCTAGAGAGGAAATCAGAATAGCCAGGTATTGGAAATGCATTAAAACTGTGTATTATAACTGGGCTTTATGATATTTCAATAAGGGCTTAGTTGACATTTATCTTTGCTTAGAAAATGTGGTTTTTGTTCTTTTACTATTTTTTTTTTAGTATAAAATTAATGGTGTAAACAAGATTTTAAGGAGAGCATTTTAAAGTCTCAGAACCAATTACCTATAGGAACTTTAAACAAACCATTTATATATAAGAAATGAAAGACTGTTAGTCTTACTTCCATTAACACAGCAACCTGTGTTAGGTGAAAATGAATAGATTAATTGACTTTGTTAACCTAGTTTAATTTGAAATAAATAATAGGAACAAATCTAAATATTTCAAGGACTTTTTTGGTATGGTTTCCAGCACCCCCAAGTACTGTACCTTCCTCATTTAAGTTTGATTACATTTGTTTACATCTGATTACATTTGTTTACTCAAGAAACCTATTTTTTTAGAAATAAAAATGCCTAATAAGCATATATACAAACATTCAGAATGTCTAGTAATTAAATATATTTAATTTAAACAACAATGACACTCCATTCTTGCTCTTGAAATTTTCAAAGATTTTTAAAATATTATTACTCATTGGCTGCAAGGCTTCAGTGAGATTAGCCTATTCATGAAGGAACTTTAATAGTTTATGTGATGTTTGCAGTGATTTGTTAATCACATGAAAAATTTGTTATATGATAAACAAAATATGTAAATATATTGTTTAACAGCATGGATTTTAATAGTGGGCAGCTTTCTGCCAAACTCCCAGCTTGACACTTCCTTGGACTTGAGCAACTTATTAAACTCTCTGATCCTCAGTTTTCCTATGATAAAATGGGCATGAACTATTTGACTAATAGAATGTTGATGCAGTATATGTGAGTTAAATAGATTCCAGAAAAATAATGTGGCCTGCCACTTAAAAAGTACTCAGTAAAGTGAGCCTCTTACTCTGTGCAGTGTGATCCTCACCATGGAAAAGCTGCATTAAAAATAATGTGAGAAAATAATGAGAAAATAATACGTATTTTTTTTAAGTGGCTATCTCTATATGTTACGTAATAGTATTTTTAAATTATTTTTAGAATTGTCAGTCTTTCCCACATTTTATATTTATAAACATAAGTAATAAAGATGGAAGAAATAAATATTTATGTTTAATATTACTTATATTCTAAAAGATTCTGAACATGTAAATATACGTACTTATTTGATATATGAGATATATATCTTTTCAAAACAAGTACTTGATTGTTATAGAAATAGCTTTTGGGTGAATTATTCTGATTTTGATTATAAAGATTATCCATTAAAGGAAAATGTAAAAGTCTTTTTAAAAGTAAGAAATATCCAAAAAAGATTTTAAAGATTTTTTTCTAGTTTCTCTCTGTATATATATTATAGCTACATGACACTGATTTGAGTATACACTGGTTATCCTACCCTTAAAAGACAACTTACAATAGATTATAAAATTGTATTTTTTAAGAAGATCTATGGTTGTTTTCTTTTCTAATATAGGATAAATTATCCTCAATATTATGACAATTTATAAGATTAAACTTTTTTGATAAAATTTGTAATATGTAAATCATATCCATGTTCTCAAACAATGTTACAAAAATTTTATTCTCAAATAATATTATAGAAGGGGATGGAAAAATGCACATTTTGTGTCAAAAACAAAAACTGTGAACAGTACACAAGCTATCCATCAAAATGTTTTCATTGGATAATTCCAACAACAAATAGTCATCAGTTACCAATAATAAAGTACTGATTTCTAACAGTATTGATAATCTTTTCTATTTGTCAATTTATATATCAAAATCTCAAAACAGTTTTACTTTTTTTTTTTTTTTTTTCACTATGTCGCCCTCAGTGGAGTGCTATGGCATCACAGCTCACAGCAACCTTGAACTCTTAGGCTCAAGCGATTCTCTTGCCTTAGCCTCCTGAGTAGCTGGGACTACAGGCACTCGCCACAACGCCTGGCTATTTTTTTGTTGCAATTGTCATTGTTGTTTAGCTGGCCAGGGCCAGGTTCAAAACTACCAACCTAGGTATAGGTGGCTGGTGCCATAACCACTGTACTATGGGCACGAGCCAACAGTTTTACTTTTAAGTTATGTTTGGTTCTTTTTATTTTACTCATAATTTTAATGTTGTTTATGACTTATCAGTGTTGAGTGTTTAATTACAAGCTAATTATAGTTATATGTTAGTGTACAATTAAGAGAAATGTGTAATTATAGACTGTAATTTAGTAACACTTTTGATGAGTAATTATATAATCCTTATTTTAGAACGCAAGTAACTAGAGATATTATATGTTCCACAAGCACAATTTTAAAAAATCATTAAAGCAAAATAGAGGACTTCCAAGATGAATATGGCAGATACAGGTATTTCAGAGACCCTTCTCCCCAAGAAAGATCTGATCCCCAAATAACAAAAACCAAAAATAATCAAACTTCATCTTTGATGAAACTATATTCAAGATTCTGTAACTTGAATCATAACAAGATAAAAAGCAGATTGAAGAAAAATCGTAGGTTAATGAGTAGAGAGGAGGAAGGCCAAATTTAAATGTGTGGCAGGTTGGGGTGGCAAAGAGGATATTAGACAGCAATATCATTTTGTTCCCACAGAATCCTAGAAAAGTTTTGGAATACAGGGCACCAGAAGGCACATAGAAAGAAAATAAGGAGTGGCTGAAATCATATTTTATTAAAAATATTTAGAGACCCAGATGCCCACCTTCATCTTGTGTAGACAAGTAACTACCTGTCCTTGACTCCTGCAAGAGACAAGGAGTTAATTCTATGAAGAAACTGAACCAGAGAGACTCCAAGGATAGCTGTGTCAGGCACAGAGGAGGGCAACAGTCATGTGCCATCCTGAAAACAAGAAGTGAGAGTCTGCACAGTGAATGATGGAGCTCTTCCCCACCCACTGTCTGCTTTCCAATTCTAGAACGACAGAAGCGAGGATCATTTCCGCAATCAACAGGTGTAAAGATTCTTCTCTGTAGAAGCAGAACTGTCTACAAAGACAAGAAGTACAGATAATATAGCTGTAATTTAGAAAAAAAAAAAAAAAAAAGCCAGCTAGGCCACCTGATCACCCATCACTAGTAAAGCTCACCAATCTTCAAACTTTACCCTTTTATTGAGAATTTTCAATCAACTTCTTAGTAATTCACTCTTCAATATGAACTGACAGCCAAAGAAACACCATCCACAGAAAACTTTCAAAATGGAAGATAGCGACCAAAACAGCAAACACAGCAAAAGATCTTATTCAGGGACAGAACAGAAAGGACAAGGCAGTAAGGAAACATGGGCGTAATGAAGAAGAAAAAGAAATGACTGTTCAGAGACAGAGAGGACTTCTTGGAAAATAAAAATATGTTAGTGAAAATTAAAAATAAATAAAAAATTAAAAGATGAAGTATTTTTTTAAAAAGATGACATGTTGAACATCACCTGAAAAAAACAGAACAAAAAAAAAAAGAGAGAGATAGAATCTGGAAAGAAGAAATTTTCTTTTTTCTTTCTTTTTTTTTCTTGGAGATTTAGTCTAGGAATCTGAACCTCAGTAATAGCAGGACCAAAAATAGATAATAGATAAAATGGTAGAGGGGGGAATATCAAAGAATATAGGAAAATGTACTAATAATGAAGAAAGCATTTTTCTTGACTAGAAAAGTTAACTCTGAGAATAACTAAATCAAAGCATATTGTGAAATTTCAGCAAACCAAAGATGACCAGAAGTTCATTTTACAAGTAGGCCATACACAAAAATTTAGAATCAACATGCTATCACTGTAGACAGTGAAACAATGCCTTCAATTCTAACAGAAAATTTCCATTCTAAAATTCTATACCGAACCATCAATCAAGTAGGAAAGTAAAATAAAGAAAAATTTCAGACACTCAAGGCCTCAAGCAAATGTAATTGTATTTACCCCTTTTCAGCAAACTACTAGAAAATATGCTTCACTAAAATAAGAAAGTGATGGGCGGCTCCTATGGCTCAGTTGGTAGGGCGCCGGCCCCATATACTGAGGGTGGCGGGTTCAAACCCGGCCCTGGCCAAACTGCAACCAAAAAAAAGCCGGGCGTTGTGGCGGGCGCCTGTAGTCCCAGCTGCTCGGGAGGCTGAGGCAAGAGAATTGCTTAAGCCCAGGAGTTGGAGGTTGTTGGGAGCTGTGTGAGGCCACGGCACTCTACTGAGGGCCATAAAGTGAGACTCTGTCTCTACAAAAAAAAAAAAATAAATAAGAAAGTGAGAGCCAGGTGTGGTGGCTTGTACCTGTAGTCTGTGCTACTCAGAGGCTGATGTGAGAGGATCACATGAGGTCAGGAGTTTGAGACTAGCCTCGGCTACAGAGCAAGACCCCATCTCTAAAATAAAGAAATAAAATGTAATTGATAAATACAAGAAGAAAGTAAATTAGAAAAAGGAACAAATGACATCAAATACAAGAGAGGGTAAAGAGAATTGTTAGTGTGATAGCAAAGGGAAGTCTCAGGGCAAGACGTAGGCAGCAAATCTAGAAAGCCTTGACGCCATGTTTTAGTAAAAGGTCAGAAGACCCAGGAAAGAGAACTGGAGCAAATCAATTATTTGACAGTTTTACACAGTGGAAAATTGTAGGGCGTTTTATACAGCTTTTGAGTAAGGAAAGGCTTTGGATGTTTAACAAAATATACAGCACTCTTTACTCAATAGTAACCAGTATATACAAAGCCATTATAGGAGGATAGAAAAGGGAAAGAGGTGTATAATGTGCAAAAAAAACCCAGACTCTTCTTCTATAGATTCTCTATAGAAAGACAATAAATGATGTCATAAGTACCCGGTTAGGTTAGGACCAAGCCTCTTCTGTCTAAAATACCTGTGGTTAAGAATCCTTCCTTGAGAAGTAAAAGCTCAGAGCATGACTGTGCTGGGGCAAGATTAGAGATCATTCAAGTCAACCTTCTCATTTTACAGGCAGAGAATTTGAGGCCCCAAAAGGGGAAGAGCAACATAGCAAGTTAATGTGAGAGTTGGAACTAGAGTCCATTCAGTGACTCCCTGTTCACTGCCGACATCTAAAGAAAAGAGCAAATAGGGCAGCGCCTGTGGCTCAAAGGAGTAGGGCACAGGCCCCATATGCCAGAGGCGGTGGGTTCAAACCCAGCCCCGGCCAAAAACTGCAAAAAAAAAAAAAAAGCAAATAGGAGCATAGAGAACTAGGATAAAGTCTGCTTTAGAGTTAGACATACTGAGCTTAAAGATTGGTTCCATCACTTGTGACCAGCCACTCAACCTTTTTGAAGCTTAGGTTCTTTATTTGTAAAATGGAGAATAATGATACCTATCTGTATGACCTGAGCTAGGAAAAGGCTCAATAAATGTTGAGTGAATCTTTTAGCAAAAGAAGGACAAGGAGTCTAATAGAATCATAAATATGTCCTATTAAAGTATGAATAAAGTATAGGCTTGTTATATTTCAAAATAGGCCCAAAATCAGAATCAACATATACTTGTTTCTCTAAGAATCAACTATACCATTTTCATTATGTAAGAATGAAAATACAGAGTCTTGCTTTGTGAGCTGCCAGTTCAAAGACATTATGAGCTATGAGCATGATGATTAATTTCATTTACTTACCACTACATATAACAGAGATGTGCAGATTGGTGTTTATTTGCTGTTGAGTTTTATTTCAATGATTTACATGTTAAGGTAAATATTGTACTTAGAATTTTTTATCATGTATAGATAAAGTAACAAAATGTTAGGAAAGGGCCTTTAATTTATAATTCATTAATTCTGTAGCATATATCTGGATCAATAGCCTTTACCTTTACTTTAGAACATGCATTACCTTGGCTTTTATCTCCTTTTTATTGGAATTCAGTATATATACAGAGAAAGGTATAGATAATAAGAAACTCACTATTTCAATGGTCTTTAAGATTCCTTCCAGCTCCAAAGATACTGGTTGAAGAGGACATAGATATAACGGAAAGAGTATGAGCTGTGATGTCAGACTCAGATTCAGAGTTCTTCGGGAATGCTTGCTAACCAGGGACCTTGGGCATGTTGTTATAAATGAAGATAATAAGAATTACTTAAAGTATTAAATCAAGAAAAAGAAAAGAATAAATAAAGAAAAACAACTGTGTCACAAGTTTGCTATCTAGTAGGTACTTAATACATGCTATTTCACTGGGACATTCAAGCCTTAACCTCTCTGTGCCTAAATTTTCTCATCTTAAAGTAAATACCTCCTTAGATATTTGCATACTCATGTTCATCTCAGTATTTTCCCAACAGCCAAGAGGTGGAAGCAGCCCAAGCGCCCATCAACAGATGAATGGATAAACAAAATGTAGTATATACAGACAATGGAATATCATTTAGCCTTAAAAAAGAGGAAAATCCTGTCATATGCCACAACATGCATGAAACTTGAGGACATTATGCTAAGTGAAATAAGCTCGTCAGTGATCTGAGCTGGGGAATACTTTTCATTTAACAGTATCTCCTGGTAATTACCCTATGGCCAAGGATGGAGATAGTCCACATTCATTGTTAAAGCTGCAGAGCATTCCGTCATGTTTATCCCACCAGTCCTCTCTCAGTGGAAAATTGGGTTATTTCCATTTTGTTGTTATTTCAAATATCAACTCAGTGAATAGATCTTTTTATATTTTTGCTAGTGTCTCTTAGATAGATTTTTAGAAGATTGCATACATATAATTTTACTAGAGATTATTACTAAACGTCCCCTCAATAGTCATGACGTTTTTGTATTCCCACCAGCAGTAAATGACAATATCTATTTCCCTGCAGTCCAACCTATAGACCGCCAACCAATTTTAGGATTTTTGCCACTGTAATAGGTGGAAAATCATATCTTAATATAATACTTATTTTAAGCAATATTGACCAACTTTTATTTAAGGACTATCTGCATGTTTTTGTTTGTGAACTGTTTGTATATATCTCTCCTTCATTTTGTCATCAGATTATTACACTTTTTTATATTAGGGATATAACCCTTTGTTTATGCTCTAAGTTGTGAATTTTTTCCTACTTTGTCATTAGTCTTTTTATTTATGAATTTTGGTTTGTTGCCATTCACATTTTTTTTATCAAATTTATTAATTTATCCCTTATCATATGTGGATTTTTCAGCCATAGTTAGTATTTCTCACTCCCTTATGAAGGAATTCATTCATGTCTTTCCTCCCTTAGGAAGGAATTCACTCAAACATTCAAATCGCTAATTCATTTGAAACATTTTTCTTATGTATGATGAGAGGAAAAGATCTAATTTTTATTTTTTATATGGTTACCAAGTTAACCCAACACCACATATTACAAAGTCCCTCTTTTCTCCCCTGGCTTGAAATAACCACCTAATTGTATGCTAAATCTCCATATCAAATGGTAACATTGACCTATCACAATTTTTTGCTAGTTATTTCTGATTTGCATTTGATAACCATGGAACCTAGAAGTATCTCATGCAATAAAGCCTCTTCAACCTAAAATCTATTACTGGTGGATAATTATTATATTATCTATAACCTATTGTGTAAATAGTTCTTCGATTTAGTTATTTTGTTTAAATGAGGGAAATAAACTTACTGTTTTGCATGCAGCAAAAAAAATGGGAACCCACATAAAGAGAAACTTAGAAAAATACATTCTCCAAGGTTTTCGTTGTTCAAAACCTCTAGAGGATTTTGCAGAGAAGCAGCCTGATGTAATTAATGCATGAGGTCAGGATTTGGGGTCAAGATCCTGCCCTTCAGTAGCTGTTTTGTTGTGGGCAAGTTCTTAATTTCCTCAAGTCTTAGTTTCCTTGTGGCTGAAATGGAGAAAGTAAAATCTTTCAGAGCTGTTGTGAGCACGGTTGTGGGGGCCATCACCCAGCTCAGCGTAGTGCCAGTAAGTGTCTCTTCTCAGGTCTTTTCTTTGAGGGGAAAATGCATGTGTAATTCTCACTATGAGATTATCTCGGGCGGCGCCTGTGGCTCAGTCGGTAAGGCGCCGGCCCCATATACCGAGGGTAGTGGGTTCAAACCCGGCCCCGGCCAAACTGCAACCAAAAAATAGCCGGGCGTTGTGGCAGGCTCCTGTAGTCCCAGCTACTTGGGAGGCTGAGGCAAGAGAATCGCTTAAGCCCAGGAGTTGGAGGTTGCTGTGAGCTGTGTGAGGCCACGGCACTCTACCAAGGGCCATAAAGTGAAACTCTGTCTCTACAAAAAAAAAAAAAAAAAAAAAGAAAAAGAGATTATCTCTAGCTACTCATGAAATTAAGGATTAGCCTGATTTTTACTCTGAAAAGCTGACTACATAACAAGGGGCAGATGAGAAATCAAAGTTGTGCACTTTTTCTTTCCCTGTAGTTGTTGTTGCCTTCACCGGAGGGGAGCCTTCCTAGGTTCTGTTTTAGAGTGAAATAGGAAAGGTGGGCTGACAGCAATCCTAGAGATTGTAGACTTCTTAAGCAATGTAAGTCTAAAAGCAAAGGAGAAGTCTAGAAGGAGGAGGGTGGAGAACAGAGATCTTGCTTTCCTCTTCTTAATATAGTATCCTTTTTAGCTTTCTAATTCAAAAAGGAGACCGGCTTATAAGACTTTACATCCAGAAATTTCCAGAAAATCTCTTTGAGTGCTCCTGCCTACCATGAGGGTGGTGAGATCTGTCCCTAGAAGGAAATTTATAATCCAATATAATTCGTCTCTCTCCAGAATGAAATGGAGTTGTGAGAATTTTTCTGGCAAAGTTAATACATTTTTATTCCTCTTTTAGGATCCTCATATCTGATTTTCTTTCATTCTGTTCTATTTTGCTTTTTTAAGCCTAATACTTTTTTTCATAATCGTTGCTTTAGAATATAATAAGTTTATAGGTATATTTAAGGATGTGTGTTTTGAATACATTTTTAAATTTTTTTTAGTTATTTTTATTTTCACAAATTATTGAAGCCCTATTCATTCTAATTCATAATTTCATTCTTTCCTCTTTAAAAAACTCATTAAGGGCGGTGCCTGTGGCTCAAAGGAGTAGGGTGCCAGCCCCATATGCCCAAGGTGGTGGGTTCAAGCCCAGGCCAAAAACTGCAAAAAAAAAAACTCATTGAAAGTAGTTCATGTAATTGATCATTCAATGTTAAGTGTCATCATTATATGAAAACACCTTGAAAGGTACTATATAAATATGACTTTTAATCAGGTTTTTTAAAATACAAGGCTAATTAGATATAGCATTTGCAAAACATTTTCAAATACGTTTTTATTTAACTTTTGCAATAACATTGCAGTATGCCAATAACAGCCATAGTTTATATGGAAGAGACTAAGGTGCAAAGAAGTTAAATTTTCTATGGTCCAGAGCCTCATAGCCAAGCAACATTGTAGACTAGAAATTCCCATTTCAAATCTATTGTTAATGGCACAAGCTGCAACTGAACTAAATTTATAATCAGCAAAAGCTCAGGTTTACATATATATACCAAATTCTCCAAGTTAAAATTGTGTCAGATTTCCCATTGAATGAATCTTATGCTTCACTTGCGATGTTCCATTTGTAACTTTCAACTTTGCTTAATTTTCTTAAACTTCTCAATATGAATAGCTAAGTAGTCCTTTGGTATGTACAAATCGGAACTATTTAAAAGGCACTGAAGTGGCACTTTTGTTTGTTTCAAAAGACCATCCCACTGAGGTCTGGTTTTATTTTCCAGGTGGCGCTGCATGCTTGTGGAGTGGCAACGGACATGGTGATTGCCCACTGTATCAAAATACGGGCTTCTTTTGTTGCGTGCCCTTGCTGTTACGGTTTCATTCAGAACACCTCAAAATTTAGTTTTCCAAAAAGGTGAAATTAGTATTCTACCTAAGGCACCTAATATGGAGATAAACCAGCACATGAAAATTATTTGATGTAAAGTTACAATGAGATTTCATTTTGAACTCATTTCCTCTTTTTGCAGTGGCAAATATTGTTTATAAATTGTGTAAAAAAGAGACGAACTACTTTCTGTCTGTCCCTGATTTTTCCCCGGGGTTCAGCTCTTGGTGACATTTAGAAACAAGTCTTATCTAGGAATCAGCGAGCTAGAAGTCTGTCAGCTTCAGCACTTCTGTATGTACTTCTAAATCAAATTACAGACATCCTCCACAAGACCAGCGGAGTTTATGGTTAAGTGTTAGGACCTGGAACTTCTGTGCTTCTGTGCACATGCTGGCTCCTCATCATTCTGTGAGTTGTTTCAGCTCGGGCAAATTGGTTAAAACACTTTTCGCCAATGTTTTCTCATCTGCAAAATGAAGGCTGTGATAGTAGCTACCTTAAAGTTTTTGTGAGAATTTAAAGTAGAAGACCTATCTCAATCACCAAGCCCTTATAGAAGGAGCATGGAGTAAGCATTCAATAATTGTGAACTGTTGCTGGTAACGGTAGTAGCATTAGTATTTTTAAATACTGCCTCGAGGTGTTGATGACTCATCAGGAAGTTTGGCAGGCATTTTATAGTCTTTATCCAATATAGAAGAGAGAGATATTTTAATTCTCACTGCTTTATTGGAAGGCCATCCTCTTGGTGCTTGTGACATTTTCATATTCTGATTCAGTGATTAAGAATCAGGATGATCACTTTAATTGTGGGATAGATTAAATATGTCAGTTTTGGGAAATCTATCCCATCGTATGTCAAAAAAGTCTTCTGATCAGTTCCATCATTTCTTTAAAAAACCTTAGAAAATTTCCATTAAAAATTAAAGACTTCTACACAGATAATTTAAAGTAACAAAATACAAGTAATAGTCTTTGCTTTGTCTTTCAGTGTTTTATTCTTTATCACAATTTGCAACAAGTTGAGAGAAAACCCAAAGGAACTGTTGAAATTTGAAGTTTTATTTTGTTCTATACCCATGTTGATAAAATGTATATTTTTACACTCATTCAGAAGTTTGTAAGTCTAGCACTGTAAAGATTCTTAAAAATGCTAGTGGGGGCCTTGTTCAATCTGTAGTCTAACTTAAGCTATTTGAAAGTTTCAATTTAGTGTCAACTTTTTTACACCCCATAGATTTACTAACATTTTCTCCTTGAAACTGTCTTGTGTAAGAACACCTATCTCAATAACCAAAGATAGAGTTGGAAATTTATAGATATCATACTGTTTCTGTAATATGTAGAAACAAGTACTCATTTCAAACAAACTAACTGGCCCTATAAATTTAGCATATACAAAATATATACGTTGATGAGTGTTGATGACTAATCAGGAAGTTTGGCAGGCATTTTATAGTCCTTATCCAATGCAGAAAAGAGAGGCATTTTAATTCTCACTGCTTTATTAGAAGGCAATAAAGTTTGCTTTCCTCTTGGTAAAACAAACTAATTGGCCCTATAAATTTAGCATATACAAAATGTATACATATATAAAAATGTATACATACATATTTTTGAGTGATAACTAAGAGCAAAATCTTTAGCGTAAATAAAAGACAGTGTTTATGGAATGTATGTTTGCCTTTAATAGCCATGACAGCAGTAGTTTCCCAATGTATTAATGTATTTTCTGATGTTTGGCTAGACTGCTCTTCCCAGAGCTAGCCAATTCCTATAATAGATAGTAAAGGACTTGGAAAGGCTCAATCCAGAGCCCTTAACCCCAGCTACCTCCTTTATTGAGCTTTTACACTTCCAGGCCTCTATCCCCAGCTCATACACCAAGGCAAGGTCCCAGACTACAAAGAATAGTTCTATGACCAAGAACCCTCCTGAAATTATTTGACAGCCAGTCCTACACCCGATTACCCTACCACAGCTGTTCCTTCCCATGGAAACCACTTTGAAGACCCTTGCCCGCATTTTACCCAGCTCCCTCTGTCTCCTGACAGACCCTGTGCAATGGTTCTCCGTAGCCCTGTATGGCATGGGAACAAAGTTATGTGTTCAGTGGCAATCATGTCCCAATCTGTTGGCCTCACCACACCTGAATAATAATAACCCCCCACGTTAGAACACGTAGATCTGTGTGTTCCCTTGAGAGGAAGATGACAGTTTTCTCTGACAGTCTTCTCTTAAACACTTCGTGAAATAATATCTTTAAAATTAATAGCATAGTGGTGGATATGCTTTTATCTTTTTATAAAGATATTTCAAACTGCCATAGTTTTTACATCAGTATTATTATTTGATAATCTTCAAATATATGTTTTTATTTTTAATTTATTTTCAAGATTATTCTTAATATGTTATATTTAGAATGATAACTAATTATCTTTTTTTTCTATTTCAGTAAACAATTCAAGAAAACTTTATCATACAAGGTAATCCAAAAAGATCTATATGTCTTCTTAATACACCTTTTAGTCCTGTCTTTATATTTTTCCCTTTCAAATTCCTAATAGAGTAGATAATCTATAGTTATCTTTGAATTCCTCGTGAACATGCCAAAAAAATGGCTTTTTTTTTTCTTTCTCAATCCAGATTAACTTTTCAAGTAGTTGACAAGATTTGTGAAGGGTTTGAGATTTTTACCATACCTGAAAACTAAAAGGGTAGCCTGCCACAGTGGATGCAATGCTGGCAGAAGAGATGGGACTCCTAAGTCAAAAGCAAAAGACAGTTTATTGCCCACAGCAACAGCAGCGGCCAGAGTGCTGTTATTTTCACTCTGACTTTCTGAAGCCCAATGCCCCCAGGGCAGAAGGAAATGAGCAAGTGACATCTTCTCTTTGTTCCAGAGGGAGACACTATATACATTTTTCAAAGCTGTTCATTCTATAAACATGCTTGAAAAGATAATGGAGAACAGAGGAAAATTTTTTTTGTAAAAAGTCAGATAGTAAATATGTTAGGCTGTGCTGGCCACAGATAAATCTTTCTATAATCTTCTTCATTATGCTTGACATTGTTACCATTTTTGTTGTTGTTCGTTTACAACCCTTTAAAAGAAAAACTTTCTTAACTTGCAAGCCACACAAAACAGGTCATAGGCTGGATTTGGCCTGTGGGCCATAGTTTGCCAACCCCTGATCTGGCACAAAGTCAGGTATTGCCTCTGCTTGTAAGACATGGAGAAACACAGCAGACCCATGGAAGATTGTGTCCTCAAAGTAGAGAGAACATTACATAGTCTTGAGTCACCAATCTGAGCAAAACAGTTTCCAATTCTCCAAGTATCACTGCTAACCAATTAATTGGTCAATAACATGACATAATCTAAGAAATAATATTTGAAAAAAACATAAATTATTCCATCAGGAGTTGTTAAATTAATTTGGTTTCTTAGTTCAGTTAATTACAGTTTTTGCACAAACTCACTAAAAACATATAGTCTCATTTTATATGCCAGCCCCTACATTTTAGGAATTTTGCCTGCATCAAACAGTGAAATAGTGAGTTGCAGTGACCTGAAAATGTGTATCGCCTCAGCAGCTATATCTCCTTCACCTCTTCCTTACAACGTTATGACTCTTACATGTCCAGCCTTGCCCCCACACCCCCACCCCATCCTCCATACAGATATGCTCAGATACCTATGGAGTGTTCTTGCTTTCATCCAGAACCAGAATATGGCTGTCATTTGCCTTCTAGTTTTAAAGTTTTCATGTCCTGTGGAACTATACAATTTGGAGGGAAACATTAAGACCCCAGAAACTATTTGCATAAGATTCAAAACTCTTCACCTTTCTCTCACAAGCCCATGCCAATAAAGTAAGAATGAACTGGGGGGAGCAAAACCTAAATCTAGACCTCTGTTTTTAATCCCTCCTTGAGTGACGCTAGGTAAAACAACCAATGAAAGGACATATGAATAACAACAAAGATGTTGAGAAGAGAGGGTTGCCACAGTCTCATTGGTTGGAAAACTGAAAAAGTTGTAGAGTGGAAACTAGGCACACAAACTTTTCCAGAGAGCAGAAACTTCCCAGCACCCCGGTTCATAATCGTTACCTCCTCTTTCTCCAACAGCTGCTTGATTTTTAAATGTTTTAGGACTTAGTGTCCAAATATCTTACAAGTCACTTTGGAAGTATTTTTCTTCATAGTTCAGTGTACCCAGAAACCTTTACTGAGTACCTATTATGAGGTCTTGACCTTTGAGAACTTAACTTTGACCGAAGAAAACATGCACACAAATAATTCCAATAAAATATGCTAAGACTTATCAAGAGAATACAAAAGAATTGAACCTTACCTGATTATAATTGCCTTGACGTTACCTTTATATAAAATGAATCTTAATTTACAAACACCATGAGGAGAAGGGGCATGCTTTTTCTTGCCTTTTCTTCAAATCATATAATTCTAAATTCTTCTGTCCTTTTGTGGATGCCAGTTTGTTGGTGGGAGCGTAATAAAAGTTATTCATTTAAACCATTTCATTTAGTTTCCCATCTGTTGCCATTAAATCATTGAATTTTATAATGAGCATTAAAAAAAACATTTTAATGCATAAAAGTTGAGACAAAGATATCCTTTTTAGGCCAGGCACAGTGGCTCATTTCTGTAATCTCAATATTCTGGGAGGCCCACCCAGGAGAATCACTTGAGGTCAGGAGTTCGAGACAGGCAAGAGCAAGACCCTATCTCTACCAAAAATAGAAAAATTTAGCCCAGAATGGTGATGCATGTTATAGTCCTCGCTACTCAGGAGGCAGAGGCGGAACAACTTGAGCCCAGGAGTTTGAGGTTGTAGTAAACTATGATGATGCCACTGCCCTCTACTCAGGGAAAAAGAGTGAAGACTCTGTCTCAAAAAAAAAAAAAAAAATAGCCTTTTTAACAACCAACATTACCACAATCATTTCACTTACCTTGTTAAAAGGGGGGGTGAGAGGGGAGGCTTCAAATTCCATGTATACAGTACTAAGATGAAAAATGATAAATCTGTTTAACCTGTTTGCTAAGCTGACAGGTGAGATCTTATACACACTTGGAAACTTCAGCTGTTCTGAATGAACCGTTGTCATGGGAACACTGCATTCATTTTGACTGCCTAATCACTCTCCTCTGGCTACTTGCAAATTTAAGAGTACTGTGTAAACTCATCAACTGTTTCCTTTTAAAGCCTTCTTGCTTTCTTTGTCATTAATTTAATCTTTTCTAAAACTCTTCAGGAGTACTAATCTCCCTCCCATTCCCTTAAACCCTCTTTATAGTTTGTCTTGAAGCAGAAAGGGATACACTTCCTGCAGCCTTTTGGAGTGGGAGAAGAGAGATCCAGGCTTCTCCCCTCTAAAGGGAAAAAGGCAGGTGGCGCCTGTGGCTCAGTGAGTAGGTTGCTGGCCCCATACACTGAGGGTGGCGGGTTCAAACCCGGCCCTGGCCAAACTGCAACAAAAATAGCCGGGTGTTGTGGCAGGCCCCTGTGGTCCCAGTTACTCAGGAGGCTGAGGCAGAATTGCCTAAGCTGAAGAGCTAAAGGTGGCTGTGAGCTGTGACGCCACAGCACTCTACCGAGGGTGACAAAGTGAGGCTCTGTCTCTAAAAATAAAAAAATAAATGAAGGGAAAAGGCAAAAAAAGCCAAGCACTACCCAGCCCCTGAGAGCACAGTGGCCACAAACAGGGATCTGCTTTGCTTCCTTTGACTCTGTAGAATAAAAAGCCATTTAGCATATCTTTTTGGAGCCACATTCCAGAGATTAAAATAAATTTTATAAAGGAAAAAAAGTGAATTTTAGGTCTTTTAACTCATGGTAATAGCAAAATAAAACCGTGTTTTCATATTCAGCTAAAAGCTACTGGGCAAAATGGCCCTGAGGAAGTTATGCTCATCTGTTCTTAAGAACTACATCTAAGGGGCAGTGTACTTGAAGTGAAGAGATTATTGGTACCATTTCTGAAAGTTTACTTCTTTCAGCGGTACTATTTGTGCAGCACTTTATTTAATCAAACCATGTTGAATTAAAAAAAAAGAGATAGTTTTTTTCTTGTTTTTATAATTTTGAAGAGGAAGATTAAAAGAAATCCACATTCTATTGCTTTTTCTTGTAGGAACACATGATTCTGTGCAGATTTGCAGATCAGACAGCTGTCCAGCTTCCTCCCCAACGAAGGCTCATAGGTATGTGTTCTCACAGAGCAGCTGTTGAGTAAATTATGTACAATATGCCTGGGAATCAAGTCTATATGGGGCAAACTTATCAACAAGTCTATTTCATGAGCAAGAAGCTAAAGTTTGTTTTTCCCAGAAAACTTAATCCATATTAAAAAGAGCTTTGTGAGTACAGTAACATTTTATCCCATTTTGGTTATCATTAATACTTTTAAATACATTTTCAATGTTTGTTTGTACATTGAATAGAAGTCTTGTGTAAAATCTTTCTCTTACTGTTATGAACAAACTGCAAGATCTATCAAAAACCACAAAATAAAAAAAAAAGAAAAGTCAACTAAGCCTGCCAAAATTTTTGGATTAAAATGTGTACAAGCAGGATGATAATGGTTTCTTTCTCAGGAAAAAAGTATACTTGTGTATTATTCATCATAGACCAATTTATTCAACATTTGAAGTATTTAATATGACCTAAATTGGAAGACCCACAGTAATAGTTCCAGTTTATTAATCAACTTATTGAAGACTTCTCTTTAAAAAAAGAAATCACATTTAGAAGCATAATAGCATGTAACAGTTATTATACATTTAAGCACTGAGCTGAATGCCCTCGCTCAGCAAATTCTTAAGAAAAATACTTACAGAATGGGTACTATTAGATACATTTTAACAAGGAGAGAACCAAAACAAAACTTTGCCTGGGGTCTGTCATCTGGTAGATGATGGAGCCGCATTATGAATCCAAATTATTTGATTCCAGACATGAAACTCTCATCTACTTTTGCAACCCACCATACTGGAGTCACTAGAAGTATAGGTTCTAAAATAAGGGTTTATAATAAATGTGTGGAGTTAAAACTAATCTTAAACATTACTCAGAAAAGCCCCTCATTGGACACCTTCATAATTTCTCTCCAAAATTCCAACATAGCCCACTGTCCAACAGAGAAAACAGATTGTTGTTTGTTTGGCTGAGCACTAGATGAAGGAGTTAGATTACATGCAGAGAGCATGTTGTATGAGAAATAATTATCTCAAACTCTAAAATCGAAGATGCGCACTCTTGAAGAGGCATCCAAGACCTGAAATAGGCAATAAATGATTTCCTTCTCTTTTTCACACTCTGGGTCACGAGCATATCAAGAGTCTGCTTCTCCTGCCTGAAACCTCTCTTTCTCTTTCACTCTTTCCCTCTTCCTCTTCCCTTTCCCATCCCCAGCACTTTGTGAGTTAGTGAAGTGTACATTCAATAGAATTCCACTCATTAGCTCTGTGTTTTAGCCTGCTTTGTGCTGCTATGACAGAATACCATACACTGGGTAAATTTATAATGAACAGAAGAAATTTACTTGGCCCACTTTTCTAGAGGCTAGGAAGCCCCAGATTAAGGGTCTAGCATGTAGTGAGGGCTTCTTGCTGCATCTTAAAGGCAATGGTATCACATGGTGAGAGAGAGAACAAGAGGAAGCTGACCTTGTCCTTTTGAAGGAAATCACACTCTCAGTAATGAAGCCACTGCCACGATGACAGCATTAATAAGTTCACTCCACCCTCACGGCCTAATCACCTCTCATTAGGCCCCCACTTCCCAACACCGTTGCATTCGAGATTAAGTTTCCAACGTGTGCTTTTTGGAGAACACATTTAAACAACAGCAACCTTCTGAAGGCATAATTACTATGGTAGATGGATCTGTACACAGTAGATGCAAGTTTTCTCATCAAACCAGAAGAGAATAGCTGGAAGGGAAGTTGCTAGAGCCACTGGAAGGGAAGAGGCTGTCACATCCAAACAAAGCCACAGACTCCCTCAGATGTCTCCATCTCTGCTTTGTTCAACTTGTGAAAAGATAAGATTCTTCTACATAGTGGAAAAGTAAAAATAAAAACTAGACTGGGATCAAAGCCAAGGGTGAATGAGCTGCAGTGTAAACCCAGGGTGGATATTGAAGGAATGTAGAGCATCCCGCTCTGACAGAGAACGTTTCATTTTAAACTAAAAGTAGATGGGGGAAACATTTACAGAGGTATTAAAGGAAAAACACTATTTTAAGGAAGATGAATGTAAGCCATAAGGCTATTGATGAAGAGGGGTGATTTTGTCTAAATGGAATCCTAGATGTGTCATTTTACGTCACTTCTAACACAGTTCATCCTTTGTGGTATGGGTCTTTTTTAAGGAAAATGCACAAAATAGACATTTAAAATCTGCGTCTCCCATTGCCAAATCTTACCTACTGATTTCACCTACTGTTTTTTTGGTGAGAATTCTGTTTTCCACAGAATAACTTTTCTTTTTCAATTATCTCTTCTGAAGTTGTTTTAGTTTAACATTTTCCACTGACATTCAGATAAATTATTTTAAATGTTTAGGCATTACTATAATTAGTGAAGAAAAAAATGGAATGAATGAGGTTCTACATAGTCACCATTTTTTAAGAGGATGAAGAAGCTTACATATTGTATTGAGAGCAATTAAAAGTATAAAGTAAACCATAGCTTTGAGTGTATTCAGCCCCAAATCATTTTGTCTGTAGCTACTTTTGAAGTCTGTGTTTGTCAAAGGAGATCAAATTAATTGCTTTGCTTGTCAGTGATATTTCCTCTTCTGTCTTCCAAAGATTGCAAAGAAAATAGAATACCACTGTTTCATAGGCGTGCAAGAGCTCCAAAGTCTGACAATTAAGTTTGCGAACTTGTCCTAGAAAAAGTGCTACATACCTCAGTGCTGAATATCACTATGGTCACCAGATGGCCAACGGGAGTACTTCAAAGGTGACTATAATGATATTCACCAATGAGGTATGTAGCACTTTTTCTAGGATGAGTTTATGAACTTAATTACCTGACCTCATGTATTATACTTGACATTATATATCCACCTGAAATAATCAGCACATAATTGAGAGTTTTCTTAAATATTTTCCATTGCTCATTTCTTTATAGTCCTAAAAAACTCCAGGTAGAAAAGGTAACATGTCTCTCAGATGGCCCTTTGTCAGCATGGCCTTTAGATGTTCTTAAAAACAGATTTTTTTCCCCAAAATCTTATAGATAATGTAGTTTTATAGGGAAGGCAGAGAAAAGGTCTTTAAATGCATTTTTAACCAAGTAGGAAATAGAATTCGCAAATACATTTGAAAAGTTTAACATTATTTGAAGTATTAGTAGAGATAAATCTGTGAAATGTCATATACTTGTAAACTATCTTCTCTCCACACCAATCAAGAATTAAATTGAAAAGGACTAACCAGGACTTGGGCATAAACAGCATTCTCCACAGTACGTGTGGGTTTTGTTACTGCCTGGATTCCCTGAAATAAGCTGACATTGTCCTGCTAGCGAAGGGGTGTCTCACGATATCGTTTGACTGTATTTCAGGAAAGCAGTGCATGTACCTGGTGGATCTGGACCGAGCAAAAGCTGCAGAAGAATGTGGCTACTCCGTACAAGTGATATCCATGGAGCCAGAGAGCTGCTCTCCCAAAAATAACATGATCGTGGGAGTCCCCATTTAGAATGGATATTCTTATTTGATGTTTTGCCATCAGTCTTCAAGCTGAAAGCCCGTGGCCTTCAGGGGGTTCTTGTCATAACTAGGAAACAGTATTAGCTACTTTGAACCTGTTGTGCTCAGGAAGGGAAGCAACAGGAAAATCTGGGAAGAAAGGGTCCCTGCAAAGCATCACAAATGCTCTTACAATGTGTGATTAAAGGACTATTGGTTTTCCTAGTAAGAATCCCCTGAAATCTCTGCTGCCGAAAGACTAAAACTCACTAGAGGAGGCTCCATCACTGGAATAACAATTTCCTTCTCAATTCACAAGCTTTTCTCATCTTGCGGATGTGATGTGCAATTCAGAGCAATAAACGTACGTGGCAGTCTTTATTTTATAAGTCCATAGATACTCATGTGGGGACTGAAACTAGACTCAGTAGGGGGTCTTGGGGGTTTTTTTTATATTTTTAATAATTGTACTTTTTCTATAATTTTTTAAAGATTTCAGGAAATTACAGCATGGTTATTTTTAAGCAAATTGAACTTATATATCATTTATTATACTCCTTGTAAATACATTTCCCATGAATTACCAAGTGAGACCATCACTGGTTCAAACATCGTATGTGAAGAGATTATAAAATAATTGCAGTTCATTTCCTATTATGCGAATGTGGAATTTGGACGTACACAGTAAGTACATTGATTAATAAACTTGAGATTGTAAGTAATTATTGAGGACCCATTATTTTCAAGACTCTGGTCTAGATTCTTCTGAGGATTCAAACTTGAACTGTAGGACACGCCATGCTTTGCCTATGGAAGTAATCTTCTAGAACAGTGGTTCTCAACCTTCCTAATGCTGCGATGTATTTTCATTGTTACAAAGGGGTCGCGACCCACAGGTTGCAAACCACTGTTCTAGAAGAAAAAATTAATTAGTTAAGTTCTCTATGTTATAATGTACAGTCACAAAATTTGTTATTCAGATGTCTATCAGTTTTTATTTATTAGGGGGGAGTAAAATTTAGTCAGCTATGAGTATTGTAGTCATTCATACCCATAGATAAGAACATGCACTTTTATCTGGGACTTTTCTTTTTTTTATTGAGGTTTAATTTACATACTATAAAATAACAGATTTTCATGTTCATTTGAGAAGTTTTGACAACAGTAAATACCCATGTAACCACCACTAAAATAAGATATTTCCATCACTATAGTCAGATATACATATTAAGAATATTTTTTCCCAATCTAAGGCTTACCTACTCATTTTAATTTTCATGAAGCTTAACTTACCTTTTTTCTTTTATGGTTAATATTTTCTGTGTCCTCTCTCATAAATCTTTACCTACCCTAAGATTATAAAAATTTCTCCTATGTATTCTTCTGGAAACTTCATGGTCCTAGCTTACTGCATTTAGGTCTATGATCTATCTCAATTCATTATTCACAAATAGGAGGAGGTAGATTTTAAGCAGTTGTTTCAGCACCATGTTTTACAAATCCTTTCCTCCCACCATTGAACTGACTTGGCACCTCAGTTGAAAATCAGTTCCTATATATGTATAGGCCTATTTCTGAATTCTCTAGTGTTTTCCAATATGTTTTGATTGCCATAACTTTACAGTAAGTCTGGAAAGCAGGTAGCTTGTCTTCCAATTTCATTTTTCATTCTCTAGATTGTTTTGGCTGTTCTGCATCCATTGTATTCCCATATAAATCTTAGGATTGAGTTACCAATTTCTTTAAAAAATTTCACCAAATAACCCAGTTACAATTTTTGTTATTACCTTGTCTCTTTAGATCAATTTGGGGAACATCTTCACAATACTGAATCTTATAATCCATGAATATATCTTTCCATATATTTAGGTATCCTTTAAATACTCTCTACAATGTTTTATAATTTTCTGTGTAGAGGATTTATTTTATTATTATTTGATGGGGTTTTTTTGTTTGTTTGTTTTGAAAGGGAGTCTTATTCTGTTACCCAGGCTAGAGTGCCATGAAATCAGTCTAGCTCCCAGCAACCTCAAACTGCTGAGTTCAAGATACTCTCCTGTGTCAACCTCTGGAGTAGCTGGGACTCCAGGTGTGTGCCACAAGCCCCCCCCCCCCCCACTAATGTTTGTATTTTTAGCCACAGCCATCAGGGCTGGAGAATGCTATGCCATTAAAAGGCTGAGAGAGCAGTGGGGTCCTGTTCATTTTATGATCTCCACGGCCGTCATATAGGCTTGGGAGTGTGGGGGAGGAAAGGGGTACCTTGGTTAACCCAGAAGGACTTAGAAACTGCTCTGGGCGGTGGACATTTTATACAGGTATCTAACGCCAAACAGGTTAAGAAAAGATTCCCTTTGGAGGTCAAGTATCAGAGAAGGACATTAAGCCAGTAGCAGGAGTAAAAGGAAACTATTCTAACTGGTAGGAGCAGCATGTAAAACCTTAAGGTAATACCATCAATTGTTTCTTTCTTTTTTTTTTTTTTTTTTTGTAGACAGTCTCACTCTGTTGCCCTGGGTAGGGTTATGCCTGTAATTAGGATCTGAGTGGTCCAGACAGGGAAGATCCCATGAGCTCAGGAGTTTGGGATCAGCCTGAGCAAAAGAGACCCAATCTCCTAAAAATATAAAAATTAGTAGAGCATTGTGACACAGGCCTGTAGTCCCAGCTACTCAGAAGGCTGAGGCAAGAGGATTTCTTGGGCCCAAGAGTTTGAGATTGCTGTGAGCTATGATGCCAGGGTATTCTACCCAGGGCGACAGAGTGGGACTCTGTATCAAAAAAATCAGAACTGGCTTATTGTACCCTCAATGAATCCCCAACAATAAAAAAATCAGAACATTTTCAGGGCACACATACAAAATAATATGTAAATACCAATAATCAAACATTTAGTTTCATTCCTAAGATTTCGGTTATTGCTATAAATAGTCCACTGTCGGCTCTGGAGAGACATGTTTGCATAGTTCCTGCCTGCGGCTTGGTGCTTGTCTCTGCCGCCTCCGCCGCTGCGGACTTCGGGGGCTTTATCGCCGGAGACCCCACATAAGGTCACCAACGTCCCCACCACGTCAGACGCAGCTGGACAGACACCAGCTCCGAGACCACCACCAGCCAAGGGACTGGAAGGAGAAAAAGGAACTTGTGAAGGGGACAGAGGATGGGAGAGACCATCCCTGCTAATGGGAACGCTAATGAGGAAAGTGGGGCGCAGGAGGCTGACAGTGAGGTAGACAGTGACGAAGAAGAGGATGGAGAGGACGCTGAGGCTGCCGCGGGCGAACGGGCAGCTAAGGACGAGGAAGAGGAGGAGGTTTGTACCAAGAAGCAGAAGGCTGATAAGGATGACTAGACAGCAAAAAAGGAAAAGTTAAACTTAAAAAAAAAAAAGCCACCATGACCTATTCACCCTCCACTTCCCATCTCAGAATCTGAACACGGGCACCTTGGAGGAGAGGGGCCTGGCTGCCCAGCCACCGCAGGCGACATGCCCTCCTCACCCATAAAAACCACGAGAATCAGCGATAGGGGAGGAAAAAAGAACACAAATTACAAGGCCCTGCTTTTTTTCTTAAAAGCACTTTAAAAAAGGAAATTTATTTGAATTTTTTATTTAAATTTTTGGTTTTCCCACATATTGTTAGGGGTCAGCCGTTTTTAATTGATTTCTGATGCCCAAACCAGCCATCAGAGCGTTCTCTGCCCTGCTTCTGACTCTGACTTTACCTGTGGTGTGACCTTGTTCATCATAACCTCCAAGGTGAAAAAAAACTTTTAAAAAAAGCAAGAACAACAATAACAAGAAATCTTTTCCTGAGCATTCCAGTAACTTGTGTATGTACTTAGAGGTACTGTAAGGAGTTGGTTTGTATGAGATGATTTAGGAGGCCAAGGATAAAAGGTTTCTTTTTTCTCTTTTTTTTGGTCTAGGAAATTGCTGTTTATTTATTCATTTATTTGGCCTGTTTGATGTATGTTTGAAACAGTGTTGTCCAACAGTAAATCCAAATTTTATTTTGCTGAGTTATTTAAAAAAAAAAATTCCTACAAATAGAACTTCCATACACTGAAACCTATTTGTCTATAGACTTCTGTAATGAAATTGGACTTGTTTCTATAAAGTGATATAATGAGATTATGAGAAAGAAAACAATACGTTTTTAAATTTAAAAATGTTTAAAATACAGGCTATCAATGCAGAAGTCATTCAGAGTTTTTGGATAGAATTTTTTATTTACACAGGAAATACACATTTGTTGTACAACAGCTAAAAGATGTGGATAAACAAAAAAAAGTTATTTAATTCACTGTGTTAATACTTTGTTTTATCCCTTCCTAGATTTTGTTTTATCACACATCCACTCTCACAAAAATTTATTTAACAGATATTAATACAGTACTTAATATTTGGTAGGCACTAGTCTAAGTGTTTTACAAATAGTAACTCATTTAATCTTATAAGTCATTTGAGCCTCATAATGACCGTTTGAGCTATATATCAGTAATAATCACATTTTACAGAAACTAAGGCTGAGGTTACATAGTAAATCTAGAGATATTAGCTCTGTGAATCACTGGGTTTGAAGTAAGCCAATGATTCAGAGTTAACATTCAATTCAGGCTCTTTAGCAATCCTATCAGGATTGACTGGGATAAACTATGATAACAAAATCTCAGTGCCTTTACACAAGAAAGATGTATTTTTCACTCATACTATATCTCTACCCAAGTTGCTATGACTATTCCACATTATCTCATAACATGACTTAGCCCAATGGAACAGCCTCTAACAGGAAGATACCCGGTCTCCTGGCAAAGGAAAAATAGGCATGGCAAACTGTAAGCTAGCTATTAAATATTCAACTTATATATCATACATATAGGTCATTAAATATGAAATGTCCAGTTTTGAATCAAAAGTTTGGCTTATTATATCTCAAGAAGTATTACAATTAATCAAATATGAGCCTAAACTACCAACACAGTTTTGTCATCTTACCAGTCGCTTGTTTATGCCAGCGTGAAGAATCCTGGAGAGTGAGTGGCAATGCAACCACGAAAGGCATTGTCCACAGCTTGTGGAGAATTTAACAATTTTTCTTGCAAGAAGTGGTCCGAAGCATGGAAAAAGCGATAGTTATAGAGTCCAAGGTTTGGTGAATAGAGTGGATAACGGATTTTCCGAGCCCATCTTCTGTGGTTTGAGCAGCATTGTTAGTTCAACGTGTGGTTGAGCATTGTCTTGCAATAGGATTGGCCTGTTGACCAATCTTGACTACTTAATCGCAAGCATCCTCATCATTTTATCCAACTGGTTGGAGTTGGACATCCGCTGTAATCAACTGACCAGGTTTCATGAAGCTGTAGTGTATAATATCATTTCCGGACCACCAAACAGATCCCATTACCTTTTTTTGATATTTGGTGTGGGACTGGTTTCAGCATTTTATCTTTATCCAACGACAGTGCCATATGCTTGCAATTGTCAAAAAGAATCCATTTTCTGTCACACATGACAGTAGAGCATAGAAATGGTTTGCCTTTATGTCATGATAGCAAAGAAAGGCAGAGTTCAAGACAATTTCTCTTCTGTAATTCACATAGAACCCATCTATCTACCTACTTTACCTTGCCAATTTGTTTCAAATGGTCCAGTTGTTGGAATAGTAACATCAAACCTTGCTGCTAATTTATTGTAGGTTGAGATAGTCATTTCCACTACAGCTTTCATCCCCTCATTATCTACCTTGGTCTCATAACACCCACGTGGCTCATTTCAAGAATAAGTCAGAAGAACAGAAGAACTTATCAAACCATCATGGTACTGTGCATTCATCAGCCACATCCTTCCAAACACTTCATTGATATTTCAGGCTGTCAATGCTGCCTTGGTTCCAGGATAGAACTCATATTTGGAAATAATACAAATCTTCGCCTTATACATGGTTTCACAAAAATTGCTTGAAAAATTTTGAAAGATAAGTCAAAATGTGTTTGAAAGAATGAGGGAATGTCCTTCACAATAAAAATAAAACAAGTGTCAAAGTGAAACGTAAGAGATATCAACTGTTAAATTAGTATTTAAGGAAATCAGACATTTCATACTTAAAAACCTTAAGGCTGTTGTAAAAATGCAACTTCCCATTGATTTGAGATGGCTTTATCATGTATGAATATACTTTGGACTTTTTCACTTTTCTATTCTTATACCAGAATCATACCAAATTATCACAGATTTATATTAAATTTTATCTCTGGGGGCTGTTTTATGTCTGGCAATTATGTGGAAGGTTTTTGACCTGAGATACAGAAAATGTGAAATTGCACCCAATTTTTTGAATATACAAGTGCATGCATTTTCCTGGAAAGAGAAACAATAGTTTTAATTAGATTCTCAAATAGATCCATGACCCAAAATAACATTAAATATCATTAATCTAAGCAAAGCAAAAACATTATAACAAAATTCAATGTTCTGCTCTAAAAATATTAACCAATTATCGAAACCTTTTCCCAATGTTTACAACAATAGAATTATTTGCCTTTGAAGGACCCCTTTTACCCAGCACTATAGAAAAGCCAAATGTTCTTTGTTTGGGTTTCTGTTGTTGTTTGTTTGTTTGCTTTTAGGCCTAGTTTATCTGACCTGAAGAATAGCAATATATAATTAAGCAAGGAAACTAAATTCAATGGCAAACAGAAAATTACATTTATTGCATGACTCATCTAAAATGTCCTGAAAATTTCCATAGTGTGAGTCAGATACTGTATTAATTGCAGTCACATACCAGAAGAAGACTTTCTGTCCAACTAAAGTGACCTCTTGTATATATGTTTATTCTGTCTTCCTCATAGAATTTAAGCTCCAAGTAGTCCTTCTTTGTCTACCAATATACTCTCAGTATTTACTCTAATGTCAGGTACTTAATAAACGTAGAATGAGTAATATATTTTACCACCTGTCTGGAGCCCCATATTGCTTTGTTTTACTTTGTTTTTATTTTGTTTAATGTCCTTAAAGTATATTTAGCAAAGCCAATGCTGAAGAGAACTAAGGAGTAACAGTTACTGCCTTATCTTATCCAAGTAAGTTTTAGGAAGAGGTCAGTTATGTTTTCTGTCCATGCAAGAGAAGGCAAAAGGGAATGAGTTTATGCTAAACTTTTGAGAGAAGACTCTTTACACATTTACTTGGGTATTTGTCACTGTAAGCCTGTCTCTGTACATAGCGTGGCTCAGCCGAGGTACTTATTATCTGTTAAATGAGTGATGCTACCAAGGAAGTCAAAGAGTGGGATGTGCAATCTGTAGGGGGATGCCATTTCTCTGTCACCTCAGCATCTTTAATGAGGAAGGGAAGCTTGCTCTTCACATGGCTGGTAACTGGACTCTGTCACATCCTTTCTCACCATCTGCCTGTGTTTCAGTCTGTGGTGAGGAGGACCATATGCACAAAGCCTACAGATGAAGTTTCCTGCTGGATGTTTTCTCCTTTTCACAGAACAGCTAACTCAATTATCTGACAATAATTGATAACTCAGTATAATTCTGGAATACAGCACATACTTTGTTGAGAACAACTTTATGCCTTAAGAAGTTCTCAGTAATTAGGAAAAAGTAAGCTAGAACTTTTGGTATAGGCAAGGAAACCCAGATTTGGGTTAAAATTTACTACAGAGAGTTAAAGCCATGGTTTATGTGCATATAAGCAACTAGGAGTTTACTGTATAAATAATGGTAATGAAGTGAATTTTATATGTAATCAAACTTATTTCACTGCTGATCTATAACTATCTCAGTTATTTGTTTTTTTGATTCATACCTGTCCATTTTTCATATTAGATCCCTCATAAACCATTCCACAATTTACCTTGAGTTTAGTGAAATTAAAAATATATAAGTACATTCCTCGGTATATAGGTACTATTTCTCCCCTATTACATTTGAGCAGTATTGCTAAGTAATGACATTAATACTCTTTGAGTTGGCTTTTAAGTGATTATGGAGAGGCATATTTGTTGCTAAGTTAATAGCAGGCAGTTGCTTTGGGAAACTATATGTATATTTGGGGAAGTGAAAGACGTGGTAGAGGGAGAGAAATAATGCATATAAATTACTATAGCTCTGTTTCGCCTCAGTGTTACTGTAAGAGAGCATCTTCACATCATTTCTTGAATTGCACAATTAGAAATAGGCCTGGTAAACAAATTATGAATTTAATATGTTTTTAAAATTAAACTTCCAAATTTTCTGATTAAAGTCAACCTGATTTTTTTTTTTTTTTTTTTTTTTTGTGGCTTTTGGCCAGGGCTGGGTTTGAACCCACCACCTCTCACATATGGGACCGGCACCCTACTCCTTGAGCCACAGGCACCACCCAAAGTCAGCCTGATTTTTAGAGATATTCAGAGCAAGAGATTTTTACCTTCTCAGTAAATCTTCAGTATATTTTCCATGGCTTACCTCAAGGAAATTCTGTTTTTGACAGATTCCTAATGCTACATTTTAAATGCATTTCATTTATGTCAATGCAGGTGCTTATGTTAATGCAAAGGGACAAAAAACAGGAACTAACTTTTCTTGCTCTAAGTTGAAATGCACTTCAGAATCTACTTGTAACCTGTGTTTTCTTTATTATTGTTTGTATAGTAGTGTTAAATTATCATTGTACTTTTTGAGACTTTCCTAAGTTTTTCAATGTTTCCAAGTCTCCTTTCCAAATGTGGCCCAATTTCCATCTTCTTCTTGGCTATAAATCTTGGATACATTACAGAGCTTGTAAGTAATCTGAACAAAAAAATTAAGGTCAATTATTCTCTTAATTACCTAAAGCTCTGTAAGTCTTGTTGTCTGGCAGAGAGAAGAACTGCCTTGTTCTTCCTCAGAATAGTCTCGGCTATTCTTGTCCTTTTGCTTTTCCATCTAAAATTAAGAGATGGCACTACACTGAATTTAGAGATTAATTGGAGAAGAGCTGGCGTCTTAACAATGTTTAATCTTCTTATTCCTGAACATGGTATATACAAACAAAATGATTGCTTTCGATACTTACTTTATCATGAATAGATGGCCTTTTTTTTTTAGACAGAGTCTCACTTTTTCACCCTGGATAGTTGAGTGCCTTGGTGTCATAGCTCACAGCAACCTCAAACTCCTGGGCTCAAGCGATCCTCTTACCTCAGCCTCTCAAGTAGCTGGGACTACAGGCACCCACTGCAACACCTGGCTTAGATTGCCAATTTTAGCAAATATTTTTGCTATATCCATTGAAATTATAATCTTATTTTTCTCTTTTAGTATTTCAATGAGGCTAATTCTATTAATATAGTTTCTAATGTTAAATTATCCTTATTATATTCCTTTAATTCAATAAAACTTAAATTGCTCAAGATTTTTTTTATAGTTACCAATATTTTATTTTTAATTTTATTATTCTTGATTTTAAATATTATTGGACTTTCTGATGTTAACCTGATCTGTTTGGGGTATGAAAATTAAGTTTATTCACCAGTCAGTGACCTGAAAAATATTTTTTTCTGTTCTCTGGACTTTTCTTTTTTAATAAAGTAGAGACAATCTTTCTAAAATGCATGGTTCACTAACTTGTAAAAACCATTTAGTATTCATGGGAGCAAGAAAATAGTAGTTACATTCTAAGCTATTTATTAAATTTCCTTGATGATTACTGATACATTCAGATTTGCCATTTTTTCTTGAATCACTTTTCTAGGCATATTTTTGTAAGACATTGTCTGGGTTGACTTATTTCTTTATGTAGACTGGTAATAAAAATTTTTTAAAAAGCTAGGCTCCTAAATGACTTTGAAAAACACCTTGTATTATTTTTTCACCCTCTAGCTATTTTTGTTCTCATTTAGTAGTTATGCTGTCTGAACCATATTTTCTAAATTTATTGCCTCATACAACTGAATCTCCTAAACTTCCTAGAGCCAAGATAAATTACAACTATCTCCTTTTTCTTGATACTCCTAGGACTTTTATCCTAACAGATCAGGTTAGTCTGAGTGTTTATTCTTCATGAAGACTTGATGGCAGATATCAGTAAGGTGCTTAAAAGTATTTTTCTTTCAATCATTTTTAAATGTACAGACACTTGCTATATAGAATTTCAGCTACCATTGCTATAGTTCTTGGAGGCTTTTACTGTGACTATCATCAAGAGAGCTTTTAAAGAACAAATTTTAGAAACACAGTAATTGGAAATATACAATAGAATGAAATCTTGAACAGATTTCTTAAAGAGGCATGTTTTCCTTAAGAAGACATGGGGGAATGTGGGTCCAGAGTAATTTCTTTGTGTTGTTTTTTTTTTCCCCCAGCAATAATTACCTCTTTAAATATTGAATTTCCAGAGCAATAATTACACGTATAAATAAAGGCTGGAAAGGCTTTGAGGCATGACATTGCATGGCAAACACATCATTCCCCAAATCAACCCTTTTAATAAAACACCAACAACGTGTTTTGAGCTGGGTCATCCAGTTTCGAAGGTTGGAAGAAACCAAATGTAGCTCCTCTGGGCTCAGTTTTCTTGGCAGGTTGTCATTGGCTATCTGAGCTCTGAGTGACAAAGATGGCTCTAGAAGTTTGCCCTGAGCAAGACAGCAATGCCGTCCCTAGTACCACAGAGCTACCAGCTATAAGACACATCTCCTCTCAACTGTGAAATATGTTCCTTTTTTTTTTTAATTTCAGGTTAATGTGAGGGTACAAACAACTACGTTACAATCTTTGCATTTGTTAGGAAGAGTCCCTCTTGTAGCTGTGTCCCACACCCAAGAAATGTGCCATACACATTTACATCGTGCCCATTAAGTGGGAACACACCAATCCCCTCCCTTCCATGCCTTCTCCCCGCCAACTTGAATTGAGTTTTTCAGTCCAGAGTAATTTGTACTCAGTTCCGTGTGCTTTCCTATCTTCCAGTCATAAATTAAAATATACTATAAATTTGTCACTGGTAAGAAAAACTTACGGATGCTTCTGATAATGTTCAATTGTTTCAATGCAATTGAAAGCAGATTGCCGGTTGCTATCAGATGCAAAATAAAAGATTATTATCAAATGTGATGGAAGGGGAGGATCATCTCAGTGGGTTTTTTGTCCCAGCCTAGGCATTCCTGAAGGACGGATACATAGCAGTTGCTGTTCTTTTACAATGGATGTGTGCATGTGTGGATCTATTAAAGAGATCCCAATTTATAACTACAGACAGTCAATTATTTAAAAAAAATTAATTCACAAATGGACAAATTATAGCCTAAAAGCCAAAAACAATCCCACAGCCAATGTCTGCAAAATAAAATTGTATTGGAACAAAGCCATGCTCTTAAACTAAAAATGCAGAGTTGAGTAATTTTGGTAGAGACTGGTTCCCAAAGCTGAAATTATGTACTGTCTTCCCCTTCATGGAAAAAGCTTTCTGGCCCCTGAATTAAATCATAAGTTGCAAGAAAGCCAGAGAGTAGCTTATTGTGGGGCAAGTACTTTTAGACTGGGATTCAAAGATAGGTATCTGGGGTCTTATTCCAAGAAATGATTTCTATTATTTATTGTATGTGCACATTTTACTAGTAAAAGGGTACTGTGGCTTCTGTCAGATTCTCAAGAGGTTTTTGTGACCTAAAATGTGCTAGGAACTAATGCTCTAGATAAATATTGTTTATGTGCTCTTTTGAGGACCTGTAGAATGGGATAGAAGTAAAGACAGTTAAAAAAAACTGACCCAGGGCGGCGCCTGTGGCTCAGTCGGTAAGGCGCCGGCCCCATATACCGAGGGTGGCGGGTTCAAACCTGGGCCCTGCTGACCTGCAACCAAAAAATAGCTGGGTGTTGTGGCGGGCGCCTGTAGTCCCAGCTACTCGGGAGGCTGAGGCAGGAGAATCGCTTAAGCCCAGGAGTTGGAGGTTTCTGTGAGCTGTGTGATGCCATGGCACTCTACCAAGGGCCATAAAGTGAGACTCTGTCTCTACAAAAAAAAAAAAAAAAAAACTGACTCAAAGGTTTATATATATATATATATATTTTTTTTTTTTTATTAGCTGTGTACATTAATGCAATCATGGGGTACAATGTGCTGGTTTTATATACAATTTGAAATATTTTCATCAAACTGATTAACATAGCCTTCATGGCATTTTCTTATTGTGTTAAGACATTTATATTCTACATTTAGTAAATTTCACAAAAAATATGGAACGCTTCATGAATTTGCGTGTCATCCTTGTGCAGGGGCCATGCTAATCTTCTCTGTATCATCCAATTTTAGTATATGTGCTGCCGAAGCGAGCACTGACCCAAAGGTTTTATGAGAGGATGAAGAAATTGGTAAATACTGTTGAATCAGAGAATGTTTTTGTATACGCATCAATTCTATAACTTCAGTTATTCGAAGTCATTTACTTTTTCTGATTATATGCTGCATAAGTGTCCTTATGATAAAAAGATTTTTTTCCTTCTGGGTAGATGCCCAGTAATGGGATTGCAGGATCAAATGGGAGGTCTAGCTTGAGTGCTTTGAGGTTTCGCCATACTTCCTTCCAGAAAGGTTGTACTAGTTTGCAGTCCCACCAGCAGTGTAAAAGTGTTCCCTTCTCTCCACATCCACGCCAGCATCTGCAGTTTTGAGATTTTGTGATGTGGGCCATTCTCACTGGGGTTAGATGATTATCTCAGGGTTGTTTTGATTTGCGTTTCTCTAATATATAGAGATGATGAACATTTTTTCATGTGTTTGTTAGCCATTCGTCTGTCATCTTTAGAGAAAGTTCTATTCATGTCTCTTGCCCGTTGATATATGGGATTGTTGGCTTTTTTCATGTAGATTAATTTGAGTTCTCTATAGATCCTAGTTATCAAGCTTTTGTCTGATTCAAAATATGCAAATATCCTTTCCCATTGTGTAGGTTGTCTCTTTGGTTATTGTCTCCTTAGCTGTACAGAAGCTTTTCAGTTTAATGAAGTCCCATTTGTTTATTTTTGTTGTTGTTGCAATTGCCATTGCAGTCTTCTTCATGAAGTCTTTCCCCAGGCCAATATCTTCCAGTGTTTTTCCTATGCTTTCCTGGAGGATTTTTATTGTTTCATGCCTTAAATTTAAGTCCTTTATCCATCTTGAATCAATTTTTGTGAGTGGGGAAAGGTGTGGGTCCAGTTTCAGTCTTTTACATGTAGACATCCAGTTCTCCCAACACCATTTATTGAATAGGGAGTCTTTCCCCCACGGTATGTTCTTGTTTGGTTTATCGAAGATTAGGTGGTTGTAAAATGTTAGTTTCATTTCTTGGTTTTCAATTCGATTCCAAGTGTCTATGTCTCTGTTTTTGTGCCAGTACCATGCTGTCTTGAGCACTATGGCTTTGCAGTACAGACTAAAATCTGGTATGCTGATGCCCCCAGCTTTATTTTTGTTACAGAGAACTGCCTTAGGTATATGGGGTTTTTTCCGGTTCCATACAAAACACAGAATCATTTTTTCCAAATCTTGAAAGTACGATGTTGGTATTTTGATAGGAATGGCATTGAATAGGTAGATTGCTTTGGGAAGTATAGACATTTTAACAATGTTGATTCTTCCCATCCATGAGCATGGTATGTTCTTCCATTTGTTAACATCCTCTGCTATTTCCTTTCTGAGGATTTCATAGTTTTCTTTATAGAGGTCCTTCACCTCCTTCGTTAGGTATATTGCTAGGTATTTCATTTTCTTTGAAACTATGGTGAAGGGAGTTGTGTCCTTAATTAGCTTCTCATCTTGACTGTTATTGGTGTATACAAAGGCTACTGACTTGTGGACATTGATTTTATAACCTGAAACATTACTGTATTTTTTGATGACTTCTAGGAGTCTTGTGGTTGAGTCTTTGGGGTTCTCTAAGTATAAGATCATGTCGTCAGCAAAGAGGGAGAGTTTGACCTCCTCTGCTCCCATTTGGATTCCCTTGATTTCCTTGTCTTGCCTAATTGTATTGGCTAGAACCTCCAGCACTACGTTGAATAGTAAAGGTGACAGAGGACAACCTTGTCTGGTTCCAGTTCTAAGAGGAAAAGCTTTGCGTTTTACTCCATTCAGTAAAATATTGGCTGTGGGTTTGTCATAGATAGCTTCAATCAGTTTTAGAAATGTGCCACCTATGCCTATACTCTTCAGTGTTCTAATTAGAAAAGGATGCTGGATTTTATCAAATGCTTTTTCTGCATCTATTGAGAGGATCATGTGATCTTTATTTTTGCCTCTGTTAATATGGTGGATAATGTTTATGGACTTGCGTATGTTAAACCAGCCTTGCATCCCTGGGATGAAGCCTACTTGATCATGCTGAATGACTTTTTTGATGATAAGCTGTAATCTATTGGCTAGGATTTTGTTGAGAATTTTTGCATCTATATTCATGAGTGAGATTGGTCTGAAATTCTCCTTTTTGTTTGGGTCTTTTCCTGGTTTTGGTATCAGGGTGATGTTTGCTTCATAGAATGTGTTGGGGAAGATTCCTTCTTCCTCAATTTTTTGGAATAATTTCCGCAGTACAGGAATAAGCTCTTCCTTGAAGGTTTGATAGAATTCTGGAGTGAAGCCATCTGGACCAGGGCATTTTTTGGTTGGAAGATTTTTTTATTGTTTCTTTGATCTCAGTGCTTGAAATTGGTCTGTTCAGGAGCTCTATTTCTTCCTGGCTGAGTCTAGGGAGAGGGTGTGATTCCAAATATTGATCCATTTCCTTCACATTGTCAAATTTCTGGGCATAGAGTTTTTGGTAGTATTCAGAGATGATCTCTTGTATCTCTGTGGGATCAGTTGTTATTTCCCCTTTATCATTTCTGATTGAGGTTACTAGTGATTTTACTTTTCTATTCCTCGTTAGTCTGGCCAATGGTTTATCTATTTTATTTATTTTTTCCAAAAAACCAACTCCTTGTTTCATTAATTTTCTGAATGATTCTTTTGTTTTCAATTTCATTGATCTCTGATTTGATTTTAGATTTCTTTTCTTCTACTGAGTTTAGGCTTAGATTGTTCTTCTTTTTCCAGTTCCATAAGATCTCTTGTGAGATTGTTGATGCTCTCTCTTTCTGTTTTTCGAATGTAGGCATCTAAAGCGATGAATTTTCCTCTCAAAACTGCTTTTGCAGTATCCTACAGGTTTTGGTAGCTTGTGTCTTCATTGTTGTTATGCTCAAGGAAGTTAATGATTTCCTGTTTTATTTCTTCCTTCACCCATCTGTTATTCAACAGAAGATTGTTTAGTTTCCATGCCTTTGGGTGGGGTCGAGCATTTTTGTTAGAGTTGAGTTCCACCTTTAGTGCCTTATGGTCTGAGAAGATACAAAGTAAAATTTCAATTCTTTTGATTCTGTTGATATTTGTTTACCTCCCAAGTCCCATCTACTTGGGAGGCTGAGTCAGGAGGATCATTTGAGTCCAGAAATTTGAGGTTGCTCTGATCTATGACACCATAGTACTCTACCTAGAGTAACAGAGTAAGATTTTGTCTCAAAACATTTACCTATTTGTGTCCCAGGATATGATCAATTTTGGAGAATGTTCCATGGGGTGATGAGAAGAATGTATATTCTTTATCTTTGGGATGGAGTGTTCTATATGCGTCTATCAAGCACAGCTGTTCTAGGGTCTCATTTAAATCTCTTATATCTTTGTTTAATTTCTGTTTAGAGGATCTGTCCAGCTCTGTAAGAGAAGTGTTAAAGTCCCCTGTTATTATGCTATTGTCAGATATCATATTGCTCAGACTGAGTAAGGTCTGTTTCAAGAATCTGGGAGCATTTAAATTGGGTGCATAAATATTTAGAATTGAAATGTCTTCTTGTTGTATTTTTCCCTTGACCAATATAAAGTGAACATCTTTGTCTTTTTTGACTTTAGTTGCTTTAAATCCACATGTATCTGAAAATAAGATTGCAACTCCTCTTTTCTTCTGAATGCCATTTGCCTGAAAATTGTCTTCCATCCCTTGACTCAGAGCTTTAATTTGTCTTTTGAAGCCAGGTGTGTTTCTTGCAGACAGCAAATAGATGGCTTGTGTTTTTTAATCCAGTCAGCCAATCTGTGTCTCTTCAGTGGGGAATTCAAGCCATTAACATTTATTGAGATAATTGATAAGTGTGGTAGTATTCTATTTGTCTTATTTGGTGAGAGTCCATTGCTTAGTTTTATCTTTTGCATCAGTGTGGAGGTTAGGTTCTGTCCTTTAATTTCTGAGTTCTTACTTTGATGCTGATCCATTGTAGTGGTCAGTGTGCAGAACAGGTTGAAGTATTTCCTGTAGAGCTGGTCTTGTGGTGGCGAATTTCCTCAATGTTTGTATATCTGTAAATGATTTGATTTCTCCGTCAATTTTTAAGCTTAGCCTAGCAGGGTACAGAATTCTGGGCTGGAAATTGTGCTGTTTAAGTAGATTGAAGGTGGATGACCATTGTCTTCTTGCTTGGAAAGTTTCATTAGAGAAGTCTGCGGTCACTCTGATGGATTTGCCCCTGTAGGTCAACTGGCGCTTACTCCTGGCAGCTTGCAGAATCTTTTTTGTCTTGACTTTGGACAGGTTCATCACAATGTGTCTTGGAGAAGCTCCATTAGAGTTGAGTCGACCTGGGGTCTGATATCCCTCTGAAAGCAGTGTGTCAGAATCTTTGGTGATATTTGGGAAATTTTCTTTTATAATATTCTCTAGTATGGCTTCCATTCCTCTGGGGCATTCTTCTTCCCCTTCTGGAATTCCTATAACTCGTATGTTGGAACGCTTCATAAAGTCCCATAATTCTGACAGTGAACGTTCTGCTTTCTCTCTCTTCTTTTCTGCCTCTTTTACTATCTGAGTTATCTCAAGAACTTTGTCCTCTACCTCTGAAATTCTTTCTTCTGCATGGTCTAACGTATTGCTGATACTTTCCATTGCATCTTTAAGTTCCCTAATTGACTGTTTCATTTCCTTCAGCTCTGCTATATCCTTTTTATATTCTTCATATCGTTCATCTCTGATTTGATTCTGTTTTTGGATTTCCTTTTGGTTATTTTCCACTTTATTAGCAGTTTCCTTCATTGTTTCCATCATTTCTTTCATTGTTTTCAACGTGTGTATTCTAAATTCCCTTTCTGTCATTCCTAACATTTCTTTATAGGTGGAATCATGTGCAGTAGCTACCTCATGGTCCCTTGGCGGGGTTGTTCTGGAGTGGTTCTTCATGTTGCCTGGAGTTTTCTGCTGATTCTTCCTCATGAGTGATTTCTTTTATCTGTTTCCTTGCCCTAATTTTCCTTTCACTTCCTCTTGCTCTTTAAGTTCTCGTGCCTGTGGACTAAGGGTTACAGGACCAGAAGGGTGAGAAGGTTGAAGAGCAAAAAAAGGATGAAAGAAAGGAGGACCGAGTGATAAGAAAAACAAAGAAAAATAGAGAAAGGAGAGGGGGTGGGTAAAAGGAATATTGACAAAAAGAAGAGAGGCACAGAAAGAGGGAGACAGAGCAATATAGGTGTACAGTAGGGTACTTTGACACAACCTTAAAAAAAACCTACCTTCTGGGGGTGCCCAGTTGTGTGGTTCCCTTGAGGTCAGCAGCTCTTTGCTAACCTGATCAGACACAGTACCCCACCTCCACCAAGTAGAGAGGAAAGACAAAAATGCTATAAATCAAACCAAAACAAGCAAACAGAAAACTTTACGGGATAAAATTGGGTGGAAATCCAAATAATAGCGGTAGAAACACTAGCAAAAATGAAGTTCTAATTATTGAAAAAGGCAGCAATGGGAAATTATAATTAAACTAGAAAAATTGAGAAAGAAAAAGGATCTGTATGGAAAAGGTTGAAATTAAAAAATAAAACAACATTAACAACATCAAAATAAACAAAAGAAAAAAACAACCAAACCAAAAAAAAAAAAAACAAAACAGTGTGTATATGTTATTGAATATTGTCTGGGCAACATGTGGTCTTCTGGGGTATGAGATGTTAATCACAGTTCTGATACGACTGGAGGCTGCTGATTTCTCAAACCCCAGCAGGTAGACACCCTAAATCTCTCTTCAGCCCACTTAAAAGGCACTTTGAGCTTGTTCACTTGCTGAGCAGAAGCTTTCCCAGGAAAGTGCTTGTCACTGGAATCACTGCTGAAGTGGCTATCCACTTACCCAGTGTGCCAAAACTGGTCTCACTCTGCCCCTGAGAGTTAGGGCTCCAAGGCGGCTCAGACCTCGCCCTTAGGCTACTTGGTGGCTGGGTTACCAGCTCCCACCCAGTTCTAGCTCTGCGACCCTAAAGGCAGAGCTTGCAGGGGCAGATGGCTCACAATGGCTCCCTGTGACCCACCGCCAAACACTATTAGCTCCGTCTGGCTCAGCGGCTCAGACTGGGGCCCTAGACAAAGGCCAAAGTTCTCCGCACTCCCGCTCAGGCTCTCCCCAAGGCAGTTCAACTGAGTGCCAAGTCCAAAGACACCAAAACAGTTCACAGGTAAGGCCTTTCTGGTTTGCAGTCTCGCTGCTACTGAACTTACAGTTGCGGGCGAGTTTAGACGGATTGAACACACGCGACCACTTGCCGGTTTTCCACTGTTTTCCTCCTGTTGGGGTCCAGAAGTCTCTCACTGACTCCCTGTATCCTCGCGGGGGTGATGATAGGCAGATCCCACCAGCCAGAGATGCCTGGAGTCCTATCTCCCCAGACTCACGGTGCCCAGATGCAAGGAAGCTGTTACTCGGCCGCCATCTTGCTCCGCCTCCCAGCTATTCAGTTCTTTAAAGAGGGGACTGATGGATCAAAGTATTGTTTTTAGAAATTATAAATTCTATATATTTCTTCCAAATTTAGAATCAAGACTTGACCATCTCACAACAAAACAGATGTAGACTATCTCATGGGGGGCAGGGACTTCCAGAGATCTTGCTACTTGTGGCTAGAATAATGGGCTGATGCAAATTAAAACAGGTAAAGCAAATTAGGTAATAAATATCCAAATATAGAACTGTCGGATATTTTATTAGGCATCAGGGATTGTAAAGGCAAAGGAATAAGTTAGTGGAGAGAACATATTTTGAACTCAATTCCAATCAACAGTCTCATTAATCTTCAGGTTAGCCAAACTTTATATATATGGTGAATACTAAAATTATTATGAAATAAATTTTACATAGGTTACTTGAGAATAATTGCAAATAAAACATAAATGAATGGATTTTCTTTTTCTTTCTTTCTTTTTTTTTTTTTTTTTTTTGCAGTTTTTTGCCAAGGCTGGGCTTGAATCCGCCACCCCAAGTATATGGGGCTGGCGCCCTACTCCTTAAGCCACAGGTGCCACCCATGAATGAGTTTTCTTCCCACCAACTGCCTTATACCTTCAGTGACTTTTGCACATGAGAAAAATAAATAAAAATAGAAAAATTTAGCTTTTCTACTATTAAATCACTAATTTATTACATCACTCTTTGAAGACTAGCAACTAGTATATTTCTTTGTGATACCAGTGTTCACAGCCCAGGTGTTTTCTTAGGAAAGGAGTAATGCTTTCTGGATGTACAAATCATTTGTGCAATGCTCAATCCATCATTCTGCATCAAATTGCTTCTGGTCTCTTTATATCACTGCTCTTGAACAATGAAAGGTCCTGAGAACGACATTTGTGCTTCTTGAAGTGGGAAACAGCCCTTCTGGGTAACCTTTTATGAAATCACATGAATGGCAGCTAGCCTAATACTGGTTGTTCTCCTTTAGGCAATGACATTTGAGCTGCTGTGGTCCTCATCCTACAGCGTCTCAAAGCCAATTATTCATCCAGGTTTTCTTGCCCAATTTATAAAATGTATCTTGGCATTTTCAATTACCCAAGTACTCAAAAGGACAAGCTTTGTGTGAGTTTTGAGTCAGGCTCACACCCTTGGTAATGAGGGGTCCTGTAACCACACAGCCAACTCCCTAAAGGGAATGTACACATATGTTAGACAGTTTATTAATCCTATTAATCACCAAAATCAAATTCTGAATTATCCATGCTAAATGAAAGGAACAATTTATAGCTAATTCAAATTATCTTTTGTATTAAACTTGGCTCTTTGCTTACAATTTACTATGAATAACATAATAACTGAGAGGGGGCAACAGAAAAGCATGTGATTCTTAGTAAAAACAGAGAGAATAAAAACTTGTTGGCAACCAAACACTAGGTTAAGATTTGAAAATAGTCATGGATCCACAAATTAAGTAGTCTATGTATAAAGAATGGAGGGTAGTTTTAAACACCGACTATAAATTGTCTTTGCAGGGTGCTTGCTGACTTAGACAATGGGTTTTCTTAAAGTTGACCACATATATATCCCCTATCCATTTTCTGCTGTGCTGGTGCTCCCAGGAAGCTGACACTGGGAAAGCACAGCAGAAAATCAGAAGACAGAGATGAAGGAGGAGGAGGAGGAGGTGGTGGAGGAAGAGAGAGAGAGACACACTATTCCCTGCCTCCTGCTTCAGGGAAGCAGTCTCTGGCACTCTGTGTACCTTAACAACAGTAATTCCTATCTGAGGGGTTTTCCTCCATGATTGCTGTTGTCAGGGGCTGCGGTTGCCGCCTTTGTCCCTTTACACCCCAAATTGTTCATATGCTTCCCACTTTTGCTATTCTCTTAGCATCTCAACATCCCTTATTTATTCCCCTTAGCCTACACCTATTTCTGTTTCCTGCATTAAAAGCAAAGCTTTGTATGTGACCCCTGCTATGGTCTGAAGGTGTCCCCACAAATTTATATGTTGAAACTTAATTACCAATGTGATGGTATTAAGAGGTGAGGACTACAGGAAGTGATTCAGTCTTGAAAGTGCCCCCTTGTGAATGGAATTAATACCATATAAAAGTAGCTTCACACAGCAATCACCTCTTTTGCCTTTCCTCCTCCTGCCATGTGAGAATACAGCAAGAGGTGCCTCCTGGGGAGAAGAAAGCCCTGACTGGGCACCAAATCTGCTGGTGCTTTGATCTTGGACTTCACAGCCTCCAGAACTGTGAGAAAATAAATTTATGTTATGGGCGGCTCAGTGGGGAGGGCACCGGCCCCAGTTACTGAGGGTGGCGTGTTCAAACTCAGCCCCAGCCAGCTAAAACAGCAGTGGCGACTGCAACAAAAAATAGCCAGGCATTGTGGCAGGCGCCTGTAGTCCCAGCTGCTCAGGAGGCCAAGGCAGGAGAATCACTTGAGCCCAGGAGTTGGAGGTTGCTGTGAGCTGTGATGCCATTGCACTCAAGGAAGGGCGACAGAGTAAGACTCTGTCTCAAAAAAAAAAATTATGTTCCTCATAAATTACCTAGTCTCAGGTATTCTGTTAAAGCAGCATGAATATACCATTTAATGTTACTTATTATGTGTTGGAATCCTGATTGATGCAGAGAGACTAAAAATAAATAGATTGATTTGAATTTTATCTTTTTAACTGTCTAGTTATCAGAAATTGCCAGGAGGGTATCTAAAGACACAGATTACTGGGTTCATTTTATTCCTTCTGTAAGGGACAGGGCAGGATGGGAGTAAGTCTGGTTTGTTCATTATAATATACCCATTGTTTAAACCAAGACTCTCAATAAGCATTTGTTGAATCAGAATGTCTGAAGTCTAGGAAACTTTTTTTTTTTAAGTACCCTCAGATGGTTTTGAGGACCAGTTCTCCCAAATGATTCCCCCAGAAACATTGGCCTTCACCTTAGTATCTGATATCTGGAGGAGATTGTAACCATCATCTAATTTTACCAATTATTTGGAAATTGAAGTATATGAAGACTGTCAGATTAAATAACTTGTTACATATAATTATAATATTTTCATATTTAGCAATACATTTTGGGACAAATGACAAGAAAAATGAGTCTAAAAAGACATAGTTTTTACCAAAAAGGGAAGCTATTTTACAACTTGGCCTTAAGGACTAGAAGAGGTCATCTCTGTGCAGGCTGGAGTGTGTTTTGGGTGTGAGCTCAGTACAGCACATGCCGACCTTACACCCTTGGTCTGGACACCCCCACCCCCCCAACCAGGGGTAACTGAGGAGACTCGCATTCTCCACTCCCTTTCTTTCACACAGGCTTTCATCAGTTATGCCCAATACTTGAAGAAAAGTATTTTTATGAAGTATTTCTATTGTTTTTTTCTTTCACAAGAATTGCTCAAACAACTCTCATCTTCATAGTGAAGTTATTTTTTCCTCTAGAAATCTGTCGATAATTTAAAATTCACTTGCTAACATGATATTTTGTGGAAACATACCAAAAATGTTTAATACCTAACTCTTCCTTCTGCCTGCATATTGCCATGATTAGAAAATATTTGTGGGCAGATATTCATCAAAAAGTAAACATTTAGTCACCTAGCTGTTATTCACAAAATTATTTCGCTGTTTAAATGGATTTTGCTGCTGCCCACAATGATTCTTATGTCTTTTTAACACATTAACTACTAGGTGACTTGTTTTTAACTTATGCTAGTTTTGAGCCCAGGTCCTTATGAAGCATATATAACTAACACATCTCTGACCTATCTTAGCCTAATAAAACACAGCGGCCCCAAGGGGAAAAAATTGACTGTGGGAGTCAATTTAAAGTAGTTCTGTAGCTAGTATCTTCAAGACTATTTTATACCCCAAAATAAATGCATTGTCATAAATGTTTAAAGTACTAGTACAATAAAATTTAGTTTTTTGCTAGAAAATGATCCTCATTCTTTCTTAAAAGGATATATATTGTATTAAATACTATAATTAATAAAAACTAAATATTAATAATTAGCATTAATAAACACTATGTCTCATTATATGCTAAGCCTTATGCATAGAATACCCCATCTATCTAAAAAATGTGAGATACGGACGGCGCCTGTGGCTCAGCGAGTAGGGCGCTGGCCCCATATGCCGAGGGTGGCGGGTTCAAACCCAGCCCCGGCCAAACTGCAACAAAAAAATAGCCGGGTGCTGTGGCGGGCACCTGTAGTCCCAGCTACTCGGGAGGCTGAGGCAAGAGAATCGCTTAAGCCCAGGAGTTGGAGGTTGCTGTGAGCTGTGTGAGGCCACGGCACTCTACCAAGGGCCATAAAGTGAGACTCTGTCTCTACAAGAAAAAAAAATGTGAGATACTTGGGCAAGTATCATGTGTGAATATGAGGTCTGGCTCAGTTCTCGCTTGGGGAATGAGAGAAAAGGAGAAGTCTGCTTGGAGAATTTTCTTCATAAAATAAAAGTGCACAAGGAGAAAACTCTTTGCTTTTACCCCTTTCCTTTCTACTTGGGGAACTTTGCCTGGAGTTGTATCAACTACCTTGTAATAATGAAGTGTGATATTGCTGGCACACTGTGAATGAGGGTGAGTTCTTCTGAACTTCGTGTAAATTCACATTAGCCATTAACCACTACCAGTAGGGATTTATTTACTTGCAGACATAGGATTCAAAATTGACAGATTTACTTTTGGGGAGTGAGACTGGAGGTACATGAAGGGAGAACAGTCTTCCTGTCAATTGTGTATCTTTTTGTGCTACTTTAACTTGTTTTATAAAAGTATATGAATGGTACTTTTAAAATTATAAAGCGACTAATTTTTATTGTTTTTCAATTGTATTTCTGAATAACTGGTATATTAATTTGGGGGAAATTGAGGTCTATACTGTCTCAAATAACTCCCTAACTCCTTAGCTCACAATTAATACCCAAGCAATGTTTGTACCATTATTCACATTTACTACCATTTGGAATACTTGAACAGTTAGCTAATTTTAAATTTTAACAGAATTTTTTTCTTTGCTAATTGTTTTTGAGCAGTTGTATTTCCCCAACACATATAAGATGAATTTCAGCAGTCTGAGTTTGTAGGGGAGATTTTTGGTGTGCCTATCATGATTTACAGTTATTACTTCAGGCCCCACAGGTTTTTCTAAACTAATAGTGAGAATAAAGTGTTGGTTCTACTAGCTGGGGGCTATGGAGAATCAGAAGATATTTCTACCAGGTAGATACCTTGACAAGGGTAAAGACGAAGGGCCGATGGGCCAGTGACCATGAGCCAAAGTGCTGACCAGGCTTTCTTCAAGAAATGACTTTTATGTTTGTACTAACTCAATTGATGCTGACATCAATTTATAAATATAAACCCATGAGAAAGGTTATAATCTTCATACAGTGTTCTTGTGCAGAACTTGTAGGGAGTAGGCATGTTGGGGTATTAATTTCTCTGAGGTGCCATTTCTCCTCAGAGCTCTCATGTCTCAGCTTTCTCAGTTGTCCTAAATGAGGGGAGAGACTGAACTATAGTTGGTACTCTGACACTACTGCATGAAAAAGTGACAAACCACTGAATCACCAAAAGCTGATAACCTGGTCCTCATCCACGTATTTACATTCAGTGGATGCAAGGCGAAGAATTGGGATCAAGAGAATTACATCAAGGCCAGTTTTTTTTTATTTTTTATTAAATCATAACTGTATACATTGAAGGCCAGTTTTAATATGCCATGACTCCTGGGCTGTGGACAGTGGCTCATGCCTGTAATCCTACATGGAAGGTGGAGGTGGCCCATGATCATATCAATGTATACAGTTATGATTTAATAAAAAAAAAAAGAAAACTACTCACTATAAATGCAGAATATCTGAAACACGAACTAAAAAAAGAATTTAAAAAAGGAAAAAAAAAAAAAAAAAAGGAAGGTGGAGGTGGGAGAATGGCTTAAAGCCAGGAGTTCAAGACCAAGTGACAGTCCTAGAATCAAGATGACATATACTTTATTTACAATGCCATTCCTCTTCCATTATTAAGACTTGCTGGGTTTTTCTGGTCAATTTATGAAAATCTCACTTCTTTTTCAGTTCCCTGCACTACTTCCCATATCTTCAGTTTTACAATTCATTTATACATAACTATCATAATCTTTCCTAAAGAGCTTTATCATCATATTATTCCATACCTAAGACTTACTGACAGATAGAAACAAACATCTGGACAAATGGGGAGGTTCAAAAATCAATCTTTTGATGAGAAGGGATGGAATCTATGTTTTTCCAATGAGGTTCTCTTCTCCTAATTTTTTATCCCACTTGTACATATAAACTGTTACACATACAGATGAGATAACTATAAGTTTATTTATAATATTTGATTTATTCATTCATATACCCTCACTACTTAAAATAAAAAATATAAAAACATAAATTAACTTAGAAATATTTTTTCTTAATATTTAAAAAAGTTTTAATGCTTCCCAAGCATCTTCTACATCAATGTTTTTCTTATCTTTAGAGCCACTGTCTGTCAGCTAATGAAAGCAGTCACACACATGCCCTCTCTCTAGGAGAATCCATTTCAGAGAGGGAACCTATAGCTAAGCTCTTGGAAAGATCAAGAAGAAAAAATGTGAGCATGTAGCTCAAATGCCTCTGGATTCAGTCTTTTGAGAAAGGCACTTTCTGCCACAGCCCCCTGGGTCTTAATACGTTATTTTAGTCATTATATATATATGTGTTACATTTTGATTGAAAGACCATATGAAGGTCTTGATTTTAATGAGTTCCATCCATGCCTCTCCACCTTACTGTATAGATGATGCTGCAACATGCCTATTTTTTTTAATCCCTCACTTCTTACCCAGTTAGCTGAATTAAATGACTTTGAAGCCTTTTTTTCCAGTAAGAAAATATCCAGAATCCCAAAATGTAAAACCATGTTCCTTTAACCATACCTTCAATTCTGTCAACCTTAGAATGCTCAGAAATAGAATTTTATGTTGTTAATTTCATGTAATCATACCTCAATGCCTGTGAATTTACTTTAGCTATAATAATTCAAACCTAATGTGAATTTATTACACAAGGCTCTATAGCATTAGCTATTTTCTCCTTTTGTAAGGAAAAATGAGGTTATTCTAAGGTGATGGTTATAGAGTGTAATTTTGTTATGATGGAGTGAGATATTCACTCTTCTAATACCCAGCCTGCTCATACATACGTATATACCTCAAACAGAGCTTTTAAGTTGAATTGTGTTATAACTAACTTATGCATAAACTTCCTTCTATCCTAGAAATATGTGGTGTGAATCTATAGTCTATGAAACCATCCATCCACAGGGTGTGGATGGAAGAGCATAGGCTTTTGAATCTGACAGGCCTGAATTAGAAACCAGACTCTGTCGCTTTCTAGTTGTGTGATCTTGAGTAAGTTACTTAACCTCTCTAGGCTCAGGCTCCTCATTGGAAAAGTGGGATAATACTGACTTATCGGGGATGTCGTTTTTACTAGAAAAGCAACCAATAAATTCTGCTTGCTTTATCCAGCTTCCTTTTTCTCTCCATAATTAAAGGCCAAGGAAAAAGTATATGACAAGTATTAATGTCCAATCGAGCATTACAGACAGACTTTCTTCCTACTCTAGAAAAATCTCGTCTTTCATTAAAAACTATAGTTGGATTTAAAACAAAATATACTCAAGTATTCAAACAATATGAAAAATTTAATTTTCTTTAGTTTTTAGCTAAAAGTAACAGCTACTAAGTTATACACAAAAGTCTGAGCAAATATTAAAAGGACTTAAACATCAACACCAATACAGTGCTAAATGCAGTGACACTGAAACGAGATTTCAAAAGAGAGTAATAATAACATAGGCTTCAACACAGAATACAAAATCAAAATAATAGATGAAAGTTAAAATGTCTTTTAATTATATCTGAAAAACTTAAAAAAAACCTACTACATTTTAAAACTCTCCCAAAAAACCTTGCCCCACTATATACTCAAAATTTGTTTGCTTGAGAATGGAGAAGCATGAATCCTATGTACTCAATTTTGATATGAGGACAATTAATGACAATTAAGGCTATGGGGGGGGGAGCAGAAAGAGTGACGGAGGGATGGGGGTGGGGCCTTGGTGTGTGTCACACTTTATGGGGGCAAGACATGATTGCAAGAGGGACTTTACCTAACAATTGCAATCAGTGTAACCTGGCTTATTGTACCCTCAATGAATCCCCAACAATAAAAAATATATATATAAAAAAAATTTGTTTGCTTGACTAGGATTAACAATTTATGTAAGACTGATGTGAACATTTTAATATTTAAAAGACTGCATACCCCATATTTTAATAGGAAAAAACTATTTAAATGATTCAATTTGTATTAAAATTTGAGAATATTCTTTTGTTATTACACTATTCTGTGGCCAGAGATAAACTCTGATCCTGAAAAGATAGCCCTGGCACGTCCATGTCCTTTGCCACCCGCTCTGTGTGGCGCACAGGCCCAGGCAGGCTAGGATTTGGCTCAGAGCTTTGATTGTGTTTTAGGCAGATGCGGGCAGCAGGAGCTGCCTCTCTAGGAACTTCTCCATCCAGGTCCTGCTCAATTAGAAACTTACTCCAACCCAGTTACACAAAGGTATCCGAGAGGAAATGTACTCTTTGCTAACTCCTCTGAGAAATTTCACGTTGTCTCAGTTAAGCTACGGCACAATAAAGAACTATTTTGCTTTAAAATCATGTGTGTTTAGTTGTTCACGTACATGAACTGAATATTCACTACCTACTGCATCACAATCTATTGATTTTAGAGACATCACTTCATTGGTGTCTGTCCTAAAAATCTTTGGCTAATGCTTAAAGGTACCGCTAACAATTTTATTTCAATTTGAGAATTTCAGTACATCAGTGGAGAGAAATTGATGAGCTTACACCAAATTTGGTGGAGAATAGTTTACATATACATGTGGGCATAAACATCCATTTCCCCTCTTAATAGCTTTTCTCAAACCCTATTCTAGTATATGAACTTGTCCTGGTAGTAATTTAAGACTTTGTGAGGATTCCAGGACAGTGAAGCACTGAGGCCAGATCATAGAGAGCAGAGACACAGTGTGAGATTGCTTTCTAGTTTTCTTCTTAAGAACATCTTCTTTCGGGCGGCGCCTGTGGCTCAGTGAGCAGGGCGCCGGCCCCATGTGCCGAGGGTGGTGGGTTCAAGCCCAGCCCCAGCCGAACTGCAACAAAAAAAATAGCCAGGCGTTGTGGCGGGCGCCTGTAGTTCCAGCTACGCGGGAGGCTGAGGCAGGAGAATCGCCTAAGCTCAGGAGTTGGAGGTTGCTGTGAGCTGTGTGAGGCCACGGCACTCTACGGAGGGTGATAAAGTGAAACTCTGTCTCTACAAAAAAAAAAGAACATCTTCTTTCTCTTCCTGAACTAGAGCATCCACCCCCTCTGATCAGAAACAAAGAGGTGGACACCTGATCACCAACCAGGTCAGTCTGATTATTTTTTTCTTAAAACGTTTGAACAGCTGATGGTCAGGTAGTGGTGTGACTAGAGTAACAAGGTCATGTAGGATGAGAGACTGAGACGGCTATTGAGGTCCACGCACGTGAGAAGCATGCAGGGAGAGTCAGTCTGCAGAGAGAAGCTGGACATCGGAGAGGAAACAGGAAAATGTAGGTGAGAAAAGGCAGCCCTCAGGGGTCCTCAAACTGCAGCCCGTAGGCCACATGAGGCGGTGTGATTGTATTTGTTCCCGTTTTGTTTTTTTACTTCAAAATAAGATATGTGCAGTGTGCATAGGAATTTGTTCATAGTTTTTTTTTTTTTTTAAACTATAGTCCGGCCCTCTAACGGTTTGAGGGACAGTGAACTGGCCCCCTGCTTAAAAAGTTTGAGGACGCCTGCAATGTAAAGCTACTTTCTGAAGACTTTAGTTTTCAAATCTAATTCCCCATGGGGCTCAGCTATCTTTCCTCTCTTGAATTCCACAAAGAACTGTTATGTAATCAATCTTCCTTTATTTTAAGTAGCCAGAATGAGTTTATTTCTTGCAATGAAATGAGCCCTGAGGCAGAGTGAAGCCACATTCTGTGAAAAATTCTACCCATCTAACTTCTACAGCAAGGGAATATTTGATAATACTTCTATCTTCTTTGAAATACTTCCATCCAAGATTTGCGTTCATTCTTCTGAGACTACCGACATTTAAACTTAATGTTAATTACAGTGTTGGATTAGATCTATATGGCCTTAGAGAAAGTCAAACCATCATATTTTGTAATTTAATTCCTTTGTAGAAAGTAAGTTGCAAAATTTATGACTCATGTTACATTTGCCCTACTCTTTTCAATGTGAAGATGCTTCATTTTCCTTGATGAAGAACAGTAAGAGTTAAATAGCTTTGCCTTCTTCTTGGCACCTGTTAACATTTACTACCTTTTCCAAGCAATAGGACCATTGTTTTCATGCTGATCTTCTTCTTCCAAACATTGCTAAGTAACCTCTGATGACCTCAATATTTTTGCCAAGCCTCAGTTAATTGGGGACCCAGCAAAGGACCATTCCTGCTATGTAGCTATTTACCTTTCTTTCTTTTTTTTTTTTCTTTTTTTTGTGTGGAGACAGAGTCTCACTTTACTGCCCTCAGTAGAGTGCTGTGGCGTCACAGCTCACAGCAACCTCAAACTCCTGGGCTTAGGCAATTCTCTTGCCTCAGCTCCCGAGTAGCTGGGACTACAGGCGCCTGCCACAATGCCCGGCTATTTTTTTGTTGCAGTTTGGCAGGGTAAGGTATCATTTACCTTTCAATCTAAGGTAAAAGTAAAATAAATTTGGCAGGATAAAAAAGTGTTTCTTTTAAAAAATAGGAGAATGCTGTAGTCCCAGCTGCTGGGGAGGCTGAGGCAGGAGAATTGCGAAAGCCCAAGAGCTGGAGGTTACTGTGAGTCCTGTGACATCATGGCACTCTACCGAGGGTGGTTAAGTGAGACTCTGTCTCTACAAAAAAAAAAAAAAAAAATAGGAGAATGAAAAAATAAGTGATAAAAATAATTGTAGTAAGTAGATGAGTCAGGAACTCACTTTGTGGTAGAATGCCCATGACTGGATAGGTTATGAAGAATGTCTCTAGAGCCAAATGGAATAGCCAAAATTTCTGTCATTATTTGCTTTTTCTTGGCATCTCTAAAAATGTGGTCTTCCACAGCCAAGGTGTGTACTGTTTTTAAAAGTCACAAATTAGGAATGCTTCCAACCTCATCCTGGTGTAATTGTCTTGCTTCAATATAATATGTGAGTTATGCAGTAGATACCTGTTAAATTATTTATTGAAAAGAATAAATCTCTCTTCTAGACTATAAAGACATTTGAGTTGATTGCACTGACGACTGACATGAGCTGAGAGAAATCTCCCACTTGGCAGAGAGCAGTTGGCACCGCTCCTAGAAAACTGAACCCAGATATCAAATACAGCCAGTCCTCTCTTTTTCTTGTTCTGAGCTTAGATCCGCCATTTTCAACTTTATTTTGTTAAAAAAAATAAATTCTTTATGTCTGTAGTGCAGGTGACTCCCTCCCTTTCTAGAAGATTCCTACGGCTTAAATTGGCTATTCTCTAGGGAGGAATTCATACCAGTTGTTGAAAGACAGTGGCCTCTGTTTATAGTTTCTATCATAGCAATAAACAGGTGGTATTCGTGGCTCACATAAAGACAAGTCCTAAGAATCTAGAAATACATCAGCTTTCCTCCTGATCCCAGATGTGGTGAAAAGAGAGAAGTATAGATGATTCATAGCTTTATATGCACATATGCCACAGCATTGTTCATGATCTAGATCATAAATGTTGGAGTCACACCTGCTATGTTACACTGACTTATTTCTCATATGGCTACCATTAGTTGAATGTCTTCTATGTACCAGCACGGTATTGATGGCATTATATATTTACTCACTAAATTTTCACAATAACTCTGCAAGATGCACGTTAGTGTTCCTGTATCATGGAAGAGAAAACTGAGTTTCAAAGATATTAAATGATTAGTACAAGGAGGATTAAATCTGCAATCTAAAGTTCTGCCCTGCATTAATTTTTCCTTAAGTTCCCTAAATTTAACACTGTACTCCCAGACATGCATTTAGGAAAATGAGATACCTATAAAATCATTTGACTTCTTTGATGAAATTATTTTGCAGGTTAATTGCTGCTAATATGCACATTTACCAGAGTTGGAGAAATTGCAATTAAAAACATCAATTTCCTAGTATTCCCAAACTGTTCAATTTCTATGAATTTTACACTTCAGGCTATTTGCACTGGAGATTAAAGTCTTGCTCATTCAGTAAACCGAACAGCTTAAGTTGCGTATAGAAGGGTGTTTAGTTTTTTCCGCCAGGGACAGAATAAATAAAAGTAGTCTGAACTGATTTAGATTATACATAAAGAACTTTACAATAAAGAGCTGTGAGATTTTGGGATTGTACTTTGCATCTTCACTTAGGGACAGACAATCTATTCTGTGAGAGATTTTACCTTTTAAATAGAGGAGCAAAAATAAACTATCATAAAAAGAGTTACCTATACACAGGAAAGAGTGTACAATCAGAAATTTAAAGTTTGTTTTTTTTTTTCTGTAGAACAGAACACAGAGTTAGAAGCGGAAAAATCTGTGATGGGAAATACTATACAACAAACAACTAAGCAATACCTTTGAGATCAAGCTCAAATGTTAATAGTTGTGGGACTATGTTTTTATCTTTTTATTTATTGAGTATATTTTAGTCCTGCTTTGTTCTAAAATGGCCTTGGAGAAAAACTTCAAGATATGACAATATAAAGTAAGGCTAATAAAACAGAAAGAGAAATTCAAGACCAGGGCAAGCAGAGAAATAACACATACGCTAAGTCACCCTAAGAGTTAAAATAACTCTTGTTACAGAATTTAACTCTGAAATTACTGGCAGCCACTTTAAACAAACAGAAAAAGACCATTTTTTCAGAAGAGTTTTAGGTTCAGAGCAAAATTGAGCAGACAGTAGGGAGCTTTCTCATGTACCTCCTCTCCCTACCTGCATAACCTCCCCCACTGCCAACACGGTACGTTTGGTAAAATCGATGAACCTAAACATTATTATCACCTGGAGTCTGCAGTTTACATTAGTTTCACTGTTGGTGTTGTGCATTCTATGAGCTTTGGCAAATGTCAAATGACATGTATTCACCATCTTAGTTTCATGCACAACAGTTCTGTTGCCCTAAAAATCCTCTGTGCTCCATCTATTCATTCCTCCCTTCTAATCCTGGCAACCACTCATCTTTTTTAGCGTCTCCATAGTTTTCTGGCATCCACTTTTCAAAGAGAAACTTGATACTATAAATTCAGAAAATAGAAGACATATAATTTTCTCAAAACACAAAAATTTTCATGGTCCTGAATTCTGTAAGATCCTTATGGGATCAAGATAGACACATCAGATAACATCCACAACAGAATTCCAGAAAGTACAAGTGTAGATTTATTTGACTTTTCTTTTTTCCTTTTTTTTTTTTTTTGAGACAGTCTCACTATGTTACCCTTGGTAGAGTGCCATGGTGTCACAGCTCACAGTAACCTCAAACTCTTGGGCTTAAGCCATTCTCTTGCCTCAGCCTCCCAAGTAGCTGTGACTACAGGTGCCCGCCAGAACGCCCGGCTATGTTGTTGTTGTTGTTGTTGTTGTTGTCATCGTCATTGTTGTTTAAAAGGCCCAGGCCAGGTTCGAACCCACCAGCCCTGGTATATCTGGCCGGCACCCTAACCACTGAGCTACAGGCACCAAGCCAATTTGACTATTTCTTGTAACAAACTCATAAAGCTAAAAGTCCAACTCAAAAGGAGAAGAATTATTCAGGTTCTAAATTGAGTTCCAAAAGACTAACTTTATCAAAGTTTAATGTTTGGGGAATTCTGAGGAATTGGTAGATAATATATACCCTACCTAAGTTGGCTTCCAAAAAAATAACTTTTTTTTAACAAGGATTTTTATAAGCTCTAAAGTTCTGCCTGAATAACTGGTCTTCTGTGTTGTTTTGGGAACTGGTCCATTTTGAGTGCCACAGGGTAGATAGATTATATGAAAGGTGAGAAGCTTAACTAGTACTTCCCCCAGCTGGCAGTGGGATACAAGGGTATTTGAAGCAACTTCAAATTAGTGCAAATACTTTATAAGAGCTCAGTTTAGATTACAGATTCATAACACAACATGCCAGATCTGGCGTAGGCAGGAAAATGTTAATGCAAGTGTTCACAGTTACCTTCCTTGGACATAGAGAAACCTGAAGAGAGAACCACTTAATTCCCAGCAGTAAAACCTTCACTTTAGTTGAGGAGGCAATCAGTTATCTGTTGAATACTTACTACATGTGCTGTTTCTGGGCTAAGGACTTTATGCAATTTACCTCATTTAACTGACTGAGTTATATGTTAAATTCTTGGGCTTAAGCAATTCTCTTGCCTCAGCCTCCCAAGTAGCTGGGACTACAGGCGCCCGCCACAACACCCAGTTGTTTTTTTGTTGTAGTTGTCATTGTTATTTAGTAAGCCTGGGCCGGTTCAACCCTGCCAGCCCCAGTGTATGTGGCCTGCACTCTAACCACTGAGCAATGGGTGCTGAGCCCTATAATGAGAATCACTGGCTAAATGAATTTTGGAAAGTGACTTTCAAAGATAATAAATTTTTTTGTGTGATATCATAGTTAATCTGCAGTCTTCTCTCTGGCAATAGAATACTAAGAATACTAAGTTCACTGGCTTCTTGAGGCCATGACAAAGACAATGCTATTATTCAATTAAAAGTTTTCATTTCCTGGCTCAGCACCTGTGGCTCAAGCGGCTAAAGCGCCAGCCACATACACCTGAGCTGGTGGGTTCGAATCCAGCCCTGGCCTGCCAAACAACAATGATGGCTGCAACCAAAAAAAATTAGCTGGGCATTGTGGTGGACACCTGTAGTCCCAGCTACTTGGCAGGAGAATCGCTCCAGGAATTGGAGGTTGCTGTGAGCTATGATGCCACAGCACTCTACCCAGAGTGATAGCTTGAGTCTCTGTCTCAAAAAAAAAAAAAAAAAACAGTTTTCATTTTCCTCCTCGGCACACTGGAAAATACATTTTCCAGTTTCCCGTGCAGTTAAATGTTGAGAAGGCAGTGGCCACTGGCATGCCACAAATCCCCATGTCTGCTTGCCCGTGCTCTCCTCTCCCTTGTACATGTGGCTACATGAGGCTAACTGCAGGAAGAGAAGAGCCCAGAAGGAGCCCAGATCCCTGAGCAGCCACTTGTAGAAGGTCATTTGGGAGAGCTATCCGACCTGCATGCAACTTGCACTTTTGGAAGAAATTTTTATTGTGTTAAGCTAAAGATGTTGGGAGGGATTCAAAAAATAACTAGTGTTATTACTCCTAGTTTTGTGATACTAAAAATATATTGTCAATATAAGAGAATCTTCCTATTTTTATAAATCAAAACATGAATCAACATTTATTTAAAATTGTATCAGATCCATTTAAAAATCAGACATGATTTTTAAAAGATTGAAAAATGTGAGACTCTTTTAATAACTCTTTTATAATTCCCGAAAATGATTTCTAATGTGTTGGTCAGCCATTCCTGCCAGGGACATTAAAATGGAATCAAAAAGCTATCAAATAAAGTCTTCCATTGTCTTTGGCAGAATTATTTGAAGATGGATAAGAAATATCCATAGTAATAGTTTTTGTTTCTAATTTGTGCTATATTAGACCAAACTACCAATGCTTCCTGTTTGTAAAGAGTATAAAATTTTAAAGATCAATCTTTTAATTTGGTAATTTTTCGTTACATTTTTAACTTTTTCATTTAGACATGTATTTATATTATCAATTTTTGTAACTAAGGAGCTTACTAATACATTTTATTTTTATTATTTATTTTTCTATTATTTCTTGCTTCTTTTGGATAATTTTTTTAAATTTCAGAATATCAAGGGGGTTCAGATGTTTTTGGTGGCATGAAACACCTTTGTAATGCTTGAGTCACAGCTGTAAGTGTGCCGATTCCCCACATAGCGTCCGTGGTGCCCATTATGTCGGTCCTTGTCCTCGCCCTCCTCCCCTTGCCTCCCCTGGTTGCTTTACCTTCCTCTGTGCACATGGGCGCTCACCGATGAGTTTAGTAGTGAGTGCGCATAGGTTTTGTTTTTCTATTCTTTTGAAATTTCACTTAGGAGAATAGTCTTCAGTTCTATCCAAATTGTTGTGAAAGGCATTAATTTGTCCTTTTATGGCTGAGTAGTACCCCATGGTGTATATACATATATATATATATGTCACATTTTGTTAATCCTTATTAATTTATGGATACTTGAGTTGATTTCATATCTTTGCAGTTGTGAGTGGATTTCTCAAAAAACTAAAAGTAAACCTATCATTTAATCCAGCAATCTGATTTCTGGGTATCTACCCAAAGGAAAAGAAGTCATTTTATCAAAAAGACATCTGCCCTCAAATGGTTATTCCAATAGATTTTAAATGGCTACTTGGTCTACTTATACACATAATCATATTGTCATCAGATAAAAGGAATTTGACCTCTTGCATTATATAAAAACATTTATATATTTTCTTCTGTCTAATTGCATCAAATAATATTTTCAGAATATTCTAAAATTAAAACAATGATATAAGCACCCTCTTCTCATTCCTGGCATTAACAAGAATTCTCCCAGATTATATTACATAGTATCTAAATAGAATCCATCCCTATTCTATAATAAGATTTTTTTAAAAGTCAGGACTCAACAGCACTGACTGTAGGGGTCTGCAGCACCCTCAGGAGGTCTTCTTAGGTTTAATTAAACCTTCAGACTCACAAGACTATCACAGCCACATCTGGCACCTGATTACACAGAAGGATATAGGACGGGGGCATGGTTTGCCAGTTATAGTAGCACATGGCCAGCTCGTCGTCCGTGGAACCCCTTACACAGTACAGCTCAGGAGCAAGACATAACCCACTCTACACAGGTATAAGCTGTCCCGGCTTAACAGACTTGTGCCCGTCCAGAGGATCTCTTCTGACAATCTCATGAGTACAGTGTCCAGAGTCCCTTCAGGGCTATGCCCATGGGAGACATGGTACACAGGAGGTCCAATGCTATATGGTTTGCTACCAGGTATATTTGGTTCTCCCTGTCTAAATGCAGTTTGCCAATCCAGGGCCATTTTTTACCAGCAAGAAGGTAGTTCTCATACCACCTTATCAGGTTGTCAGGGGAGTGAAGCTAGAAAGTTAACCTAAGATTAAATTCTCATGCAGATGGGGGAAAAAGAATTTCAACTTTTTACACTTACAGGGGCTTTCTGTCAATTTGAGTGTAAAGTTTCCTTTAATATCTTCCTAGATTATACTTGCTATCATTTACTTAGGACTTTTGCATTGATATTTGTATCTGAGATGAACTGTGTATGTTTGACAGGTATGAGTTGGCTTTTCTCTCCATCCCAGGTTTAGATACTGGTGGTTTCCTTTTTTTTTGATATTTTAGAAGAGTTTAAATAGTATTGAAAGTATCTCTTCTTCGAAGGATTTAAAGTTCTTTGACAATGTTACCATTTTATTTCAAGATTATTAATTAAAATTTTCTATTTCCCTTGAGATCATTTTTGATATCCTAAACTCATTTTGTTTTTATATCTAATTTATATCGTCCCATTTTTTCCATATTTGCATATTTGTTCAAGTACTTTCTCTTGCTAGATAAGCTAGTGTTTTGATAAACATTTTAATAGTTTTTCCCTCAAGAATCAGTTCTTTAGTGAGTTCTCCTCTCTAGTAAAGCTCAAATTGTAAATGCAATTTACAATTATATTGCTTTCTGTTGCCTAATTTATTAATTTCTACCTTTATTGTTGTTGATTCCTTCTTTTTGATTTAGTTTATTTTGTGGTTTCTCTTCCCAATTCCTCATGTTGAACACTTAATAACTGTCTTTCTTTTGTTTAGTAATGTAAATATTGAAGCTATAATTTTCCTTTTAATTCAGTTGTAGCCATACATAGATAGATAGCTATATATGTTTTTTTTTAATCATTAATTTCTAGATACACTGCCATTCAGTTATTGCTAAGTTTTTGATTTGAGCACTGAATCTAATCTTTTCTCACCAACGTAAGTACTTTGCTTTTACAGGCAGTTATTTCCTTTTTTTCTCTGGGATCATTTTCATTAGCTTATAAACCTGCTTAAATATCTCTCTTCTTAAGAAAAAAAAAATCACTCCCTGAATCTCACATCTCTCTGCTCTCTTTTAGCAAAACTTCTAAAAAACTGTCAGTACTTGGTCTCCATTTCCTCACTTCTCTTTCCCTTTTCAATACAGTAGAATCAGGATTTCATCCTCATCACTCCACTAAAACGATTCCTAACAAGATTGTCAGTGATGCGGGATTGCTTCCTAGTCCCTATCTGACTTAACCCTCAGCAGCACTTGGCACAGCTGATCATTCTCAGATCCATCTTGAAATCGTTTCTACCCTTGGCTTCTAGGACAATATACTCTCCCCAGTTTCCTATTACACACCTATACCTTCTTCTCAGGCTCCTTTTCAGGTTCTCCTCCCTATAAGATTTAAGCATCAGTCCTCCTAATTACACTTCTTCCCTCCATTCTCTTCATTCTATTTACAGTCACTCGCCCTTTTCCAGTCTCAGGGACCTGACTACTACTGTGACTGCCAAATTTATCTCCTGGGCCCTAAACTCTCCTCCGAGCTGCAGAGTTGGACTTCATTCTGCCTGTCTGACTTCCCACCTGAATGTGTACAGACATCTCATACTTGTCTGTGACGGAGACTGTTAGCTGCTCTCCAAATTCTGCTCTCCCAGTCTTCTGCAGTGACAGAAATGAGGTTGGACACATGGTTAGGCTACATTTTCCTTTCTCTCCTGTAACTGGGTGTGACCATCTATGTGATTTATATCTTTCCAGTGAAAGTGAGTAGCAGTTATAGGAGCTATTTCTTGGCTCTGGTCTTTATGAAAACAGATGCACCTCCCTCATACCTTCTCTTCCTCCCTCCTGCTGGTGACCATGAGAGGGACTGTGAGGGTAGGAGTGTCACTGTCAGCCTAGGACCGGAATGACTGATGAAACAGAGCTGCCCACCAACCTGACACACTCACCTGCCTGTAACATAATAAACAAATAAATATGGTGTAAAAGCCATTATATTTTTGAGTGTCCGTGTGATAGTATTTTAACACTTTACCTTAATTCACATAGAAATTTGGTACCAGAAGGGATGATATCTTAACAAAAACATATGTTTTCTTAATAGGCAAATGTGTAGTTAGGAAGATAGGCAGGAGGAGGGAATAAAGAGTTCAATTTTTACTCTGCATGTGATGGGAAGTCATTGGAGGAACAACATGATCGGACTGTGATTTTATAAGGTTTAACTACAGTCACTGTGTGTAGGCTGGCATGCTGATGCAGCTTATGCTATTTCATAAAGTAATTACCTATAATAACTTGGAAGACATATGCATATCCAGATTAAAGGAATATAGTTGTAAAAACTGAGGATGTTAGTGTATTTCACTGCTCCCTGTTTCTTTTAGGAAGGAATCATAAGAAAGAGATCTCTGTAATCATAGATGGAAGGAAATGAGAATGCCCTCAGGGGATTCTCATTTGGGGGCTTCCAGGATTGAAAAAGACCCCTGCTTTTATATCCCAAACATTAATACAAATAAAGGGATCCAAGCCTTGTCTGAGCAAGGGTATTGCCTTCCCAAAGAACCCTGTTATTTTAGCTAGCCTCAAGGTGGCCTCCATTAAGATGACAGAGTAAAGTCTCAATACCAGGAAGCAAAGAAAGAAAGCAGACTTAAGAACTAGGACTAGAAAAGACTTTGGTGGTTGTTATCTTCACAAGGAACTGACTGGAAGCAATTAGAGTAGAAGTCTATTAAGGTTTTAAGGAAATCTAGTTGCCACAGAAACCATGAGTCTGGCCTGCAAATGTCTGTCTTAGCTCCTTAAGGCAACATTTGCCCTTCAAATTTTTACTAGTAGAAAAAGGGTTGTAAATCATGTACCACCCCCGAGGAAGGGATATGCTCTAATAGTCGCTTGTGCTGTGCCAGCGAAAGATTATGAACAAGGTAGTCCTCTAAGAGAAGAAGGGTGACCTCACCAGCACTAATCACTGTATTTCCTATACCTCCCGCCACAGCAGAGGTTTCCAAAAATCCTTACCCAGCTAGGAGTCAAAACTGCCGTGAAGCACCTATGTATATCCTTTTCTAAACAGTTTTTAAAACAAAAATCCTGTGCCTGTGTCATCACTGCACATGGGGTTGGAGGTGCAATAGCTTGTTCAAGAGTTTGTATGACAGCAACTACAAAACTGATTTCAGAACTTGACAGAGAAAACACATCCTGCTGCGCCCTTTGCCTGGGCACCGCCACCCCACGTCCTTATACAACTCTGTTCCTTACTTCACCCAGTCTCTGCGCAAATGCTATCTCCCCAGAGGTGACCAAACCACTTTACCTAAAAAAATCACAACCTCCATCACTTTCTACAACTTTAACCTCCCTCTATTTTCTCTTCATACCTTTTCCCTCTCTGTGTGTCCCTTACTTGCCCCCCCACTGGAATGTAAACCCTTACAGCGCAAAATTTTGCCCTGTTCTGAGCTGAAATTTCAGTACCTAGAAATGGCCAATATATTATAAACTGTCAACAAATATTTATGTGTGTGTATGAGACTCATTTGCTCTCTAAGAGCTTCTGATTTCAAAATGTTTGAAGTTGCGTGTATTCGGTTTTATTTTGTTATTTCTCTGTATCACATTGCGTTTGGGGATAGATGATTATTTCTGCATGAGAAAACTGAGATGTGTACTTGCAAGGTGTCATTACATGGTATGAAACCTAACCAAAAGTTTGTCTTCCTGTAGTAATAAAGCAAGCTGTTTTGATCTTATTCTTGCTTGTATGTTTTTAAGACTGAGATAGTCATATGTCACTCCTGCAGTAATTTTATCTCTCCTTTGGAATGATCACTGGTGGTCATCATTGCAACACAATAACCAGTTAGACTTTGGAAATCCTTTAGAGTTTCCTCATTCCGTGATCTAACAAAGACCAATAGAATTAGCAACAGCTTACTCAAGGGAGAAACTAAAGTTCACCAAGCAGAATTCAACCCAATCCCATCCAATCTATTTAATCTTTGCTGAATGTAAGCCTTGTGCCAGGCATTGTGCTGAACATAAGGGATATAGTGACAAAACAGGCACTACTCTTATCCTGTTAGTCCTTCGACTAGTGTCCCCAGGGACCCAGAGAGGTAGTGAAGCAATTATAACACAATGCACTAAGAGCTATTCTAGAGTATGCACAGTGTTATCAAAGCCTGCCACAGGAATCTCAGCCAAGCAAAAACTCAAAAAGGGCTTCCTGGGTAAGTGTCAACTAAGTTTAGACCCAAAGTTAAGTGGAGATTATCTAAATGAAAAAGGAAGATGAAGTGTTTCTAGGCCAAAAAAAAAAAAAAAAAACGGAAAAAAAAGAAAAGAGGAATGCAGATGGGCCATTACAGTTTTGCTACAGATATTCATCCTGTTTTCACCTGTCACTCTTCATCCTTTCCTTCTCTCTCCAGTTTTATAGCTTGTGGGTTAGCCCCTTTCTCCCTAATCATCTATTGCTCTGGTGGGTCTTGTTTGCAAGTCCAACCCAGGAACCAATAAACAAACAATCAAAAAACAGCAAAGGAGTAACCACTGGAGCCTGGAACCAAGCCTACATTACACTTACAAAAATTTGATTTTCTGCAGAAAAAATATTGTGACTCCTACATTTTTGGACTTCATTAGAAGGATCTGAAATGGATGACACCAAGCTGTTTGCCTAAAATAATGTCCCAGGCCTGAATTGGCATGGATGTTTCTTGAGATTAAAATAGAAACTTGTTTTGCTAACAGAAAATAACTTAGAAATCAAAGAGTCATTTAAGTTGAAACCATTATTTTTTCTTTTCTTGCAGAAAATTCCTGTTTTTACACTGAGAGAGAGAGGATAGCAAGGTTACCCTGCCACAGAACTTTCCATTAAAACTTTGAAGTTGTAGAGACCTCGAAAAAGAAAATAAAAGCGGCGGTGGGGGAGGGTGTAATGTAGTAAATGCATTCAACAAACATTATGAGTACCAACTATGTGCCAGGCACCATGTAGGCAGACACAAAGACAATTGCTCTTGCAGAGCTAGCATTCTGGCAGAAAGAAAACACAAACAAGAAATAAGCAAACACCATGGTAAAATAGAAGATGAGCAGTATGGAGATAAGACGAAGTGGAACAGGGCAGGGGGCAGGAGGAGTGGGTAAGCTGCAATTTTAAATAGGGTCATGATAGTCCTCAATGAGGAGGTGAACGTGTAGGTATCTGGATCCAGCCAGTCACTGACCCGAAGGTGGGGCATGCCTGCAGCCATGGACTGAGGGAAGAGAGAATAGGAGAGATGTCAGATAACTGTACAGGGCAGTCATTCAGGGTGGGGTTTCAGAAGAGGGTTGATTTGATCAGACTTATGTTTTAATGTGTATTTTAAGACAATCTTGTGTTTTCATTTGAACACAGACCTTTTTAGTACAATGCTTTTTACTCTGCAACAACAGAGCAATGATGACTTAAAATGGTTTCTAAATGATCCCCACATCAACCACAAGACTATTAAGCAGTAACAGCCCTCCCTCTCTTGAGGCCACTTGGCCCTAGAGGGGCAGCTCTATCCTAATGTGCTCAGAGCCGTGCTGGCGGCGGTACAAATAGTCTGCACGTTTCTTCTTCAAAACTCAACTGGAGAGCCAAACGTTTCTTTCGTTTGGTTACAAAATAAAAAAAAAATATGCCTTTGCCAACTCCGCGGGAGAAGCAAACTCCCTGAGTTTGCCTTTGCTAATTTGTCCAAGTCGTGCTGTGGTTTCAGTAAGACACCGCTCAGCTCCGGTCCCACAAACCTCCCCGGTCTCGGGCTTCTCCGCCCTCCGGTGAAAGCAGCGGCTCGCCCGCGCGGTCGCCACCTGTTGGGGCGGAACTCGCGGAGCCCGCACCTACGCCCGGGGCTCTTTTCCTGCCCGGCGAGCCCTTTCCTGCTGAGCACCCTGCTTTTCCTCTCCCAGGCCGGGCTTGCGACTTTTCTCCTAGCCTGGAGGCTCCTCCAGAGAGGCCGCCTTCCCGCGGAGCCCTGAGTTGCCTGCCCCGGCGGGCCCCCGGGAGGAGCCGACCGCGCTCGCCCCGCGCCCAGGGCTGCTAGGGCGGCGAGCCGGGCGCACGCGCGCCCCTCACCCCGCCCCCCCCACGTCCCCGCGGGCGGCGCGGCTCCCCCCGCAGCGCCTCCCGTCGTGGGGAGGGAGCAGCCGTAGGGGGCTCCAGGCGCGGCGCCGCAGACCTGCTCCGGCTGCGCGTCTCGCCGCTGCCCTCAGGGAGTGGCGGCAGTAGCCGGGGCGGCGGCAGCGGCGAGGGGACTCGCAGCTCCTCCGGGGAGCCGAGGCGGCGGGCGCGCCTCCCCTCTGCGCCCACCACTCCAACCTGATCCCGCGCACAGCAGCGCTGCCCGGCGGGACTCGCTGCCCAGACATGGATTTTCTCCTGGCTCTGGTGCTGGTGTCCTCGCTCTACCTGCAGGCGGCCGCCGAGTTCGACGGGAGGTGAGTCCAGCCCCCGGGCGCACTCTCCTCGTTCCCGCGCTAGTTTCACTCTCCGCGGGGTTAAGCGGTCACGGAGGCGGCTCCTCTCTCCAGGAGCTGGGCCACCGCACAGCCGTGGCGACAGGACAGCCGTCGAGTCGCCCTGAGCGGCTGCCCGAACCCAGGGGCGTGCCCTCTGCCAGCCCGGGAACCCGGCCGCGCCTTCCCGAAGGCGGCTCGGCGGCGGGGCAGCCGCCCGCCCCGACTTGGACTAGGGGAGAGGACGGGCTCGAACCCCAGACGCCAGCTCTGAGGGCGCCGGGTAGCTGCCCAAAGCGAGGGGTCGCGCAGAACACCCCTTGGCGGGGAAACTGCGCTTGGTGCAGAGAGCTGTTCGGTGGGGGAAACTTCCAGGCTACGGGGCGAGACCCCGGCTGGGAGCTGTCAGGCCGGCTAGACCCAGGGTGGGCGGCGAGGGCGCTGTCGGGGAGACCCGTTTGCCTCCCGACCCATCTTTCTCCTGGGAGAGGGGCGCTGAGAGACAGGGAGGAGGGAGAGGGGACGCGCGGGGCGCCGCTCCTCAGACCCGACTGCCGCGTGCTCTGACAGGTTCGGACCACCCCGGGCTGCGTCTCCGCTGTCACTCAGCGAGGCCGCCGGCCGCCGCGCGGGGCGCCCTGTCCCCCGCCTGCGGGTCTGCTCCGGTGTGCGCTTGAGTGACAGAGTGTATCTGTTGTGAGGGCGCGCTCGGTCGCCCCACCTCCTCACGATTACAGACCGGATTCGCCCGGCGTGCACAGGGCTGCTGCTGCTGGGAGGTTTCACTCCGGGGTCACACCGCCAGCCGGTCGCCCTCCTTCGGCTACCCCCACCCTCCGTGTATGCCCTCGCGCGGCCCCCGGGAGAGACGCCGCGCCTGTTTTACCTGCAGTCCCGGAACGAATCAATTCCACGACTGAGTGGCTTTCTTGTACCTGGAGGGGGACAGAGGGGAACCAGGGGAGCGCCCAGGAAAAGCGCCACTGCTTGTTTACTACTTGGGTGGGGGTGGGAGGGAAATAGAAAGTTCGGGGTTATTTTGTACTTTGGGCCTGGGGGTACAAAAGACAGGTAAAGGAAAAGCAGAATCGAAAAGATCAGGAATGTTTAAGAAAATGTGAGTAGCAGCCAGAGGCTAGACTTTGACATTTTTTTTCCTTCCAAGCCCTGAAGCCAGAGACCTTTCACTTTAATTTTGCTTTCATCAATAAAAGCAGTTGTTTGTCCCCACTTGGGTATGTTGTGTATTTCTTGTACACACATTTGCAACAAGAAATGTATCACGTGATATGCATGTAATTTTAATGTAGCTTTAAAGGGTGTCTAAAACCGCCAGTTAAAATGTCGGTTTAGGTGTGATTCTAAAGTGTAATCTGGTAGATTGAAACCGCTTACTTTTTTTAGTCGTTATTTACATTAGGGAGGAAAAGAACATGGATTTTTGATTCAGGCAAGTTTCAGACCACAAGGACACTTGAGATGTCAGCTACACTTTATCATTTAGACTTCTTTTTCTTACCACATTTCTTTTCTTGGGACTGTTTTTGTACCCAAGTTATAACTCAGAAAAAGCTGTTTTCATTTGGTTTTGGAAGACCTGCCTCTTCCTGCCCTTTCTCCCCATCCATGAAGCAGAAATTTTTGTCTGCTCTGAGGTATCTTATTTAATACTTTTCATTTTACGATTCATCAGTCAAAACTGTTTTCCTCCAGTAACAGGTGTGAGTTTTTGAGGAATCTGTTTTATGTCAAGCTTCAGAAACTATCCTGTGAGTGGCAGTCTTGAGAATTTTGGGTTTTAGCTGGTACTATTTCTAGTTAAGAAATGATCTCTCCTTTTCCCCCTACCTTTGTGTAGGAAAGAGGTGTTATTATCTTTGGGGGAGGTGTTTAACTGTCTGAAATTTGAAATTAGATCATAGCAGGACTATTTCTGTGAAGGTGTTTTATCCTTAAAATTCTGCAGGCATAAAGGAGTTTGTAGAAAATTGTTGGGTGTGGTTTAACTTTTTTTTTTTCTAAAATAATAACTGAGGTAATTATTTTTAATCTCAAGAGTGTATTTATTTATTTTGAATCTTTCTGTTTGGTAGGTGGCCCAGGCAAATAGTGTCATCGATTGGCCTGTGTCGTTATGGTGGGAGGATTGACTGCTGCTGGGGCTGGGCTCTCCAGTCCTGGGGACAGTGTCAGCGTAAGTATCACATCTGGGACTTCAGTTCCTTGTGAGGTAGGACTTCCACCTTGGTTCAAGGCTTTGCTCCATGCACCAGGGCTCATTACTGAGCAAGGCTTGGCCTCACCTGACTTGGGAGTGTTCAAATATATTCCAACTCCTTTTTCTGCCCCTCTCCCATCAGAGCCACCTATATTAAGGTGCCAGCTTTGTTTTTCACAAAGAGCCTCTTAAAATGCTCATTTTATCATTTGTCCCCAATATCTCCAGCTCCTTCCTGTTTTCTCAACAAGTTTATTCCTTTCTTTGCTCCAGGGTCTGAGATGGGGTAAGATAATGAGTCTAGACTGTATTTACACAAAATAAACTCTGAACCTTATAGTACTTACATAATCCTCCTCATAGCTCTTGCTTAAAGTGGCCTATTTGTAAATTTTTTTAGAATTAAGGTTGTACTGATGGTCTTCTAAATGGACCACCCAGTATAATCAAATAAAACCTCTAAAAAAAACCCATTATTTTTAAGTTCTATGAGTAATCAACCTCATCTAAGTGCCAAATCAGAACACTGATTTTTACTTTTTCTGTGATCACAAATGGATATTTTGATGGTAAAATTTAGAGCTACATCACAAAAACTTGAACGACTTAGTAAATTTGTTCCCAGCAATTTATCTGAATCTTAAAATTTTATCCCACTCCTCCTGAAATGAAAGTCCCCAAATGATCAAGTAAATATCTGGGGCATCTTTACAGTGCTAGGTGGTTATGCTAAGATGATGAAAGTAAGTTAGGGTCTACAATGGAATAGTATGTTTAGTTGCTAATGGAGGAGGGACTAAGAGCTAAAAGGAAGGGCCGTTAAGAAGCCTAGAACTGGCAGAAAAGTAGCTGCTGAGGACTGGATTGACAGTATAAAGAGTCAAATTAAAGAGTTTGACATAGTTAAATTCAAGTTCAGGATAGTTAGGCATTCCCACAGCTGTTTTAATTTTGGAGACTGCTTGTAATTTTTTTTTCCTTAACTTTGTACAGAAAGGAGAGTGACAGTGACAGGTTGACTCTACTTGCACATACAAGCTACCATCTCTGGTAGGAATAGAAAGGTGAATGTTTACCTGGTATATGCAAGCCACTGGGCGAGAACTTTAATGTGTGCCCAGTGCCCCAGCCCCACCCAGGACAAGACTGCATTGGCAGACTGCCCTAAGCTATAGCTTTCTGGGAGACGCTGGGGTGTTTACTGGGAGTTTCCAGTAAAAGAAAGAAATTGGCAAAGCTTCTGTGCCCCCACTACATAATCTGTTCAACATTATTTTTAAGGGAAGATAGTCAAAAAGAAGAGCGATGCATGGTAGAATTTAGTCTTCTGCCAGTTACACCACAGCTTCAGAAGTATTTGCACAGCTGGAGGCTGCAGGTATGGAATTTGAGAAACGATCAGATCCTCATAATCAAAGGCTGAAGAGAAGACCCTTCTCCGGTCCTAATATACACATGCACCACCATTTGAATGAAAAATGGATAGTTTATTTGCAGAAATGGAGATAGCTTCCTCCTTCTTTGCTGCTTTAACTTGCAGGAAACTTCTAAATTGAAAGTGAAGTGCTTTGATGTGTGCCCAGTCCCCCCAGCCCCACCCAGGACAAGACTGCATTGGCAGACTGCCCTAAGCAGCAGGGGAGTGCACCTTCCCTAAAGGCAGAGGCTTAGGGGCACATACGCTCTCTGCCAGGTATGCTAAAAGAATTCCAAGGAGAAAAAACTCCTCCAAGCTCTGAGAGGTTCATCAACTGTGGAATTCCCCAGGAAGCACCTCTAAGAGCTGTTCTGTTTTTCTGTACCATGTAATTAAATTTTCTGTAATGTGCACCTGCTTAGGTGATTCTGAATTTGAGTGCAGCAGCCTTACAAAACTTAAACATGCAAGAGACTTCCTAGTGTTTTATTATACTTTCTGCACAGTAGCTTTCCTAGGAGATATGAAACACTATTTTAAAAGAATTTCGTGTACCTTTATTTTGTTTCCAAAATAATGCAAAGTGGTCAAATATAGTATTCATTAGTATTTGTCTTTTCTGTGTTGTATTGCCAGTAGTATTCTTCAAGTATCTGAGAAAACTACAACATAGCATGAGTTAATTATTGAAAAATGTATAAAATGATTTGGCACATTAATTGTAATGTGAAAGATTGAACAAATCACAGTTTATCTTAGATTTGGTGATAGTTTGAAAGGCAGCGTGCTGTAGGGGAACATGAACTCTAGAGTTACGCTGCCTAGGTTTAAATTCTAGTTCCACTTCTTGTTAGCTGTGTGACCTTAGGCGAGTTATTCAACCTCTGGGTATTTTATTTTCATCATCTCAAAAGCACATCTAAACTAATACGTACTGCAAAGGACCATAACGAGGTTTAAATGAGTTGTAATTTGGAAAGCACTTAAAACTGTTCCTAGTGCACAGTAAATACATAGTACTACATATGTGTTGTAAAATTAAAAAGTGTAAAGGAATACTGCTACTGGAACAATGTAGGGGGTGGGACATATCTGTTCTATCAGAGTCTTTGTTCATGGGGCATGAGATATATATATATATATATATATACTTTTTATATTTACACTGCCAAAATTAAGAATGATTCTGAGCCTCTCTGTTGCAATAAAATAATTTTCCTTTCAATTAAAAAAGGCTAAATGATTCTTTACCATCAAAAGTGAAGATGGCAGGTTATAAAGTTCAAAGATGGATGTTCCCTTCTGTGTTTTACTTTTCCAGAATCTTAGATGGTCCAAATGTCCCTTGTCAGTTCAGAGCTCTGCCTGTCATTGTTTTGATATAAACAGGTAGAGGAATGTGGGGGCAAGAGGTCAGCTGAAAGGGGGCAGAACAGCACCAAAAAGAGGCTTGTGGGGTCGCATGAAGTAGCTCTGAAAAGCTTTGATTATTTTTTAAAGAAAGCCTTTATAAAATTAAAAGCTTTGTTACTACATTTATTCAAAGAAAATGCCTTGCTGTTTTTTGACAATTAAATCTAGTAGGAGATTACCTATAAAGATTTCAAAAAACTTAAAGGAAACTTCATGTGAAAAATGTTTTTGCCTTAGCAACCCTTAGATAATCATACAGTTCTTTCCCATGAGGAGCTTTTTTCCTTCCTTATTAAAAGTGGCCTGGTTCTCTTTCTGAATGATTCCCTGTGGCATTTTCCTTCAAAACAGCACAGCGAAACAAAACCAACTATTCCCACATATGTATAGAACTTCTCAATTTATCCCTCGGAAGGTGTGTGTGTACCTGGGAGGAGGTTACTACCCTCATGTTCTTTATTATGGAGGGATCATATGCCTTAGTGCGGTGACACTGGTGAGTGTCTGTTCCATGTCATTAAGCATTTGTGGGATGTTTAGACAATATTCACAGGAGTCACATATACACACCTACGCAAAACATGCTGCATCCCACTGTCACTTCTTTCCAGGGACTTGTTTGGAGAGACTGACTAACATTGCAGAATGCTAGAGTTGCTAACCTTCCCTTTCTGGCTCACTATGTCTAGCCACGAAGCCACATTCACCAGGAGACTGCCTGTCCTTCCCTCTGGCTCTAAGGAAGGAAGGATCAGGGATACTGTCTGAATGGGCAGAGAAGCTGTCCTTCTGCTTCCTGCCTGTACCACCCAGCATTTGGTCCCAGCATTCTTGCCCTGCTGGGGAAAGCATGACCCATTCCAGAATTTGGCAGCTTGTGTCTTCGTAGTTTTTTTGTAGGTTATCCACTTGGCTTCTTTGTATTCTTTGATTCTGTGTTTTGTGTTCTTGACTCTTAAGCAGCTCTCTAGCATACTAAAAATTCAAAGTTTCATTTTCATGGGCTTTATTGATTATTGATGAGGCTTTTTATTGTCAGGTGAAATTTTTTTAGTATGTTCACACACTGTTGGGTACATATTATAGCACATGGCACCTTAATCAGAGATTACCACAGAATCTTTCCATTTATTACTTTGTAATCAGTTCCTTTAGTGTCATCTTAATGGCATATTTCACTTTAATTAGCATTTCTCTATGACCAAGTGGAAACCTCAGTAATAAAGATTTTTTCAGGTTTTATATACTTCATTTTAAAAAGCTGTGTATGCCATGGAGATAATTCTTAATTAAAAGCACTAGATAATTTGGGATAACTGAGTTCAAGTCCTAACTTTTGTATGTGATTGACTAACATTTCTTAGCTGCCATTTTCTTATTTTACAGGCAGATTTCCAAGGTACATTGATTGAAGTTTTAAATTCCATCTGAAAACTTCCTTAATATAGAAAAGAATATATAGGATCTAGATACTATATTCATGTGTGGTTGTCTTTTTGTTTACTGGGAGATTTGGTTATATATGTGGCTTAAGACAATAGCGTTTTTGTTGAAAGCACATTTTATAAATGTGTGTGTGTGTGTGTGTGTAGAAAAACTCCAAGTACAACTAGTTCCAAGTTTTAACAACGCTATTCAGTTTCTGAGTTCTTTGGCTGTGACTGAGCAATTTGTGGTTTCTGAAGGAAATGATGTGAATTAGGATGGTTTTATATAATTTATCCTTAAGACCAGGGAAAATGCAAATGTTTTGTTATGTGTCTGCTGGAGATTTTGAAAAGACATAAACCTTATACCTAGAGCTTGACTTTGCTATATTCTGAACTTCATTTTTCTGTCTGCGTCTTCTGTGTAAAGTAAAAATTTTGGATTCTTATCATCTTTAGATGAACTTCTAGGTTAGTGAAATGTAAAGAGAGATAATATTAGTAATTAATTCTGAAAGCACTTTGGAGTTGCCACATAACTTCTTATTGGTAATATATATTACTGGCTGATGATTATGAACATTGGAAACAATGGTGAAAAAATTTGTTTAATTTTTTTCTGCATTTCACATGAAAAGGCTATTAGTTTAAGCAGATAATTTTGACTCAGTAATTGAAATATTTATTTATTTTTTGAGACAGAGTCTGTTGCTCTTGGTAGAGTGCCAGGGTGTCATAGCTCACAGCAACCTCAAACTCTTGGGCTCAAGTGATCCTTTTGCCTCAGTTTTTCATTTTTCATTTTTTTTTAGTAGAGATGGGGTCTCACTTTTGCTCAGACTGGTCTTGAACTCATGAGCTCAAGCAATGTACCTGCCTTGGCCTCCCAGAGTGCTAGGGTTATAGGTGTGAGCCACTGTTCCCAGCCCTTGATTTAGTAAATGAAATATTTAAATTTCACTTCTTGTATGTGGGTTCAGAAACTCAGTCACATAAACAGAACACACTGGTTATTGACCCCCTGTCCAAAGTCAAATTTAGATAGGTTATACCTTTCTTTGATTTTGGAGACTGTCCATAGCATAATCAAGAGCGAATTAGAAATATAGGAAGCTGTTTTGAAGTGCTGTACATAGTGCTTTCCACACATGTTATTCCTAGTGAATGCCTTTCCATTTGTTGTCTACAAGTTTTATGGCAACTTCCATTGAACACAAATTAGCATTTTATACATAAAGCAATTTTTTTGATACTTGTACAATCATATGCACCCCAGGAGTAACTGGGAGACTTGAGGCATGTGTGTGTCATCTGGTCAGAGCCATATGGACGATCACTAGCAGGGTTTGGGGACCGGCTTAATGGGACTGAGCGCACTTCATTGTCCTAAATCTGTTAGGTCCCTGCCCAGATTTTGAGGTGAGAATGCACAATCTGGTGTTCTCTTTTTCTCTCTCTCTAAGGTAGGAATAAAAGCAAAGCAGTGAATAATTTTACGATTACTTTCAGCACTAAACCTGAATCCCCAAATCCTTAGGAAGTGAAGTTTTGATGAAGGTTATTAGCTGCCACTTTCCTTGAAGCGTTGTTTAAGAACACCATGTACTTTGTTTAACTTCAAGTGGTCTTGGAATGTAGATTTCAAACTAAAATCTTGTTGAAGAAGCTTGACCTTTTCAAACAGGTAATTTCTGAGTATGCATGGTCTTCAAAGTAAGTTTCAGAGAAATTACCTTGTTCTTTCATGCTCTTCCCCAAATACAACTGATCTTTATATAATGCTATTAAGATCTACTGATTACCTGAGATCCCTTCATGAAGTTAATCTGGGTAGGTCTTAACCTTTATGGATTAGATGTTTTAATACTGCTGATGTGGGAATGCACACCAAGTACAGGGAAGCTGTCTCCTTTCTGCAAGTCCATCAGCTGGATCTGTCCTCAGACACCTGCTGCAGAGATGGCTGCTTGGAAGTACACACATGCGTATACCTTGGGACAAAGAGGCATTTCTGGTCCCAGAAACAACACTGTGTTTGCTACCTGGAAACTTTGATAAGTTTTCAAAAACACAGGCATGCTTTTTCATCCTCCCCTCCTGTAACAAGTGTAAGGTCCAGCATTTCTTCTTGGTGCTTTTTATCCGAAGAATTCATGGTTTATGTATGCATTTTGAGACAGTTGAAACCACTGAGTGCTTTTAAGGTGATAATTAGTGATATTAAGTGATTGGCACTATATCCTTCAGTGAATAAGGAGGATGTTTATCACAGGGCTGGGCCTTCATCATTGGGGGCAGCTGAAAGGGCTGGAGAGAAGGGTTCTGAGGGCCTCACCCTCATTACATTACTTACTCTCAAGGCCATGAACACTTTTGTCCCTTTCCCATTTTGTGCAGGTTTTTAAATTTTTCCAACCAATATTTTTTAAATGTTAGTTTGTTTTTAAGAGAAATACCCCTCCTCAGAGCAACAAGTATTGTCAGTTTTCTTGTGTGCTTTTCAGAAATATTTTACATACTTATGACTAAATTTCTATATATCTCCCCCACCTACCTATTGTATACAAGTAAAAACATACTGTATACATTATACATTGCCCTTCCCTTTGCTTCTTTTTCTTTTTTTTTTTTTTTTGGTTTTTTTTTTTTGGCCGGGGCTAGGTTTGAACCTGCCACTTACGGCATGTGGGACTGGTGCCCTACTCCTTGAGCCACAGGTGCCGCCTTGCTTCTTTTTCTTAACAGTACATCTTGAAGGGCATTCTTTATAGAGTCTCTTTACTTTTTTTAGGACTCATAGCATTCCATTGTATGGCTAGACCATAATTTATAAACCAGTCTCTTCTCATATTGATGAGTATGTTCATTCTAGCATATTGCTAACGCAAGCAATTCTAAAATAACTTTGAGTATATATTAAGACTTGTTTTATATGTTTTCAGTATTTCTGCAGAATAAACTTTTATGTGTAATTAAATGGCAGATACATTTGAAATTTTGATCAGTTGCCCAATAGCATTTTACTTGGTAGTAAGTAGTTTAAAGGGAAAGACAGGATGGCAGTGCTGAGTCCAGGCTCTGGCATTCCCATATCCAGAGTCTGATCTGTTGCTTGATTTTAGGATGCTTTGATCCCCACCCTTTACTAAGAAAACCCTCTCACTAAGTCAGTGAAAGTGCATCTGTTCCCACTTATCATGCTTCCCCACAGATGAGGGGCAAATGACTGATTTTGGGAGGATGGAGTAAGATTTATCCATTTGCCAGGGTCTCCCTCTGCCTTTCTGTCTATAAGTTATCTACTTTTTAATGGATGTAAGGTCCTTTTACTTGTAAGAAAGGCTCACACGTTTTTTAGGAATTGCTAAATTCATTGATCTTTTATTATCTTTATACTTAAGCCATAATTTTTATATTTGTGCATATGGAGTGTGTGCGTGTGTTTTACTAGACCTACGACCTATTAGGGAGTAGTTTGTAGAATTTTTAGATCTGAATACCATTTTTTAACTATCTGTTATGATAAAAAGATTTTCAGGAAATGCTAAAATATTGTTGTACCAAAATACTTTTAAAAGTTATCTTTAAAACTGTAGGGTTATATAACTTTTCCATTAGTTATCCTAATCCTTATCCCAGTTTTTACATAGTATACATTGTCTTCTTTTAAAAAAATAAACATTCTTAAGTAAAAAGTTAGAAGATACAGAGACAGAGAAGGCAGCAAAGCTAACTGTCTCTAACTTTCCTATTTCCTGACATCCAGTTTGAACCCCCAACAGACAACTCTTTCCTATTGATCTTTGTAGAGATTTGTAAAATTTCCAAAATTTTCTTTTTTTTATAAAATGATAATATGAAGTACAAACTGTTCTGGATCTTGCTATTTTCTTGTAATATTACATTTTGGAAACCAGCCCTTATCAGTTCATATAAACCTGACTCATGCTTTTACATCAGAAGTCCCCAACTTATTTGGTACCAGGGACTGGTTTCATGGGGCAGGGTTGGTGGAGAGGGGGGTACTTGACAGGAAGGAGCTCAGTGGGGAGCGACTGTAAATACAGATGACGCTTTGCTGCTGTTCACCTCCTGCTGTGCGGCTCAGTTCCTACCAAGCCACAGATAGACCTCACTAGTCCTCAGCCCAAGGCTTAGGGATAAACAATCCCATATTTACGCACATTTAAGTGGCTTTCAATATTTTAAATGTATATCATCATCACTATTGTATAAATTTAGATACAGGGGAATTATAGAGACATTCTGTTTCTACATTATATACAGTTACTCTACAATAACTGAGTTCTTCGGTTATTACACTAATATACATTATATACATTTTCTTTTTTTTTTATTGTTGGGGATTCATTGAGGGTACAGAGAACTAGTTAATACTGATTGCATTTGTTAGGTAAAGTACCCCTTATAGTTGTGTCCCACCTCTAAGAGATGTGTCCCACACTGTGACCCCCCCATTCCCCTCCCTCCTTTCCCCTTTCCATTTCCCCTCCCCCCGCCCTCCACCAGGTACTAGGTCAGCAATTGTCCTCATATCAGAATTGAGTACATTGGATTCTTGCTTCTCCATTCTTGGGATGCTTTACTCAGAAGAGTGTGTTTCAACTTCATCCAGGTTGATAGAAAAGTTGTAAAGTCTCCATCTTTTTTAGTGGCTGAATAGTAAGTATTCAATGTTATATACATAGACCACAGTTTGTTAATCTATTCATGGATTGGTGGGCATTTAGGTTGTTTCCACTGTTTGGCAATTGTAAATTGAGCTGCAATAAACAATCTAGTGCAGATGTCCTTATGATAAAATTATTTTTTTTCTTCTGGGTAGATGCCCAGTAATGGGATTACAGGATCAAATGGGAGGTCTAGTTTGAGTTCTTTGAGGATTCTCCATACTTCCTTCCAAAAGGGTTGTATTAGTTTGTAGTCCCACCAGCAGTGTAAAAGTGTTCCCTTCTCTCCACATCCACGCCAGCATTTGCAGCTTTGAGATTTTGTGAAGTGAGCTATTATAAATTTTCTTATATAAATTATATAATAAGACATCTTCTATTTTTATTCCTTAGCTGTTACTTTAGTTTACATATTTTAAAGTAAAAGAATTGATTTCTTTATATCTATTTGTTTATGCCCTATCTTGTTTAGAAAAGGATGTGAAGTATCTTCCAGGAATTCATACAATAAAATAGAAAAATAGAATCATCCAGGGCCAGAGAGAAGAAAAAAGGAGTAAAATAACTAATGTGGGGAGGGAGGTTATTAAAATGCATATATACAAGCTAAATATGTCTTAGGATTTGGATCTTAGCTTCTGGTAGCCAAAGGTAAAAGGGAAGTGTTATGGCTCATGTATCCACATTATTTGGTAGGGGGAAAAGTGAACCAGTTATTTGGGGGGAAATTATGGTTTTCCTGCATGTAGTTCTGAAAGACTTTCATGTGGTCCTTCACAGTATGTGAGTGGTGGAGTAAAAGGGGCCACAGCATGCCTACCATGATGCCAGTCCTGGTTTTTGAAAAGCTGTTTCATAAAAGGTGACATATGATGAAGCCCTAACTCTAAACGTGCAATTCATAGAAAGCTGTTTTTTACATATTTTAGGAAGCATTATCTATGTACTTAGTTTTTTTGTTTGTTTGTTTGAGACAGAGTCTCCTTATGTTGCCCACAGTAGAGTGCTGTCACATCACAGCTCACAGCAACCTCAAACTCTAGGGCTTAAGTGATTCTCTTACCTCAGCCTCCCAAGTAGCTGGGACTACAGGCACCCGACATAACACCTGGCTAATTTTTGTTGCAGTTGTCGTTGTTTAGCTGACCCAGGCTGGGCTCGAACCCACCAGCCTCAGTGCATGTGGTTGGTGCCATAACCACTGTGCTACGAGGGCCGAGCCTGTACTTAGTTTTCTGAAGGTTGAGCCCTATCCAGGCCAGAATATCTAGCTGCAATGGGTGAACTGTACAGGGCTTTGGTTGACAGTTCCGTACCAGACAAAACAGGTTCAAGTTAGGATTGCTAACAGTGTCCTAAAGTTTGCTGTGTTAAGTAATAGATTAAAGCCCGGTCCACATTTTTTTAGTTTATATATTTTAAAGATAATTAAACAGTTGATGTAATTGGTATCCAGAAGCAATGCGAATAGAGTATAGATAGGTGTCCCTTAGGTATAAGGAGGTTCTACAAAGTAATTAGTGGGAGACATTTTAAGACTAATTTTCTATTCATTGGATATCAATAAATAAACTCATCACTGTTTTGCTATACACTTATTTATTTCTATGTAAATTATAGTTTAGGGTAAGGAGAAGAGGCACAAACATTGCTCTAGGCATCATTTATCTTGTTTATGCTGTTACCTGGATAAGAGCCGGTGAACTCAAGAACAACAGAATCCTTGGTCAGTGGTCATTTCCCCAAAGAACCTCATTGTTACAGGTGTGCCAGCAAGTCCAATCCAAGTAACCCTTAATTATTTTCCTATTTCACCTGGATCTCGTGGAGGGCTGATTTGTATAAGCCACTTGGGCCTGAATAGACTCTAAGCAGGGTGTATAGGAAGTACTCTACGTATCAAAATTCAGTACTCAGACTTAAGTCTTTTTTCCACTGGGGTGTGAGGAAGGGCTGATTCTCATAACTCCTGAGCCTTAAAGGCAATGGGTCTGAATCCTGATGCACATATGCCCTCAGAGAAGTTCTCTCTCTCTAAGAAAAAGCAAATAATAATTAAAAGTGGCTCGTTGTGTGTTCTGAGAGGGCACCAATTCAGTAAGGGCCCCATCCATCTCCTTGGGACAATCAAAGAGACCACCATGAACTAAGAATCTAATCTGTCTGAATTGTCACCCTGTATGTCAACCAGAGGGGTGAGTAAGGATTCAGCATTGCCAGGGCCAAGATTTTCACTTCTTCATAGGAACAAATAAATAGTATAAAAAGATAATAAAACATAGCCAAGATAATTCAGCCTGAAAAAGTTTCAAAGTGGGGGCCAGGCACAGTGGCTCATGTCTGTGAGCCTAGCACACTGGGAGGCCAAGACAGGCAGTGGATTGCTTGAGCTTAGGAGTTCAAGACCAGCCTGAGCAAGAGCGAGACCCTGTCTCTACTAAAAATTGAAAAATGAGTGGGGCATTGTGTCAGGTGCCTGTGATCTCAAGCTACTCAGAAGGCTGAGGCAAGAGGATCGATTGGGCCCAAGGGTTTGAGGTTGCTGTGAGCTATAACTCTATAGCACTCTATGCAGGGTGACAGAGTAAGAGTCTGTGTCAAAAAAAAAAAAATTTTTTTTTTTTTCAAAGTGATACGAATCACTGACTATAACCGTAGAAAAATACTAGTTATATGTACCTAATATGACTGATTGTGCATACCTGGGAATCTGCCAAGGCACATTAGGTACAAAATATACTAGTTACTAAAAAATAAATAAATAAAGACTTTTTTTTTACTGCACCAAACTCTCTTTTTACGTTTTCTAAGTTCATTGCTTTATTACTACTAATACACAATTAAAGAGATAATTATGGTCATAATAGAATTTCTAATAACATTTCTAGTAAAACCAGAATAAAGTAGTGTATTACAGCTCAGACATGATAAAGTACAATTGTGACATATCTATTTGTTTATTCCACATTATTTTGTAGATTTTCTGAAGAATTTTAACATAGCCTGCTGATATACTATTAAATCAACTTGTTATTCTTAACTCTGATGGAAAGAAAGAGATATGAATAGTCAAAGTGATTTCTTAGTTTTAGAATACAGTTTAATTTTAGAGAACAGTCCCTCCCCAATTATATATTATTAGAAAACTTCACTTTCTGCCATCCATTAGCCTTGGTGCTAGATGCCAGGGGAGTGCAAATTTGAGACTAAGGAGTTATCGTAGGTGATTTGCATGTCAGTAACCAAGTATACTAAATTTTAAAATCAAATACTTCATTTGGTCAATTATCTTTTTAACTATTCTATAGATCGGTGGTCCTCAACCTTCCTAATGCTTCGGCCCGTTAATACAGTTCCAGTGGGTCGCAACCCACAGGTTGAGAACCGCTGCCATATAAATTCTTCAAAACAGACATTACTTTCATGTAACATCATGCAATCGCAAGGTTAGAATCGCCTTTTATAGATATTATTGACTTGCTCTAAAATTTGAGAATTATGTCATCACAGTTTAAATTTGTGCTAATGTACACAAAAGGAAGGAACAATTAGAAATTTTTGGATTTATGCTTACTTTGCCAAAAACAATGTTGTTTTCAAAACCTTTAGCCTTATTTTTATAAATCAAAGTTCTCAAATTCAGTTTCTAAGGAGAAATCCCTAAATGGCCAAAGATGTGTGTTGCTAAATTTACAGAAACTAATTCCATGGATAGACTTTGCAAATATAAGCATCCCACCATCCAGAATATTTTTCCAAAGCCTTTGGTACCTCCTGCCTAATTTCATATTGCGATTTTGTGGGTATTTGGAAATTATCTGCCAAATGTTTATATGCCAACAAATAGCAAAGCTGTCAATCATTATTAGAAAAACACAAATTGTGATTTATGCTTAGTTGTATTTTTTTAATGTACCTGGGTGCTTAAAGTTGATTTCATGTTATATGTATTTACTATGATAATAGTTTCTACTGAGTAAGTTGTTCCCAGTTCACATGATTATATTAATATTTTATGGTGTTTAACATAGACAGTGGTGGTTTCAAGACCCTTTGTCCCTTTGAGCATTAAAATTATTGATGAATTAAAATACTTACTGTATCTTGATGTCTAGTTTGGCCATGAATTAAGACATTACAATATGTAGTTTTATTTCTTAACTAAGGGAAAAGTGTTCTTTGAAACAATTATCATTTGGAGGGAAAAGAAATTTAAAATTATGAAGAAATAGTGTGTAGATTTGTTAAATGTTCCGGTCTCTAACCTCGTGTTGAGTAAGGCCTGATGAATTCCTCTGTCTCTTTTATACTTAGAGTTTACTGAAAGTTGGTATCATCTAAATTCCTGCTTTATAGGATCATGGGGCCTGTTGTTCTAGATGTTGATGCTATAAACGTGCAGCCTATGAATAGTTTGCCAGGCTAAAATCAACTCTTGACAATGAAAAATATAGCATGAAACTTCAGGTTGAGGTATGGAGAACTTTCAGTTATTTTTCTAGTGGATGGTTAGGGTTGGGAGGTGGAAGTCAGTGTCGGGGGGGCATGTCCTTTTCAGGCATGAACGCAGCTTTTGTCACCTGTAAGGAGGAATGTGTCTCCTGCTTGCTGCTTGCTCAGGAGGCTGCAAGCCTGCAGTCCATGTCATGTGGTGACCGCATCAGCTCTTTTAGTCTGCAGCATTTTACTAGTTCCTTTCCAGAGTTTATACTTGGCCTAACATTTGGGCATTTTCTAATTCCTTACAGTAAATTCAACTATAATAGCCATACTTTCGGATAAGAAAAAGGCTCAGTTTCTTACAGTCTCTTATCCTTCATTTTTTTCAACACCGTCCAAAGCCCAGGATTGGCTCCAAATCTGTAAACTTGTGTTTAGTGTGTACCAGAAAGAGTATACCCAAATAGTTTATTTTCTCTGGTTTATATGATCACAATTTCATAAAATCCTCAGAGTGCTTATTAATTTTGACCACGTATAGTAAAGTACATAATATCACTGACAACCCTCAGATGAATTGAAGCAGAAGTTGTTAAGCAAGTTGCAGGAGAGAGTTCTAGAGCTGTGAACATAACCAAGTGGCCTTGCTGGCAGTATTGCTTACACTTACTACTGTGGCTGTTTTGTGATTGTTAAGATAAATTTGGACATATTTTTCTTGAGTATGTTACTAATGAATCCTATTTTAGTGTTTCTCACGGGTCATTTATTTTTGGCAACTTTTACAGAAAGTGAAAATTATCTGTTTGTAGAGAACAGATCTCAGAAACTTTTAAATCTATCTGAAGTGTAACATTGCTTTTTTTTTTTTTTTTTTTTTTTGAAGTGGGGGGTCTTACTCTGTTGCCTGGACTAGAGTACAGTGGCGTCATCAATGCTCACTGCAACCTCAAAGTCATGGGCTCAAGTGAGTTTCCTGCCTCAGCCTCCAGAATAGCTGGGACTACAGGCAGGCACCACCATGCCCAGATCATTTTTCTATTTTTTGTGGAGACCGGGGTCTTGTTCTTGCTCAGGCTGGTCTCAAACTCCTGAGTTTGAATAATTCTCTCACCTTTGCCTTCCCAAGTGCTAGGATTACAGGCATGAGCCACCATGCCCAGCCAACGTTGCTTTGATTTAAAATGCAGTTTTGTATAGTTTTAAAATGCAAATTTTAAAATATGGGGCATTGGCTAAAATTTTATGCTGAAAGTCTAACAGATACACATATTGATACCATAAAATTTATTAAATTTATGTATATCAAGGCTAATTTATGTTAAATAGAAAAAATGTGACCCAAGCTTAAGATATATATAAGCTTATAAGAACAAAATCATACAGAACCACTTGGCTACTTGGTACTAATACAACTAGTTAGAATATAATGATGTTTGTTATTCTTTAGGAAGTTGTTTTATCTTTGTTTAAAATAATTTCAAATATTTTTTCTTGAAAGTTAGATTATTCAAAATTGGTATTTGAAGAGTATTAAAGAAACGGTATCCATTTATATGTTTTCCTTCTGAGACATAACCATGGTTATTGCCAATTTTCCTTAATATGTGAGCCAGAATGTAATTAGCTATTCGTGCTTTATTTCTAGCTGTGATATATTTTGTTTTCCTATTTTATGACATGTGTCAGCATAAAGATATGGTGAGTTCTTTTAAAATTAACAACAATAGAAAGTGAAAACTAATTTGTGGTCAACCTAACCAACATAAACAACATTTAGCAAGCAAATGTAATGTGTGCCTTCAAAATATGGACTGATCATTCTGCATCAATAGTTAAATTATTGCTTCAATTGAATCACATTAGACTTGGAATTTTTTTCTTCTAATATTATCCAAAAGAATACTCTCTCTCTACCTAACTTTAAATCATACAAATAAATACACAAATCTAAGTTAAAGTGGGTATTTCATGTTTTAAAGAAGGAAGGCATTCATCAAGAAAAGGAATAATGAAATCATCTCTTTCTTTACCTCTAAGATCTCTAAGCTGGTTGAACACTGACCACTGTTAGTAGCATTTGAAGTTTCTTTCCTTTACTTTCATCAAACCGGGTTATTTATGTATCTTCAAGTGAAATGGCTGAGCTTTCACAGTAATTCTTGTTGCTATTAACAACCAAAGCAGCCATGCAGGAAGACAATGCTGTGGAAGGGAAGAAAAAAACAAAACAAAAAACAAAAACCTTAATGTTTCCTCCCCAAAGTCGGAGAGAAAAGGGAACAAGTATGTAAGAAATAGCAGGTAAGTAAAGATGTATTAACTTTAAAACTACCAGCCTTTCTTACTCATTGATCAAAAGTTTTAATTATTTTTCAGGTGTTTTGTCCAATAGTCGTTTAAATGAAAGGACAATGTCTCTAGGAATCAAAAATTAATGTTCTGAAAACAAAAAATTGAATTAGAAGATATAGTGTCACAAAGGGTCTGAAATATTTTAATTTGGAATTTGGACTATGGACGAATAGCATAACTTCAATTATTGATTAATATTTTTATTACAAAATGTTTTTAATAACAAAATGGTGACTAAAAATACTACTATTTTAAACATGTCCTAGATTTTTTTTTTGTTTCAGAAAAGCACTGAAAGTTGAATGTGTGTAAGTCTCCGGGAATGTAACAAGTTGATAAATACCCAAGTCCAGCCTCCTTACAGAGAAAAGATCTGGAATTTCTTTTTTTGGACATTTGTTTTGCAGCTTTCTACGTCTTAAGGCAGAGAATAGCCAGGATAAGGTGCCAGCTCAAAGGTTAGATGAACATGTTTCTTGAAATAATTTTGGCTAATCTATGTCTTGAAAGCCATAACTTCTAAGTAATAATTTCACAAGGCTCTAAACAAAACTTAACATTAGTTGTGCTTTTGAGTTGCTTTTTATGGAAGCCCGTCTCTCTCAGAGATGTGCTTATTCTGTACATAATTATACTAAGTTAATTTCAATTCAGTTATTACATTAAACTTTTCCATTTCAGTTTATAATTCTTTTCTTCTGTTTTGTGAATCTATAAATTGACCTCCATTCTAACCAAAAGGACAGTTTACATTTTTAATACTTAAAGAAGCAAATATAAAAAAAGTCTACCAAATGAAATTACTAACACCCGCCTATCATTAACCTGAGAGAATTGTATTTCATGTTCATTAATTCTCCATGGAACAATTCAGGTAAGAAATACTTTAACCGTATGAAATATATAATGCAAGCTATTATAATAGCACCAGTGACTATTCATGTTGTTATATTGGTACTTGGAGGGTTCTTTGTTTAAAATATTTTTGGCTATGGATATTGTCCCTTAACCAATCACAACTGTGACACTTTAGCAGAAAACTTTGGTGAAACACATGAAATTCTAATATTTAATGGAATTGGTGCCAAGAAGACAATATGCTGTACTTTAAACTGATTGATGAAAGATATGATCACATGCTGTAGAATTTTAATTTAAGGTAAAGTTTTAGTATAAAAACATTTGAGAACAAAACTGATGGTGCTAGAAATAAAAGTCAAGGAATTTCTTTGTTCGGGGAGACTTGAACAAATCAAAGCAGATGTGTTTTACAGTTATTAGCAATTATAGGACCGACTAGCAGAGCGATGGCTGAGACTAGGGGGACAAAGGGAGAGTAGAATGTGTACTTTGTCACTAACATGTCTGAGGGTGGGGGCTGTTTTTGTGACATATTTTGTATGAGAAACCAGGCACATTTTAACTTTTCTCAACTGTAATTTCCTGTTCTTTAAACCTATTTTGCAAGATTCGTACTGGCTGTTCAGTGGAGTGCTTCCCATAGGATGGTTCTCTATAAGTTTGCTATTACGAGTGTGTGGTCAGTATGTGGAATACAAATGGAGAGCTCCAAGCTGTGTTTTTCACTAGGACCCATCATGGGATACGTAATATAGCATGTTTTAAAATATGTTTTGTTGACCATACCCATCTTTTGGAAATAATCAATTGGAAGTAGAATATTTCTCCAGTTTTTCCTTTCTAAAATAAAGGCTTTCCTTGGATAGCTATCTGTGCTTCTGAACCATTTATTTCCTATTTCTCTAATATTCTTTCCAAAACCTCCACATGAAATGGTTTTTGTTATCTAAGAATATTTGCCCTTGGAAAAGGAACTGGAAGGAAATAGAATTGAATTGTGGTACCTCAGCTTTTAGAGTTACTGTGATCTATCAGACAGTTATTTGAGAGCTTTCTAGAGGCACGGAGCAAAGGTAGGTGCTGGGAAGATTTGAAGATGAATAAAACAAGGACCATTACTTTCAAGCATGTGGTGAGATCGCTGGCTCTTATTCCCTCTATGTTGCTAATAGGAAAGGGTTGAGGATAAAGCATCGAGGGGATTCAGGATAAGAATCACTTCCCACTTTGGGGGATCAAGGAAGACTTCACGGACTCAAGAGAGTTCAGTTGCTGCATTCTTTCAATAGATGTACACTGAGTGTTATTACCACCTGCTGGGCCAACCACTGCAGATATCATGCCAGCAACGTAAAACTCTAGGCATTCACATTGTTATTAGTGCTGAAGGCCCACAGATAATGATGATACTAGATGAAAGGCACGTTTTGATACAGGCATATCTTGTCAAAGGATGCCATAAGAGCATATCTCAGGAGACGGTATCCCAGACCAGGAGTGATGGAGTTGTGATGGCCTAGCTAAATCCTGGCTCACGTCAGTCAAGAATAGGGTACCCTGAACAGACAGAAAAATGCATAGAAACCTCAGATGCCAGAATGAGGGGCATATTCTAGGAAATGTATGAACCTCAATCCAGAGTAGGGTACATATTTGGAGGGTCTCTGATGAAAGAGGCAGTGGGAGAAGTAGAAATGGGCAACTCGTGGAAGGCCTTTGATGTCATATTAAATAGAACAGCCTTAATCTCAAAGTTGTAGAGAAACAGAAGATTTTAAGTAGGGAAATTACTTGATACTTTGGAAGTTATAAGCTGGTACTACTGGGTCAGATCTAATACTCAATTGAATTTAGTTTTGCTCGGGAGTGTTTAGCATTTATTTTTTGAAAAATACGTAGTTGCCAGTGGTAAACAGAAAATATGGATATCAGGCTTTGTTGAAAAATCAGCAGCCCTGCATTGCTGCAAGGAATCCATGGGGTGGAGCTTCTGAAGTAGCTGCCCCTTTTGGAACAAGTGTGTCATCTGTTTCACTGGGGGGCCCACTTCCAGAAAATATGAGGTTAGGGCCGATTTCTGAATTTCCTCACTGGTGATCTGGAGAATACCTATTTGAGGACCAGGACTAGAGGCCCCTACAGTCATCCTGGTGAGAAACTGTCTTGGATTCAAGTCGTGGCAGTGGGAACAAAAAGTGCGAGGAAGGCGTGCAAGCATCAGGCCGCAGTGGGGAGTGTGGACTTGGCAGGCAGACCTGGTGCCACTGCAAGCTGTGTTTTTGAGAGATTCATCTAACCTTTCTGAGCAGTAGCCACTTTTTTGAAGATAAAATGTACATGACTTCTGTCAAATAGGATTTTTTAATGAGGATCAAATGGAAAATACAAAGCACTTAGCTCAGAAATTGGCTTATCGTAACATTTAATACAATGGTGGTGGTGGTGGCTGTGGAGAGTGAAGAAGAGGTAATCAAGGAAGACTCCCAAGTTTCCAGCATGTTATTTGGTGAGCTAGAGAACACGGGAGAAAGTGCAGATGATGAATACAATTTTGGATGCGCACAGAGGTTTGATATGTGGTTAGATTCTGGGGTGACCTCGAATGGGATGCAGACTGATTTCTTTCTGCCATTTTCCTACTCACACCGACCTTCCTTCTCCTTTGTTAACCTCATTGGTGTTGATAATTGCCTCAACCATCTCCATGGAGGGACAACTTTAAACGGTAGAATAAGAATGTGGGAAAAGGTAAAACACTGTGCTCTACCTCTGCTGAAATGTTAGCAAATTGTTTTAAGTTCCTGAAAAAAATTCTTTCCAGTTTACTACTTTGGCCTACAGTTGAAAGAAACTAGTAATTCTACATTTGTTTATATTAGGGGCCAAAAAAAAAAAAAGGCATCCTCTACATTCTGTCTTTTCCCCTCTTTGGTTGGCTTTTTCTGTTTTACATTACTATCAGTCCTAATTCCAAGCAAATATTTGACTGGAAGTGAATGACCTGTATGTATGTTTTCTTAGTTTGTATTCTCTCCTAATTCAGTATATTGAAAATCACGTCTGACTTAAGTCTTAGCTCAAATGCCACGTTCTCCTCTATCCTTCCCTGACTTTCACTGCAGGGAATATCTTTCTTCTCACGTCTTATTGTTAACACATGTATGGTGCCTGTCTCATGCCATCCTCCCTATATTGGAATTATTTGTGGATCTGTATCATTTATTCTGCTACACTGGTAGTTCCACGAAGGCAGGGACTGTGCTTTATACACCTTTATACCCAAGTCAATATGTTTTTCACCATGGCGCTCACTTGAGTTATTTGAAAAGGTAAGGGCTAAGTATGTCTATGAAAAAAGGATTTAAACAGATGAACATGATGTAATATTAATAAACTAGAGTGTAGTTTTCAAGAAAAAACATTTATTAGAAAAATGAATATGTTGGGCGGTGCCTGTGGCTCAATGGGTAGGGTGCCAGCCCTGTATACCGAGGGTGGCCATTTCAAACCCGGCCCCCACCAAACTGCAACAAAAAAATAGCCAGGCGTTATGGCAGGCACCTGTGGTCCCAGCTACTCGGGAGGCTGAGGCAGGAGAATTGCCTAAGCCCAGGATTTGGAGATTGCTGTGAGCTGTGTGACGCCACGACACTCTACCAAGGGTGACAAAGTGAGACTCTGTCTCTACAAAAAAAAAAAAAAAGAAAAGAAAAATGAATATGTTTAGTTTGCCTATCTTATGACATTATTACATATCATGGGTCTTGCTTAAGATTCTAAAAAGAAATCAATTTATGGGCTTGAAAACACATAAATGTAATATGATTGTAATCAGATTGTAATCTGTAATCTGATTGTGTCATCTAGTGCTTACACTCCATTGGTTGTTCACAATAATGGCTTGAATCTCTTAATTCTTTGAGTGCAAAGCTCTTTAGGCTGACAACTGCCGTCTCTTTGAAGGGCTAGGTTTTGCTCTGTGGACCCAGTCACAGTGGACTACCCTCACATTTCCAAGCCCTCTGTTGCTTCCTAGGCTGCTAGTCTGAGTAAAAGGCCCTTTACACATCCACATGGTGAGTTCCTACTCATCCTTTAATAATCAGCTCACATTTCCTCTTGGAAGCTTTTCCTGGCTTCTTTCCTACACCTGTCTCCCTGCAGAGAACTTCCTCCCTCTGTGTTCTTTTAACACCTTGTACACCTGTCATGTCTGTCTTTGTCAAGAGACTCCACACTATTTCAGAGCAGTTACTTTGTATTTAAAGAGCTCTAAGTCTAGTAGGCAAGCTAAATAAGAAAAGTAGCTATAAAAATGGAGGGTAAAATATGTATATGTAAACATACACATAACTTATGATAAAAGTATGCTGCACAGAGGCTTATAAAAGCATTGAGGAAGGCTACAAACTCAGCATGAAGGACTAATATCTTGGAGATGGTCATGGTTAAACTGAGGGTCGAAGCCTGTCCAGATACCAGTCCAGCAGACAGCGAGAAGAATGGCATTGCGTGTGAAAATGTGGAGGTATTAGAGGCTATGTTATTTCCTGGTGACTGAAATTAGTTGGTATATTTGTGGATGTGATTGGAGATGAGTCGGGTGGGATAGACAGTCATCAAATAATGATGTGTGGTATTGAATGCCAGGCTGAGTATTTGAACTAGTAGGAGGAGCTCAGTAGACATGAGGGGAGCTGGTGAGTGAGTATAAGGAGCAGAATGGCAAGCTGAAATCATGGGTTAGTGAAGTCTCTCTAACAGCAGGTTAGATGGTTAGATCTGGATTGAAGTTCACAATGCTGAAGGCAGAAAGACCAGTTTTCCATCACTTATTTCAGCAGTTTCTTATTGATGGCTATTTAGGTTGTTTTCAAATTTCTGTTTAAGGCCCTTCATCAGATAACCTGGGAGCAGTTATCGTCTTCCTTTAAAACACACACCAGTAGACACCAGAGACACAGATGTCTCACTTCAGATTAGTCTATGTACAATCACAAAGCTGATTTTATTTTTTAAATAATGTATAGCTCAACTCCTTATATATCAGTGCCTCTTTTAACCATAGGGATTTTGGTTGCTGAAAGAGGTGATGATGGTTACATTAAAACTTTCTGGCCTTCTGGGATGATTCGTCAGTAAACCTCAAAATTAGAGTACCCTAGCTTTAAAATAAATATGACAACTTTTAACTAAGGGAAATACTGTAATGTGTTTATTATATCCTGATGAACTTTTTTATTATGAGGTCAGATATTTCACAAATTTTCTTTTTGAAAGACCTTTTTAGCTATTTCATTTTCAGTGCCTTTTCTGACTCCTCTAAACTTATGTAATTCATCAGTCTTCTACATGTGTCTATTACCAAGACATCTTTGCCTACTTCTGTTTCTCCTTCCTTCTGTTGTTTCTCTTTACTGAACTTGCCCACTTGAGGGTAAAGACTTCTTCACTTACTCATTTTATATTCCTCAGTTCTTTTTTTTTTTTTTTTTGAGACAGAGCCTTAAGCTATCACCCTGGGTAGAGTGCTGTGGCATCACAGCTCACAGCAACCTCCAACTCCTGGGCTCAAGCAATTCTCCTGCCTCTGCCTCCCAAGTAGCTGGGACTACAGGCGCCTGCCACAACGCCCGGCTATTTTTTGGTTGCAGCTGTCGTTGTTTGGCGGGCCCGGGTTGGATTCCAATACACCAGCTCAGGTGTATGTGGCTGGCGCCTTAGCTGCTTGAGCCACAGGCACCGAGCCTATTCCTCAGTTCTTAATGCGGCGCTTAGACACTTTCCCCCCTGCCATCCTTATAATCCTTATCACAATTGGCATTTCATTGACCTCTGGCCATGAGGTGGGTCCTGCTAAGTGTTTTGAGTTTTCTCATTTAATTTCCCAGTAAACCTATAGGTAAGTTCTATGTGAATCTTGTGGGGGTCGGGGGGAGTTTCTTTTTTCTTTTTTTTTTTTTTTGAGACAGAGTCTTACTTTGTTGCCCTTGGTAGAGTGCCCTGGCATCATAGTTCACAGCAACCTCCAACTGTTGGGCTCAAGTAATGCTCTTGCCTCAGCTTCCCAATTAGCTAGGACACAGGTGTGTGCCACAGCGCCTGGCAATTTTTAGAGATGGGGCTCAATCTGGCTTAGGCTGGTCTTGAACCTGTGAGTTTAGGCAATCCACCCACCTCGGCCTCCCAGAGAGCTGGGATTACAGGCGTGAACCACCGTGCCCAGCCTCCTGTGCTTTTACTATTTTTAAGTAACAAATGGAAGTAACAGAAGAGAGAAGCTGAGTATTCTATATAGTTACCACATTTCCTAAATGCTAATGCTGGACCCCAGCATCTAACTGTGGCATCTGTGCTCTTAACCCCTTCTCTACAGAGAAAGTGAGTGACTGCTTGCAAGCTAAGTAATGTTTGTCAGGGTGTTCATGTTATTAACTCCTATTAGTACATTTTCCCCAATTTTGTATTTGAAATTTAAAAATCCACAGAAGACTTGAAAGAATAGTAATAGTAAATACCTATGTACTTGTCATCTGAAATTGTCAACATTTTTTTATTCCCTCTCTCTTCTCTCTCAACCATTTTAAAGTAACTTACAGTCATAATGGCACTTTATGCCTAAATACTTCAATATTCATTTCTTGAGAAGAAAGACATTTACCTACAAACCATAATATCATTATCACACTGAAATAAATTTAACATAGATATAATAGTCTTATGTAATTAATTCTACATTTAGATTTCCCCAATTGTCCTAAAAATGATTTTTATGGATTTTTTTTTTTTACTTTTTAATCCAGATCTAATCAAGGATCAAACATTGCATATAGTTGACCTTCCTCTTTAATTTAGTTCCTTTAATCTAGAACAATTGTACCACTTTTTTGTTTAGTTTGGGTTGGCTTCTTGACAATGACATTTTTGAAGAGTTCACATCAGATGCTTGATAGTTTGTTCCACAATCTAAATTTGTCTGTGGTGTCTGCATCATTAGATTGAGGTTAAATTTTTTTGTAAGAGTATTACACAGGTGATCATACATTACTGGTGTATTCCCATTGCACATAATGTCACTTTGTCCCATTCCTGGTGATAGTTAAGTGTGATCAGTTGATTAAGGTGGTGGACACCAGATTTCTGCCTGAAAGGCATCTTATCTTCTTTGTAATCAGTAAGTAATCTGTGGGTTTATACACTGAGGCTGTACGAGTATCTTGTTCCATGATACACTTCTGTCCAATGAAAATTTAAAACACCTATAGATAAACTTACTTCAAATTAATAATTTTAATGTTGGTTATAAATTTGTATTTACAAATTTTTTCAATCTTTCTGCATGTCAGTAGTCATTCTTCTTTAAGGCGGAGCTCAGTCCTCTTCTTTTTTAGAATCCCTTCAGACCCATAGATTCTTTTGTAATTCAGTTGTCAATAACTATCATCTTCCTGATACTCAGAGGACCCCAAATCTGGCCCATGGAACTCCTGTAATCCAGCTTCTGTTGTCCTTTTCACATATTTCTAACAGTTTCTGAATACTTACACTTGCTTTTTGCCACATAAAACATATACCCTGCCCCAATCTTGATTCCTATTATTGAGGAATGATATTTAGAAACAAAGATCTGGGTGCTAGGTATGCTCATTGCTACTGTTACCCCTTGTAAAAAAACAAAAACAAAAAAGTCTTACATTTCCAAATAAATAGTAACACTTTCTCATGTGTTCTTAAAATCTTATTTGGCATCAATCTAAATTCCATTCTAGCACAATGAAAACACAAAGAAAAAGTTAAAATTCTAAGTAAGGTGAAAACCACAATAGTGCTCAGTGAGAGATTTTTTCTTTTTACATGGAAAGGGATTGTGCTTAATTATGACAAATAAAAGTTTTCTTGAAATGCAAAGATGTAGATATAGCCGCTCATGTGTTTGGGGCTACTTCAGGAATTAAAAGTTAGTGAGAGATGAAATGATTTATGTGTCTAAATTGGATGTTTCCAAAGGCAAAAATAAAAATAAGTTATTGTCAGACATCCTTTGAGAGACAACATTAAAAGGACCAGAAACCCTTATTTAATTTTATACTCTTAAGTGACCACTGATTGGTTGATCTTGACTATTTGAGTAAATTTGTGATTTAAGTTTTTAATCATAATAATGTTAAGTAAAATGTGGAGCCCAAATTAAAAAAAAAAATGTTTCAAAAAAGATAACAATTCTGTGTTTCATTAGTGGCTCAGAATTGAGAATATGCAAAACAAGCAACAGAGTAGACAGGTTATTTTATTTTGAAATATCGGCAGGGTTACTTTCATTTTCTTAAATTATGCGTATATTGTGTTCTTAACAGCAACGTTTCCTTCCTGGAAATGTCACTTTAAATACTTTTATGCTTTTCACCACCAACATTCTCCACCCCCTTGTGCTTTCATGCTTGGTTTTTTTTTTACTATAATCTCACTCTTCTCCTTTCCAAATGCACTTGAAATGGTGGTCTTTCTGGACTTTTTCTGACCAACTTATAGATTGAGCCTGAAACTGAGATAAAAAATTTTTATTGAAATTGGTCAAGTTGGCTCAGCGCCTGTAGCACAACGGTTACAGCGCCAGCCACATGCACCTAGGCTGGTGGGTTCAAACCCAGCCCAGGCTGGCTAAGCAACAGTGACAACTACAACAACAACAACAACAAAAATATCTGGGTGTCCTGGCAGGCACCTGTAGTCTCAGCTGCTTGGGAGGCTGAGGCAAGAGAATTGCTTAAGCGCAGGAGTTTGAGGTTGCTGTGAGATGGCACTCTACTGAGGGCCACAAAGTGAAACTCTGTCAAAAAAAGAAAGAAAAGAAAGAAAAAGAAATTGGTCAAGTCATTTAATCTGCATTTTCACTTGTTAGTATAATGAAGGTAATGTCCACCTTTCTCCTGCCTTATATAGATTTTGTGAGCATCAATTCAGTCATATAAAATGGTGACAAGTAATAAAAAAAGTATGTTTTAAAATATATTCCTGAGAGCATTTAATGGTGATTTATAGCAATAACAGAGACGCTTTTATTCAGTTCTTAGGGCAGCAGGAATTTAGATTTGAACATCAGATAATTGCCACTACAATAACGGCATATTAAGAAAGCTGAGAAGCTGTTTTCTTCTGGAGATCTTGGACGGCAGGATCTTTTTTTTTTTTTTAGACAGAGTCTCTCTATGTCACCCTCAGTAGAGTGCTGTAGTGTCCCAGCTCACAGCAACCTCAAACTCTTGGCTTATAGTGATTCTCTTGCCTCAGCCTTCCAAGTAGTTGGGACTACAGGCACCTGCCACAACACCCGGCTTTTTTTTTTTATTATTATTAAATCATAGCTGTGTACATTAATGCAATTATGGGGTACAATGTGCTGATTTTATCAAATCCACCAGCCCCAGTGCATGTGGCTGATGCCCTAGCCGCTGAACTACAGGCCCCAAGCCGATGGCAGGATCCTTTCTGCTGGGTTTTCCTCCACATGTGATATGTGATGGCTCAGGGCCCTTTCCAGAGGAGCTTTGTAAAATTCTGCCTCCTTCCTTCCAGGTCCTATTAAGCAGCAGTGAGCAGATTCATGCTGTTTTCAGCAACTTTCCCTCCTCCAAGGCCAATTATTATTTGAAAAAGATAACTCCTCATCACCTTTTTTTGCTCTCTTCGAGTGAATTTGTCCATATCTGAACTCTGCGCAGCTTGTTAGATGTAATGAGAGCTCCTTGAACTCTCCCAGTTTTTTATCTATTTATTCTTCTGCCCGGCCCTCATGTGCTTCTTTGTCCCCTCTGTTTCTAAGTAACATAACCTGGAGGACGAGGTTCTTTGTTCTACGTTTAGCGGTGCTATATCTGAATAACCACATGATGTAGACTGCAAAAATTACAAATGATTCTTAGGACTCTAAAGGCAAGGCAATCTTATTTATAATAAGAAAATCATTCTCAAATTACTAACAACTACTAAGGTTGGGTTGACTTTTTCCTTTTCACTTCTAGAGCCACCATCTGCTTGGGCCTCCAACATGCTCTTATTTTTCAAATGTAAGCACTTGACTTCTAGCATGATTCACTTATATAAGAAACATTACAGAACTGATGAAGGAATTTAATTTTCTCCTAACGTATGTGGTCACTCAGTACTTAGAGTTAGAAAATACTGTTCAGCTTTCAGAACCCAAGTTATATCAGGATGGATTTTTAAAAGTAAAATTTTAGGTTGCAGTCAAACAGAAGAGGCTTGGACATGTGACATTGAAGAGCTGTGTTTGCTTTGCCAGTTGAAACTTGTTTCTTTTGCTAGTTAAAACAATGACTTAGAGGTTATTTTAAGGGCACTTTGGAGATTATGCTACAGGAATGTTTAGTGTAACTTTTGAGTGTGATTGCTCATTTGGGTTTAATTCCGACAACTGATTTGGGGGCAAAATATCTGTCATTCGTTGATTATCTGCAATCTTCACCTGGCCTTTATTTAAGCTTGATTAAACTGCTAAAGCATAATCGGGGATATCCAACTTTCTTTTTCTCTGCTGCACACTGGCAAAAGAAGAGTTGTCTTGGGCCATACACTAAATACACAAACACTAATGAAAGCTGATGGGCAAAAATCATGTATGTACATACTCTTCATGATATCCGACACCACAGATAAACAAAAAAAGGCCTCACCGAATCAACCTGCAGCCTATGGGCCGTAGGTTAGACACCCCTGCCATATGTGGGTGCCAGGGACAGTGGACCATCCAATATACCTCAAACTTCTTGTCCCTGAGCTGTATAAAGGTCAGAGGCAATGCTGCCTTTCTGATTAACATGTAGCACCAGCAGGCATGTTGTTTCCTCCAAATCAAGTAATCAAGTGTATCATCTACTTCTGATGTATTAGAAGATTATTATAGGATGGACCACTGACAATGGATCATCCACCTTTTTTGGGTGGATGACCTGCTGTTCACAGATTAATGAAGTCATAAAGGTTTGTTTGTACTGGCCCTCAACAGCTCACATGACAGTGGAGTAAGTTACTAGAAGGTGGGCCACTTAATGCAGAAGTTGGAGATTATTTTCCATATTTTCTCCAGCTTCAAAATGGGTGATATAGAAATGAAGTTATTTTACATTCCCATGAATATATGTTACTGTAGATGTAAAATAAATTTGACAAGTTTTATTTCTGTACTGGGGTCTACATTTCTATCCTAAGTTTGCATCCAAAGAAAACCTTTGCTGGATTGATAATAAACACAAAATCCAGTTCCACAGCCTAGCACTCAAGAAAAGTCAGTCAAGTATTGTTATTTGGCAGCAATAATGACATAAAGAACAGTTGCTCTCAATATCTGGGATGGTGATTTACGGTTAATATTACAACTTCCTCTTCTGTCTCTTTTTATTCTGAAGGTAACCTCATAGTTAAAGAGAAGCCACTATATTTTTCCTTCCTTTCCTTTCCTTTCCTTTCCTTTTTCCTTTTTCCTTTCCTTTCTTTCGACAGTGTCTCGCTTTGTCGCCCTCCGTAGACTGCCGTGGAGTCACTGCTCACAGCAACCTCAAACTCTAGGGCTTAAGTGATTCTCTTGCCTCGGCCTCCCGAGTAGCTGGGACTACAGGTGCCTGCCACAATGCCTGCTTTTTAGAGATGGGGTCTCGCTCTGGCTCAGGCTGATCTCGAGCTAATAAGCTCAGGCAATCCACCTGCCTCAGCCTCCCAGAGTGAAGAGGCCACTGTAGTTTAGCTATGACGTCCTGTTCCAGGCATGAACAAGTAGAGAGCGTACTTCTAAGCATCCCTTTTATGCAGCATTCCAAAAGTTTCAACCAGTTACTTCTGCCTTCATACCATTTAGCCAGAATTTAGTTATTTGGATGCCCGTATCTACCAAGAAGCACAAGAAATGTCGTTTTGCATTGCCAACTCATCCCCCACTTGAAAACATAAATTTTAAACAAATATTCTATATTAAAGCAGAAGGGAAAGGTAGATATTGGTAGGAAGCCAACTGGTCTTCTGTGATCTGTCTTAGCCTTTGTTTTGATCTGATCTGCTATTTTCAGCACTTTATTCTGTAGCCTGCCCCCCACCCCCCAACAAGACTTTGTCCTCACTGAGAAACCCCTTTGCCATCTCCCCCAACCACTTCACTAATATTCTGAAGATCTTTTGTTTCCGGTGCCAGCTGCTCTTACCTCTGACCCATTGCTCAGATTATAGTTTATAGATGAGGCCTTTCTGGGAGCAGCAGTTACCGTTATTACCCACCTTTCTTTGTTCTTTCATCTATCATAGCCCTTGTCATGGTTTAGCCAAAACAGTTTAACAGTTCATATTTCATATCCTCTGTGACTTTCTCATCCCCTCTTGTGGGCCTAGCATAACACGTTGCATATAGCAAATGCTCGGTGCATGTTTATTGAATTCCATTCCAAACCCAATGCCAGCAAGATAATAGGACACAGTCCTTTTATGCAACATCTCAAAAGGGATTTCTTTTTGTAAGAAGAAAAAAAATTGATTTTGTCAACTTTATGAGTGTCCTATCACATTTAATGGCTGTTGGCTAATCTAAGGGTTCTTGGTTGCGTCAGTGAACAGTCTGTCAGATGGGAGTGCAAACAGCAGTTAGTTTTGAAATACTGACCCCCTAAATGTGGAAGAAACATTAACCATCCTGGCCTCTCGGAATGTGTGCATTTGATGTGCCCAAGATTAGGGGCACTTCTGAAAACAAACAACAAAAAAGGAAGGGGAGACAATAAAATCTTTTTTTTCTATAAGGCACCTGAAAGTTCTATAAATGGATGGTCACTTAGCTGTTCAGGATATCAAAAGACAGCTCGGCCTAGGACCTCAAGTTCATTTTATAAAGTGTCCTAAATAATTTTTTCATGTTTTTAGATAGTATTTCCTAAGTGAATTTTTCATGGTTTTAGAGATATTTTCAAATTCCAATTATTTTAGGGGGTTGTTACCTGGACTTGCATTTAACGATTTTGAGATGTTTACTTTCTCTTTTTAAAAATGGCATTCTGGGTGCCTCAGTGACACTAGATTATTCATGTTGTAGTCATACATAAATGTTAAGATTTATGGAATGTCTTTTTTTAGGTAAAAAAAAATTTTTTTAGTTGTATTTCTTGGTTATGGGGCCTGCATATTACATTAGTAGTAGCTTGTTTCTGGGATGTGTTTTTAAAACTGTAAATCTGCCAGGTACACAGTTGACTGAGGAGTCCTATTGGAAGGCCCTCCTAGAAAGTTCATTTCTTTTCAAAGACCTGAAAAAAGTTATGTTCCTTTGAATTTAATGCCATGTCTAAAATTAGAGTGTAAGAATTTTGCAAGTACATTTCTCTACCATTCATACTCTGCTCATTTTTTTTCTTTCTGCAAACTTTTTAATGAAATACCTCCTGAGCAGCACTGTCTAAACCAGCAGTTCTCAACCTGTGGTTCGCAGCCCACAGGAACTGTATTAAAGGGTCATGGCATTAGGAAGGTTGAGAACCACTGGGCTAAACATTAGTAGTGGTACAGGGTCCAGCTGAGGTGACAAGCAGGAAAGCCCTGAAAGTACAATTAGCAAATAAGCCCTGGGGAGTGCCAGGGGAGGAAAGGATTAATGAGAGGGGAGCCAGGAAAGGCAGAAAATAATAAAAATAACATGCATGTTAGTTTTATAGGAATGTTAGAGTTTTAAAAGAAATGATGTTTGAGAATTGTAAGAGAGGAAACTGGGAAGGAACAGGTGTCAGGGGGAGGTCATTGTTGACTTTTCCCCTTGGCCTTCAAGGCCTGTCTCCTCTTCACTCAGCTGTTCCTGTTGCCAGCATAAATCATGCCTGCCTTGTGTCAGACCTGAATGATTTCTGTGGTCTTCACACTCCTCTAGACCAGTGTTTTTCAACCTTTTTTATCTTATAGCACACTTGAGCCTATAGATAAACTTCAGTGGCACATTTAAATGATGTTGATCAAAAAAAAAGTTAAAAAAATGTATTTACTGTGCTTTGAACTTCTTTTGAAAATAATGCAATTAATGATGTTTAAAAATTTTTTCAGCACACCTAAGATGGTCTCACAGCACACCAGTTGAAAGTCACTACTGTAGACTCTTTCCAGTCCATCCTACGTATCGTCACAATACTAATATTCCCAGAGCATTGATTTTTATCAAGTAATTCTCCTGATGATGATAAACTTACAGAAACTTCCCATTTCCTACAGATAAAGTGCATATTCCTCAGTCTGAAATGTAGGAAACGTAATCTTCTGACACCACTCACCCAGGATTGTTTCTCACTCTGCCACCAGAATTTACCCATCTCTTTAGCTCATCCAGACTCTTTGAGTGTCCCCCAGATAACTGATGGTCCACTTCACTGTGTAATTTTCTTCTCCCTTCTCTGTCCACACATACTCCCAACGCAAGCCTCTTCCATGAGGTTTTTCTCTACAAATCTATATGGATTTGCTTGTTTGATGATATTGTCACAAAATTCACATATCCCCCCCAATTTTGCTCATAAACAAATATTGCCTTGACCTTAAAATATGTTTGTTTTGTCTCCTCATCTAGATCATAGGTTCCTTGAGGCCAGTAGACATGATGTACAATGATTTACCCTCTATTTTAGTATCTGGCATAGCAACATGCACATGTTTGGTATAGAACAAGGTTTCTCAGTCTGGCACCGTGACATTTGGGGCTGGATAACTTGTTGTGGCAGGTGCTCTGAGCACTGTGGGTGCTTAGTGGCATCCCTGGCCTCTGCCCACTAGATACCACTAGTCCCCCCCCCACCCAGACATTGCCAGATGTCCCCAAGGGGAGCATTGAAAACCACTGGTATGGAATAAACAGAATAAATTTAAATTAGTGAAAATATTCGAGTGATGATTTATAGCATTTTATGATCTTGAGGGAAGTAGAACTCAATTGATGAAACAGAATGTCAAACTGAGAACTTTCTGTTTGGGCTATTATAGATTAGAAAGCAAATGTAATAACCTCTGGAGTTAAGAAAATCAAGATGACAAAAATATTCTTAAATTGAAGTTCTGGAAAATAGTTTTTGTTTCATTTTGAATCACTTTATAACTTGGAAATACCATTTCTAACAAAATGAATATTTTATTATTCAATTGGAAATTTATCTGGATTTAATACATACCCAGATTTGGACTAAAAAAGATTTTTCTAAGTATATCAGAGAATAAGTTTGAATTTATTGTAAATTTATAACTGTGTACAAATATCACTGATGCTTACATGTAATTTTACCCATTTTTTTCTTTGATGGGACTATTTGATTATTGTCCTCAAGAAAATTTTGTAGCTCCAAGTGATAAATACATATATGGACACACATATACATATGTAACATGTATATATGTGTATACATGTATGTATGTATAGTGTGGACAGTGACTGTAGGAGACAGTAACTTTTTATATTTCTGTTACTTTGTTGTAAGTGCTAATATTTTTTTCTCTTAGTATCAAGTTAGTATATGACATCAGTGCTGTGCAGTTGGTGTTCTGCTGACCTAGAAATAATGCGTGACCCTCTTTTTACAGCTGTATGCCAGCCACGGTGCAAACACGGTGAATGTATTGGACCAAATAAGTGCAAATGTCACCCTGGATATGCTGGAAAAACCTGCAATCAAGGTAGGAAGACAGTGTGACATAAACACGCAATCATAAGCTCTGCTCCTGTCAAATTAAAAATTTTTAATTCTTGTCCCAGACCACTTTTCACAGATATTTTTCCCAAATATGTGAGCTACCAATTTGCTGATAGATAAAAATCTAGTAATGGTAAATGTAGTAAAATTTATTTTATCAAAGGACAACTCATTAACCCCTCAGACCCCAAGCACCCTCCACTGTAATACCAGGAGTTGGGTGGGGCATTTGACGTGAAATCAAGGGGATCCTTCCAACTGTTAGCTCGTGGATTCTGTGATTTAATCTCCCTTCAACTTCGGACCCGTTTAGAATGTTTCTCTGAAAAAGAAAAATGGCAGTTAATGTAGCGAGTCAATGTTTTAAAAAATCAGCATTAGTTGTTTATAAAAGCAAGCAGTTATCCATCATTCATAGTGTCCCAGGTATGTTACATATATTATGTATTTTCATCCTTATAACACTAGAAGGTAGAGTGTTATTTATCATAATTGAAGTATAAATAACTTATTATTCCATTTTTCACTTGGAGAGACTGAAACTCTGGGATATTCAGTGTTGAGCCCACATTCACAGAATTAGTTAGTAAAAGAACAGGTATATCAGCTTAGAGCTGTCAGGGGTGGAGAATCTGTGGCCTTCTGATTTTAAGATTGTTCTTTTCTAAGCACCAGATGAGGCAAGAAAAACTTCATGTTTCTCTGCTGCACGCCTTTTAATAAAAGGAGTTATCTGTAAAGTCTGGATTCGGTCCAAAGACTGTACTTGGGACCTAGAAGACCTTGCGTTGCCTTCAGCCACAGGTCCCATTCTTTCTACCGTATCACTTTTAGATGAAAAACATATAATTGTAGATGAGATCCTCTGATTCATACTCACAAAGTCAGACAACGCTCGTCTTTTTAATTAATTTCAGCCCCTAATTTTTACCTGTAGGAGCTAACAATCTAGAAATAAAAGCTAGAGGTAGATTTTACTAAAAGATGAGTCCATTTTTACTTACTTGTTAAATTGTACTCCCTATCATTTTAAATGTCAAATCAAATAAGGATGTGACATCTAAATATCTCTTAGGTGTGTACTTGACCTCATCAGGTACAGACATGATATTGCTGACACCCTACTATTCCTTAGTATCAGATACTTGTTCCAGGATATTCCTTGAGGTGTACCATGTAAACTAGTGATTTACAGACATAGTTTTCCATAGTTATCTAGAACATTGACTTTTGAAAATATATGTAATGATTCCTGAACCATCAGATGAAATCCATACTAGTAAAATGCGACTAACATGTGGTAGGAGAAGCTGTTATTTTAAGGTATATTCTTATATATAGTGTTATCTAGTATTTGATGTAGAACTGATTTGTCAAATGCTTATCTATCTTATAATGCTTTTTTAAAACTTGATATTCACCAACCATACCTGGGTATTCATTTTGAAATAAGTGGTACTCCTGTTATCTCAGTTTACTCTTTTAAAAATCCACTTGATTTTCCTTCCCAGGCCTAGTTTACAAGTATCAGTATGTTATTGAGTTCTGGTTCTGGTTATTGAGTTATCAGTGTTCATCTTAGAATCCCACTATCCTTCTTTTTTTAAAGTAGTGACCATACACCCTCAGAGGTTTTACTTACTCTGTTAGCATGACAAAACCGTTGTCTAAAGGCCAGGAATTTATATAAAGAAGGCTCTTAAACAAAGCTACTTTTGAGATTGTAGAAAAATTCACTTAAATTTATTTGCAGTAGCTACGTCAACTTTAACATGTTGCAGAGCCACCAAAACTATTATTGGAAGGTCTCATCACTGGGTAGCTTTTATTTTCAGAAAGCCAGTTTACCATGTACTTTTAACTATACTGTATGGCTCTTTCTCTAAAGAAATGTTGGAATATTTCAAGTTAAAATCTTATCTCCCAAAACCATATTCCTTACGGAGCAGAGGATTTCATTAGTAGCCAAATGGGATTTTATACTTGGCAAAAATAGTGCTGACACTGAAAATGTAATTTCAAGTCTAATCTTGAAAATGAAACTGCAGTTTAAAGTAAACTTATATGTCTTAATCATCTTTACTTTGCCATCCTTGCAAAAAAAGCCGTGCAGCAGGTTCCTGATGGAAAGGGTTAGGCTTTTTGGGAGCAGGAACCCTGTGGTATCTGATTTCTGGCTTCCTGAAAACTATTATGAAAGTGATTTGTACATGGTAAGTGTGCATTAAATATTTGTTGAATGAATGACTTTCATATAATGAACAGTGTAGGAGCTTGGAAGAGTTCCATTCACTGTCCAGTACAGCATCTTAGATGGTCTCTGAGCCTGGTCAGAGAGGCTGGTTGAGAGAGGCTGCCATGAGTGGCCAGGAGGAGCGTGAGAGCTGCCTGGAGATCCCCATAAAAGTTATTAGAACAAATTGTCAATAGCTGCTGCAAAACAGATTAACTTAGACTATTTTTATCCAGGCCCATGTAATTTAATAAAGTAGAAAACATGCCTCAGAGATAAAGGAAATCAAACGGGTTTCTTTTTTCTCAAGGAAAGAAATGTCAAGAAGTATATTTGTAATAATTTTACAGAACTGGAAATTAGCTTTTGATGAAAAGTAGGTTTGGGTATAAGGCAAGGATTCACTAAGAATTTTGTTGCTGGTTATGTTCTTTAAGCAATCACCCCCTAGAAGCTTGCTTGGCCGAGTAAACAGCTTGAATAAATGACACGCGTAACCAATGCCTTTAGAGCTGCCTGGGGAGCACCCAGAATAGCAGGGCAGGCCACACTTTGCAACTGGCTTAATTTAACACCCTTCTCACAGGCTTAGGATGATCCTTTGTTGGTAGCTTGCTCTTCTGTCTGAGTCACTTTCTGGATTTGCTACACCCAGATCAGGTATAAAATATAGGCATGGACCAATCATTAACATACTCTTTGAGGCATGTACTGCCTTTCACAAGAGATGAAATTCTAACCCAAATTCTGGCAAGATTTTATCATTCGCTTCCCCCCACCTTACTTTCTCCAGCAATTTTATTCATTCCTTCCCCCCCCCCTTGAATCTCTGTACCCATACAAATCCCCTATCCTCCCAGCTAAAAAGGAATACCATTATAGATAATAGTCTTTTTATAATATGTAAATTTGTCATATTGCCACATATTTTCAGAAAGACATTTTTGGCTTTATAGGATGCTATATAATAATTTCAGGAGAAACTATTTATAAATATCAATTACTAATATTTTTGGCATGGTTTATGTGTCATATGTTGAATTCCTCATTGCAAGAAAAGAATTTGAGTTTTGTGGCACAGAATCAGACATTAAATTTCTATGGACTAGTTATATCTGAAAGGTGTCATGTGCTTTGCTAAGCATAACAATCTGAGTGCTTCAACTCTAATTTGAAGATAGTTACTTACAGCTTATTTATATATCTGTTTATTTAGACAGAATCTCATTCTGTTGCCCAGGGTAAGTGCCTTGGGATCATCATAGTTCCCAACAAACTCACTTGGGTTCAATCGATCCTTTTGCCTCAGCCTCCCAAGTAGCTGGAACTATAGGCACCTTCCACAATGCCCCACTAGTTTTTCTGTTTTTAGTAGAGATGGGGTCTCACTCTTGCTCAGGCTGGTCTTGAACTCCTGAGCTCAAGGACTCCACCTGCCTCAGTCTCCCAGAGTGCTAGGATTACATACATGAGCCATCACTCCCGGCCAGCCTTACTTTTTGAAAGGAATATGAATTTAACCTCAAAACCAATATTCATCTGACTTAGAAATTAACTGTTTGTTAATAACACAATAGTCTTGAAACAGAATGCAATTGCCTTTTTGTCTCTTTGAGTCTTACCCATCTTATAGGATTTTGGTATGCTAATAATGACAACAGTTAACAATTTGTATATCATGCTTCTTATATATTTTATAATTAAATGTGACCTAAATGTAGCTTAAGTTTTTACATTTGAATGAAACCATTAGTGATCTGCCATGCTATCATTTGAATAAGGTCTCTTGTCAATCAAAAACTTGTGCATAATTTTAGAGTATTTTAAAGTATTATTGGACAACATCATAATAGAGGAAAAAAATCTTAAATTGGTCATATAAGACTTCAGTGGCCCTAAGAAGGGTAGGTTGACTATAATCAATATTTGTATGATCTTTTTTTTGTTTGTTTTCTTCCTCCTGTTAATGACTAAATCATGCTTTTAAAAATGCTCTCTTTTTTGCTGTTTTTTTTAAATGGTGTGAGAATGATGGGTTGTTAATTTATAATGCATGTGTTGCCCTTGGGAAGCAAGATGGAAGTGACAAATTTTTAAGAACATAACAAAGACAAACTAAAACCTAGAAGAACCAGAAACTATTGTTTGTGAAATATCTAAAGCATTCTTTTTAAATTCTTCTAACTTTATGTAATTGTTTAATATATACTTGTAAAGATTTTTAGGGCTAAAAATGACAACAGTTCAAAGTTGACTCTTATTACCTTCTTCCTGGTGTGAAGACGAACGCTTCTACCCAACTCCTCTTCACCAAGGCAGTGAACAGTCTCTTTTCCAACCCCTGGATCATCAAGCCACCGGTTTGCCTTCAAGGGGTGAGCGTGCATTGTCTCAGGTGGTCTGCTTCTCCCACCTGCACGGCTTCCTGCAGTTATGGCACTTCTTGCAAATGTTCTGAAGACTAGTCCAGAAGTGCCAGCCTTTAGCCCTGAACATGTAAAGTGAGCAGCAGGAATTGCCACCTGGTGCTGACTCTCTGTGCTCTGAAAAGCATGGAACTCCGCTTTCTTTTTCATGCATCAAGTATCATTGCTTTTCTTCTTCTTTTCTGGGCTTTGAAATGTTTTCTAAGTCATCTAGCAAAATAACTTTTTTGTATATAGGCAAAGTCAGGAATTCCAAAGCAACTGAAATTGGAGGTTTGGAAATTGGAGGCAAAATTGCCTTTTGCCAGGTAGGTTTTAGAACTGATCAGTTCCTCTCCTTACAACCATCTATTTGAGGTGTAAAGTTTTAGTTTACGTGGAAATCAAACCATGTATTAGGATCTTTTTTTGGTGTACATTTTGTAATGTCAGAAGCCTGTGTTCTGGTTCTGGGAAGACAGTTAGCTTTTTGATTGTGAGAAATTCACTAAATGTATCTGAGTTTTAGCAAACCAATTAGTAACAGGGAGACAGTAATTCCTGCCCTTTTTGTTGTGGGAATAAAAACACTGAAAATATTAATGTCTTCATTATGCTGGAAAGTGTTGTAGAAAAGTAATGATGGTATTGTAATTTTATGGTTTCTGTTATAAGAGACTTTATCCCTCGTAGCTTTAGAAACTTAAAATAATGGCTTGGCATCCGTAGCACAGTGGTTACGGTGCCAGCCACATACACTGAGGGTGGCAGATTTGAACCTGGCCCCGGCCAACTAAACAACAATGACAACTGCAACAAAAAATAACTGGGCACTGACAGGCACCTGTAGTCACAGCTACTTGGGAGGCTGAGGCAAGAGAATCACTTAAGCCCATAAACTTGGTAAACGGTCTGTAAAGCTAGTGAATGATGCCCCATGATCATATCAATGTACACAGCTATGATTTAATAAAAAAAAAAAAGCCCAAGAGTCTGAGGTTGCTGTGAGCTGTGATGCCACAGCACTCTACCAAGGACGACATATTGAGACTGTCTCAAAAAACAAAAAAAAACTTAAAATAACTGAATTAAAATAGTTTAAATTATTAATCATTGTCTCTCTGCTGATAGGGAACTTGATGTATTTGTATATGTTCTGTACAAGGAGTTAAGGCAATAGACTTAATTTCAGAGTCATTGATAATTTAAAGAGAAGTTAAGGTAATTGACAAATTAACATATGTTTGCCTATGACATCTACTTCAGTCAGATAATATGTAAAAGCTTAGCTTTCTGAAACATTGTCATCTAAGCATCAAAGGGGGGAAAAATTCCAAATGCATTAAAATGAATGAAAGTTTATTTTTCTTGAAAATCCATTGGGTTATCTTATTCAGTGAATCTCTTCCAGATTTTTTTTTTTTTTGTAGAGACAGAGTCTCACTTTATGGCCCTGGGTAGAGTGCCATGGCATCACACAGCTCACAGCAACCTCCAACTCCTGGGCTTAAGCAATTCTCTTGGCTCAGCCTCCCGAGTAGCTGGGACTACAGGCGCCAGCCACAACGCCCAGCTATTTTTTGGTTGCAGTTCAGCCAGGGTCGGGTTTGAACCCGCCACCCTCCATATATGGGGCCAGCGCCTTACCAACTGAGCCACAGGCGCCGCCCCTCTTCCAGATTTTTCAAGCTACTTTTCAATGTCTGCATGCTAATCAAATTTCTGACTCCTTTTCCTCAAACGTAATCATGCTGTGCAGCTTGCCTTTCTGTTCTCCATCTGTTCCTTTCTTCCTCCCCCCTTCTTTTACCTAAGCTCCTGAATCCACCAGGCTGCTTAACTGTACTCCTGACAGTAATGGAATAGTATACATAATGATTAAAGCATTTGAATGTATGTGATTTAGTTGTAAAGTTCTATCCTTTGGTATAGTAAGATGGGTACAAAATTTATTAAATATTTTGTTATAGAATAATTCATACTGTATTATAAACTTCAAAGAAAAAGGAAGATCAAAGTAAATTTCAAATAAAAACACTAAGGTTTTATTTTCTAGGTAATCCTGTCAACTTTGAGATTTGAGATAGCACTAATCAGGGAGAGTTTTACTGGTCTTTATTTTGTTCCACTTATTATTGTGGGGCATTTACTATACTTTGGAGGGATTGTTTTTGAGTTTCTGACAATATGATAATAATACAAGCCTTACTAGGTCTGTAGTCCAACAGAATGTGACAATAAATACAGGAGTTTTGGAAGCAGCACATATTAACTCACATAGGTCAGTAAGAAAATAAGGTAACATAACTATAGAAATAGAATCCCTCAAGAAAATTGAAGACAAAGAGGTTTCTCACCAGTACATCACATGCATTCTTTTGAAGATCCTTACCTTAGGAAAAGTCTAATATTTAGCAAATACTGATAAACAGAGATGACTATGAATTTATAATTTCTGCAGAGGTCTCTGTAAGGGTCATCATGGCCTGTGGCAGATGGGCAATGATGGCAGTCCCCAGCCAGCTGTCAGAGAGTGTTAACTGTTAGCCAGCCCACCAACAGCTGTGAGAGTACAGCCATCTCACATTTCTTTCACATATTTGGATATTTATATGCCAATTTAATAATAGGTAAAATAGCCAAAATATGTCTCTATACTCATTGAATGTTGCTTGTTTTCTTCCTTTCCCATATTATTTCCGAGTTTTTTTTTTTTTTTAATTATAATAGCTTATCAGTTTCTATTTCCTTTTAGTTTCACAATTCCTGACTTCAAAGTGCTTTTACTATGGGGGGGGAAGAATAAATTTGAGTTGAAGCCAGTCTCTAAGACCACCAGCAGATTGGAAGACTGCCTAGTGATCCTGAGGGGCCCTTTACTGGTCCAGACTGGAGTCAGGTTATGGAAGAGCCAAGAGCTGCCTCAACTCGGCTTCAGCTGTAGTCCATGGACCTAGTGTCTGAAGATATTTCCATCAGCACAAATACTCCTTGTTTATGAGCTTCCTGGAGCTATAAACATCTGACCAGTTCCCATCAGGAACCCACAAAAGTATCTGTGGTTCTTTAAGAATAAACCTAGGGGTTCCTAATCGACACGTTTTTTTAGTCCATCAATATCTTTCTCTTGAAATACAGAATTCACTCTTACTTGATTATTGTGTAATTTTGTTACATTTTTGTTTAGTGCAGAAAAATACATAAAACACAAAACTCAGATTTAAACACTGTACTATAACAGCAATTGGGGGTTTATCAAAGCCAGGTGTGACTCTGCAGGACCATGTTAGGAATGAAAATTCCTCTTAGAAGGTGAGAAATCATTCCCTGACCTTAATTTTTAATAAATATTGAAACTGTATATGGAAAAGGGAGTGAATTTTTTTCTCGGTTGTTTCTTCTTTACTTTGATTAACAGAGGGAGAAATAAACATTTTTTGATATTATAATCTGCGAAGCACCTTCTGTGAGGAAAATTTTTTTTGAAATATTTAAAAATGTGATTCTGTTTTGAAGACCCTTGACTGGGCAAGAGACAAAATAGAAAACTAAAGAAAGCATAGGAGATGACAAAGGTATTTGGTTTATTTAGTTAACCTTTCCAGATTTGCCCAGCTGGGAAACTGCTTACGAGTTGTGTTAAGCATAGAAAACTTAGAAAATCAGTAAGTTTTTTTAAATGTAATAATTACTTAGTGGTTTTAAAAGTGATGTAACTTGGTGGTTTAGTTAAGTGAAATACATATATTTCTAATAATTGAGCAGGTCAAATTTAAATTTCAGTAGATTTGAAAATAACTTTGTAACTAGATATATTACTTCTATTTCTTACTCAATGACATGGATTAATAGACAATTAAATTATGCTAATCAGGTACTTATGCTGGTGATTCCAGACAGAATAAACCTGTGGTCACATTTGTTTTTAATGAAGTCCATGTTTGGGGCATTACTATTTCAATGTTTATTTGTCATTAGGAGTTTTATGTTCACTTGAGGCAATGTTCAACTTGGGTTGGAATGTTTTTGTAATGTGAAATTCATTAATTCATTTCATAGTAATATTTAAAGCAATAAACCTAAAATACCTGAGAATCTATTATATTTGGTCCATTAGTGTTTCCACATGCCCTTGTTAACTGCTGAATGAATGCAAATATGTTGGCGGGTTTTTATTAAAGTTCATTTAGTGACTTGAATGCACTACTAAGGTAGGAAATTGACATTTCTTGAATCTGAAGTCAATATTAAATCCACAAGATTCAAAAAGGCAAACTATAATAATGATCATTCTTAATTTGTATAGTTCTTGTCCTCTGAAAATATCTTTCCTTTATGAAAATCAAAACAACCAAATGTTATAAAATCTGTATGTTTTCTGGAAAGTAAAATACGTTCATGTAGTATCTTCATAAACAGAGAAAAGAAGACATTGAAAGAACGGGATGTCTTTATCAGGAGTGTGTCTAATTGTAGAATGCAAATACTTTGATAAGTGATAGACACCTCTACCAGTGAGGAGGTTACTTTGCTGCTCTCTCTAGGGATGTTAAGGCAGGCACGGGACTGTAAGGGGAATCTTCCTAACCGTCCTTTGTGAACAGAGATCCATAAAGGACATGGTGACTCCTAGTTGCCCTTAGTGTAACCAGTGCTCAAACTAAGACTGCATTAGCAGGCTTTATTTCTTACGTAATTGACGGTTATTATAGCTTGACCTACTTTTCTCCTTCATTTTTTAATATAGAAAAGAATTTTAAATGGTTTACATTAGTGCTGAGGATTTGTGATTTTTCTGCTTCAACCCACATTCTTTTCAGATCTGAATGAGTGTGGCCTGAAGCCTCGGCCCTGTAAGCACAGGTGCATGAACACTTATGGCAGCTACAAGTGCTACTGTCTCAACGGATATATGCTCATGCCGGATGGGTCCTGCTCAAGTATGTCAAGAATCTTAACTGTTTTATAAGTGCTTTGGGCTTGATTTCTGTTGTGCTCTGGTAGCATGCCTTTGTGAGAGTGGCCTCCCAGGCCTTCCTGAGCGAGACGTGTACATGCGTTTATGTGCCTGAGGAACTGAAAATCAAAATAAGATGTACGCATTGTAGATATGTAAGATTGTTTTACCGTGGGTACTAATATGTGTATTAAATTGATGAGGAAATGGTCCCCAAACTGTATTTCCTAACTTTTTTTCAACGTTTATTCCTATTTTCTATCTGGGCATAGAACAATTCCAGGTAGGAAAAGTAACACTAGTGACTATTTGGGGACTGCTCATGAGGTCTGTTGAGTGATTTAAAATCATTCAGAAAACCTCACTTCATTTTTGTATTTCTTCTCAATAACTTAAAGACTTTGAATGAAAAAGTAAATGAATATGATATCAGAAAAGTAGCTTTCATGTGTATCTTTGTAAGAAGTATATGATTTTTCCTACTATCATTTGGATGTACTTTTATAAGAGGGCTAGGGTTCGGTGCCTGTAGCACAGTGGTTACGGTGCTAGCCACATACACCGAGGGTGGTGGGTTGAACCAGCCCAGGCCAGCTAAACAACAAGGACAACTGCAACCAAAAAAAAAAAAAAAAAAAAAATAGCCAGGCATTGTTGCAGGTGCCTGTGGTCCCAGCTACTTGGGAGGCTGAGGCAAGAGAATCGCTTAAGCCCAAGAATTTGAGGTTGCTATGAGCTGGGACGCCACGGCACTCTACCCAGGGTGACAGCTTGAGACTCTGTCTTCAAAAAAAAAGATGGATAATGCCTTAAAATTTTCTATAGGCTGAATATTAAATTGAGTTTGTAGTTAAATTGAGGTTGTAGTCACATGATATCCAACAAGTAATGACTTGATTTTTATTTTTACTAAATTATCAGTTAACTAGGCTGCATTTTATAAAATAAAAAGTTAATTAATTTAGCATTGTACAAATATAGCTTGGAACTTTTTATAATGAGGTGTGTGCATGCTTAATAGCATGTGGCAGTGATGTGAGGATTGTCTAACATTGTGCAATTCAGTGGGAGGTCTGTGCCCTAGAGACGTTTCATAGGCCATGGAGACAGTTACTTGGACCTTTTAGTTAAAAACAGCGCTGAGCTTGAGTAATCTGGAAAAATATCCCAATTCTCTGATTTCTTTGGCCACTGGAAAAATTCCAGAGAAATCTGTGTGAGATAAAGTTTTATATTCATGTTTTAATTCATCGGGAGCATTAAAGGTCTTCCCCAGAGGATGGCAGAGCTGGTTCATTTCTTAACCATCTTTGGAGAAGGAGGGTCTTTCTGTCCCTCTCCCCATTTTTTTCCCTTTCTTTAGAATGTTGGATAATTGAGGCCTCTTTGTTACATTGTTGATTCAGTGTCACTGATTTCAGGACAAGTGAGGATCATAAATATTTCAGTTACAGATTTTGTTTTCCACCTCTCTGAGTCAGTCAGCCTCTCTCTTTGCAGGTGCCCTGACCTGCTCCATGGCAAACTGTCAGTATGGCTGTGATGTTGTCAAGGGACAAATAAGGTGCCAGTGCCCCTCTCCTGGCCTGCAGCTGGCCCCGGATGGGAGGACCTGTGTGGGTGAGTTGTAAAATAAAGCACGTCTGTCAATAGCCTCTGTAGGATGAAGGAAGAAAGTGGAAGATGTTGGGATAGGACAGAGGCAGTTACTTCCATCATGCAGTTATCCAGCCTTCAGAAGATGGATGTCTCAGGAGAGGCCACTTTGCTGTGAATGGATCATGGGAGCCTTGTTTCCCTGAAAATGAGGCTGCAGGCAGAGGGGAAAAGATGGGCAAAGGCACTGCAGTTAAGGGAGAACATGGTCAGGGAAAGAAGAAGAGCTCAGGATTTCTAGAATGCGAGAGGTGGGAGGAGCAGTGGGTGATGAAGCTGAGCCGGTGGACAGGGCGAGGCGGTGCGTATTGCACCGCAGGGTCAGGTGCATTTCTGGCAAGTCAAGAAGGCAGTAGAGGATTGTGGGTAAGAGTCTGGGGGCTGTGTTTTTAAAACTGGCGCTGTCATATACTATATATGTAACTGGAGGGAAGAGATTTCCTTTCTTTGACATTGGCACGCCTCATCTTTAAATGACAGTACGCATAATGGCACAGAGACGCACTGTGAAGCCTGATTGAGATCACAAATGCAAAGAGCTTAGCTCAGTACCTGGCACATAGTAAGCACTGAATGAACAGAGGTATTTGGTAGTTGGAGAAATATTTATTGAGTACTTTATGTGTTCCAGACACTGTGCTGAGTGCTAGGATATGCAGGAATGGACAAAGCAGACAAGATTTTGAGCCTCACAAAGCTGACATTCTAGTGAGGGAGGCAGAAAAGAAACAAATACCCAGAAAAATTACAGACAATGCTGAGTGTTAGCATGAGGTACTAAGAAAAAAAAAACAGAAAAGGTCTATTTCAGAAAATAATGGTCAGGGTAAGCTTGTACGATTAGTTGTGTGGGGAGCCAGCTAAGCAGGTGAAAATGTTGCAGGGTGCTGCTGTGAGTGAGGAGTTGGCCTGTGTATGTTTCTTGAAGAAATAAAAGGCCCATGTGGGTTAAGTACAGAGAGTGAACATGAGGGATGGTGGCTGGAAAGACAACAGGGGAAGCAGGTAAGGGCTCTTTACACCCAGTGCCTTCAAAGACCTGGGAGGAATTGCAGATCTAATCCTAATAGCCAATACAACCAGTTGAAAGGTTTTAAGCATTGTAATGAGCCAGTATTACGTTTTAATGTAATCATTTCAACAATTGTGTTGGGTAGGTCTTAGAGGGTTTAAGACTGGCTGGGAAAAGACCAGTTTGGACTCTTTTTTAATATTTAGGCAATAGTGGCATGGAATACAGCAGTGGCAGTGAGAGAAGTAGAGACAAGTTCGAGTAATTTTTCAAAGGTAGAATCGACTTTGAGGTTGATTTGGGAGGTAAAGGAAGGAGGATTATCCAACACCACTAACCAACCTGTTTCTAGTTCACTAACTAGGTAGATACAGGTATAGTATGTACTAATGTGGAAAAGGAGGTACGTGGAATTCATGTTGCCTGTGAGGACAACCAGCAGTATGCCATCTATGACGAGTTTCCATATGCCAAGCAACAGTTTCCAGTCAGTTATTAATTTTAAAACCAACTCTGTCTAAACATGCCCTTGCCCTTCCTAAAATGCTATTGACTTATGTTTCCAGATGTTGATGAATGTGCTACTGGAAGAGCCTCTTGCCCTAGATTTAGGCAGTGTGTCAACACCTTCGGGAGTTACATCTGCAAGTGTCATAAAGGCTTCGACCTCATGTACATTGGCGGCAAATACCAATGTCATGGTAATGAAACCCGACCATTCCTTTGTGTTGTTTCCTGCAGTATTACTGAAATCTCTCTTAACTGTGGTGATGACTGAGATGTCAAATGCAGAGGAGGGCACCTGCATTGTTAATAAATGAAGCAAACCAACAGATGTCCAGTCCAACCACTAGTAGTTCTGGATCCACACACCCTTTATTTCTTCTGTTTATTTGTGGATTTTACATGGATCTTAATATTGCAGGAAAAAAAAGTTATTTTTGAAACTGCATATCTTTTTCATATCATCACATTTATCTGCTAAATAAAACCCTTCTTTCCCTACCTCCCGATGCAGACATAGACGAATGCTCCCTTGGTCAGTATCGGTGCAGCAGCTTTGCTCGATGTTACAACGTACACGGGTCCTACAAGTGTAAATGTAAAGATGGATACCAGGGTGATGGACTGAGATGCCTGTGTGAGTAGCACTTGTCTTCCGGCTCTGAATTCCAGTAGGAAATACAGGATTTACACACAAGCCACTGCTAGGGAAGAAACAGAATAAGATCAGTTGTCAAAGAAGTATAATTTTCCTAACTAGTAATATTTAGTCTGTGCTTTCCACAAACAAATCGCTTGCTCAGGTATTTTTAAAAACTAAATGCTCAGTAACACATCTTCATCTTAAAAAGTATCTGACTTTCTTGACTAAAATCTCTCAATAGCTTCCCTTTAGCTGGAATTTGATTCTGTTGAAATCAGACATTGCTGTTTGTCATTCACATTAGATTTTGATGGTGAGATAATCTGAAAATGTTCTTTATTTTTGTTCCTGTTTACGTCTTCTAACTCTATTATTAAAAGGTCATTCCCATATTTATTTCTTGTACATTCAGAACTATTTTGTTTTAAGACTTGGATAAGTGTATTTGGAACAATAGCTATGTTAGTAGATATACACGAAAAAAAATACCCTTCATATGTAAGTTTTACAAACCAAAGATCATAATTTAGCATACATTTCATGTAACAGTAGATAATTTTTAAAATTTTCTGAGTAGATTATTTACTGAAAACCACAGGGCATAAAATCATGAGGCTTAAAGAGTTTTTGAAGAGTCACACAGCCATTCCCAGTCTGGAGTATATCATTCCAGGCAGATTAAATATTAAATATTTAATTTAAATATTAAATATTTGGTGAAGATTATTAAGGAAGAGGATTCCACAAATGATCTTTACATTCTCTGATCTTTGCATTCCCTTTTAAAAATAGCAATTGTATAAATTAGTGAGGGGGCAGAAAAAACAACTATAAAACAATATGTACAACATTTAATCAAACTTTTGTGAGCTAAATTTTTATAACATGGATGAGAAAAATGTTAAATAATTCTAAACGTGATTATATAATGCACATGTAGAATAGGGATACAACATAGATTCTAGACATTAAAAAAAAACTTAGAATGTCTCTGCATTAAAAAGCTTATTGACTGTTGTCTATTTCCATTCTATACATATCTAAAACTTACCTGTGTTTCGGATAATATATATACATCATACAAAGATCAATGTATTTTGCCTTCAAGGTTGGACAGTTAAGTTTGTGAATTCATCCTAGAAAAAGTGCTACACACCTGATTGCTGAATATCACTATGGTCACCTTTGAAGTACTCCCCTTAGGAAGCTGTGCACTGATGCCAGGACCTAGGCCACCCTTCAAAGCAATTTTTGAGCTCTTTTTCTGGAATGGCCATCAGAACTGTTGTTGTACATAGGTATGACAAGTATACGAACTCATCCTAGAAAAAAGGAGTCGTTGCTCATACCTCATTGCTGAATATCACTGTAGTCACCAGACAGCGGGGGAGGCATACCGTGAAGATGACCATAGTAGTAAATTTAACAATGAGATGTGAGCATTGACTCCTTTTTCTAGGATGAGTTCGTGAACTTGTTTGACCCCCATACATCCAAAGGACAAATATATTTGTATATGTGAATATACAATTATATACATATATACCAAGCACACACATACACTTGTTCTAGCATGACTTACACAGGGAATATTCTAAATGCTAAAAGTAAGATTAGTTGGCATGAAATGTTTTCATGTGCCTGTTTTTTTAGGGAGAGATGGTTACACATTAATTTAAATCTTTAACTTTTTCAGATATTCCAAAAGTTATGATTGAACCTTCAGGTCCAATTCATGTACTAAGGGGAAATGGTACCATTTTAAAGGGTGATGGAGGACATACAAATTGGATTCCTGACTTTGGAAGTACTAGATGGCCACTGAAGACACCATATATTCCTCCTGTGATTACTAGCAGACCCACTTCTATGCTGACAGCAAGACCCACACCAAAGCCAACACCATGGCCCACTCCACCGCCACCGCCACCTCCTCCAACAGAGCTCAGAACCCCTCCACCAACAGCAACCCCAGAAAGGCCAACCACCAGACCGACAACTGTAGCACCAGCTGCCAGTACATCTCCAAGAGGGATTACAGTTGACAACAGGATACAGACAGATCCTCAGAAACCCAGAGGAGATGTGTTCAGTAAGTCACAGACATGTTAGCATGTGTTTAATAGGTGATGTTTCAACCACGGGCTCGTCCCTGAATAAGAACCAAGCTCACAAAAAGAATTAGCTGTATAAAGGCATATATATGTAGCCCTATTGACATATTATAAAGAGCTGTACAAAGTCAGTCTAGTCGGGCAAGTAGGAAAGAATATGTGTAGAAATGGAAGGAATGTACACATATCGCAAAGTAACCCATAGATCACAGCTTTTATCCAGTATAGGAATTCTCCTGATATAGTTGGATTTACTTGAAAACTCTCAGAAAAGGGAAACTTACCATAGGTGATACCATTTCACTTTTAACCTGTCTGCTCATTCAGTCAGTGAACATTTTATGGCACTTTTAGAGCAGTGATTTTCAAGTGGTGTGTGAGAGGATTTTAGGTGTCCTGTGAAAATTTTTAAAGATCATTAATTGTATTATTTTCAAAACAAGTTCAAAGCATAGTAAGTATATTCTTTTCTTTTCTTTTTTTTGTTTTTGATCAATATTATTTAAGTGTGCCATGGAAGTTTAACTATAGGTTCAAGTGTGCTGTGAGATAATAAAGGTTGAAAAACACTGACTTAGAGCATCAGGTAGGCCTCATATTAGCCACTAGCTTTACAAAGATAGAACAGAAAAGGTCACACAATCTGAGGGAAAGTACAAAGTTACCAGAAGGTAACTGTGGTACTATGTTAGTAAAAGAGGTTCGTGTAGGACATTATGAGAGTAAAGAGAAGGAGTACCTAGTCAACATTTGGGTAAGGGGAATATTCAGGGTGGGCTTCCTGAGTTAAATGGGGCCAAGGCAATGAGAAGAGGGAGGCATCATAGGTAATAGCAGCAGCACACAGGCACAGAGAGCCGGAGGCAGCACGGCGTCTGCTGTAAACTGGAAGTGAGGAGAGAGGAGAGATGCTGGCAGCTGCCCCCTGCGCTGGCTGTAAGCTGGTGAGCAGATCAGACTGGGCTAGGTTACGTTAAAGACTCCCAGATTTTCAGCAGGTGACTGCTAAAGCGTGAAGGGTGGTACCACCAATGGAGATAGAGGATACTGGAAGAGAAGCAAGTTTCAGAGAAGAAAATTTTGGTCTGCCTATGAGCAGACCAAAACTTGCATTTTTACAATTTGCATCTGTTCCTTATATTTATTTGTTCTGTTTCACTTTGCCTATTCTCAGCTGCCCTTGCACTCACTCCTCCCATCTCCTCTTCTCCTTTACATGTTCCCATTTTTCCTTTTCCTATTCCCCCATGTTGAAACTAAGACTGACATTTGTACATTTTTTAAATTTTTATTTCTTTTTCTTTTCTTTTTATTTTTGGGATTTATTGAGGATGCAAAGAATTAGGTTACACTGATTGCATTTATTAGGTAAAGTCCCTCTCAGAATTGTGTCATTTGTTAATTTTTCGAAGGAGAAAATTAAAGCTGATTTTTGTTTGTATGTGCTTTCCTCTGAGGAAATGCTTTCCTCTGAGGACGCTGAATACTTTTTGATGTAGTTATGTATGTTCTGGGTAATAAATTTTAGGGGAATTACATGGTATCTCTCAAAATATTCAATTTATTTGTACACAATGTTTATTTTTGAAATTCAAATTTTTTATTTTTCTCTTCCTTCTCTGTCTGTCTTTCTTCTCTATTTTTTTATCTCAATGTGATCAGACAATGGAATTGTTATTCATGGGTACTTAAACAAATATGGTATTTGTATTATTCTGCTGCCTTAAGAGTCTTGAAAATATGGCTATTTGATGTTAAAAGACATTCTAACATAGATCACATCTTTAACAGTTTGTCTTTTTTCCCATTATTCTTCTCCACAGCAACATACATATGAAGTAAAAATAGCATGGAAGTGGGCAGCACCTGTGGCTCAAAGGAGTAGGGTGCCGGCCCCATATGCCAGAAGTGGTGGGTTCAAACCCAGCCCTGGCCAAAAACTGCAAAAAAAAAAAAAATAGCATGGAAGTTCACCAATAAAATGTAGCAGGATAAAATTGAGGAAATAGGGAGTTTCAGTGATGCTTGAGAGCATTCAAGGAGAGTGTGAACTTAAAGACATGCCCTCAGAAGGGATTACTTTCTTCCTGTGCCAGGGGCATCGCATGCCGCAGATAGCATTGCTGCCTTTACACACTCCTGCCAAAAATTAGATTCCACTCTCATTTCATCTTCACCAATTGCTGCTGGTTAAGTTTAGCACATGTGTGGATGTTCTAAACACTTCTTAACTTGCTGTCTTGTGGTTATGCATGTATTCTAAATAAGGGAAGGGTTCTCAGTGTTTTATTCGGGACAAGTGACTAACGTCCATCCACTGTGAAAGCAGAAAGGAACCTTAGCACTATTTCAGTTCAACACCATTTCTACATTGAATATTTTCTTCACTCCTGGCCTAATAACTTCTTAAGCCATCCTTTTATTCTCCACAGATCTGAGAATAGAATTTACCTCCTGTCATTTCATGAATTTTCAGGTGATGTTTTTTTTTTGTTTGTTTTGTTTTTGTAGAGACAGAGTCTCACTTTATGGCCCTCGGTAGAGTGCCGTGGCCTCACACAGCTCACAGCAACCTCCACCTCCTGGGCTTAAGTGATTCTCTTGCCTCAGCCTCCCGAGTAGCTGGGACTACAGGCGCCCGCCACAACGCCCAGCCATTTTTTGGTTGCAGTTCAGCCGGGGCCGGGTTTGAACCCGCCACCCTCAGTATATGGGGCCGGCGCCCTACCGACTGAGCCACAGGCGTAATGATGGCTACAGTTTGCCTTCAAATAGCCTGAAACTTATATTGTGTTTTGGTTTACTCAGTGGTTCTCAACCTTCCTAATGCCAGGATGTATTTTATTGTTACAAAGGAGTCGCGACCCACAGGTTGAGAACCATCGGTTACATTGAAAGATATTTTTAATTTAGTTTTGTTATAATTATTTATGTTTATGGGCTGTGAAAGTTGGTTGTTTTTTTTTAATGGGATAGGTTGTGAAATAGTTTTTCTTTCTATTGTATGTGCCTATATTGTCCTCCCTGAAAAAAGACTCTAAAGATATTCTAAAAGAAAATTAAGGTAGATAAAAATTATAATAAGAATACATCTACAGCCCAGACTTCTTTCCTAACTCTAAAGGCTCATATATCAACTGACTGTTTAACCTCTCCAGCTGGATGAAAATGGATATCTCAAACGCAGAAGGTCCAGAATTGTTCCTCCTCTTTACCTGCAGCTTTTTTTTTTTTTTTTTGCAGTTTTTGGCCGGGGCTGAGTTTGAACGTCGAACCCGCCACCTCTGGCATATGGGCCTGGCGCCTACTCCATTGAGCCACAGGTTACCCTACCTGCAGCTTTTTTCCACCCCAAGTGATATGTCGGACTTCCCTCACCTATTGCTAAGGATGACTCACCTATGGAGTCATCCTAAATTACTTTTATATGCCCATTATGAATCTATAAGAAAATCCTCCGAGCCCTCTCATCAAATTATATCTAAAGTGTGATAATTTTTCACCATCTCCAGTGCTGCCACCATGGCCCAAGTTATCTCCCCTAAAGTTACAGATCTAAAATCCTTTATTCACATGACTTGTGAAATACAGCAAATTTTTAAATTTTAGAAAAACAAGAAGGTGCACCTCGTGTGTATTTCACACTGAAGCAGTGAAATATCCGTATTTCGCCACATTTCACAGCATTTCTGCATTGAAACATGTCAATATTAATGGAAATGATGTTAATTATCAATTCAGAAATAATGTCTTACTGCAGATAGTTCCTGGCTCCTGAAATTAGTTCAAATAATTTTTACTTTATGCTTTTATTTAAAAGTTGGCCTGTGTGAAGGTGCACAAATGTTTTAATGCAAGATTTAAGAAACAACCTCTTAAAACAATGAACCATTGAAACTGGATTTTCACTTACTAGTGCCACAAAAGAAAGGGGTACAAATCAGCAAAAGAGTTACATAAACTTCCAAGTAATCAGTTGGATATAATATTAATAGTTATAAATAGCCTTTTGGCATTCTCATTTGGGGCCTGAAAACTTTATCTAAACTGACATTAATTAATTATCCAAGTGTGACATCCTTGTGAGGTCGCTCTTAAACCGTCTCAGTTACACCCAGCATCTCTACTGGACTTAGTCCATCACTAATGGAACATTCTTCCTTATATTTAATCTAAATTCATGAAACTACAGTTTATGCCTTTTAAATATTGTCAGATATTCAGGGGGCAATGGACACAGTTGGTCATTGTCCACAGGTCCCAAACTGTACGTATTCAAGGGATGATTTCAGTAAATACCTCAACTGGTTTTCTGTGTGATCAATAATAGGTGTTTTATTAACCTTTTGTTAGAAATATTATTTGCCAGACCACTTCAACTTTTTGGTTGGCTCTTTGAACATGCTTTGTTTTCCAAATATGTCTCATATTGTGGAGTCCAAAGATACAAAATAGTCAGATCTGACCCAATCCTAATCACAAGGGGAGTATTTTTTACATTTTGTAATCTAAGTCTTTACTTTTCTCTGTTGCTAGGTATGTTATAGTGCAGATTTATGGACAGCTATTTAATCACCAAGTATTTTTCCTTCAAACGGTTACATAGTAGGCACTCAGAAATATTTGTTGAATGGAGTGAAATGGAATTTTATAATGGATTCCATTATCTTTTCATCCTAGGTAATTCTTCATATGCTTAAACTAGCTAAATTTCACTTGTTGATTTTGATAGTTCTTCCCAAATCGTCAAAGTCATTTTGGATTATGGCTAGGCACTGTGGTTCATGCCTATAATCCTAGCACTTTGGAGGGCTGAGGTGCATGGATTGCTTGAGCTCAAGAGTTCGAGACCAGCCTGAGCAAGAGTGAAACCCTGTCTTTACTAAAAATTGGGAAGAAAAAAAACCAACCAACTAGCTGGCCAAGTGTCATGGTAGGTGCCTGTAGTCCCTACTACTTGGAAGACTGAGGATAGCTTGAACCCAAGAGTTTGATGTTGCTGTGAACTGTGACACCACACTACTTTACCCAGGGCAACAGAGTGAGACTCTGTCTCAAAAAAAAAAAAAAAAAGTTAATTTGGATTATGGTCTTTCTCTTATATTGACACAGCTTAATACAGCAGTTGAAAGTAGTCACTCTCTAGAAAATTTTAAGTCTAATATCCTGAATTTTAAGCATGATGTTGAGAAATAGTGAGAGGCACAGAAAGGGAATATGAAGATAGAGTTGAAGCATTTGGAACTGAGGGGTTTTTAACTGCTGATAAGGATAGAATATATTAAATCAGAAGATCTGGTTTTGATTTTTACCTCTATTATTTATGAGCTTTGTGACTTTGGATTAGGTACTATGTTTTCCATCTCAATTTTCTTATCTGTAAAATGGAGGTAATATTCCTAATCTTCCTTCCTTACAGAGTGATTTTAAGGATCAGAGTTAATAAGGCAAGGAAAAGTGTTTGTGAATTACAAATTAGGACATGTAAACAATTAGTGTGTTTTATTTACTTACTGTAAGTAACCATGGTGGAGAGCATTTAAATAATATGTGATTAAAGAAGTAGCCTTTTATGTCTGATATGAAATATTAGGCATATATTTTTAAAATAATTTTTTTTTTTTTTTTTTTTTTGTAGAGACGGAGTCTCACTGTACCGCCCTCGGGTAGAGTGCTGTGGCATCACACGGCTCACAGCAACCTCTAACTCTTGGGCATACGCGATTCTCTTGCCTCAGCCTCCCAAGCAGTTGGGACTATAGGTGCCCGCCACAATGCCCGGCTATTTTTTGTTGCAGTTTGGCCGGGGCTGGGTTTGAACCCGCCGCCCTCGGCATATGGGGCCGGCGCCCTACTTGATGGGTTATATGACTAGAAAGATAATCATATGTATTTACAGGACTAATCCCATAGGCATGACCTGAGCAGCACTAAATTTCCTAGATATACCATGAAATTCTTGTTCTTTCATTAATGTGATAGACCAGTGCTTCTTAAAGTATATTTCATAGAGCATTAGTTCTCCAGAATATTATGTAATTGTATGCCTAAAAGAGTTCTGTGGAATATATTTGAGAAACCCTAAGTTTGTCCAGGTTAAATTGGTTTGTTAACTGTAAGACTTCTCAATTCTTTAACGTGCTAATGTTCATTGTAATTCTCTAGAAGAGGCATGTAATGAGGATCACTTCCCAAATGGACTTAACCATGGAATTATTTAACTCTTGGGATTAGAGTTCATTATACTCAATTTCTGATCAGGCTGGGTTGAACTAAAAAGTCTGGACACCATGCTCTGCAAAACCCAATAGTCTTGCTATTTAGCTGTTGTAATGGTTTTTGAAACTAAAGGGTTGACTTTGTATTCAGGCATAGCCATAGTAGAGATAGTTGAGGGTTGGGGAGGGCAGAATGGTGCTGGGCATACTTAGCCAGAAAAGTAGATTTAAGTGGTGGTATGTGTATGCCTTTATGGACACCAGGGGAGTTCTACAGAGGATCGCTAAACAGTTAGAGACCGAGCACCTAAGACTAATGTAGGGTGTTTAAATTACAGCAGTGATGCCTAGGCACATTTCCACCTGAGTCATATAAAATGAATAGGAAAGGTGTTAGGTATCGGGTGCTCTTATGGTGGCTGTATCAGAGAACCAGCCTGTTCTGTGTTATTATAGACATGAGAATGGGTTGAAATTTCAAGTACTAAGCAATAGGAAGAAAATCATTTCCTTTTTACTGATTTCTGCTTTGCTGATTGCCGTCCTGAGGTTTCCCCCCTCATTTCTCTTATACAGATTTTACAGTCTGTGGCTAGCTCGATCACATTGTTCTTACTCAGGAAAATATCATGGTCTCTTTTTCTGATTCTGTGTGGTGATGAGTAAAAAGATTGTTTCTGCAGAGAGGTCAAAAGGTCCTCAAACTAGTTTGCTTTCTAGAAAACAGTTAGGCCTACCGAGACCCTGAACAGCCGCCTGGCATCTCCCTGAAGATTAAATTTCTGCCAGCGTTTTGAAGGAGCGTGCTGTCACTGCCAACAGGTCAGGATCTGGTGCTATGAATTCTGAAAGTTTCCAAGGTTTTTTATTTATATTTTAATTGGATCCTACAGTGGCTGGTAAAGAAAAAATAGTTTCCACTAGAAAGTATAAATTGAGTTCTTGATGAATGTGACTCAAGTCACAAATCAATTTTTTTTTTAAAGTTACATGCACATTTATCTGTACAGTTATAATTAAAGGTGCTGGGCTTATAGGCATTCTGTGATTTGGGGCATGCTGCTAATTCCTGTGTCTTTGTATTTTCATCTGTAAGTTGGGGATGATACTAATATCTACCTCACTTGGGCTGTTGTGAAAATTAGATAGGAGGGTGGCTGTAAAATTCTTAGTATAGTACTTGGTGCATAATTGTAACTTAATACATGTTAGCGATTACTACTACTATCGATGTTGCTGTGATTCATAAAAAGACAGCTCTATGCTATGTTTAGTTCTGAGTTTTATATTTTCCTGGTGCTTTTTATTATGGTTCATTACAATTTTAGTGTTATTTTTGGCTAACTAGATCCTTTTGAAACAAATGATATGCAAGTATGAACTATGATGTGAGCAAAGAATGAAAATAGAAACTTACTACTTTATATATTCTTTTCTTCTGACCAAATAATTGGAATATTATTTTTTATTTAGGTGTTTGTAGTACCAGGTCAAACAATTGTGATTTTAAAATAGAAACAGGACCACCTCAACTTGTTTACTGTAAGAATAATGACCACAGCCTTTTTCAGAGATGAGTCTGTCTAGATGGGAAACTTACATAATTCTGAAGAATATCAGAAATAAAAGCTTCCTGTCTTCTTTTTGGCCTCAGTGCTTTGACCCTAGTCCTGCAGCAGGTGGGTTTCTGCTCCACCCCAGGTGTTTATGCTTATTCAGTCCAGCAGTGCACTCCTTAACACCTGCCCTCCAGTGTGCAGCTCTCACCCACAACAGAGCCTAACCCTCAGGGTTCCCTTTGGCTTAAAAGAGGAAAGAGAACAAAACCTGTCAAATGCTCTCTTGATCAGGAAAATTTGTGTTACTATTCTAATGGCCATGCTTAAGGCAAAGATATTTTTTAAAAACATCATTTACATATTCTGTTCTCCTGGGATTTCTCCAGGTAGTGACTGTGAGTTCTGAAACTTTATTAAAGGTACCAACAATACATAAAGGAGAAATAGGTGTGTCACAAAAACAGAACCGATTTCTGAGTGGCTGTGTCTATGTCTCATCTTTCACCAGAAATTTAATTTTTTCCAGTTTTGCTCTTAAATCTCAGCCCAAAGGGGTCTTATGAACTTTGTAGATTCTTCCTATGGAATGAAAGCTTTGGCAAATAAGGTCTTATTTCTGTGAAACCCAGAAATCTTTTTCTTTTCACAAGTAATCAGTAGATGTCTAGGAATTTTCTCTTATGTGGTTAAAGAAACTAATTTTCAGTCTTTTTACTTGTTTTTTTTTTTTCTGGTCATTTACAGCTATAATGTATATATTCTGTATCTGGAGAGAAAACAGTGGAAAAGACAAGGAGAGAGGGAGAGACCGCTTCATAAAACTGTTGTCATTCATCCCTACCCTAAAATTTGTAGTATCTAAAAATCTTGAGGTTTTACCACCAGCATGAGCCTTCAAAATATTAGCATAGGTACATATGTACCATTCCCTTCAATGAACTAAACCCCTAAGTATAAAAAGAATTTAAGGCAATATTATCTTCAATCTTTTAGTCCAACAACAAATGCCAGATTGGCCTGGATAATGTCTTGGGAACTACCTTAGAATACAAAGATAATTTGAAAATCTACCTTTAATAATAGTGCTTACATTTTGCTATAGTTACTGTTTGCAAGAAGTTTGGCAGTGGGAGGTGTATATGATAATATTTACATATACTTCTCTTTGCTTGCTCTTCATGTTTTCTGGGTGATTTTAAAATAGAAACAGGACCACCTCAACTTTTTACTGTAAGAATAATGACCACAGCCTTTCTCAGAGATGAATCTGTCTAGATCGAAAACTTACGTAAGTCTGATGAATGTCAGAAATAAAATATACAATTACCTATCTGGGAAATCTCATTTATGAACATGGGTTATATTAATACTAACTGCAACCCTCGGGAAAATGTATTTACTAGAAACAGCTCTGCCAGCATTTCTTAGAAAAAATTTCCTGTTTCTTTTTGTGGCTGGTTCCTCCATTAGCTCTGGGACTCTGTAGCCATTATCAAAACTTGATGCTCTTTCAGAAATGAACCAACTGTGTCAAATACATCACGTGCAGTAGTTGTGGTTTCAAGGGGTTTGCAAAAAAGAAACTCAGCTTTAAAGTCGCCATCATTAATACACCTCATGTAAACCAGTAACTGTGAACACTTTGCAATGTCTGTAGATTCATCAAGCTGGATGCTAAATATTGGAAGTGGAGCAGATTTAATTTCTGGGATTACCTGATCAAGAATATGAGCAGACATGTCATCTATTCTGCAGACAGTGTTGTTAGACTGGCGATTCTGAGTGCCACCAAATATGAAGCCTCAATGGCCGCTACATTTTGTTTCTGGTACTTGCGACCAGTGTCAAGTCTGGCTTTCTTGAGTCCATCAGCTTTTCTTCTAAAATAGTTGGTATCCTTGCTGGCAAAGCTCAGATGCTTGCTATCAAAATGGCGTTTTAGTTTGTTTGGCCTCATAGATTTGGCTGATAGAACTTCACAACCAATAACACATTGCTGTTTTGCAATTCCTGCTGTAATTATTGAGGTAAAACCATACTGTAAAAAATCCTCACTATATTTTCTTTTCTTAACATTCTTCTCTACACGATCCATTGTTATGGGATGGTTTGCTAATGAAAATAATATATAACAATAGCTTTAATAATACAAAAGATGACACATAGCATAGTTCAGTCAATACAGTTCATTAAAGTTTCCTATGATTTAAAAAAAAAAAACTTGCCATTCTCCCCAGCCCAGTCCAATCACTCTTTTTTTATCCGACCTGCTTCACCACCTGTACATTCCCTTCTTTTAGTTCATGCAGAAGGCTATCAGAAGCAAAGGGCAGGAAATACTTTTCAGTGGGTGAAACACTAACCAATTGCAGAAAAATTGGAGGGATATTTTCTACAAGTAAATGAACATAACACTCTTTGTGTTGGTTTCAGTCATGACCGCTGTGTGACACCCACTGCTACCTTCTTCTTGGTCGTTCTCCAGGCCACGTCAGAAGGGTAGTCTTAACTTGCAGATCTGAGCTTGACTTGTTTTTTTTGTACATAGTTGTGACAATAAGATAATACTGCTTGAATGATTTCCCCCACTACTTATTTCACTTTATATTTTCACATGAACTGTAAAATATACCAAGGAGTGGGTAGTGTTCCGTCTCTTGACCCTTCAGTGGGAGACTCTTGGTGCTCTGTACTGCTGTGTGTGAGGAAGAATTAGTTAAATAATGTAGCAGAGTTAGACAGTAAAGCACACAAAACTTCAAGAACTAATGGCTTTTGAGCATTTCAGGTCTCTGAATTCCTTGGAATGTTTCCCAATGAATTGCAGTGAAGGTGTGCCTAATCATCGGCTCCTAAATGAAATAGTTCTTGGAAACCAAGTGCTTAAAATATTAACCATAGGCAACTGACCCTTTGCAACGTGTTAGATGACTGATTCTTTGGATGGTTGTTTTTCAAGTGTATGATCTAATCCCTTCCTTTCTCTTCAGTCTCATCCCATGTTGCTTTCTCCATTTCTCACCATCCTGCAGCCACTGTGAGCTCCTTTCTCTAAATGTTCCTTGCACTTTCTTTGTACTTGCTGCCTGAAACCCTTACTCTTCCTCTACTCCAACACTATACTTCTGCTTGCAGAGTTTCAAATTCTTCCCCTGTCAGTTTAAATGCTGCATCCTCAAGGAGGACCTCTTTGGTCTCCTTTTATAAAACCGGGAAACCTTTGTGTGATCTTCCACCTCTACATCAGAGAAAGAAAGGCCGGGGGAGGGGAGGGGTTGAAAAATTGTCATAAGGCTCTTCAAATATAGTACTGCAAAAGTTGAGCCTTTCCATTTCAGAGATAGTCTACATGTAAGTTACAGCAAGAGAAGGAAATAAAAGCATGATTGTTCTGTAGGGTTTTTATGATTTTCCCTAGGTCATAAGAAATGAAGCATACTTGCCTACAACTTTGTAACACTTCCAGTAAGTAATAGAGGCAGGCCCTTCTCAGAGCCCCAAATGAGGAAAGAAAAGCTGTGATTGGATGTCATTTCTGTCAGTCATCTGGGGTATAAAGAAGGAGGTGGGTTGCCTCGCCCCCCAGGGTACCATCAACAGGTGCATCCCTAGAGCTTCTCCTCTTCCTTTCGTGTTCTGCTGGGTATTTATGAGTATTTATTGTAAGAGAGAAAGGGGCTTCATGCTTTTCACTTTTGAAGCAAAAAGACAAAACATTCAGAAATAGTAAGCCAAAATAAGTAGCGCAAATATTATGGGATTGTTTTAAAAAATTAAAGCTGAAAATCATAGGCACATCATTGAAAAAAATCCCTTTGACTGATGTCTGTTTCATGGTGTTCTACATCTTTTACTCCCTGCCTTATCAAAATAGAGCTAATTAGTTGACATTCTGGAAAAAAGAAGGGAGTATTCCTTGGCCTTTGGCCAAGAATTTCCCTCACCATCGTCAACATTCCTACACATTCTCCCACCCCCCCAACCCAGTTAGTCTGCACAACATCCTCCTTCCTAGCCCTTATCAAAATGTTGAGTTATAATGCTTATTTATCTCCATGTTTAATGTCTGCTTCTCCCATTAGAATTCCAGTTACATACAATCCGAGCCCTACTTGGTCTTGTCCACCCCACTCACCTTGTGCTCAGGGAGCCTACCACAGTACTTGGCAATCAAATATATGTTAAATGAGTAAATAAATAATTTAAGTGAATCAATTATTTTATTATGCTGATTCTTAAGCTCTATCCCACTGTGTCCTTTGAAGAAAAGTATTGACAAAGGACACAGGTTTCTGACAGGACCTTTACATTCACTCAGTAAACACTTATTGAGTGCCTGTCACCAGGTCAAGCCCTGGAAATGCCACCCAGATAAGATGCAATTGATCCCCTCCTGGACCTCAGTGACTAGCAGAGGGACAGACACATGTGCCTGTGAATAATTAGAGTTCTTGAAAGCATGTAATAGAGGCATGCAAACATGAGCTGCTGAGGGCACAGGGGGAAGAACTTGATTCTCTCTCGGGCGTGAAAGTTTCCGCAGAGGCAGTGGTATTTATGCTGGACCTTGAAGGAAGAAGGGACATGTGGCAGGTTAATTAGCAGGAAAGGTAGCATGAGGTGGAAGACGTGAAAATGAATGGCATGTTTGGACAGTATTGTGTATTTTGGTGGGGTGTATTGTAAATGCAGCACCACAATGTTTAGATTTGATCTGGAAGGAGCCAGACAACCTGCTTAAGCAAAGGAGGCCTTGGTAAGAAATACGTATCAGACTGCAACAGTGTGCTGGGTTCATTGGAGGCGAATAGCTGCAACACTTAGAAAACCAAACCATTCTCTGCAATCATAGGTGTTTTCAGTTTAAACAGCCTTAATTTAAGGATCATACAGGGTATTTTCATAGAGATGAATTTTAGAATTTCATAGAGATGAATGTTTTGCTAGAACTCGGTAGCTCTTTTAAAATGTACTTTTTTCCAGGTAAAGACTTTTAAATTACTTTTATGTTGAAATTTAGAAACTTTTGAAATTATTTTTAAAATTGTACCCAGATAAATGTTACAACATAAATCCCTGCAGAACAAAGGTCATGAATCTTTATATGAAATGTGAGTGAAATGCCTGCCCCTGTTAAAGGTTATGGTAATGCTTCTTTATCACTTCCTTATTACAAAAACAAACCAACTCTAAACCTCTCTCTTGCAGTTCCTCGGCAGCCTTCAAATGATTTGTTTGAAATATTTGAAATAGAAAGAGGAGTCAGTGCCGATGATGAAGCAAAGGACGATCCAGGTAGATGCTTTTAGTACCATTAAAGTGACATTTTATTGTTTCCCTCTGTTTTCTTGAAAATAACTTTCAGATCGTAAATTGGTATCATTTGGGAAAATTATGCATCTTTTTTTTAAACAATTCCATTTCCTCCGTACTCAAATCGGTTCAGCAAAAATAATTATGAACCCTCATTTTCATTTTTGAAAACATATTAAAGTAGTATTTAAATTGTGAGAAGGAAATCATATTTTATAAGTGATGATGTAACGAGGTCATAATTGGAAACCCTTGGGTGTTCTATTCTTACAGATGGGGATACATGCACTGTTGTGCTGAGAAGGGATTAATGCAATTTCCTTTTCCTCTCAGGGGAAGGAGTTCTGGTGTATGGACAGGAGAGAACACTTGTTAAAACAAATGTCCCCAGTGCACAGTTGATTTTTTGTTGTTTACTGCACTTGTGACCGATTGTTCTTTCTTGTCGTTTTCTGGTAGGTGTTCTGGTACACAGTTGTAATTTTGACAATGGACTTTGTGGATGGATCAGGGAAAAAGAAAATGACTTACACTGGGAACCAGTCAGGGACCCAGCAGGTAAACTGTTTCATCTCACTTTTTCTGGTATACATTTCAGTTTGATCCTATATGAAGACCTTCGTTCTGCTGATTAAGTGTCCCAGGGCACATCTCTGGGTTTACTTAAGGAAGAGGGTCCAAAAATATCATGCTCAGTATGCATATTCCATTTTCTATAAGCTAAATTTGTTAGCTGTCTGTCAGTATTAAATCATGGGGGAGAGGTAGTTAATTAAAAGGCCAGCTTATTTCTCCCAAAAAGCTTGGTGAATAAAACATTAAGCCTTATTCTTGCATATGGTTTTCAAGTTAATAGTAGTGCCCCATTCCCAGTAATAAAAGAAGTAATCTTACAGCCATGGTGATAGGTAGTCCCTGATTGTTTTTTCAATGACATCCTTTTTTAAAAAAAAGATTTGAGAGGTAGAAGGATACAATAGAAATAAAACTCCTGTGTAGTTGGATCTGTCTCTCTGAGAAAGATTTCACTGTGACTTAGATACTGGATAAAATAGTTATAAATTACCACCACCTATTCCATAAGAGAAGGTTGTTAGAAAGGTGGGTTTAAACATAGCTCCTTGGAAAATTGGCATATTTTTAAATTGCACAATTCTTATTATCTAGAGTTTTAGTATTTATGACATGTTTTGTCTTGTAGTATCAGGGAGGCTTTCTTTCCCTTAAATTAAATCTTTTATGGGTGAGGCCAACTTAATGGAAGAATGGAAAATTTGTTTTTTTATTTCCTTTTTTACTCCAGATTCTAAATTCTAAGAATAAAAGGTACAAGATGTAAAGGAAAAGTGTTATTTCCTTTATTTTAAAGGCCTATTTCTTAAATACCATAGCAGGTATGTAGATCACAAACATACAAAAGGTAACTTAAGAAAGCTTATGATATGTTAAACCAGCGCTTCTCAAACCCAGTGTGTACATGGAAGGGCTAAGGGCCTTTTAAAAAGTGCAAGTTTTCATTCACTTCTAACAGGTTCCTCAATGCACATTGAGAGGAAGGTATTAAAAAATTTATCCCAAAAATGCATTTATTAGATCCCCGAAGATTGAAATAGAAATATTTAAAAATAAAAATTTGAGGTAAGCTTTTAAAAATATGAATAATCAATAAATTCAAATAAGTTTTCTCAGATTTTTTGTTAAGTTATAAAACAAAATATTTAATGCCTCACACTCAGTACACTCACTCTCATTTTCGCCTTACCCTAACTCTTTGAAGGTTGACTCTGAGCAGGACAACATTGTAATCAATGTCAATGTCACAGGTATGGGTGAATCAGAAAGAAACCAACATATATTTAATACCTATGATAATCCTAGCTTGCTCATCATCTCATTAATTTTACTTTAATCTTATCTACCCCAAGAAGCAGGTAATATTATTGTCTTTATTTTATGAAGGAAATACCCAGGGAAGTTACCTCAGGCCACAGAGCTAGAGAGTGGTAGACTTCAGTGTCAAACCCACGGCTTCTGTCTTCATGGCCCCTCTGTCGTGCCTGTGCAGGCTCCTGGTCAGTGCAGTGCAGATGTGCCCAGCCCAGCATATCTGTAGCATTGTTCTAGGTTCTTCGCTATCCCATGGCTGGCCCCAGTAGCAGTAGCTCTGGTGGTGTGCATGATCTCACCGGCAGATCTCAGAGCTGTGGGTTCTCCTGACCTAGGAGGAGTCTGTTTCAGAAGGAAGGAGCTTTGACAACCCTGTATGTTAGAACAGTTAATCATGTTCATAGTCGCAATGAATAACTTTTTCAAGTAAGGTACGTTGAGGAGAGTGATTCATGCTAAGCTCAGAATTCATTGCACTTACATGTAAACAATCTATATAAATAGCCTTTGTAAAATACTTGATTTTTAGAATTTAAATGCTGTATTTTAGAACCAAGTTATTACTTTTCAACATTTTTTACTAATTCATTTTAAATGTTTAAATTTGCTATGACCCAAATTCTGCTTGCCCTTTAGTAGAAAAAAGATGTAGAAAAAGGAAAAGAGAGTTGGAAATTAGAATGGTAGGCAAAAAAAAAAAAAAAAAAATTGAAATGTTCATTGGGCTGTGTTAATATAGAACAGATTGGAAGGAAGAGGCATTTGCTTGGGTGACTAGATAATTCCTGATGCTTCGCTTGGGCTTTTTTATGTAATCATTCATTTTTGTTTCAGATTAAGATGAGGGTACAAACAATTAGGTTACAGTGTTCAGATTTGTTAGGTAAGGTTCCTGTTGTAGTTGTTCCTGCACCCAGGAAGTGTGCCATAGACCCTTGAATTGTGCCTATTAGGTGGGAGTACACCAATACCCCCTTCCTTGTCCCCTCTAACCCTCCTCCTTCCCTCCCCTTCCCCCTTCCCCTTTTCCACCTGCTCCTTCGCCCCAGCTTGAACTGAATTGAGTTTTTCTCCTATATGGGCGTGTATTAGTTTGTCTACTGGCTTCATATTAGTATTGACTACTTTGTATACTTGTTTTTCCATTCTTGAGATACTTTACTAAGAAGAATGTTTCAGCCCCATCCAGATTAATATAAAAGATGTAAAGTCTCCATCTTTTTTATGGCTGAATAGTACTCCATGTTATACAGGCTCAGGCATTTTTAGTTGGTTGAAGTTTTTACCAAGAATTTGGATAAATTGGATATTGAACTTTGATATTGAAGACAAATTGATGTAACTGTGGTTGACTCAAAGATGGAGAGGAAAGTGTCACTGTGTGCTGACACAACCAGCATTTAAAACACTAATAGGTCATATGTAAGAGGTGAAGTCTATTGGGGATGAGTACGAGGTCTGGCTCATTGTCTACAGACCAGCCACACAGCTGAGGAAGGTGGATGATGTCACCCAGGACCAAGTGTGGAAGATTTTACAGTGTTAGTGGAAATGAAAGTGATGTGAGTGAACCTTGTGATGTTGCTGCCAAAAAGACGGTCCATTTGGAAAGAAATAGGGAACTTTCCATAATGGAAAATTCACTTTGGTTAAGTGGTTAGTTTACTTTTGAGGGTTCTTTCTGGTCTGAGGAGAAGCGAGTTAATTGCATGCCACTTGGATAGAAAGGTCATTTCACACTCGAAGCCTGTGAAAGATAAAGAACCAGAATGTTTAGGCTGAAGAAGTAATAACAGAGTAGTGTGGCTTTTCAAATAATTGCTACTCTCTGTGACCACAACAGCTTGAGAGTATCAATGGGTAAAAACTACAGGGATATGTATTTTGGTTTACTTGCTGAAAGAACTTTCTAATAAAGCTGTCTCAAAAGAGAAGAGGCTGACGTGGAAGGAGTGAGCCTTCTTTTGGTGGAGGCATTTGACTGGGTGACATTTGGAAAATGTTATTGAAGAATTTTGAGTATCAGATAAGGGGTGGATTAGAAAACCTTCTAACCCAGCTCTGAGAGCCTCTCGTTAAGAATGGAATGCCCAGGTAATCCCAAGGAAATTGGTGAGCAGAGTTCTAGCTTGGAAAAAAGAATAAGACTAAGAAATGGCAGAGGGTTGAAAGAAAGTGGTAGGAGTGCACGGCATCTGTCAAATGGAATTGCAGAATATATTTAGAATATATTGGGGAATTCTACCCATATTCTGATAAGAAATAGAATAAGGCTTACCTTCTCATGCCTCTGTTTCTTCAAGGAAGTTCAGGTGTGTGTACATGTGCCTAGCATGTGAAAGCTGGAGAAGAATATACGTAATCTAATAAATAACTTCTCTGTGTTATTCTAACTGCCAAGCTGTTTGCTTTCTATCTGGATTATACCATTTATAAAATATATGTTTGGATTTCCCATTAAGACTGATTTTAATGGTATATAGTTCTTATCCAAGATCCAGATTTGAAAATGTTCTTATATGCTAATATTTCTTAAAAAAAGAAAACCCTCAACTAATCTCACAACCTTGAGAAACAGCTGCAAAATAAGGGCATATGCTAACTGCCCTTCCTGGTGCTATTAGGTCTTGGTTATCACATTTGATCTTGAACTTTGTTGTGAGATATGAAATGAATACGTTCCTCTAAGAAATGGAAAATTTTGCTGCCAGCAGATGTGGTGGTATGTAGCTCAGATATGTAGTGCGGCCCTGAGGACACACCCTTCTCCTGTGAATGCCACTGCTAGACCCGAGAACCTTCTCCTGTGAACACCAAGGTTAGACCTGAGACCCTTCTCCTGTGAACTCCAAGGCTAGACCTGAGGCCCTTCTCCTGTGAACTCCAAGGCTAGATCTGAGACCCTTTTCCTGGAACCCTGACCTTCAGAGAACAAGGGTTAAGGGCAACTGACTCAGTGCTCTGTCTGCTACGGATAGCTACAAGGAATTTAGTTAAACGTATATCAAGCGTGTACATGCAAGTATGTCTACTGCAGCATTAAAAGCATTATTTTAAAATACACATAAACGAAGAAATAAATCAACAATGAAAATGAAAGCTCCCTGCCGTTTCTGGCACCCATCCATGCCCACAGGTTCAGACAGCTTGTTGGTTATCTTTCCCGGGATATATTTTTTCACACAATGGCATTCTCTTCTGTACCTTGCTTTTATCATTTACTATTATCTGAAGAGTTAACAAGAACATGGACTTTGAAGCCAGAGGCCTGAGCTGAAACCGAGCATCACTGCTTAACTAGCTTTGGCCTTAAGTAAGTTTCTTAAACATGGATAATCAGGAGTAAACATATGTAAAGCATTTCTAGCAGTGGCTGGCCTGCTTCTGTTATTTACCTCCACCACCCCACCTTCAGATCCTTTAGATGTTGTGATGCTGTAAACTGAATGAAAATATTTAATATAGTTTTATATTTTTATATAGTATTTTGGCATTAGAAGTGAAAATTTTAATAAGTAACTTCTTTGCAATGCTGGATCAATTTTTCCCTTAGTTATTGTTCCAACTTTGTAATATTTCCTTTTACTACAAAGAGAATTCTTCATGTTAAAAAAACAAAAGTAGAAAAGAAAAAATCTGGTACTCACAGAGCAGCTTTATAGAGGTCACCTCATTTATCATGTTTTAAATGTTAGAATTTTAAACACATATACAAGAGGATTATTTGAATCTTTTTATGATTATTTGAATCTTTTACTAGGGTGCCTTGTTTTGTTAGGTTGTCTTGTTTGTAGGCTGGGTCTACCAGAACATTCCACGGGACTTAATCTTTGTTTTCTTCAAACTTGCAAGCTAAGTGTTTAACCTAATATCTTGGTCTTAACTAGAATATCTGTGGTGATTCAAAAGCTAACTTACAGGGAGATGTCTAAAATCCACATAAATATTTTGGCCCCAAATATTGTTTAGATTAATTCGTGGGGGGAAGAGGCCAGGGCAGGTGGGGGGGGGGGGAGATGAATTGTGTGTTTTTAGTGATTCAAGTGCATGATTCAAGGACCTATTTCCCTGCAGTATTTTTGCTGTATTCTTGGAACATTATGATTGATTTCATACATTCATTCAACAAACAACCTGGAACACCTACCATGTGCTAGGAATATAACAGGGAGGTTTGGGGTAGAAGTTGGATCTGACTCAGAGTTGTTCATGCTTTCCGAAGAGCACATAGCACAGAGGCTGGCACATCACAGGTCCACAAACACCACCCAGGACCTGCGAGAGCTCAGAGGGACTTAGGAAGGATGCTCTACCAATAAGAGGATGCCTTGAATAAATTAGGCAGAATGAGATGATGGCTTATCTTTTAACTGAAAAATAAATGGGGTCCCTACCAAAGTAGATGCATACAACACGTTCAGCATTCCACCCATGTTTTTCCTATGGAAAAATCAGTGTTGAAACATACGGTGTGTTTTCCAGTTGTCTGAGATAAAACAGCCGGAAGGGGGAATGCCATTTCAACATGGGTTGACTTTCAAATCCTACTTATAACTTTCTCTCTCTTGAAGCAGCATTTCTCACGTCACTGCTGCTCGAACGTTTATTGTTATATAGTCTCCCTAACAACAGGGAAGCGAACTGTGGCCCTGGGGATCTGAGGACATCATCAAAGTGATCTGTCTAAAGTGAACGTTTTTATTAACATTTTTTATTAATGTATATATAATAGAACATATTTATGAAATATGTATAATGTTATAGATTTGTTTTAATATAAAAATGTTTTAAAGGACTTGCCTGCGAATAAAATCGATGCTCCAGGAAGATGTGGAGGTCTCCAGGGCACCTCTATATCTTCCCGGTGTAAGGTATACACCAGCGTGAAAAGCATAGTAAACTCTTGACTTTCTAAAAAGGACCCTTCTGTCTTTGGAGATTAGAAACCAAGTGGAGGGAGGAGAGAATAAGTAGATAGATTGCCCTTTAAATTGCCATGTGCTTTCCTGCCTAGAGGTTGGTTATTCATGTAGAAAATTCTGCCTGGAAATTTAGGGTCAGTTCTTCCAAACCACCCAGACAGCTTGGCAGGGGGTGCTGGACAAGATAATCATGAAGTGGAGAGGATGAGAAGGTGGGGAATGAACGTGTGTATGTTTTTCTGTGTTATGTGTGTGCAAGGGTTTTTCATTAGAAATACCCATAGTGCTTGCATTAAACACTAAGTATTGTGTGTCATTGGCCTAACTTCTGCTATCCATGAGCAAATTAAGTGTTTTCTGCAAACAAGCCATAAAATTTATGACAAGGATAGAAATAACTCATATTTTTCATCTTCAAAAATCTGGAAGTCTTTACAGATAAAACAACACACTAAGCCTCCTGCCCATGCTGTTTGTGCTGGAGAGGGATGTCGGCGCCCCACACACAGCCTGCTTTTCCCATTCCAGGTGGACAGTATCTGACAGTATCGGCAGCCAAAGCCCCAGGGGGAAAAGCCGCTCGCTTGGTGCTACCTCTCGGCCACCTCATGCATTCAGGGGACCTGTGCCTGTCATTCAGGCACAAGGTGACTGGGCTGCACTCCGGCACACTCCAGGTGTTTGTGAGAAAACACGGTGCCCATGGAGCAGCCCTGTGGGGAAGAAACGGTGGCCATGGCTGGAGGCAGACCCAGATCACCTTGCGAGGGGCTGACGTCAAGAGCGTAAGTAGATCCGCAAAGGAGGCAGCAGCTGGGAAGATTCCTTTCATAGGAGAACTCTGGGGTCTGATCTGAAAAGGCCCGCCTCTGTGAATTCAGGCTCAGATGAAAGTCTGTGGTGTTTTCCTGGGCAGGGTGACTCCGTTCACTGAGGCTTTCTGAAATCCCTTTCTGCTGCCTCATCCCTCTTCATTGCAACCTGTGATCACCACCACCTTTCCCATACTGCCGAAAACCATTTTTAATGAAAAATAAAAAATTTAGGAATAGAAAAATGCTAATCAACAGAAACTTCAAGGAGCAGGAGTAATGAGCTTCCTTTTGTGCCCATGTTTCCGTTTCCTTCAATTCCTTAGACTTCACCCTTTCACTACCATAAATTGCCCTAGCAATGGTTCTTTTTTCTCTTTTGAAATGTTTCTTTAAAGCTCTATATATGTTTTTTACTTTTTGCTTCAGAGATCTTAGTTAAGCAGCCTTGTGTGGGAACCCAGAACTAAAAATTGGAAAGCACTATTTTTTAGGACAGGATGGAGAAAATGGTTTGTTTGAATATATTAATATGATCTTAAGGAGTCAAGTCATAGGTAATGAGAAATTCTTCTACAGCGAACCACCAAAATAATACATTTAGGGAAAAGTCTTTATGTTGGTGCTTATAAAACTTGCTATTAGGAGATTCTGCATCTATCCTCACAAGGTATAGGTTTTAGAAACTATTTTAGAAAGAAAAGATAGATTCCATTAATAGAGCTCTTATTAGGGTATTTAGATTTTGTTTAATTCTTTGATACTATTCCTTAAAATTTTTCTCAATATTTTCATTGCTTGGAGAAATAAAACAAGATATAAATTGTTTCGAATCATAGCATTGAAAGGTTTCTCCTGTTACAAAAAAGAGCAGGAATGCTCTATAGAAGATAAAATATGAGAATGGTACAAATTGGGGGTTCTACACAGGCGAGACAGCAGTGACATTGGATTATGATGATTCATTCTATTGCATTTTCTGCCACAAAGCTGTGTTAACTGAATGGCGGAACTAAGAAACATCTAAGCCAGGCTGCGTGATTACGATCTTTCAGATCTTTGGCTCTTAACATCTGCACCTTTACCTTCAGCCACACTCTTCTGACTTCTAACCTTGCTAATCTTTTACAAAAGCGCTCACGTCATAAACATTCCTAGATGGAATTAGTCTACAGCTTAGAATGGCTTTTTAAAGAGTGACTGGTTCTGAGTAATGTGGTCTGAGGAACACTTTACTGATGACTTAAGTTTCTACTGAAAGCCAAGCCTCAGGTGACACTGGAAACTGTGTTCCTGTCTTTCCTCCTGTTATAAATAAGTTTGCTATTTAATTTTTGAGAAGGTTTGCCTGTATTTTGCTGAGTAAGCGGGTATCGGAAAGGGGCAGAGGAGGCTTGACTGGTGTGTGCGTTCTCTCCCCAGGTCATCTTCAAAGGTGAACAAAGGCGTGGTCACACTGGGGAGATTGGATTGGATGATGTGAGCTTGAGAAAAGGCCACTGCTCTGAAGAACGCTAACAACTCCAGAACTAGCAGTGAACTCCTATGTTGCTCCCTCTTCTTTTTCCAATCCTCATCTTCTCTCCTCTTCTCCCTCTTATCAGGCCTAGGAGAAGGGTGGGTCAGTGGTCAGGAGGAAGTCTGGTTGGTGACCCCGGTCTTGCTGGCCTGCTTTTGTGCAATCCCAGTGAACAGTGACACCTCCTTGGAACACGGGGGCATCTGCAGAGACATCCAGGCCGTCGCTGGATGTGGCCTTCCGTCCTGTGTCTCTTTGGAAGGCTGTTAGCATTTGTGTCCCAGGCCATCCTTTACCCTGGTTACAAGGTGTTCCTTGTAGCAAGTATGGGAGCAAATCAAATTCTGGGAGAAGTTTTCAAAAGAAATCTGTGCAAATGGCCATTCTGTTATCTGTTCGGAGTTTTGTACTACGAGTAGTGTTGACTTCCCTGAAGATACAGTGTACAATGTGCTTGTGAAATTGGTGTATCCTCTTCACAGAAGTTAGTTCTGGCCTGACCTGGACTCTTTTACTGCCATTCACTTTATAAAATAAGGGTGTGTACCATATCAAGATGCATTTATTGTTATCTGTATTTATCTTTTAAAGACAATTATGTAGCCTGGGCACGTAATCCCTCCTTAGTGCTGTTGTGTTTCGTGTAAATGTGCTAGTGATATAATACTAAGTATCTACGTGTTCCTAATATTTACAGACTCTAGTTGCAAGGTAAAGGGCAACTTGTGATCTCTTGAGTTAAAGAATACATGGTGAAATGTCATCTAGTTCCATGATCTTACATTGGCAGCAAGAGAAAATGGGCAGAGATGTCAGGTTGTGGTAATGGAGCGACCGACTTTTTTTTTTTTTTTTAATAGTTTTGAGTTTGATCCCTGTGAAGGATAGTAAACCATTGTGGGAGATAAGAAACTGTAGTTAATATATAAAACTTTCACTGTTTCAAGTTACACTTGTAAGCCAGCAGCTTTTACGGTCATAACAAGGCTCTCTCTGGTAATCTGCAAGCTTTGTAAAAGTTTTAGTTGTTTTAGAGAAAGGATCCTGTTTAAGGAAGTAGAGTGAGAAGAAGCACGAGAGAAACTCCAGTGGAACAGGTGCAGCTCATCACTTAGGGGCTGTGTCAGGATGAGAGGAGCAAGTCCCGTGCTTGGAGGGCGGCGGTGCAAAGGGAGGCGGACAGCTAAGATCCATGACCCCCCAGCTGTGTTTCCTCTCTCCGTATTTTACCTTTATGTTTAAAAATAATGGAACTTCTAAAAGGCATCTTACTCCTGAGGTTTTTCTTAATTTCTGATTAAGTAATTGAAATATTTTCTGTTTTTGCCAGGAATCACAAAGATGATTAAAGGGTTGGAAAAAAAGATCTATGATGAAAAATTAAAGGAACTGGGATTATTCAGCCTGGAGAAGAGAAGACTGAGGGGTAAACCATTGATGGTTTTCAAGTCTGTGAAAGGTTGGCACCGAGAGGGTGACAACCAGCTATTCTCCATAGGTGCTAAGAATAGGACTAGAGGAAACAGGTTTAGACTAGAGTTTGAGAAATCATTTTTGGGCAGGGACGGTTGTTAAATTAACGATCTTTTATGAAAAAGAAATGTGAAAATCTTAATCGCCTCTCTGCCCCTATTCTTTCAGCTTTTTAAAAATTAGATAAAAATATATATCTATTTAAAATGGTGAATGATGTCTTTACCTCAAGGTAAAGCAACAGATTGCAGAATCTCTCAAAAGATATATGGACCCTATTACTGGTATGTAACGAAAATCTTCAGAACTAAGGAATCTGAATGAGGCTCTAATTTAAAGTATTTCCCTCTTGACCTCTGAATGAAGAGGAAAGAGCCTACCAAATGCTCAGCTCACTAAAATGTCTTTCCTTTTATGGAAAATTGAGTAGTATTTAAGCCAAAAGAAAAAAAAAAACAACAAAAAACCATTTATTCTGCAGGAAAATATGACAGACGGATATTTTAGTACCTCTGTAATGTCCCAAAGTGGTAGTGTTCTAAAATTGTTTTTCTTGGTAAAAGTACAAACCTTTAGCTTGCTCAATATGATGTTTCATAGTTTCTAAAGACACCCTACCAGGATCACAGTTCAAAGATATTTTTATCTGGTGCATTCTCTCTGCTTTGTGTGTGACTAGTAAAATTGGCTACTGGAAATGAATGCCCTGCCCAGCACCACTCGACCTTTCCTTCACCGCATCAGTATGATTCAGTTTCTCTTATCAATTGGAATCTCCCAAGTTCCACAGAATACTTCTGTTTTTTGAACAATAGGTACTATAGAAGGTCTTTTGTTATTTAATGTGGTAAAGGCAGGGCTGGAAGCAGAATATAAATCATTAAGCCTTTGAGTAGAGGCAGAAAATATGGCCTTGCATCCAATTTTAGTGATTCATTTCCTTTTTGGTCATACGACTGCACAGCTAAAGATGAAAGGGGAAAATAATTGAAAATCTTACTTTTAGGTGCCAATAATATATTGCACTAAACTGATGGCAGAAGTTATCCAAAGTACTGTATAACATCTTGTTTATTATTTAATGTTTTCTAAAGTGAAAAATGTTAGTGAAAAATGTTGGTTTTCCAATGGCCAAATAAAAACAATTCTCTGTGAATAAAAGCGCTGTTAATACTGCCTGTTGTCTTATTCTTGTTGGTTTTTGAGTTTTGTTTTTGTGACTGGGAAAAAGTATTGAGGTGGTTAAATGATGTTTCACGAAAGCCATCTGTAGTAGAACCCCCTTCACTGCTTAGAAAACTGGAGACAAATGGCCTCTATCTAGTATTATGCTTTCTAGGTTATAAAATATGAGACACCTTTTTTCATCAGCAGGCACAGGAAATGAGAGATCACAAAATCACTGTAACCCATGTCTTGCCTTAGTAAATTCTTTAGGTATGTTTTAGTATTTCATTGTAAACATTTGCTTCAAGTTATTTTATGGAAAAGCAAGATAAGCTATAAGTAGATATAAATATATAAATTAAAAGTAAAAAGTCAGTTCGGTGCCTGTAGCTCAGTGGGTAGGATGCCAGCCACATACACCGGAGCTGGTGGGTTCCAACCCAGCCCGGGCCTGCCAAAACAACAATGACAACTGCAACCAAAAAGTAGTCCCTTGGGAGTACTGGGGGCTGAGGCAAGAGAATCACCTAAGCCTAAGAGTTGGAGGTTGCTGTGAGCTGTGATGCCAGGGTACTCTACCGAGGGTGACATAATAAAAAAAAAAAGTGAAAGTCTCTTTTACTAGTGATTTTGTTAATTTATAACATTTTGCTCCAATAACATTTCCTGATGGATAAAACAACTGCAAAGAAACAAAATTAGTAAAATTATGCAAGAATAAATGTTCTCATGCAGAATTACAGAGAAATGTGCTCAGTAGCTTCTTCCTAATACATGGAGAACTCTGCAGCTAAGCAACTCAAATCTTGGATAAATACATATTTCAAGCAAAAAGTAAAGAAACTCATTTTCCTTATCTGAGGGTTCCTTCCTAATCATCTCTTTGAGATCTAAGAAAGTTTAGGTTTCCGCATGTGTTCATCCAGAAGTTAAACTTCTGAAATCCACTTGAAGATGAGAGTTGGTAGGCATAGCGTGAGATTCCAGGGTACGGGTCACTGATTTACTCAACAGATTTTCATGCACCAACAAGTGTGTTTGTGTGGCTCTGAGGTCCAATAAGCAGACTTCCTCTTAGGGGGTTTCAATCTAGAGAGGGAGACAGGCATTTATCACCGTCATGTAAGTAAATGCAAATTTGCTATTCTGGAAAGGTATGTACCTTGGAGATTCTGAAAGCGTGGTGGATTTCACTACCCTTATCCACTGCTTTTCAAACTTTCAGGCACAGGAGAATCACCTGGAATCTTGTTAAAATGCAACTTTTGATTTAGTGGGTCTGGAGTGGGGTTTAAGACTCTGTGCTTCTAACCACTTGCAGATCATGCCTGTGCTTGTGGGTCCAGGGGCCACAATTTCAGGACAAGATTCTCCCATTAACAGTCTCTGTGAAGCTTTGCAAAGTACCACTCTAGAGCACTATGTAAAGTTTTCTACTAAGCTCACCTTTTTCCCACAGAAGAATACCCATGAAAGAAATCTGCACATCCTTACCATGCTTTGGAGTGGTGGGTTCTCAAAGTTCCATCCCGGTATCAGCAGCTCCAGCATCACCAGAGAACGTGTTAGAAATGCAGATTCTCTGGCCCACCCCAGGGGTACTGAACCAAACTTTGGAAGTGGGACCCAGGAGTCTGGGTTTTAACAGCCCTTCAGAAATTCTCATGCACCCTAAAGTTTGGGAAGAACTGCTTTGGAGATGCCAGTTCTGGATATAGATCCAGAAGCCCCAATGCCTCCTTGTTCATTGAGTGCTTATCAATACCAGCCCTGTTGGAGGCAACCTCAGGACCTAAAGGTGTGAAGTTCAACGTGGTGGTATGGCCAGTTCATAGTGATGTTATCTCACTGGTAGTATGAATTTTGCATATAAACATTTTGTATATACACAGAAAATTTACAAAGTAATTTTCATGGAATTTTACTTAATTCTCACTGCAGTCTAAGGATACCGATGTGATTTATATCCTGCAAAAGATGAGGAAACTTGAGTTTGAGAAAGATATTGACTTGGTTTAAACACATTGATATTAAGGGGCTGGGCTAGTGTTGGAACCCAAAAGCACAATTACAAAGAGATCTTCCATCAGTGGTTGAGAAAGTTAAGTAGGGGAAAGTTTCAAATGCAGCTAAAAACTATATGTTTTCTACCTTTTAGGAAATATATTTCAGATATTTAGACTATTGAAGAAAGACCCCTGGAAAATAAAGTTTACAGTTTCCTCTTTAAAGGTTCAACAATAACAAAAAATAATATATGTAGATAGCAAACGATAAAGCAAATGAGGCACAATGCTGACATTGGGTGAGTCCAGGTAAAGACTTGATGCATTTTCATTGCACGATGTCTGCAATGTTTCTTTGAAAAATAAAATCACAAAGCTTTTGACATCAACTGTGTGCTCATCTCGATTAGAACTATTCTTGCTGTCATTGTACGTATTTCCAGGCCTTTTGTGAAACAGCTTCTAAGCGTAACAGAACATGCCCGTGCTGACACTGTGAGAGCAGGACAAGTGAGTCACAGGCAAGGTGCTGTCAATGGTGGTGGGGTTTTTTTTTCATTTTGTAATATAGCCTAGTCATTTATGCTAGGATTCTTCATCTGGGCAAATAATTCGCTGTCCAAAGAGAAATTCTGGGTTGCTTTTTTTTTTTTTGACAGAGTCTCACTATGTCACCCTTGGTAGAGTGCTGTGGGGTCACAGCTCACAGCAACGTCAAACTCTTGGGCTTACGTGACTGTCCCTCCGCCTCCTCCCCTCTCTCCCTCCCTCATTCCCCTGCCCCCCCACCTTGAATTGAGTTTTTCTCTTATGAGGATAAGCCTTAGATCATCTGCTGCCTTCATATCAGAATTGAGTACCTTGGAGTCTTGCTTCTCCACTCTTGTGATGCTTTACTAAGAAGAATGTTCTGCCTCCACCCAGGTTAATACAAAAGATGTCGTTTCAATCTTTTTTAATGTCTGAATAGTATTCCATGGTACCCTCAGACCTTTTTGTTTGTCTTTTTTTTTTTTTTGAGACAAAGTCTCACTTTCTTTGCACTGCATGGTATCTGCCTTCAGCAGCTTACTCCTGCTGGGGTATTCAAAGGTCAGTGCCATAGAAAGTCAGTATTTGGCATGTTGGTTTTCTTGGCTTTGTGCATGTTAAATCTGGTTTTTCTATTGATACAGTAAAAAAAAAAGAAAAACAAAAAACAAAGTCTCACTTTCTTCTCCTGAGTAGAGTGCCATGGCATCATTGTAGCTCACAGCAACCTCAAACTCTTGGGTTCCAGTGATCTGCTTGCCTCAGCCTCCCAAATAGCTGGGACCACAGCTGCCATCACAATGCCCAGCTATTTTTTTTTTTTTTTTTTAGTAAAGACAGGGTCTGGTTTCAAACTCCTGAGCTCAAGCAATCCATCTACCTCAGCCTCCCAGAGTGCTAGGATTACAGGTGTGAGCCACTGTGCCCGACCTGACCTTTTTTTTTCCTTGTACCCAGGGTATCCAAGCACACAGGGAAAGGTGCACCATCAACAGTGCTGAATAGCTTTCCTTGAAGTGAACCCGATCCTACTATTTTACCTTAGTGGCTGCATAGTATTCTATTGAATGGACAAACCATAAAAGCAGAGTGCTTTCTTTCTCTAGGACTTCAGACTGCCTCTGTAGGCAGGCCCTGCAGGGGTCCCAGAAGCCTAATTATGCTGCAGGAAATGATTCCCTATGCATTTGCCATTACTGGGCTCTTTCCTTTCCTCACTTGCTCTTGTGAACCACGGACACCTTCCCTGGAGGCCTGGCCTGTAGTATGGGAGGTTAGGTTCCCAGGACAGCCAGACCTGAGTAGATGGGTGTCCTTTTGAAACAGAAAAAGGGAAGAAAGAGCCCAACAGGAATCTTTCCTTTTCAATCCAGAAACATTTTATTTAAAAACAATATATGAAAAAGGGCAACAAAATTTACTGCTCTCAGTGAGTCCTCAGCAAGAGAAGTAGCAAAGGGCTGTAATGGAAGTTTTGGGGTTAGCATGGTCTGCGGTTGAGCTCATTGGGTTACTTGTCTAAGCTTTGGATAATTAAAACATCACAATACTGAGATAAAGTCAAAGCTTAGATGCCTTTGTGGATAACTCAGCTTCCTTACTGCAGAAGGCGAAACACCTGTGAGCCAAATGGGAGATGGAAAATCAGGTCAATCTGTGGCCAGACCAGTGCCCGTCTATTACCAACACTGGGAAAATCATTTGCAATCCTCTCTCTCAATGACTTGGAGCCCTTCTGATAAACAAAGTAGAGCATATTGGTTTTCACATTGAATTTACTTTACAATAGCATTTTATTTCAAGAGATACTTAAAGTGCTGGATGTTAGTGGAAACTGTGTTGCTTAGGATTAAATGCTTTCAGAATTCTTCATAAAAACAAACCCCCAAACCAAGAAAATGTATGTTAATCTGTTTGGAAACATGATTTTCAGCCCTGACAGTGCTCACTGAACAAGACAAGCGTCCTTGTTGTGGTAAGTGGTGGTGAGGGAGCTTGTCCTCTCCTGCCTCCTTCCCTGAGCTTCCCTGTGCATTCTGCATGGCGTGTGACACCCTCCTGGCTCTGGCTCACTGTCCTCCCGCTCTCCTGACACACGCAGCTAGCAGACACCAGAGCGTAGATGCATTTACGGATGACTCAGCCTTCCGTCAGAAAGGTTTCTTACCTACCAGTTCCCCTTCAAGCTCTGGCCTCTAGCCCACCCTCTGGTGGTCCTTTCTAACCACGCAGGGCCAGCTTCAAACCCAGACACCCAGTCACTCCTAGAGCTGGAGTTGATACTTTGATGTCCATACTGTGCTCTTAATTTTCTTTCTTTTTTTTGTGTGTGGTTTTTGGCCGGGGCTGGGTTTGAACCCACCACCTCCGGCATATGGGACCCGAGCCCTACTCCTTGAGCCATAGGCGCCACCCCATACTGTGCTCTTCATGGTTATGTGGCTCTTTCAAAGAGCTGGGAGCCCCTGTTCTAAACTTAAGCTCTCCATTTGAGTCAGCAGACTGATCCGGGCTCATTCTCTCAATTCTCCCTGCTATTATATACAGCTGGATTTTCCCCAAGCCAAGTAGACGCCGCTTTACAAATCAAAGCTCTTGGCTTCCATTTGGAAATGTAATGCAACAAAGTTCAGGGTGTCCGTAACGCTCGTGCGCAGTTTTACAATGTAGAACTATTTTAAATTCCACGTAAAATTTACAGACACCCTGTATATCTAGTTAAGACAAAAGCGTGGCTATTCGTCCTCGCACAGAGCAGTAAGCGATGAGGGTCTCTCAGTCGTCTTTATTTCTCTGTCATTATCCTGGGCCACGCAGGTCAGGGGGTCTCAGCTGAATTGGATTGTCCCCAAGCACTGCTTCCTCTAGCGGCACCGTTAACCTTGGGAAGTGATGTGCAGAGCCAGGTAACAGGAACAAATTCACCCTCCTTGTTACCTGGCTCTTCCGTATGCAGTTTTTTCTTCCCTATTTAATTTCTCCACCCTTGTCACTTTAATTGCTAACAAAGAATAACAACCTTTGAACCTCTATGTTTTTAAGTAGTTTTTTCCTTCTCTTTTTAGTTGACATGTAATAATTGTACATACTTACGGGATACAGGCTGGCATTTTGATACATATGTGATATGTAATGATCACAGCAGGGGAATCAGCACATTCACCCCACAGGGACACAGAACACAGGAACTGATGCCTCCCGTCCAGCTTTAACTTTGTGTCTCTTGACCAGCCTCTACCCATCCTCCCCTCTCTGCTACCCTTCCCAGACTCTAAATCAAAATCCACTCTCACTTTCCATGGCTCAAATTTGCTTTTTAGCTCTTGTAGTGACAACATGCAGTATTTACCTTCCCATGCCTGACTTATTTCTGAACCTGTTTTTAAGAAGTCTATTCTTTGTTTCAAGGAATGAGAAAGATGTACCTACTGTTCTGGCATTTGCATTATGGTTAATTTTTAAAGGTATCCTTTTGGTCTAATAAGAACTCAGTGAGAAAGGGATTCTTCCAATATCATTTCAAAGTCTGATGAGAACGTATTGTAGAGAGTCTCTTGTTCTGGTCTTTCCAGGAGTGGAGAACTCCGTGTCTCCAACATGCATTGACTCAGTGTAGGAGGCCCTTCCACATGGTCAGCTGTCCCACAGTCTAGGCATGACGAGGTCCTAGTTTGAGTTAGACACTTGGACATTATTTAAACTGCAGTTTAAGTATTCTACACATTTGATTCTTTCATGGAATTCCGTAAAGATAGCTTCTGAGACCAGTGACTGGCAATCAAATAGCAGGTTAAAATAACACACACATATTAGCTCACGGTTTCTAGGAGTTAAGATTCTGGGCCTGGCATAGCTGGGTTCTCCAATTCAGGTCTCCAAGGCTTCCAGCAAGGTGTCAGCCCGGCCTGTGGTCTCACTCAAGACTCAACTGTGAAAGGATCCACTTCCAAGTCTGGGGGTTGTTGGAAGAATTAAGTTCCTCACATCTGCCTCATTTTCTTGCTGACTGGACACTGTACTCAACTCCTAGGAGTCCCCACATTTTCCCCAATATGAACACCTGCTTCCTCAATGCCAGCAAAAAAAAAGCCCCCAGAAAGACAGATACTAAAATCTTATGAAACCATAAGATTTTGGATCATGTACCCATATGATCCAGTACATTTTATCCAATTGTCCATTTAAACACATCTGATGTATAATATATAAAGACTATCCCTAAATTATACTTAAATAGGATCTGTGTCTGTAGTACTTGAATGAGAATCAAGAACCTTGAATTCTTCCTCCATTTCCTCTCAGATTGTGAGAAACTTTCTCTGTATAGAACAAATTTTCAAGGGGCTATGATAATCCTGGGACAAAAACCTTGCAAAAAATCCCACATTTCCACTTCAATGTGCTAGCTTTTACCCTACAGTTCAAAGCAATGTCTCTCTATTCGTATTTTTATGAGATCACTGAGGAACTGAGCTGCCATAAATTTCTCCCTAAGTGGGTCACAGTTGTATGCAAAGAGTATCAAGTTATTTTTTACAAAAATGTTAAGTCTCTAGGTATTTTTAAAAATAGCACTAATGAGAGTTCGGTCAAGCGTGCTCTGCTATTCTTCAAGATACAAGGCTGTATCTTGTCAAGTTCGTTCCAACATGATTAATCCAAGATTAGCCAGCTGTCCTAAACCAGCTCTTTTTTTTTTTGCTCTAACGTTTTGGGGGCCTTTTTAGAACACCCCTGGTCAGGCCTACTGAGACATACTGTTGCATGCTGGCTTGCTTCCCACCCTCCTGTTCTCCTATTATAGAAAACCCGTGATTTCCTTGGGCATGAAGGAAATCCTCCCATTACAGGGAGGGGTTGGCAGCTCCTGTATGAGGTCACTGGCTATTTTGTCCCAAGTGTAAAACTTCCCTTTGACCTGGCAATGCCACTTCTAAACTCCCAGCATTTTCAAAGGAGATGAAAGGTACCTTATTGAAAACTAGTTTAGTATAGTTATTTTGATTAATTTAAAACCCTGAAATTAAAATAAAAAATAAAACCCTGAAATTCACTAAAGAATGATATAAACCAGTTTGTATTTCATGAGGCTCTTACTGCTTCAATAAATAGTATCAGTCATAAAAAAAAAATTCCAGTCTCAGTGAACTTCATAAAAGGTATGTTTTTGGGTAAGCAGTTGTAACTTGAGAATGGCAACTGTTCTTCTCTTTTAATCCTTCTCCTATGAACTTGGTGTGTCTTGGTCATGGTACATAATGGTCAGTCATTTAAAAACTGTCAGTAAGACAGTAGAAACTCGGATCCCTGAATTACCTATCAGTGCCTTTTATCTTTCTGTCCTTCTCCCCCACTTTCTCTTCTTTGTCCTCATCTGTCCCCAGAGCCTTCTATTTTACCACTTATTCACACAACTCTTGTGGTTGGTTCAGCATGGGCTTGAGGTGCTGACTGCTCCCTCCACTTTCCCTGAGTCTGTCCTTTCCCTCAATTTCTGCCAGCTCCCAACTTGGGAGCTTTTCCGGCCTTCTCTCAAGGACCAGGGAAAATCTGAGCCTTCTCTCAAGGACCAGGGAAAATCTGAGTTCTCTTGCCTCTTGCTGCCCTCCACCCCCAGGAGGGCAGCAGGTGAGCTGTCGAGGTGTCAGGCCACACTCTTGGTCCAGCGTTCCCTGGCAGGTGGGGCTGATGGGGCTACTGTCTCTCTCTGTCTCCTTGCACTTGCCATATGTTTTTTCTCCATCCTGTAGGCCCCTCAGGAGGACCTTGCCCCCAGAAGGAGGAGGGTGATGACGGTCTGTAACTGTCTGGCTGTTCTGGCTAATTTTAATATCTCTTGGTAAATAGTGCAGGAAGCCATTTGGGTCGCAGGTCCAAGCCTTCTGGAATCTTCTTTAGCGGTGATACAGCTAGTGTGTTAGTCTCTAATTGGGTCTTTTTCAGTTTATTCCTGATCCAGAGGAGAGACAGGTGCTATGAATTAATATCCTCAAATACCAATCAAGTGCTATACACCTGGCTCTGCGTCTTTCCTTTCCCTCACAGGGAGAGGGCCTTGAGGGAAGAGAAGGGGAGTTTTTTGGGCAGTAAGCTTGTGGGCAACTTTGTGGAGCCTGGTCTGGAAGGCAGAAAAAAGCCGGATGTCCTGTGCAATGCGGGCACCTGGGATGTGGGCCACCAGGCCAAGCTCAGTCCTTCCTGTCCAGGCAAATCACAGCAGCGAGACCAAAGCTCCGGTGGAGACTCCAGGCAGGAAGCCAGGCCTGCAAAGCCTGCTAAAAACATGCTCCCTGAGTGCCCAGGGCACAGTGCACAAGAATCAAAAGGTGGACATCCGCTGTGGACTCATGGTGACAGAAAAAGACACCTGCCATGGTCCCTGAGGGAATCAGAGCCAACTCAGCTTCGTGCTTTAGTTTCCAGTGTATTTGAGGCACAAGCAAGAATCTGTCCCTGACTGGCCGGTCTCTAAATTAAGAATGGAGACTGACCAATTCAGACTTCAGTGAGAGTCCAGCTTCCATTACAAGACAGGGGGGTCTGTAGGACTAGGAATGTGGGGTGGCAACGGCACGATGCAGGGAACTGACCGGCCACACAGAGTCTCAAGGTCCTGCTCCCCACAAAGTGTGCACCGAAAAGAAAGAACACCCCGCCGCCCCCTGTCAGTTTGTTTTGGTTCCCCCAGCAGAATAGGATTCTTGGGCAGGCAGGGAAGAAAAGGTAAGTCTTCACTATTCCCCTGTCAGAGATGGGAGCAAGTTTATTGAACAGGAGGCCCCCGGGCCAAAGGAAGTGAAGTGTCTGCCTCTGGGTGCTGCTGTGAGTCTCTAAGACTCCCAAAAAGCAGTAGAGGAATTGCTGGGTCCTGACACCATGACAATGTCCCCGCAAGCTGCGGCCCCATCCAGCCCACAGTTTGTCTCCCTGAGCGAGTCCTTTCCTCTGAGCTATCCCGGTGAATGTGGGCTGGGAGGGGGACAGGTGGCTGCAGGAGCTCCTGCCCCCCCCGTGCCAATTCCTGCGGGCACCCCTGCCTGATGCGCCCCCTCCCCTCCCTTTCCCATCTTCACCCAGCCCCAAGAGCTTCCTCTTCATCAACATCCTCCCGGCCTTTTCTCACATGGCAGGATCCCACTTCTCTGACAATTGCCAGCTGTGACCTTGGGCAAATTAGTCAGGTTTCCTTATCTTAAAATAAAAGATACCCTGCCTCCTTTGTAGGGTTTATGTGCAGATTGATTTAAAGATCCTTAACATTTGTATAGCGCTGAAATGGCACCTGGTACAGGAGGTGTTCACTGACTAGGAAGCCATTGCTCTTGTTAACAGTATCGTCACTAGCACTAATATTGTTGTGATGACTGCTGGTTACTTAGATTGGCCGATACATTTTCTCACACATACATTCCAGCTTCTGACTCCAAACTTGTAGATCTTGGAATGACTAGCACCTATTTTATGAGGCATAGTGCGCAGATATTATGATGTATAGAATATACCTGTTGTTTTTAGAACAACGGGATTAATATATAATGAAAATTATTCTGACATCTAGTTTGGAGACAGACAAGCAGTGTTTGAGTTTTAGTTCTCTGTTTTTATAGTACAGTCATGTGAGGGAGCCATACAATGGGCACGTTCAGCTGTCTCTCAACTGCATGTGGGTAGATCAGTCCAGTGAAGGGCGTAAGGGCTCCCCGGGATGCAGGGAGCAGTGGAGGTGTCAACAGCTTGGTGAGGTGTATCCTGGGGTAGAGAAGCCTCTTCAGAAAAGAGGTCTAGGGAAAACAAACTCACTACTTAGTGATCACAAGACCATGATTGCTCACCTTTGAAGGAGGAGAATCTTAGAATACCTATGAGGCAAAAGGCATGGGGAATCCAACCCCCATCAGGGACAATAGGACTCAGATTCCTAAAGAGTATAAACCTTTGGCATCCAAACTAAAATTATTAATTAACCAATAGGACAAGACACAGTTAGACATTTTCCATGTTGTTTGCATCTAGAAAAGGTAATATAGGGACAAAGCAACTGCACCCAACACTTGGGCAGAACCAGAGGGAAGTTAGCAAACCACGGAAGCAAGAAAGTTATGTTGACTGAGTGCTCATGGCGGGCCAAGCTGCTGGCACATGGTTTTTTTTCTTTCTTTCTTTCTTTTTATTATTAAATCATAGCTGTGTACATTAATGCAATTATGGGGCACCATACACTGGTTTTATAGACCGTTTGACACATTTTCATCACACTGGTTAACATAGCCTTCCTGGCATTTTCTTAGTTACTGTGTTAAGACATTTACATTCTACATTTACTAAGTTTCACACGTACCCTTGTAAGATGCACTGCAGGTGTAATCCCACCAATCACCCTCCATCTGCCCATCCTCCCTCCCCTCCCTCCCCTCCCTTTCCCCCTACCCCCTATTCTTAGGTTATAACTGGGTTATAGCTTTCATGTGAAAGCCATAAATTAATTTCATAGTAGGGCTGAGTACACTGGATACTTTTTCTTCCATTCTTGAGATACTTTTCCAAGAAGAATATGTTCCAGCTCCATCCATGTAAACATCAAAGAGGTAAAGTCTCCATCTTTCTTTAAGGCTGCATAATATTCCATGGTGTACATATACCACAATTTATTAATCTAGATGCCCATTAATCGTGGATCGATGGGCACTTGGGCTTTTTCCATGACTTAGCAATTATGAATTGGGCTGCAATAAACATTCTGATACAAATATCTTTGTTATAATGTGATTTTTGGTCTTCTGGGTATATACCTAGTAGAGGAATTATAGGATTGAATGGCTGATCTATTTTCAGATCTCTAAGTGTTCTCCAAACATCTTTCTAAAAGGAATGTATTAATTTGCATTCCCACCAGCAGTGTAGAAGGGTTCCCTTTTCTCCACATCCACGACAACATCTCTGGTCTTGGGATTTTGTGATATGGGCTAATCTTACTGGAGTTAGATGATATCTCAAAGTAGTTTTGATTTGCATTTCTCTGATGATTAAAGATGATGAGCATTTTTTCATAAGTCTATAGGCCGTGCGCCTGTCTTCTTCAGAGAAGTTTCTCTTCAAGTCCCTTGCCCAGCCTGCGATGGGATCCCTTGTTCTATTCTTGCTAATGCATTTGAGTTCTCTGTGGATTCTGGTCATTAAAACTTTGTCGGAGACATAACCTGCAAATATCTTCTCCCATTCTGAGGGCTGTCTGCTTGCTTTGCTTACTGTGTTCTTGGCTGTGCAGAAGCTTTTTAGTTTGATCAGGTCCCAGTAGTGTATTTTTTAAGCTGCTTCAATTGCCCAGGGGATCCTCCTCATAAAATACTCGCCCAGACCAATTTCTTCAAGGGTTTTCCCTGCACCCTCTTCTAGTATCTTTATAGTTTCATGTCTTAAGTTTAAATCTTTAATCCAGTGAGAGTCTATCTTAGTTAATGGTGAAAGGTGTGGGTCCACTTTCAGTCTTCTACAGGTTGCCAGCCAGTTCACCCAGCACCATTTGTTAAATAGGAAATCTTTTTCCCACTGAATGTTTTTAATTGGCTTGTCAAAGATCAAATAACGGTTAAGTAGCTGGATTCATCTCTTGGTTCTCTATTCTGTTCCAGACATCTACTTCTCTGTTTTTGTGCCAGTACCGTGCTGTTTTGATCACTATCGATTTATAGTATAGTCTGAGGTCTGGTAGCATGATTCCTCCTGCTTTGTTTTTATTTCTGAGTAATGTCTTGGCTATTCAAGGTTTTTTCTGATTCCATATAAAACGAAGTATTATTTTTTCAAGATCTTTAAAGTACGACAGTGGAGCTTTAATAGGGATTGCATTAAAATTGTATATTGCTTTGGGTAGTATGGACATTGTAACAATGTTGATTCTTCCCAGCCATGAGCATGGTATGTTTTTCCATTTGTTAACATTTTCAGCTATTTCTTTTCTTAGAGTTTCATAGTTCTCTTTATAGAGATCTTTCATGTTCTTTATTAGATAAACTCCCAAATATTTCATCTTCTTTGGCACTACTGTAAATGGAATAGAGTCCTTAACTGTTTTTGGCCCATGGTTTTACTTAAACTTCACATAATGTTATGAAGATATATTATTATCCTCATTCTATAGATAAGGGGACCGAGACTCAGAGTTTAAAACAACTTGGCCAGAATCACATTGGCCAGTGAGTGCCTGGTGGGTTCTAAAGGTCCCACTTTCTGGTGAGCCACATGCTATTGTGCTGTTCGTGGTATCAGCACTGTTGCTGTCCTGGTCAGCCGTCCCCATGTACAGATGATGCCATTTGAAAGCATAACAATCAGAATGGGCAGGGTTGAGGTGGGGCCATGTGAACAGGGCACTCAGATGCACTCCTCAGGATCTGTCCTCTTGGAAATCTGTAGCTGGTTCCTTGGACCATGTTTTCCACCCGCACTTATGTTCTGCTGACCCTTCAGACAGATTTGAAACAACATCTGGGCACTGTAACCAGCTGATGCTTTTAAAGCAGCAGCAACACTACTAAATAAATGTAATAGATTTCATATTCAAAAGATCGTTATAGTTTTCTGAGCTCAAATTTGAAAATACAGTAATGCATTTGGCTTCAACAAGTAAAGCCACTGCTCACTAAGATAACATGCCAAGAAAGGAATGAAGAGTCACATTAGACATTTTCAGCAGCTCATCCCCACAATCAGCTTGCAAGATGTGGTTACTCAGACCCTCTCTATGCCCAAGGAAACTAACTGATGCTCAGGAAATTTTAATAATGTGTCCAAAGTCAAGTCACACAGGGAGGGTAGACCAAAAATCAAACCCTAACCTTGGTTCAGGATGTCTAGTTGCGTTTTTGTAGGTAGGAACAAGAAACTTCTGCAAGAGAAACAGAAACAGAGCCTGGAAGGATTTCTTATGGAAATAGTTAGAAAATTTTCCTAAGAAAAGCTTTTGCTTCTTACTTGGGCTAATGCTCCTGACTTTCACAGAGTTAGAGTAGAACCAGTGGCTATTAATGAATTATTAATAAATAAAAATGAAATTATCAAATGAGTATAAAGAGGTACCCTGTGTTTACCTGGTCAGCCCTAGATCAGGCCCAGCTAGCATCTGTCCTTAGGATACGGCTCACCTGCCCGCAAGCAGCACAGCCTCCAAGTTATTTGCACGGGAATTAGCAGGTAGGTTCACTCCCAGATATTTCACACTGTGTGAGTTTCAATCAACTGCATTCACTTGCCTACATTTTTCTATTGCACAGATATGACACCACCTTTCATATATCCACCCAGCGAGTAACAATTGCTGCCGAAAACATTCATTCGTTTCCACGGGAGCAACTGGAACATAGCAAGGTAACGTGTTAACAATGAGGATTATTATTATTATTATTTCATATGGGAGAAAATTTGGGTTCAAAGGTTAAGTCAGTAGCCCAAAGCTACACAGTAGTCTGTGAAGCTGACTCCAGGGGCCGTGTGGTGACATGGCTGCTAGTAAATTAGTGGCATGAATCAAACCAGGCGCCAAGCCTTTCAGCTTCCATTTCAAAGTCTTTTCCAGTTAGCATCCAGTTTCCATCCCTGAGGTGCCCCCTCACCTTCCGCTGACATCCTCGGTGCCAGCCCCAAACACGTTATGAGCGTGTGCTGAAGAAGTGGCTGCCAGTGCAGGTGCTGGGAACACGGATTGGGCTCGGGCTCTGGCAAAAGCCCCCAAAGCTGATTTTCTACAGATGGCTCTGGCTCCAGCTTACTTTTGATTTCCCAGCCTCTATCACTTAGAGTGAAATATGTCTTTCTGAGCGCAGAAACTTCCTGCAGAATTAATCCTCCAGCAGAAAGCTGAGGCAGCCCGCACACAGGTGGACACCTGCACTGCGGCTCAGGGGCATTGCTGGTTGTCTGCACCAGTAAAAATGTCATCTAAGGTGTCATCTAAGCCCCTGGTCAGCATCTTCTATCTCCCCCTGGGGTTACTTTGGGGTGTATGAGTGTTGGGGGGCATTTGTTGGCTGTGTCCCCACTTTCCATTTTCCCCTCTCTGGACAGCAGAAGCCTGGGGCCAATTAGATGAAACTCCCTTTCTTTCCCTCTCTGACCAGTGCTGTGGGTGGAGCTGTCCTCACTCCAGGTCTGCCCTAAGCTGATCAATTTGTTTTAAGTGGTTGAGGCATAGGCAGGTGACACAGATCCAGGCCCCTCAGGGCACTCCCCTTGCCCTAGTGGCTGGTCCAAGTGTGGGCTTTCCACCCAGACTAGTTAAGACCATGTAGACCTCTTAATTACTGCTAAGAAATTTAGCACAGAGATTTCCCTTCCCTGGACCTCGTGGGCTGAGGGTGGCAGAATTGCCGGAGTGGCAGCCACTTGCCACCGGAAGGGGAACATATGATGATGCCACAGGAACTTTGAAGCCTGAGGATAAGCATGACCTCTGGAAAACAGAGGAGAGAAAGACTGAGAGAACCTCTGTCCTTGGAGAGCTGTCAAAGCCAGAATTACCTCTTGGCATTTTGGTTACATGGACCGGTGAGGTCTACCGGAGGTCTCAGTCGGTCTCTGCTCCTGGAACAAAGCTTCCTGTCCTTGTGGGCAGCTTCCAGGTCTGACTGGTCTGTGCTGCCCCTTCATTTGCTCATGTATTTTGAATGAATAACTCAAACACATTTTGAAAAATAAAAATATTCATAGCTCAATGCAGCCAGGAAATCAGCCCAGGTAGATGTTACCTACCTGGCTCCACGAAGCTAACCTGGCAGGGCAAGGCTGAGAAGATTTATAGTTTTCTGATATAAATTGAATGGTGCAGGTGGAGACCACTCGATTAGAGTGAGATTTGTGAGCTGTGTTATGTTGCCCTAACAAGGAATTATTTTAGTTCTCAGAGCAAGCACTTTAGGGACAATTCAGAGGAAGCTTTGGGTGAATTTTTATTCATCTGGTGTATTCTTTACCTTATGAAGAGTTATCTTATTAAATAGAATTCCTTGAGAAACTCTTAATTAAAAATTTCCTTGCAACTAAAGGAATTAAATGCTCAGAGTCTATTACTGTGATGGAAACTTGCCATACAACAATGTTACTGAACAATGCATTTTTTGTAGTATCCATCACTGAGGAATACAACAGATTTTATAGCTTTTCTTGCATAAATGGCTGTAATTTTGGTGCCTGAAAAATATCTGTGTCATCTTGAGTGAGACATTTCACTTTCCTGGGCCATAGCTTTCTTCATAATAAAAGATAGTTGGTCTTATTAATGTCTTAGCTACTGTTATTATAAATCTTTGGTGCTATGGAGATTTAGAATCCAGATATATTCATCCGTTCTTTAAAAATCAGATGATCCTAACAGGTGGCATTTATAATGAAGGATTCAAGAATAAAAAGACTATAATTATGACTTCAGCAACCTTTTTGTTTTCCTCTGGAGTGAATGCTTTTTCTAAAGTTTTATTCTTTGTTTATTCATTTGGTAAATATTAGGTGCCTTCAATCAATACTAAGTGCCCAGAATTCTGTGCCATTGGCTTCACATCTGAGAAGCATATTGTGGCAGGAAAGATGTAGGTTTGCTATAAAGAAGCATTTCCTATCCGCAGAGTGTATAAGTGATAAAATGTAGACCTACCTATTCTATGACCCCACTGATGTCAATTTAGAAGTGTCTGAGACATTTAGAAGTGTCTGAGAAGTGTCTGAGAGCAACAATGAAACAGTTGGGGAGACGAACAAAATGTACACGAAATAGTAACAGAGATGACAGTTCCCAGTCAAGTGCCAATGTGTCTGGCATAGACTATTAAGTACAGAAAGAATTTAGAGGGCCAGGAATGGTGGCTCATGCTTATAAGGTGGGTAGATTGCCTGAGCTCACAGGTTCAAGACCAGCCTGAGCAAGAGGGAGATCCTGGCTCTAAAAATAGCCAGTGTTGTGGCGGGCACCTATTGTCCCAGCTACTCGGGAGGCTGAGGCAAGAGAATCACTTGAGCCCAAGAGTTTGAGGTTGCTGTGAGCTATGATGCCACTGCATTCTACCAAGGGCAACGAAGTGAGACTGTCTCAAAAAGAAAAAAAAAAAAAAGAATTTAGAGGATAGGGATATCTGAGAGCATGGAAGAGGATGGGGAAGATGAAGGACTCAAAATGGTCCTTAAGGGAAAGATTTGGAGAGAGAGAGAGAGAGAGAGAGAGAGAGAGAGAGAGAGAGAGAGAGAGAGAGAGAAACTGCGTGGTGGGAAGGAAGGCGACACAGCAAGTGAAGTCAAAACCTAATGCTTGAGGCTTGGCTCGGCCTCAACCCCTAGTTAGTGAGCTGTGACTCTTGCTGCAGTGGAAAATCACCACTCACTGAGTCAGAGTATTACAGCCCCAAAGGGTGTGCACATTTCCTGCATGGCAAGATGACACCATCTCCACTGGTTGCATAACCCCATACAGTAGGGAGCTAGTAAATAAATAAACCTTTACATTCCAGATCAATCCATCTAACCTCTGACAATGACTTACAGTTTGTACTGTAAGGTTAAACATTAGTCAAGGGTGCCCAAGTCAGCTCACATGCTGGGATTTCAGTAGGAAAAGGGCCTCAGCCATGAGCCTGGCCTGTGAATGTAGGCTGGGCCCCTAAAATGGGATATCTTGGACCTGAAGCCCTAGAAAGCCTGGGGAGAAAGCAAATGAGTGAGATGCCTCCAGAGTGCATCAAAGATGTTCATCCAGATAAAGCGGAACGCTGTCCACAATGATTGTCAATGTCAACACAAGAGAACAGAGAGGTTGTCAGGGACACATCGTTATGATTTACATTCTAAGATAATTGTACCCAGGAGTAATCATACCAGCTTCATTTCTAAAATGCTTTCCAGTACTTTATATTCCTTCATTGATATCAATTCTATGACCTCGAGGAGTAGATTTCATTTCCATTTTAATATGAGCAAATCAAGTGCAGAAAAAAAGAAATTCCTTACTGAAAGTTGCAAAGCTGGAAGTTTAAGTACCACTTACACACTGGGATTTAAGAACAAACCCAGGAATGCACCTGACCAGCCATATACGAAGACGATGCTATTGGTAATGACAACATTTCATCTCACAGCTGGAGTTTCCTGAAATACATAATGGTACATTCAAACAATGGTATAATCTGGAATCATTAAAATCTATTTTGGGAAACCATATTAACATAAAAAGATATTTATTACACGTTTCTTGGAGAAGCAGCTACCAGACTGAATATATAGACTAAATATATTTGCATAGCAAAAAAACTTGAAGTGTGTGTGTGTACACATATATTTACACACATATAGACATGCACTGAAGTTATTAGTAATGTGGAATTGTGGATGTTTTCTTTTTTTCTTTTCTTTTCTTTTTTTTTTTGTATTTAAAAGACAGAGTCTCACTTTTTTTTTTTTTTGCAGTTTTTGGCCGGAGCTGGGCTTGAACCTGCCACCTCTGGCATATGTGGCCAGTGCCCTACTCCTCTGAGCCACAGGCACCACCTGACAGAGTCTCACTTTATCACCCTTAGTAGAGTGCCGTGCCGTCACACGGCTCACAGCAACCTCCAAGTCCTGGGCTTACCCGATTCTTCTGCCTCAGCCTCCCGAGCAGCTGGGACTACAGGCGCCCGCCACAACGCCTGGCTATTTTTGTTGCAGTTTGGCCGGGGCCGGGTTTGAACGCTGGGCCACCCTCCGTATATGGGGTGAGCCACACGTGCCGCGCCAATTGTGGATGTTTTCATGCTTACCTGTTTTCGTTTTTCTGGGTCTTCAAATTTTTCTGGTTTGAGATTTTGCTTTTGAAATGAGAACTAAAATCAAAACAAAGCAAAAAGCAAGTGACAAAAAGACAAACTACAGAAAAAGTGAAGAGTTTACTTGTGCTAAAATTTACCCCCACTGACTCATCTCCACGTCTGGAATTTTTACCATTATCACTTTTTTAGATGAAACTATTTTGAAAGACTTGAGTTCCTGGGACAGCGCCATTCATTACTGCTCCCACATGCTTGTGGTTTAGAGACTCAGATTAGCAGGCTCCCATCTAGGAAAGCTCAGGGCCTTGCAGGAAATTCAGGTTTGCAGCCCAAACAGGAGACACTCTTGAAAGAGGACAGAACTTCCCAGGTAGGGCCTGACAAGCACAGAGTGTTAGAGGGGCGAGAAAGGGGGTGGGAAAGACAAGCAGGAATAACACTCTGAGGTTTCCTAGTACCTGCTCTTCCGGGTTGGGAGGGAGAAAATGGGATAAATAGAAGGATGACTCCACAGGGACTTACGGGTCTCTCTCGGCAATTGGTCAGAATTCAGTGTTGCAGCTTTAGTGAAGTTCGAGGTACATTAAAATTTCTCTTTAGCCTTCTGGTAACGTGAAATCCTGGATCTAGTTCTGGAACTTTCCGAGTATGGAGGGGACGAGGGCTGAGATTAAACTCTGTGCAGGAGCGGCAAGTGTCAGGGTGGAGGCTGTGTATGAGCCACCGAGCTCTTGAGGAATTGACCCTGAATTAACTAAGGAGTCGCCTGAGATTTGTTGTTACTATGTGACATAGTACTTTCTATTGCTATTTAAATTACTAAAATCAAGGTTTTTTTATTTACTAGTAGGCTCCCGCTCCTAGGGCGGCTACCCACATTTAAGGAGCATACACGTGTGCCACACACACAGCTTTGTTCGAATCCTCACACGACCCCCGCACATGTATTTCATTGTCATTTCTGGTTGGAAATGAGGAGAGGAAGAGTGGGGAGGTTTGGGAACTTACCCAGATTACACAATCACAAATGAATAGGTAAGTGTTTGTGTGAACACAGATTCTTGGCTCCCGATCTGAGCCACACAGGCTCAGTGGTCCCCCTGGCTTGTCTGATTTAATATTAGATTAATACATGCAATCGCACATTTGATGCATTTTATCCAAGAGTTATTAGCAAATGAAAAGAAGGAATTTGAGGGTAACTTTAGCCACAGGACCAAAGCACATTCTCTCTCCATTCATACTGGTCTCCTTTACAAAAGCCGAATTCTGTACAGTCAATTTGTCCCCAGAGGAATTCTGCGGTGAGGGGGCAGCAAAGATGAGTGGGAACTGCCTGAGGGGTTCAACTCCTGACTCTGGACTTAATGGCTGTGAGATCTAGGGCAAGGCATGAAAGCCCTGAGCCTCAGGTTCCTCGTCTGTATTTATGAAGGGGAAGAAGAAACAGATCTCACAGAGCTGGTTGTGGATTCAGAGAGGCCCAGCGTGTAAAGCATGAGAGCGGTGCCTCATCTATTACAGATACCTGAAAGAAGGTAGTTACAGGGAAACGCGGGGCCTGGAGCAGGCTTGGGCATTCAGGCTGACCAGGATTCTCAACTTGCCTTAATTTCCTATTTTCTCTCCAACCTAAGGATAATCAATCAACACAGGAATAGCAAAAGCTAGCAGCTTTCTGAGCCTGCAAAACATATTCAAAGATCCTTTCCAGCAGTCCCACTACTTAGTAGTGCATCTGAAAGGAAGGGAAAACTTAGAATTTCTTAACAGTCGAGCATGTAGACTGTATTAACCTTGCAGAGGAAGAGTGGTAGGGTCCTACCTCGCTCTGCTTCTGCTCTCTGGGCAAGCGGCCTGCAGCTTGACGTAGCTCTATGATGCTTCAGAATGACATCTCACTACGCCTCATTCTTCCCAGCCACAAGCTCCTCGGGGGACGGTATGTAGTTCTGGAAATGCCATCCTCTAAGAGGCATGGGCACAGTGAAGCCTGTGCACAGAAGGACTCAGACCGTGAAGAGACTTGGACTCATGCTAACTGAACCCAAGCCCAGGCCACTCGTGCAGAAGGGGACAGGAAGATTAATAGAGTTGCTTGCCCTGCTTGGCTGTGAGGAGAGGGCTTACTGTGAGGATATCAAACTAAGCTTCACAATTACGTTGCATCAAAAGTTAAGGTGGAAACTTTTACAAAAATCACATCTGAAATTGAGAAGTCTTTTTTGTTTGTTTGTTTTGAGACAAAGTCTTACCTTGTCATCCTGGGTAGAGTGCCATGCTGTCATAGCTCACAGCAAGCTCAAAGTCTTCGGCTTAAGTGATACTGTTGCCTCAGCCTCCCAGGTAGCAGGAACTACAGGTGACTACCACCACATGGGGTTAGTTTTTCTATTTTTAGTAGAGACAGGGTCTTGCTCTTCCTCAGGCTGGTCTGGAACTCGTGAGCTCAAGCAATCCACCCACCTTAGCCTCCCAGAGTACTGGGATTATAGGTGTGAGCCACCCACTGTGCCCAACCTGTGAAGTCTTATAAAACTGCAGTCCCCAGCCCCCCCATTGGTACTGGTCTGTGGCCTTCTAGGAGCCAGGCCACACAGCAGGTGAGCAGCTGGCTGGCATGTGAACATGGATGCTTCCTCTGCGTTTACAGCCCCTCCCCATGGTTTGCCTCATGGCCTGAGCACCACCTCCTGTTGGATGAGGGAGGGCGTTAGACTCTCACAGGACTCTCACAGGAGCACTAATCCCACTGTAAACTGCATCTGAGAGGCCAGGTGAGGATCTAGGCTGTGTGCTCCTCCTAAGAAACGAATGCCTGATGATCTGAGGTGGACCTAAGGTGGTGATGCTAATGCTGGAACCGTCTAGTTGCAGAGAAACAAGCACAGGGCTCCCACTGATTCTGCATTATGGCGACATGTACATTATAATATATAATGAAATAAAGTGCAAAATAAATGTAATGCACTTGAATCATCCCCAAACCATCCCCACCCCCAACCCTGGTCCATGGAAAAATCGACTTTCATGAAACTGGGTGTTGGTGCCCCGAAGGTTGGGGACTGCTGTTACAAAACACCATTGGTGGGGGATGTAGAGCTGTGGTGTTCTCAACCACTGATGGTCGAAATGTAAATTGGTACAAGCACTTTGGGAAATGGATTGTCTGGCAGAAGTCATAATATATGACTCTGCGTATGCCTGCAGTTTTCTTCAAGAGAATTTCATGCCCTAGGGAAGCAAACACACGCATTCCCTGGAGTACATGCACAAGAATGTTCATAGCAGCATGGCTCATAATTGCTCAGTGCCCAAACACACATGTCCACCAAAAGTAGAATGGATAAGTTAACTGTGCACAGTTAACTGGATAAGCTATGTCCATACAGAGGAACGCTACACAGCAAAGAGAAAAAATACAGTATGGTTGTGGGCAGCAATGTGGATTTCATTATGATAACGTACCAATGAAGTTAGTTCAGAATTACACATACAGTGTGATTCCCTTCATATCAAGTTCAAAACTCTTAATTATGGTTTTTAGGGATGCATACATAATTGGTGAAACTATCATAAAAGCAAGGAAGTAATTATAACAAAAGTCAGGTTAGTGGGAAGGGAAGATGGCTGATGGGAAAGGAACACACGCTGGAAACTGCTGGAGTCCGGCAATATTCTATTGCTTGACCTGGGAGATGTTATGTGGGTGTTTGTTTTATAATTATTTGTTAATTGCACACTGTATTTTACTTATTTTTCTGTATATATGTTAGATTTCACCCCCCAAAAGAAAATCTGTGACCCTTTGAAGAAATGGTGGCCTGTGGAGCAAATCATTAATAAAATTATTCTCTAATGGACTTCTTCAGTGGGAAAACTTTCCCAAAGAGTCTCTGCGAGGTGCCTAATTTATCTCTAAATTCAAGACCTTTGGACACAACTGGTTTTACTATAACTAGGAAAGGCTTCTTTCCAGATATGTCAGATTTCGGGCGCTAACTTCCTGGAAAGCATGTGGAAATGCCAGAGGGAAGATGGTTCCCCTTTGATAACCTGTTGCTTGCAGTTAACCGGTACAGCCTGGCAGAGACTAGAAAGCCAGTGTGTCTCTAAAGTCAGGGTATTTACTTCTAGGGAAACCTGGAAACATTAACCAGGACCCCCAGGGGCCAGGCTGCCTGACAGACTGTAATTTGGCTTCTTACTTGTGCAGATTAGGAACAAAATCTGAGCTGTGCCCTCAGTTGTTTATTCTCTTCTATATTTCAAAATAAATTAAATGAAAAAATTTAAATTTAAGTAAACGAACGTTAGGGTGACTGCATTTAGCAGTGTGTGTTGTGAATTTTGTATTACTCTCATTAGGAAGCTTGTGGCTTCCTTACTCTAAGTAGATAGAAATTTTCAGGCATAGGTTATTGGATACTAGGATTATTGTATTTGGAAATTTAGGCCAAAGAGCAGAAAGAATCATCTTTTAAAGATACATATATATGTGGAGGGAAGAGAGAGGAGGGGGGAGAGAGAGAAATATCAGTATCCTATACTTTAAAACACACACACATTTATATACAAATGTCATGCTTACAAATGTAAAAAGCAAAGAACCACAAAGAATCAAAGCAACTACATAATTACCTGTAGTTAATATAGGTAATACTGTTGCCCCTGTATTTTGTTGTGTATTTTCTGATTTGAGAAGACAATTGTAGATGTCTTCACACAGGTGGACTTGACTCTTCACAGCTGGAGGCAACTGAGTTCTTACAGAACTGAAAGTTCATCGCGCTCTAGATCAAATGGGCACTTAGTGGCTCTTCACCAGGTACACAAGGAGCTGAGCCACACGCAGCCCACCAGGTACACAAGTGGGCTGAGCCCGGCCCACTGCTCCTGCCCCACCCTTCACCACCCCCAAGGCTGCCACAGCTTCCAGAGAGTAACCTTGCACCCTTTCTCTCTCCATAATGCTTAATGAAGAGAACATTTCATTAGAGAAAATAATTCCAGCAGTTAAATATTCCATTTCTCCAAGGTGCTTTAGCCCTGATTCACATTAGTTTAGACATTTACTAGGAAAAGAACAAAATAAATCTGTGTGTTAGGGACTCAATGGTGTCCCCCCGCAAATCATAATATTTAAGCCCTAACCCCAAATCTGGCTGTTTTGGAGTTAGGGCCCTTCAAAGAGATAACTCAGGTTAAATGAGGGCATAAGGGTAGAGTCCCAATCTGATGGGCTTTGTGTCCAAGAAAGGAAAGGAAGACACCAGAGCTGCCTGCCACCTGCCTGCATGGAGGAAAAGCCACGCGAGAGTCAGGGGAGAAGGCTGTGCTTTCTGTGACCTGGCCTTGCCAGATACCTTGATCTTGGACTTCCTGCCTCCAGAGCTATGAGAAAATTAGCTTTCTGTTGTTTAAGCCACCCAGTCCATGGTATTTGTTATGACAGCCCTTGCTGACATTATGCCATCTTCTTCGAGAAGCCTTCATTTTTCATATTCTATTTCTTGATCCTCATGATGTTCTAGTCTCTCTATGGGGTTTATACCTTTAAGTTATATGGTGATAATTACTGAATCCAGTCAACAAACATGAAACTCACTATTTGCAGGAATTAGTCTAGCTTCTGGGATATGGCAGCGAAAAAATAGTACCCGGCCCTTAGGAAGTGTATGTTTTAGTGGAGAAGAACAAAGCACAAATGAGAAGACCTGGGGACCCCAAAGTGAGTCTTTTCACACTAAAGAGTCTTTTGTCTCTCTCCCCCCTCCTCTCTCTTCCCTCCACATATATATGTATCTTTCAAAGATGATTCTCTCTGCTCTTTGGCCTAAATTTCCAAATAGAATAATCCTAGTGTCCAATAACCTATGCCTGAAGGAACAAAGGAACAGCCCTTGCTGACATTATGCCATCAGTTCACATTCATCAAGGATGAAGGAAAGTCCTTCAGTTCACATTCATCAAGGATATAACCTGCAGGAGGAAACCTGTTACCTTTCCCTCTTAAAAATTCTGAAAAGTCAACACAGATTAGTAAAGCAGATTCATAATCCATGAAAAAGCTAAATTAAAAGTTATTTCTTAACTTAAAACTGTCCTAGTAAAAAAGACAGGCATGGAAACAGGATATGTTTGGTTAAAATCCTATGTTCTCCCTTCTCCCCCCTTTGGGGGTCGAACGATCCTTTCCCCTTTCACAGGGGTTGCCCAAGACCATCGGAAAACACATATTTCCGATGGTCTTAGGAACCGAGACACTGCTCCTCCTGTGTGGGGGTCACCACAATACAAGGAGCTGTATTAAAGGGTCACGGCATTAGGAAGGTTGAGAACCACTGTCCTACAGGATGTCATGGTCAGAATTCTATCAGTCTCCTTTTCTTCGAAATACTGAGGCACAAAAACAAAATCTACAGGTATTGCTTTAGGTATAGGACCCGAGAGAAAGCTACTGAGCTACGAGGGTGCACTCGACCTGCACTCCTGCTACATCATTGCAGGATAGGATGGAAAATAAAATTCCGGCAGTGAGCCCTGCCAAGAATCTTAAAAAACAAAACAAACAAACAAAAAACCAAACAACAAGCTACTTTCCATATCCCAATAGAATTGCTTAAAGAGAGAAGATACGATTTTAACCAAACATATCCCATTTCCATACCTGAGATTAGTTTGAATATGGAAATTTCCACTTGTCAAAGCCCTGATTTTCAAATCTCTCCAAATCACAGACAAGTAACGGGCATGTGATCCACAGTCGTTTACTGGTTAGTGTTAAGACTCTGTCCAGCAAAGGCAACTTGGCTGCTCATTTGCCTCTTTGAATTCATTCTCAAAGCTACTGCTTTTGCCTGTGCTCTCTCTATAACATGACACTGACCTTTGCAAAATGTATGTTCTGGGCTTTTTAGGCAGCCTGAGCTTCTGGGTTCTGGTACAACTCTGTTTCCTTGGGGTCTCTTCATCTCCTGGGGGACACTGGCTCTCTGGATTGCCTCATCCTCCCTTGTTTGCCTTTTTGGGTTTTCCTGGAGGTCTATAACTAGTTGCCCATAGTAAATATACTTGATTGCACCACATGGTGTGGGGGTGTGGTTCCTGCTGGGCCTAATGGATCCAACACCTTGCATGAGACAGTGACTTGTATCATCTGAGCAGGATGGACGGCCCTCCTGAGGAGTCTGGACCTCTGGACCTGAGATGGAGAATTAGCAGCACAGTGAATGTGGGGGATGGGAATAAGGTAGCATTTGATGCCTGGGAGGCCGGAGCTGCAGGCCCCCCTGAATGGTGACTGTGTTCTCTCTATGACTTTTAATTTTGTGATTTTCACTTTGTTCTAAAAGGTATTCCAATTTTCCTCAAAGCAGCCAGGGTGGGTGTTGTACCCATTTCCTACTGTCTTACTTTTCTCTTTTTATCTATATGATATACTCAAGTGTGTCTCTGTTCCCATCACCTGAAAGAGCCTATGACCAAACCCAAATAAAAGAAGTCAATGTGGTAAATCTGGAAATTGCTCTAAAGATATAGCTGGGCAGGCTGCCTCACGTCTGTTATTCCAGCACTTTCAGAGGCTGAGGTGAGAGGATTGGTTGAGGCCAGGATTTGAGCCCAGCCTGAGCCAGAGCAACACCCCATCTCTACAAAAAAAAAGAAAAATTAGCTGGGCGTGGTGGCATATACAAGTAGTCCCAGCTGCCGGGAGGTTGCGGTAGGAGGATCCCTTGAAACCAGGAGTTTGAGATTTCTGAGAGCTATGCTGAGGCCACTGCAACCTAGCCTTGGCGATAGACCAAGACTCCGTCTTCAAAAACCAGATTCAAATGCTGCAAACACATAGGACTCAGATGTCTCCAGGCTTAATGGAGGGACCTAGAGAATTTAAATTTAATGTGATTATTGATATAGCTTGTTTGTATACACCATCTTGCTATTTGTTTTCCATTTTTCCCATAAGTTCTTTGTTCTCCTTTCTCTTTTCTTATCTGTTTTCTTTTAGATTAGTTTTATATTTTTTCTTATTCCATTTTATCTCCTGGGGTGGCTTCTGAGTTATTCCTCTTTGGTTTCTTTTGTCGTGTAGATTTTGTTGTTGTTGTTCATGTTAGCAGTTACTTTAGGGTTTTATTTTAGATAGTTTCTAGTATTGTCTTAACGTTAATTAATCTTTTACTATGTAGTGTCTAATCTTCTGTTATACAGTATCTATTTTATATTAGACATTGTATTTGTCATCTTTAAAGTTCAACTTGACTCTTCCTATCTTCCCTTTAGCATGTTATCTATTTTCTTAAAAAGTAGAATATAGTAATAGCTATTTTAATTTGGTATGTACTAATTCTATCATCTATGTAATTTCTGGGTCAGTTTCAAATCATTGATTTTTCTTCTCATTATGGGCCATGAATTCTGCTTTTTTTGCATGCTGGGTGGTTTTTCATTAGATGTCAAACATGGTGATTTTTACTTTTTTTATAGGTACTGGATAGTTTTCTATTTCTTTATGTTTTTGAACTTTGTTCTATGACTTAAACTTACCTAAAAAGAGTCTGATCTTTTGGGGTCTTGCTTTGAAGCTTGTTAGGTGGCAGCAGAGAACCCTTTCCTCTAGAAAGCCCACTTTTCTGCCACTCCTGAGGTGATAACCCCTGAGTCCTTCTGCCTGATGCCTCGTTAGTTCAGAGGTATTCCATGGCCTTATGAGAGCTAGGGATTGTTCCTCCTGTTTCTTTCTGGTGGTGTTTTTCCTGGTCTCTCTGGTAGTTTCCTTACAATTGTGCGCTGTAAGAACTCAGGTGAAGCCTCCATCTGAGCCCTCTGCAGGTCTTTGGAGCTCTTTCTCCAGATAGCTTTCTCCTCAGCATTATCCTGTCTTATAAATTGCAGCCCATGTGGCCTTCCAAAATTTTCCACTCGTCCGCACAACTCAGGGAGACCACCGAGTCTGGTTTTTCCTCTCTCTGATTTGCACCAGGACATTTTCCTAAATAGAGAAGGTTTCTTCCACCACGGCAATTGTTTCCCTTCCCTCAGTGATTATTGTCTTGTACTGTCTGTTGACCATTTCCTGAAAACCGTTCTTCCCCACACATTTTGTCTGGTTTTTTTTGTTTGAGGTGTCTGTTAGTTTACTAGTGCTGCTGTAACAAAGTCCTACAAACCGAGTGGTTGAAAACAATTTGAAACAATGGACATACATTTTCTCACAGTCCTAGAGGCCAAAACTCTGAAATCAAGATGTCGGCAGAGCCACAGCCCCTCTGAAGTGTATACTGAAGAATCTACTAGTTACCTTTTCCAGCTCCTGGGGCTTGCTTTCCTGGATTTACAGCTGCATCACTTCAATCTCCGACTCTGTCTTCACATCGCCTTTTCCTCTGAGTGTCTGTTACCTCCTTCGCCTCTCTCCTGGAAGGGCACTTACAACGGCATTTAGGGCCACCCAGATAATCCAGGGTAATCGCTTCATTACAAAGTCCTCAATTTAATTACAGCTGCAAAGATCCTTTTCCAAATAAGGTCTCATCTACAAGTTCAGAGATTATAATCTAATATCTCTGGGTAATTATTATTCAACTACAATAAGATGCAAGGGTAAATTTTGGCCAGAAGCGAAAGTCTGATGGGGAAGTATAGTAGTACAAACAAAAGGTATGTGGGGTGAGACAGCAAGACATCCTGAGGGTTCCAGTCACCAATTGGTTTGCTTGAGACATGCTTCCTGAACCAACCTAATATATGATGGGGCATTAGAACCAAATACTCCTGCCCTCATGGAGCTAATTTTCTAATGGGCAGAGACCAATAATAAACAAAACAAATCAAGTATATAGTCTTCACAGAGTGATAAGAACTATGGAAAAGATAATAATACAGCAGGGAATGGGTATGAAAGCAACTCCAGGGATGGTAAAGGGTTATATTCTTAAATGTAGCGGGCAGGGGAGGTCTGCTTGAGAATGGAGTATTTGAGTAAAGACCTAAAGGAAGTGAAAGAGTGAGCCATGCAGATATCTGGTGGAGATGTTTTGGGCAGATGGAACAGTAGGACCTAGGGCCCTGAGTCGAGAGTGTGCCTGGTGATTTGAGGGAAACTGCTAGGATGCCTGTGTTAGCTGGAGCAGAATGAGCTACACGGAGGGGCCAGATCAAAGAGGACATTGAGAGCTATTTGCAATGACTTTGGCTTTCACTTGAGTGAGATGGGGAGCCATGTGGCATGCCATGATGTGACTTAGGCTTTAAAAGGATTTCTTTGTAGTACTGAAAACAGATTGTTGAGTATGGAAGTATAAAGATCCATTAGAAGCCAATAATTCAGTGAGCAAATCATGGCAGTTTAAATTAGGATGATGGCAGTGAAGGCGAGAGGGTTTTAGATTGTGGCAAAGGACAGACAACAGGGCTTTTTGATGGATTGCATGAGAGGTATGAGAGAAAGCGGGGCATCCAGAACAAATCTAAGGTTTTAGCCTGAGAAGCGGAGGGATGAAGTTGCCGTTAATTGAGATGGGGAAGACTGTGAGAGGGGCAGGTTTAAGAGAGAAGAGCAGAAGTTTCTTTTTGGATGTTTGAGATGCCAATAGACATTCAATTGAGGTATTAAAGAGACCATCAGGTATATACCGTGTGTGGCATTTAGAGGAGAGGTCTGGTTTGGAAATATACATTCAAGAGTTAGCCAACGGCAAATGGAAAGGAACATAATTATTATCACGTTCAGGAAGCTAATTTAGGAAGGGTAGGTATGTTCAACCCTCTTCTCTTTCAACAGAAGGCATTATGTGGAAAATATTTCTAAGCACGTAAGTGTCCTGCTTGTACAGACAGAAGTACAGAGTGGAATAGAAAGAGGTCCTGGAAATGCAGTGGTTGATAAGCGAGTACCTGGAATTTAACAGAGATTAGGAAATTAAGTCCTCACAGGATGGGTTTTATTGCCTTCATCTTAGGGATGGAGAAAAGGACTTTCAAAGTGGTCATGTGACCTGTCCAAGTTCACACAGCGAGTGAGCTGCAGATCTGGGAATCGAATCCAGATCCATCTAACCCTGGAGCCCAGGTTCTTCCTGTGATTCTATGAGGCCCCCTAGTCAATTTACCAGAGAGAAGTCAGAGAATCTTCTGGACTCAGGGCTCACTTCTTTATTTATGAGGTCAAATTTTCTGTCTCAGGAAATGATCTAAACTTCTTTCTACAGAATAGGATCAGGGAAGTTGCAACTAGAACTATCCATTCCTTGAGAACTACTTCCATTAGTAGGCTGAAACCAAAGGATGTTGAATATCTCATCACTAGGTTATATGAGACCATGAATGAACAAAATATGACTAAGCCTGCTTATGAAGAGCAACGTGGAAAGGGAACCTAGCTCAGAATTGATACCAGGCCAGAAACTCTTTCAATTTAGGGCCATCATGTTCACCAACTCAAATAAAGTCCCTCAAACATCATGAAACCTCTCTTCCTCTACTTCTTCACTGTGCTCTGCCGAATTGGAGAGGCCGCTTGCAAGGAAGGAGCAGTATCCCGGGGAATAGGCCACCCTGCTGAGAGGCACCTGCAGGTCTTGGTAACAATGAGCCTGCTTATTCTTACAACCTTTTCTTCTTAGGTCCTCTATAAAAGGGACAGTTGTTTATCACCTATCATAATACCTCAGAATCAAATGTCAGTGACATGGATATGGGGGGATAAGGGGGCTCATTCAAGGTGAAATGGATGATACTGTTGGATTGTTTATCAAGCAGTACCAGGGGTGAAGGAAGGGGACACAGGAAAGATGGAGCACCATCTCTCACAAGGGGAATTGGGTGAGCCGTGCCAACAGCCTTCCCTTTCCAGAACACCAAAGAAGCCATTGTTACCAACTCTGTATTTTGGTCTCAACAGGAGACAACCTGATCCCCGTTTAGAGATTTATTTCCATGGCAGAACTAAAGCATTCTGTCCTGACATAAAAGGACCTGGAGAGAGACATGTCCTGCCAGCTCATGCAGGGAGGTGGGCTCTGGTGTGCCGCATCTGGGGGGGGCCTTGGCTGCATATTCCAGCTCTGGTACCTTCAGGAACTCATGGTGGAGTCTGTGAGGCTCACCTACTCTCCCCCCGGCTCCATTTCCCTGGGTTACTTTTCCAGCATTAAGGTCCACTCACTAAAATGACTGAAAGGCAGATGACAGGAAGGAGATTTTCCGCTTGGGTTCTCGGGCAGGTCTTGGGCACAGGTCTGTAAACAGATCCTGAGATTGGAAAGTATTTGCGTTCTTTGACTTTTCTGCCGCCTGGTGTAGGAAATTCAGTGAAGACAGATAGCAGGCAAGACAAGGTTGTATTACAGGCCCCAGTGGCACAAAGCCACAGGAGACAAGAAGCAGTGGGCATTGAGCCATTGACAGGAATTTTACATCCTTGCCTCCAGGGGCTGATCCCCTGATGCCCTGGCAAAAGTGATACACTTGGGAGAAACACTTGCTGACTGATGCCTGGAGATTTCACTTTGAAACTGCTGGTGTTGGGGTGAATTAATGTTAACACATGATTCTTCCCATCTCCCCCAGCTCCCAAAAGTTAATTTTCTAGAAAAACTTTCTGGAGAATGAAATGCCCAGATACTTAGTAGCTTAAAATGTCACACCACCAGAGTTAAGCTGACACCCTGGGAAGGAGGCAGCTCCACAGAGGAGCAGACGTTCAGTGTGGGCTCCAGCCAGGCCCAGCCAAATAAGCAGGATTTATTTCCTGGCAGCCCCAGCAAGAGCCATCACCAGTTCTTTTGTTCAACAAAACTCAAGGGTACAATTAACAATTTCCATGACTTGGGCTTCGGGGCCCTCAAGTTACAAGAAGATAAACAAGTAGGGAAGAAAAGGGAGACGCCAGTATTTCAGAAATTATGTTGTTCTTCAAGGGAGGCGGGATAGTCCTACCACAGGAAAAGTGGTCAGAAATTTGATATCCTTTTTGTAAGAGCACGAGCAGACTCCAAATTGCCAAACCACTGTATCTGAGGAGGCACTGCGGGACTGAAGCTTCCAGAAATCTCTGAATGGTTCATTTATTTTCTGGGGGCTGAAGCTGATGGGATAATTGTCAGGGGAGGCTGAGGATTTGACTGATCCTCAGGCTTTCATTATCAGCCAGGAGGCCCCTGGGAATCACCCACTGCTATGTGCCACGCAGATGCGTGCGTGTGTGTGTGTGTGTGTGTGTGTGTGTGTGAGAGAGAGAGAGAGAGAGAGAGAGAGAGAGAGAGAGAGAGGGGAGAGAGATTGAGAAAGAGAGATGGGGAGGGAGGATGGTCTCTCTTTGCTTTTAAATCCAGGCCAATATTTCTCTGCTTGGTGTGTATACTACAGAATCATCAGAGAGTGATGAAGGCATCAGAATTTCCTGTGTGCTAAACCCTACACTAAGGATGAATTTCCATTCTTCCTGTAACCCGAGCTTCCCCAGGCTTCACGAGTCTAGCGGGATTATCCTAATAGGCATAGCCCACACATCACAGGCATACCCCAGCCCCCAGCTGCATAGCCCAGAAGCTCCAACCCCATCAAAGCCTCACCCAATTTTGGAACTCCTCAGCGGGCTCTCACATGACGTTGGGAACAGCCCTCTTATGCTCTTCTGTTAGAGGTTTCCTGATTAGGGATCAAGAAGCTGACTTTGCATGGCTCCAGCAGTCTTTGTGACAGTCCAGACTTCCAGAGCTGCCTTTCTTAATGCTCCGCGTCAGCCACATGTAGGGTGCCCAGGAGCCACTGCACTTCATGGAGTTGCCACCAGGCTGAAACCACACTGTCACCCTGGCCGCCTGGGTAGCCATGACCACGCTTCCAGGTCACATCATCTGTGTGAGAACAAATGCTTCATCTTCTGCTGATAGCCCCCTCTTTCCATGCTGTGCAGATAACAATTCAGGAGGCTGGGTGGGAGGACCAACATCCCAGACCAGTGGTGCTCAAACTTTAGCCTGCAGTAGAGTCACCCAAATTCTTTATTAAAACAAAAATTTCTGGGTGTCATCTCAGATTGTCTGATTTGGTAGTTTGGGGGTTGGGTTCAAGATATTCTCCTTCTAAAGAATTCCCAGATGATGCTGGCGCTACAGGTTGAGGGACTACATTTTGAGAACTGCTGTTCTTCTAGACCAGCAATTTGCTGTGCCAGGGCCCCTGTGCATCGGCTGTCCTGGAGCTCCTGCTCACCAACAGGAGAGGCGTCCTTAGACACACATGGATCTCCGCAGAGGGCCCGTGTTCAAGCTGATGCCTCTTCTCCCTCTCAGAACATGAAGACACACTGACCCTCCTGGGTTTTGCTTTCCACATGAATATTGGTTGCTTTGCATAATATTTAGGCCATGTCGTCTTTGACTCAGGAACTTCAAACTTACACATCCCTTACGTATGAATTGTTGACTGACACCGTCTGTGGGCAGGGGTGCCACTCTCCACAATGCTGCAGAGTTACTGTCCGTACGACCTTCTCTCTCTGACTGCAGAAATCATTACCTTTGGGGGGAGTGTAGCAAATTTTCTATCTTGGGTGGATTGGGAAAGCTGCTGATGGGTGGGAGGTCTGGAAGATGAGAAAAGAGGACATAAAGCCAGTGAGAGAAAATGGAGGACAAGGGGACAAAACGGACTCCTTCCCATGCTCAACTTTCAGCTGTCTTCAAACCACAGTCCCACCATGGATTAAATGGGCTTTGTGGACGGGGCCTTCCAGGGAGTCAAACCATGTTGAAGATTTCTGTGGGAAATTTGAGAAGCTAATTTACCCACCAACTGGAACTCAATGTGATGCAGACGGGAGATTCCAGGCAATGTGCTAAAGGTCTTTTGTCACAGATGGACACACTTTTGCTATTATGTTTATCATCCATCTTGCTACCAGAGAGGCATCTGCCAGGCTGCAGAATTATTGCTATTAAGTTTCCCACATCTTTCCGTGGAATTATAGTGATCATCACTACGGCATCTGCTGGGCCTGTCCTAGACCAACGCGGAAAATAAGATGGAGAAGTCAGTCCCCTGGAGATAGTTCAAGTTCAGTATGGGGTTTGAACCTATGTTCTGTTCCAGCTTTTGAGTTTGGCTTGAGGTGGCTCTTGGCAATAATGGTGAGAGCAGAATATCCCAGATTGCAAAATTCCCGGGACCTTCAGGCCAAGTGATTAGCTTGTGTGACTCAACTCTGCCATTGTAAGGATAAGAAACTGAGGCCCAGAGAGAGCAACCACACAGCAGGAGTGTGGCCACGTGGGAGCAGTTTAGGGCTCCAGAATTGGTTTTGGTCAGGCCTGCCTCCTGCAATTAGCCGTGCTAGAGGCCCTGGGTTTGGGAAATACCAGGTTAATTTCTTTTTTTTTTTTTTTTACTCTGTCACCCTGAGTAGAGTGCTGTGGTTTCATAGTTCACAGCAAGCTCAAACTCTTGGGCTCAAGCAATCTTTTTGCCTCAGCCTCTCAAGTAGCTGGGACTACAGGCGCCCGCCACAACACCGGGCTATTCTTTATTTTTAGTAGAGATGGGGTCTCGCTCTTATTCAGGCTGGTCTTGAACTCCTGAGCTAAGCAATCCACTTGTGTCAGCCTCTCAGAGTGCCTGGCCTACCAGGTTAATCATTAAGTGCGTGTCTTTATGGTAGGAGCCCCTTAAGTTTTATACGTATGAAACAAATTAAACATTATTTAAGAGAAGTTATGGTTGGCAGCCTCTTTCTTCCTGTCTCTGTCTTCTGTCCTCTGTGTGAGGGTGGTGCCTTGGCCTATGTACCACAGGCCTTGGCCTTGGCATAGGCCAAGGCACCACCCTCCGGGCTCTGCGCTGAGGAGAGACGCCGGGTGTTCCTAACGCACACAGACCACAGATTTTACAACAGAAGTGGCTACTGCTCCTATTTTGGAAATTTGTGGGGCTGAAGTCCAATTTGTAGGTGTGTCCCATAACCAAGTAGTGTGCCATATACTCATGCAATGTACCCACTGGGTGGAAATTTACCCAACCTCTTTTCCTATATTTCCTTTAGGGGAAATGTTGCATTATGTTCACAGCTCTTAGGATAGGTTTGCCCAAGATCCTGAGAAGAGCAAAGTGCACCGGGACCAGGGTTGTCAGAGAAAATACAGGATGCTCAGCTAAATTCAAATTCCAAGTAAACCACAAGTGATTTTTTAGTATAAGTAAGTCTCATGCAATATTGGCACATATTTATACTAAAAAAATGCAGTTTATCTGAAATTCAAATTTAACTGGGAATCCTATATTTTTTCATTTGCTAAATCTGGCATTCCTAACTGAAGATTAGAATAGAAACGGAGGAAACTAAGAGCCTTTGAGGCAGGCAGGTGGGTCCTCTGGCCCAGGAAGGTCAGGAGCACAGGCCATGGCACCACCCTCTGGGCTCTAAGCTGAGGAAAGAGGCTGGTGGTGTTCTTAGCACACTTAGACCACGGGCTTTCCAAAAGGAGTGGCTACTGCTCCTAATATGGAAATCTATGGCGCGATTTTGGTTATGACAATGATTGGCAGGTCCTGCTGGCACTGAGTGGACAGAAATACCAGATTCCCTATAACGTGCGGGACAATTCAGTTTCCCAGCCCATGTTCTTTTGAGTGTCCTGCTGACATTCATGTAAGCACGTCCCTTAAATACCAGCTTTTCATTATATGTTGGTGCAAGACCCCGGTGACTTCTTGATGTCTCCCAGCGTGGTCATGCTCCTTTATTCACATGATTTTTTAAAATAACTGTGCTTTCTTTTTCTTTTATTGTTATGTTAGATTGTATAGTTAGATCGTAAAGTTTGCATTTGTAAGGTTAAAGTCCAATTTGTCGGTGTGCCCCACGAGTATATGTGCCATATACTCATACAATGTACCCGCTGGGTGGAAATTTACACAGCCCCTTCCTCCCTGCCTCCTTTCCCCTGGTTGAATTTCATTGAGTTTTCTCCCAGGTGAGCAGGTAGGTGTCAATCTACTCACTCCAGTTTAGTACTGGGCACCCGTGATGTTTGTCTTTCCAATCTTGAGATACTTCACTTAGGAGAATGGTCTCCAATTCCATCCAAGTTGTTGCACATACTCTCCATCTTTTTAATGGCTAGATAATATTCCATGGTATATATATACCACAATTTATCCACTCCTGTGTTGAAGGGCACTTAGATTGTTTCCACATTTTTGCAACTGTGAATTGTGCTGCTATAAACCTTTGAGGGCAAGTGTCTTTATAGTAGAATGCCTTTTCTTCCTTCGGGTAAATACATAGTGATGGGATTGCAGGATCACATGGTAGGTCTACTTTCAGCTCTGTGAGGAATCTCCATACTGCCTTCCAGGCATACTCCATCAGCCTGCAGTCCCACCAACAGTCTATAAGGGTTCTTTTTGCTCCACATCTATACTGGCATCTGTTGTTTTGGGATTTCATGATGTAAGCCATTTTCTTTGGGGTTAGATGATATCTCAGTGTGGTTTTGATTTGCATTCCTCTGACAATTAGAGATGATGAGAATTTTTTCACGTGTAGTCTATCCTCATGAGAAAAGTTCCTGTCCATGTCTCTTGCCCAAATCAAATGGAGGTGTTTGATTTTTTTCTTGACTTCTTTGTAGATTCTGGTTATCAGCCCTTTGTTGGATGGGCACGTAAATATCTTCTCCTTCTGCCATGTTGATCGTGTCCTTGGCTGTGCAGAAACTCCCTGACGTGTTCAGCTCCCATTCATTTATTTTTGTTGTTTCAGTGACTGCCAGAGGGGTCTTCTTCATAAACTCTTTTACTAGGCTGCTAAGATTAAGAGTTTTTACTACATGTTCTTCTAAGTTTTTTTTTTTCTTAGCATGTTGAAATATGCTATTTTATTGAGTTACTTTCTTTTACTTTCCTTTCATTTATCCTCTTCATTATTAAGGCAGGATGTGCATATGTGTGTGTGTTTATTTATGCTGGTGGGCAATATTACCCGTGATTTTCATTTTGGGAGACAGTAAAATAGATGTTAACAAAACATCCATAATAAAAATGAAACATTTTTTGGTAGAAATAAGAAACGTTGGCTCAGCCACACTGTATGTTTTGGCTCTAGTAAAACCACGAGTTCTGCTTATTCATTGGGTATACTAGTTAGAATTAGGTTTGGCTGCATTAAATGAGACATAACAGCATCTTCACAATATGGAAGGTTACTTCTGTTTCTCCTAAAAGCAGTGGAGAGGCAGGTAATTCAGGGTGGAGAGGCTGCATCCTGCCAGGTCTCTCTTCTGCCATTTTCAAGATGCCTATTAGGAGCCCTTGGCCACTTGGAGCACAAGGGAACCATGGGCCCCAGCCAATAGCCTCAGCTGAGCTCCCGGCCAGCAGCTGCATCCACAGCCAGCCAGGTGAGGGCAGCTATTTCAGCCAGCACCTTCCAGCTCCCCAGCTGTCACTGTGAAGCCAAAGAAGTCTGCTTGTTACATAGAAATGTGATAAATGACACCACCTGGGACTAGGGGCAGTTTTTAGGCAGCAGCTGATAACAAACAACATTCCTCTATTCACTCCTGTGAATTCATGTGCTGTGGCCCCATCCTAGATGCTGAGGATAGAGGCGCCCGTAGCTCAGTGGTTAGGGTGCCGGCCACACGCTCTGGGGCTGGTGGGTTCAAACCCGGCTGGGGCCTACAAAAAAAAATTGACAGAAAATTGCCTAGCCTCATGAAGCCTACCTTCTAGCCAGCTCCTCCTTTTATTCCTATAAGCAGGTTTCAAATCCCCATTATTCTGGTCTAGGCCTCCCTCCCCCCTTCTTATTTTATAGAGAAATCCCAAACTGTGAATTATTCAACCTCTTTTGTTCACACTCACATTGGCTTCCATTTACACCCTGGCCCCTCCTCACTGCTGCCCACGGCAGAGGTGGAACTTCTTGCCCTCTCCCATGACGGTCCACCCACTGGACTTGCGATTCGGCCGTCCTCTCACTGTGTCTTCAACTCCTGCTCCATGAGCTTCCCTCTTTCATGATATAAATGGATTCAAGTCTCTTCAATCCTAATAACTTGTAGCTTCTGCCTCTCTTTTGTAGCTTTTATAATCAAGTTCCTAGAAACTGTAGTGGTTCCACTCTTTTATTTCCACTTCCAGTCCATTCCTCAGCCCAGTGACACCTGGCACCCCACAATTACTGAGCATCCACCATGTGCCCGACACCCAGCTTGGCACCGAGTGTTTACTGAGAGACAGACACGGTCCTTGCCCTGGTGCAGCCTGCAGTCTGTTTGGGGAGGCAGATTTTAAACCAGGTACCTTGGAAATAGATACACAATTACAAAATGGAGTGAGTGCTTTGACAGAAAATGGGGAGGGGATGCTTTCTATAAGGATGTGACCTTTATAATCTGATGAAATCCGTTTCTTCATTACTTTTCAGCAGTGTTTGACATTCCCAGTCACTCTTTCCTTTCTCAGCTCCATAATATGCTGATCTCCTGGCTCTCTTCCTGGGTCTCCATTTCCCTTTTCTCCATGCCCATCCTCCAGCAGATACTGTTCTGGTTTCCACCCTCAGCATTCCTGTGTCATTCACATCCTCCCAGCCAGCTCCGTCCACCTCCAGTGCTGATGGCCCCCACACATGTATGTCCATCCCAAGCCCTCAGCTTGTTTATTCAGCTTCCTTCCAAGCAACTACGCTTGGGTTTCCATCAGAGTTCACGTCCAGAGTTGAATCCAATTTCTCTACCTTTTCCCACTCCATGTCTCAGCCAGCAATGCTTTGGGACAAAGCTTAAAACCAGGGAGTCAACCTAGATTTCTTTATTTCCCTTCTTTGCATACTCACACCACATGAGGTCTGACAGTTAAGTTTGCGAACTGGCCACCATGTGCTTACATTGGCAGCACTGCGCAAACAGCGTGGTCAGCTTTCCTCACCTCGGCATCTCAGTGTCCCCCAGTTGCGTCTGTGTTGACTTTTGGCAATGTCTTGCTGAGCGGCATTCATTACTGTTGTGGCATGGATTTGCGTGCTGTCATGCGAACGTCAGAGCTTGAATTATAGCAATGAACAAACATTAAATTTCTCGTTAAACTTGGCAAAAGTGGAAGTGAAATCAGGGACCCATTAGTCCAAATTTATGGGGATAATGCCATGAAGAAGAACAGCAGTGTACAAATGGATTAAACATTTTTCTGAGGAGAGAGAAAACATCACTGATGAAGAAAGGTCAGGGCAGCCAGTAATAAGCAGAACTGACAACATCATTGTAAGAATTCACTGAATTGTGTGTCAGAATCGTCAACTGACTGTGAGAAGCACAGCAGACCACATAAACATTGATAGAGAAACAGAAAAATCTTTTTTTTCAGTATTTTTTACTTTCTCAAATTAATATGAAGGTACAATTTTTAAGTTACATGGTTCTCACTTCCAGGGTAAAGTTCCATTTGTAGAGGAGCCCTCACTCAGAAACAGGAAAATCTTAACTGAAAATGTTGGCATGAGAAAGGTGTGTGAATATGGTAGCTGAAGTAGCTCACTGATGAACAAAAGCAAAAGGGAGCCAAAGTTTTCCAAGACCTCTTGGAGAGGCAAGACCATGTGTTGGGCCATGTTATCACTGTGATGAATGGTGCACCAATACGACCCTGAATCAAACATCAACATGCACAGTGCAAGCCAGCCAATTCTCCACAATCAAGAAAGTTCCATCAGTCCAAATCAACCATCTAAACGATATTGCTAACCTTTCTTTGATATACGAGGGATTTTTCATGTGAATTTGTACCAACTGAACAGTTAACGAAGGTTGCTGCTTAGAAGTGCTGAAAAGATTGCATGGAAAAGTTAGACGAAAACTACCTGAACTTTTTGGCAACAGCTCATGGCTCTTGCATCACAGCAAGGCATCAGCTTACACGGCACTTGTTGTGAAGGAGTTTTTAGCTAGTAAACACATAACTGTATTGGAACTCCCTTCCTACTTACCTGATCTAGCCCCAAATGAGTTTTTTCTTTACCTGAAGATAAAAGAAATATTGAAAGGAAGACATTTTGATGATATTCAGATCAAGGGTAATATGATGACAGCTCTGATGGCCATTCCAGTAAAAGAGAGCCAAAGTTTTATTTATTTACTTATTTATTTTATTGTTGGGGATTCATTGAGGGTACAAGAAACCAAGTTATGCTGATTGCATTTGTTAGGTAAAGTCCCTCTTACACATTTTTTTGAAGGGTGGACTAGGTGCTGGCACTGGTTCACAGCTTCGCAGGGGGAGCCCTTCCAAGGTGACCATAGTGATAGTGATATTCAGCAATGAATATGGAGCACTTTATCCAGGATGAGTTCTCAAAGTTAACTGCCAGACAGACATTTTCTAAAAAATCAACTAAGTCCTATTATTGTGTATACTTAAGATCTCCTGTCTCAAAAAAAAATACATATATATGTGTGTGTGTATGTATGTGCATGTGTATATATACGTATGTTTGTGTATATATATCTCCTGTCTGTGTGTGTATATGTGTATATATGTATGTTTGTGTGTATATATCTCCTGTCTGTGTGTGTATATGTGTATACATATGTATGTTTGTGTGTATATATCTCCCGTCTGTGTGTGTATATGTGTATACATACGTATGTTTGTGTGTATATATCTCCCGTCTGTGTGTGTGTACATGTGTATATATACGTATGTTTGTGTGTATATACTCCCGTCTGTGTGTATGTACATGTGTATATATACGTATGTTTGTGTGTATATATCTCCTGTCTGTGTGTGTATATGTGTATATATACGTATGTTTGTGTGTATATATCTCCCGTCTGTGTGTGTATATGTGTATATATACGTATGTTTGTGTGTATATATCTCCCGTCTGTGTGTGTACATGTGTATATATACGTATGTTTGTGTGTATATATCTCCCGTCTGTGTGTGTACATGTGTATATATACGTATGTTTGTGTGTATATACTCCCGTCTGTCTGTGTACATGTGTATATATACGTATGTTTGTGTGTATATATCTCCCGTCTGTCTGTGTACATGTGTATATATACGTATGTTTGTGTGTATCTATCTCCGGTCTGTGTGTATGTATATGTGTATATATACGTATGTTTGTGTGTATATATCTCCGGTCTGTGTGTGTGTACATGTGTATATATACGTATGTTTGTGTGTATATATCTCCGGTCTGTGTGTGTGTATATGTGTATATATACGTATGTTTGTGTGTATATATCTCCCGTCTGTGTGTGTACATGTGTATATATACGTATGTTTGTGTGTATATATCTCCCGTCTGTGTGTGTGTACATGTGTATATATACGTATGTTTGTGTGTATATATCTCCCGTCTGTGTGTGTACATGTGTATATATACGTATGTTTGTGTGTATATATCTCCCGTCTGTGTGTATGTATATGTGTATATATACGTATGTTTGTGTGTATATATCTCCCGTCTGTCTGTGTACATGTGTATATATACGTATGTTTGTGTGTATATATCTCCCGTCTGTGTGTGTACATGTGTATATATATGTATGTTTGTGTGTATATATCTCCCGTCTGTGTGTATGTATATGTGTATATATACGTATGTTTGTGTGTATATATCTCCTGTCTGTGTGTGTATATGTGTATATATACGTATGCTTGTGTGTATATATCTCCTGTCTGTGTGTGTACATGTGTATATATACGTATGTTTGTGTGTATATATCTCCCGTCTGTGTGTGTATATGTGTATATATACGTATGTTTTTGTGTATATATCTCCTGTCTGTGTGTATGTACGTGTGTATATATGTTTGTGTGTATATATCTCCCGTCTGTGTGTGTACATGTGTATATATACGTATGTTTGTGTGTATATATCTCCCGTCTGTGTGTGTACATGTGTATATATACGTATGTTTGTGTGTATATATCTCCCGTCTGTGTGTGTACATGTGTATATATATGTATGTTTGTGTGTATATATCTCCCGTCTGTGTGTATGTATATGTGTATATATACGTATGTTTGTGTGTATATATCTCCTGTCTGTGTGTGTATATGTGTATATATACGTATGCTTGTGTGTATATATCTCCTGTCTGTGTGTGTACATGTGTATATATACGTATGTTTGTGTGTATATATCTCCTGTATGTGTTTGTATATGTGTATATACGTATGTTTGTGTATATATATCTCCTGTCTGTGTGTGTATGTGTATATATCTGTATGTTTGTGTATATATATCTCCTGTCTCTGTGTGTATATGTGTATATATCTGTATGTTTGTGTATATATATCTCTTGTCTGTGTCTGTGTATATATATATGTTATATACGTATGTTTATGTATATATATATCTCCTGTCTGTGTGTATATGTGTGTATATATGCATGTTTGTGTATATATATCTCCTGTCTCAGTTCTTCCATTTTCCTGCTCATTGTCAGATACAACCTCTCCTCTGCCCGCTGCCATCATCACCCACTTACAGAAGCCACAGTGGACTCCCTCATCCAAGGTCATTCCGTCAGTCCTCTCCTCTACCATCAGAGAGATATGTGTGACGTTAAAATGGACCAGACCATGCTGCTGTTCAGAATTCTCCAGTGGCCTCCGCTCTGGGTCCTGCTCTGGGTTTAGTCCTTTCAGGACCAGGGAAATGTGCACCACTCAAGCATTGTGCCACCAGTGCCTCCAGTCCAGGGCCCCAGAACCTCGGGGCTGCCGGTGCACACAGGGAAGACGGGCCAGGCCTGGAAGTCCCAGGACAGGCAGCTGGCTGTCTCAGACATTCTCTTCCTTCTGCCTCCCCCAGATTCATTGCTCCCTCTCATCTGGCGGCTGCGTGGGCTGTTCCTGCATCACCCTTCTCTTCCACTCACCAGGGTAAAACTCCTATTCCTCATTAGGTTTTAGCAAGAGGCTCTCCCCGACCACTCCAGCAACCCAGGCGTGCTCTCCCTGTTCTTGCTGCTCTTACTCACCTTCTGAGGCCGTTACTCAAGGACATTGCGGCATCATGCCCATTTTCCTTGAATTTTGTGGTCCATCCTTTGCCCGTAGACACCACGAATAAAGGGCGTTACCCTGACTACACAAGAAATGCATCTTGCAGGACAAGCTCATCATGGCTTGCCTTTCAGTGGCAGAAGAATTTAGAAGAAGCACATCAGCATGGGTTGTGGGGTTTAATTATTAACAACAGTAGCTACTCTACTTACTGAGTCTTTCCTCTGTGCCAGGCACTTTGATAAGTGTTTTATAAATATCACCCCATTTATCCTCACTATATCCCTGTAAGGAATATATAATTATTAAACCTACTTTACGAAATGTGGGAACTGAGGGTCACTAAGGTTAAATTAATTAACTAATTCAATTATTTAAATTCATTATTGGCCTTGGACATTAAATTAATATCCGAGATCACACAGCCAAGATGGAAAAAGCCAAAGTTGCCAGCTGCTAATTCCCCAGCACATCCTTTTCCACTGCACACACTATTAGAGGAACTTAACTAGTGCAAATGTGCCGTCTTTCCTCCTCCAACCACTACAAGTGAATTTAAGTGTATCAAAAAGTATTCTTAGGGCAGCATATTTCCTATGTGATCAAGAAGCTATCTTTTTCCTCAAGGAAGGAATATAGTGATATAAACAGCTTGCCAAATTTGAATTCTAATTTTATTTAGAGCAAGGATTCATAATAAGACACATGTTTGAAGATAGTTTTTAAAATTAAAAGTCCTAATAGGAAACTTGATTGAAGAAATTCTTATTTTATTCTTTAGATTATGCCATTAAGGTACTTCTAGAACAGAAACAGAGTCCTATGCTATTGTAAAGTAAAAATCTCTTCCCTCTTACTCGAGCCCATGAATTCAGACGGTTAAAATAACTAACATATTACTAATATCAATAATTAAGCAGCAGAGGAAAGATCTACCATGGTATTTTTGTGCTCAGTGGCACCAGAATTATGTACTAATCCTTGCATCAAGATAAAATTCCCCCGCCAAGGTGCCTGGGAGGACATGCCATCGCCACCTGCTGCAGAAGAAACTCACTGTGCTTTTAGGACATGGATGCATGTTAGGAACAAAAATCACTTTTAGACAAAGCAAGAGAACATTTGGCAACAGGCAGAGGCTAAAAGGGAATTGCAAATTGCAGCTCCATACAACTGATACAAAATAGGACATTTGGAAATGGAGAAGTCAGGGCTAGTAAGTAGGCAGCTTAGCCAGGTGATGTGCACAGCTCCTCACAGCTGCAGACTATTTTTGCAATGTTGGCAGCAGCAGCAGCAGCAGCTGGCTACTGCAGGGTCTTTCTTCCAGCAGGCAAATGACTGACGGTTCTAGGGTTGTCTGACAAATAACTCCCACAAATAGGTGTCATTTCCCCATAGCTCAGCAAGGACTGCAATAAATTCCACAGTGCCCTGCTCATCGCTGTTGAACACTTACAACCTTCATTTTAGGTAACCTTCGAAAAGGAAGGGCTGTAATTCCTTCTTCCTTTTTGGCTTTTCAACAATCCCACGGCAAGCCTTAGCACTTTTTGTGGTTTGACTGGTTAATTCCCATGTAATAGGTGGAAAAAGACCTCAAGCATGGAGAAGTTAAGGGATTTATGGTCCTTTGAAGGGTGAACCAATAATAAGGTGAAAAGCTCTCCACTAGCGGGTTAATAATAAAATGCATAAAAACTGCGACCTCTTATTTGCATGCACTCTACATACTATGTACCGTTTGCCTTACAACATTTTCTTCTTTACTCCTCAAACCAAGCCTACAAAATGGGCATTAATCAATCCCATTTAACAGCTAAAAAAAAAAAAAAAAGCAAACCCTTGAGACAAAAGACAATTTTCCCGAAGTCACATAAAAAGTGGTGAAGTCTGAGCCCACAGCACAGAAGGGCACCTCCCCCAATCCTGGGCAGTGGTCCTCTTAGGGACAGCCCTGGCTTGAGGGGAAGTGCCAGGTCTCGCTTTTGCTGAGCACATAGTCCGTCTGTCGTGTGTATCACATAGCTCTGTTTTTGTTTTCTTTTTTAATCCTTCGTATGCACCAACCTTTATAACAGGGACAATGAGCTATTTCTTTAATTACCCACTGCATATCCCAGGGTGAAGGTGCATATCGGGTCCTTAATCAATCATAGTTGATTGATGCTTTTAATGCTGTAAACCACGTTCTCTCCTTCCTTCATTCAAAAACACTCATGAAAGTCCACTTTTGTGTTGAAAGTATACTACTTTCTAGGAGAAATCGCAAAATGAAAATGCTACCTGTCTTGGCCTCAAAGAAATCTAGAAAGAGGGAAGCTTCAAATACTGTAAAAGAGGAACCCCACTTACGCCCTCCCCTTCCTTCTTACCTGAAAAGGGTGTGTGTGTCATAATCTAACTGGTCTTGTTCCAGACCATTTTTGGGGACAAAGGTACTGATGGGTGGGGTTACTATTTACCTTTTAAGAGGTTCTGTCCTCCCTTTTTTCTATTGCAAGTGGTTCAGATACCGGAATTTTGTCTTTAAGCATTCTTGGTCTTGGTGATTCGAAGAATGAATCTACGGACCACAGATCAGTGGTAAGACAGAATTTGTTTACAGAAAAGGAAAAAAATACAAAATGCCAAAGCTCCTGGCAGAGAGAACCCAGGTGGGGGAAAGAGCTCTCTTGCTCCCTCTGTCTGTCTCTCTGGGCTCTTTGCTCAGGGGTATATATAGTCACACGGGGGTTATTTAGCTAGAATTGAATTGTTACATTTAAGGGAGGAGGGGTGTCCTCTAAATTTACATTCAGCCAGAACTCAGTTGTTACATTTAGCAGGGCTGGAACTCAGTTGTTACATTTAGTAGTAAGGGGCTGGAACTCAGTTAATGAATGGCTACAATCCCTTTCATTCAGGCCTAAGAAACTTACATGAAATTGACCAGGCCTAGAAAAGGTGGGGTTCTCATTTTGCAGTAAGTGCACAGGGAGGGAGAGCCGTCTCCCCAGCAGTTGTCTGGCCCCTCTGGCTACTGGAGCCTCCTGTGGCCAGTCCCTGCCTACCCTCCAGCCTGCTGGCTCTGCTGCACCTACACAGCCAGGCTAAGGCTGCAGGTTCTGGCACCACCTGTCCTGTATCAGTACAACTTGTTAAACTGAGCTGAGGTTACCTGGCCATCTTTTTTTTTTTTTAATGTTCTTATCTTTTTATGTGCATACCTAAAACTTGCTAGTTCACTGCTTTTATTATAATTCCCATATCATGTGATAAACTACAAAATGAGATTCCAAGACTTAGATTCTTCTTAGGAGCAGACAAGGTGCTGTGGAGGCCTGGACCCTAAACTGGGGGTTTTAATACAGGCTAATGGAAGATCTGAATTGGGGAGTAATGGTCACTGGCCCAGACACAAATTGATGCTTGGTTTCCACTTGCTGTTATCTGCTGCATGTCAATTTCACTTGAAAACTCGGTGAAGAGCAGAGTGACCAGAAGTGATTTTTAGGCCCCTGGCTCTAATACCAGAAAATACCACCCATACTTTAACTCTGCCATCTGATGTAGCCCACCAGTTACATCACAGGGGCAGGACAAAGTTAAATGTTATCATAGAGGCTCGGAGCACATGCTGTGGACATCTGGAAAGCACACTATTGACTCGAGGGCTCTGGGGACTGTGTGTGCGTTTTAGGTTTCTCCTCCCCAGATTGGTTCAAGCAATATCCTTGGAATACAAAGAATATTAAGAGCCATGGGATGTGCATGATAGGGTCGAGTGAGAGCATGTCATGACCTTCAGAAAGAGGCTGATAAATATACTGGCTAAGCAAGGCCTATAGCTCTGGCCACATCGCAGAAGGGAATGATGCTTTTGGTCACCTCTGTTGAATTCAATACTCACCACATTTATTAATGGCCTTACTAGTTGTGGTCCTTAAAGCCTACTAAATTCAAGTAACTTCCTGGGTGCCTGGTAGAGAATGCGATAAACTATATAGTACTATACCCTGTAATGAGTCCAGACAAAGCTTTTTTAAAAATCAGAGTCACGGCAGGGTGGGGTGGCTCACACCTATAATCCTAGCACTCTGGGAGGCCGAGGTGGGTGGATTGCTTGAGCTCATGTGTTCAAGACCAGTCTGAGCCAGAGGGAGACCCTGTCTCTATTAAAAATACAAAAAACTGAGGCGAGAAGATCGCTTGAGCCCAAGAGTTGGAGGTTACTGTGAGCTATGATGTCGCCATGGCACTCTACCCAGGTCAGTAGCTTGAGACTCTGTTTCAAAAAAAGAAAAATCAAGAGTCACATTCAGTAACACTCTAAATTTATATTCTAAACACCCAGTACTTCAATACGCTACTGATTCTTATTAATATATTTGTGTTTTGATGTGATCCTACCCCTTTACAATGAGTCTTTGTAAGGGTTTCTGTGTACATAATTGGTTTACTTCTACCTTCTGCAGGAAGAAATGGCCGTGGATCTTGCGCAGACGCTGCTGAGCAGAATGGCCTTCAGCAGGCAGAGATAAACAGAGCTGCTTTTCATCTTCCAGCCATTGATTTCTGCAAGGCAAACCACAAAGCTGCTTTGAAGTCTGAGAGAGCTGCAAAGGAAGAGAGATAAAACTGAGGGAAGGGATGGATTTGAAACAAAGTTAATCTCTACTATCTAGGTGTAGAGAGTTATTGGCAAAACTGAAACTGCCAGATTTTATCAAGAGATTTTGGATTATTTTTAAAAGGGTAAATTTTACACTGGCAAAACTGGGTTTGGAAAAGGTAGTACATAAAACAAAGAGAAGTCCGAAAGAATCTTGCATAAATTTATCAGTTTAGCAAAAGTGGTTGCTCTCAGTTGAATGAGACAGTGACGACTGTGCAGTGCTGACCTTAACGCTGCGGTGACAGTTTCCCTTTTGTTCATGCTGCGTGATAGGACCAGATACGTGGATGGTAAGAGTAATCATGTGTTATGTCCATATTTCTTATTTAAAAATTGCACAGTAGATCGAAATTTTGGTTTGATAATTTTACAGGACAGTTAAGACTTTCCTAAAAGTTGTAAGCACATTACATCTGAATAATACTTTTCCTTTGACAAAATGCTTTTCCATGAACTTCAACAGTAGCCTAGGAGGCAAAGCTAGATAAATATTATTTTCCCACTTTTGTAGGTAGGGGCCTGTGTAAACCCCCCAGGAATACACTGAAGAAAACAGTGGACAGGCTAACAGAGGATTCCATTCTCTCTCTTTTTCTCCTCTTCCAGAAACATGTATTGTTTTTGTCAGGGCAGTCCTTTTTAAAAGAAATTTCAAAGTAATATAAGGGTATAGACGATTAGGTTACATTGCATTTGTTAGGCAAAGTCCAAGTTGTGGTTGTGCCCAGGGGGTGTGCCATGTACCCTTACATGGCTCCTGCTGGATGAGATGAGAATGCACCAACCCTCCTCCCTCCTTCCCCCACTCCTCCCCACTGCCCCCAACTGGAGTTTAATTGTGTTTTTCTCTCTTGTGGGTATTTGTTCTTCTACTGGTTTCATATCAGTATTGAGTACAATGGATACTTGCTTCTCCATTCTTGTGATACTTTACTAAGGAGAATGTTCTTCAACTCCATCAGGTTAATATAAAAGATCTAAAGCCTCTTTTATGGCTGAATAGTATTCCATGGTATACATATACCACAGTTTACTAATCCATTCATGTGTAGATAGACCCCTGGGTTGAACCCACATCTTGGCAATTGTGAATTGAGTTGTGATAAATATTCTAGTGCAAATGTCCTTAAGGTAAAATGATGTTTATTTTTCACCTGGGTAGAAAGCTAGTAATGGGATTGCAGGATCAAATCAAAGATCAACTTTTTAGTTCTTTGAGGATTCTCCATTACTTCTTTCCAAAGAGGCTGTATTAGTTTGCAATCCCACCAATAGTGTAAAAGTGTTCCCTTCTCTCCACGTCCATGTTAGAATCTGCAGCTTTGGGACTTTGTGATATGTTCTAGTCTCACTGGGGTTATGTGATATCTCAAGGTAGTTCCGATTTGCATTTCTCTGATGATTAGGGACAATGAGCATTTTTTTTTCATTTGTTTGCTGGCCGTTGTCTGTCTTCTTTGGAGAAGGTTCGGTTCATATCTCTTACCCAGTGATAGATGGGATTGTTTACTCTTTTTTTGTTAATTTGAGCTCTCTGTAGATTCTGGTTATCAAGCCATTGTCAGATTTGTAACATGCAAATATCTTTTCCCATTCTGAAGGCTGTCTATTTGCTTTAACTGTTGTGTCCTTAGCTGTGCAGAGCTTTTTAGCTTAATTAAATTCCATGTATTTATTTTTGTTGTTGTGATTGCCCGTGGAGTCTCTCTTTATAAAATCTAGGGTGGTCCTTTTTAATTTACTCTTAATGTGATGGTTTTGGAATCTTGGAACATATTTCTTATTCTTAAGGTACTGGAGGTTAGGTGTTGACTCTGGAAATCTAGAGACTCTGCTCTGAAGAGTCCTTGTTTTGAGCACAGTGCTGGTTTGAGCTTCCTAAATAATACTGCATGAAGTGGGATTTACCATAATTCTTGGGGGCTTAAGGGAACTTCATGTTGTGAAATGAAAGATCCTTGAGAAAGTTCAACCCCTCTCTCAATGATGAACACAAATGCCAGCCAACCTGAAACCTTAGCCCACAGTCCTTCCTTATGATAGCCTTCTGAGATCTGGGTAAACAAAGGGCACACATGTCACTGGAGGGGCACGCTGTCATGAGGAGCTGAAGGGTTGCCTGCCTTTGAGAGAGCTGAAGCATTCCTGTGCTGTCGTGGAGCAATATAGTCATGTCAGGTAGACAGTGTGTGTTTGAGATAAAACACTGGGAGTTGTCACTGGGTCCCTTTCACAATTTGCTGTTTTTTTTTTTTTAATTTGGTTAATTTTATATAACTAATTTGTAACAAATATTTAATTTAGCATTTTATTCAGGTATTTAAAAATCACCATTCTGTTTTCTCTAAGTAATAAAGTACATTTAATAATACAGTCACATAAAAGTTTCAATCAGGTTTTATAATTAATGCCTAGCAGGTTTTAAAAAAGTGGTTCAGTTAATGTCCTGGGCAGGATAAGCTAATTAAAAGGGTTAAGTAGTTAACAATTCCCTCATTAATTTATTCTTTTTGATTTAACAGAATTTGTCTGACAATAATGATCTAATATGAATTTTGATATATTAATAACTTCACTTAATCAAAAGGAGCAATTTTAAATTCATTTCAGAATGCTATACCATTAATTATTTATAGGGTACTTAACAGAGTTGGTTTCTGCCACAACTACTGTCATCTTCTGGGATAGTTTCTTCACAAATATGTAAAAATCTTGCTTTATGTAAGAAATTTTAAATAGTTACACTGCTGCTTAGGATTCATGTTAAAGTAACGTTTTCAGAATTTATATTGAAACGAGTGGGTTAAGATTTCTTAAAATCATCTTTTTATTATTTCATTCACTTGCACGTACACATACATATGCAATTTCTTTTTTTTTCTTTTTATTTGTTTATTTAATACGAGGGTTCAATATTTAGGTTACATTGTTCTCACCTCCAGGGTAAAGTTCCATGTGTAGAAGGGCCCCTCTCCCAGGGGGCTTGTTACACACCACGTTAGGTGGATCCCACCTCTTGCCCTCCCTCCTCTGCCATATGTCCTCCCCCATACATGCAATTTACAAGTAAATGTATTTTGGGATATGGGCTTAAAGGTCTAATCAGCACCTTTTATGCTGGTTGGGTTTTATGAAATATTAGTTAGCTAGAAGCCAGGATACAGGCTTCAATTATTTTTTGTCTTTTAAAATAATGATAAATAGCTGTAGGTATATTTGTGAAATATGAACTAGTCATCCTCTGGGACCTGGAATGCTGTTAAACTTAATTTGCTTAGGATTCATGTTAATTGATTTAATGTAAAAAAGGGTAGGGGTATTTTTAGAACTTCCTTGTCAAGAAAACAGTCCTCTCATGTCTCTTTTTAGGTACCAAATAGTGGCACAAATCAAAATGACTATCTGACATTAAGGGAGGTTGATGTGAAAAAAAAAATCTATTATAAATTAAACGTAGATAATAATTCCTCCACAGTTTAGGAGGACTGTATAGTAATTGAGTTGTGGTAGCCCAAAGGAAAGTTGAAAACTTTTTATAATAACACTGATCAGCCTCCTTCAGACTAATCTGAGAAAGTAAATAATTCCAGTTAACCTCCTAGGTCTGAATCAATTATTTCGGTATTTGTGATATATATGTATGTATACACATACACACACACATTTTTTCATGCACAGAGGTAAATGGAGAAACTCCCTGGAAAGCATTGCTGCCTGTTCACACCAGTTGCTCAAGGTAGGCCTTCACCCCCAGGCACATCTCAGGCCCGACTCTGTTATGCCTGGGCAGGTGGAGGACAAGAGTAGACAATGATTCTAGGATCGGAAACTCCAAGAGCTTTGAAAATAAGGAATAGGTTCTGAATAAGGAGTTAAAATTGTCATACTGGGCACTACATTTAGGCAGAAGTTTCATCAGTTGTTTTAAAATATTGCCATATAAAATTAATGTGTAACAGCAGAGATTTAAAAAAATCCCCATTTATTTAAAATTCCTTTATTAAAAAATAATAATCCTTTCTCGGTCACACATCACTTTGCAAACTATCTTCTTTGCCATTTGGCCTCAGTCCAGTGGTCATATTCCTCACGTGCCTTCCAAATCCTTAATGACCCTACGTGGAGCACATGGCTAGGAATCATGAGACGTAAGAATATTAATGATCTTAAAGATAATTTTAGAAAGATATGTTATCTGCAAATAATTATCAGGACAGTGTATCTCATGTCATAAAAAGATATTTTAAAGTTAGCAAATGACTTAAATGGCATCTATTTCTTTTTTAAAGGTTAACAGACCCAGAAACTAGCTATGCACCCCACACCTCCCACCCGACGCACACCCCAGTGCCCCTCCTCAGCTTTCCTCACATGTCTAGGAAGCTGATACACAGACTTTTCTTATCCTTACCCCAGCTAAGACATAGATGACAAAGGTTAAAAGCCAACTTTGATCCTGTATATGAAAGACTTTACTGTGGACAGCGACGTGTTTCTTTTCCAGGGATGTTTTCCTGGGTAGTGTCTGGAAGGCGAAGAGTCCTGAGAACAGTAATTCTTCCCTTAGACAAAAATACCCGAAGGCATTCTTATTTTGTAGAATCTACTTTTGAATGCTGGAACAAGGGGAGGAGGTGAGCATGCTGTCCTGTAAGAGCGGATATCAAGTGGCATTACCATATCACCGAGTCGGCACTCAGTTGAATCATCTTTTCTAGTGCTTCATTGTTGTCCCCATACAGCATATAACACACAGACTGACCCAACATTTATAATTACCCATAACAAATGGTAATAAATGGGTAATGGATTGAAACTGGCGCCTTTGCTTTCTCTATCTGTGTGTGATGAACAGAGAAATAAGGCTAGGAATCAGGAATGTAATTTTGGATTTGCCTTTTATTAGCTACATGATCTTTACAAAATCCTGTCACTGTTTTGTACAATAATGTTTAGATTGAATGGTCTAGGGCACACTTAAAATTTTGACTCAAACTGTGTAAAAGCAATTCATGTAAACAAAACCCTTGTACTCCTGTAATATTCTGAAATAAAATAAAATTCTGTTTACCTTCATGAGTTATAGTGGTAACTCTAGATAACATAGTGACCATGGAAAGGTTGAAATCAGTGGTGTGCTATTATGTGTTACTGAATGGATCTCAAAAGTAAAAATTAAAAACTAAAGCCATTATTTGCGATGATTCCCTATTTCTATGGTGAAACAGCCCTAATACTGCTGATTTTAGGTTACCAATGTGGGATCACTGACCATGCTGTTGAGAAGAGATGGGCACATTCATTTCTTCAAGCCACTAGGAGCCAGTTCCAGCACAATATAGGACTTAAAATACATTATTCTACCTTAAATAATGGACAAGTATTCTAATATAATTGAGAAAAGTTAATACTAGAATAAGAATAGGTTTTTGGAGTTAATCCTTTGAGTGGATTATCTCAGGTTTTAATGCTAGTAATCACACTATTATAGTCTTTTAAAAGAATGGTAGGGCATGTTCTGGTTTTTAAAAAGCCACATTACATATAAAGACGGTAATACTTTCAAAAGTTGAATCTTCTAAGTGTGACAGGAAACACTATTTAGAATCTGATCTAAGGTTCTAAAGGCATTTTTTATAGCTCCAGGGTTAGTTTTAAGCCAAGACAGGACAGTGTTTGAACTCTCACCACCCAAAGGATTAATGTCCAGGAATGCTGGCGATATAGTGCTTTGGTATCCATCCGTGCACTGGAACAGAACAGTATTATTGAAATGCTGCAGACAATGCAAACTAAAAATAGGCTTTCAGAAAGGAATGAGAGAGGCTGTTAAAGAATGGCAATCCACCAGGAGACATCAATCCTTAATTCAGACTAGGAGCTGTGCATATTACACTCTGTCTATAGAACCACAAATTTGCTAAGATCCAAGCTTAGCCTTCACATGACAAGCACCTTTTATAAAACATTAACAAGAAAATTACTCAGAAAAGATATAAATCCAAGGGACTTTAAAACCATGGTTAATTTTGTTACAGTATACTTACAATGTGTACTAGATTTCTTTTTTTTTTATTAAGTCATATAGGCAAAGATGATAACATGGGATTCAACGTGTTGACTATTTGTACAAAGTGGAGTGCTTACATCCTACTAATTAACATAGCTTTCACCTCCTTTACTTAATCACAGTATTAAGACATTTGTGTTCAATACTCGATAGATTTGACTCGTACCCTTGCAACATGCTCCATAGTGTGGTCCCACCATTAACCCTCCATGGAACCACCCCCCTCCCTTCCCATCCCTGCTCCTATACTAGGTTTCTTTACCTTTACTTTTCTACATAAAATATAAGTTGGTAGTTGTGAAGGGTATTTGGTGTCAACACTGAATACCCTAATTAAAATTGATCATAAATATTAAGATTTTGCTTCCAGTCTTTAGCTGAATGTTTATCATAAAAATTCATCATTTGGTTAATAATAGGTACATTTAGAGCCAGCATGTGTAACACTGGGATTACTACTAAGGAGGACAGAATGCATCTCCACCAGCCTGTGACAGTCAAAGCAACATCTTCTTTCTCTTTTTTTTTTTTGTAGAGACAGAGTCTCACTTTATGGCCCTCTGTAGAGTGCCATGGCCTCACACAGCTCACAGCAACCTCCAACTCCTGGGCTTAAGCGATTCTCTTACCTCAGCCTCCCAAGCAGCTGGGACTACAGGCGCCCGCCACAACGCCCGGCTATTTTTTGGTTGCAGTTTAGCCGGGGCCGGGTTTGAACCCGCCACTCTCGGTATATGGGGCCGGCGCCTTACCGACTGAGCCACAGGCACCGCCCCTTTCTCTTCTTTTTTTTTTTTTGTAGAGACAGAGTCTCACTGTACCGCCCTCGGGTAGAGTGCCGTGGCGTCACACGGCTCACAGCAACCTCTAACTCTTGGGCTTACGCGATTCTCCTGCCTCAGCCTCCGGAGCAGCTGGGACTACAGGCGTCCGCCACAACGCCCGGCTATTTTTCTGTTGGTTTGGCCGGGGCTGGGTCCGAACTCGCCACCCGCGGCATATGGGGCCAGCACCCTACTCACTGAGCCACAGGCGCCGCCCTTTCTCTTCTTTTTTTAAATGACAGGCTCTGCTCTGTTGCTCAGGAGGGAATGCAGTGACCTTATCCTAGCTCACTGTAACCTTGATCTCCTAGGCTCAAGTGATTCTCTCACCTCAGCCCTTTGAGAGCTTGAGACTACAAGTGCACACCTGGATGAATTTTACTTTTTAACTTTTTTTTAGACACAGGGTCTTGCTTTGTTGCCCAGTCTGGTCTTAAAATCTTGGCCTCAAGTGATCCTCCTGCCTCAGTCTCCAAAGTGTTGGGATTATAGACCACTGCAGGGGCCTTATCCTTACAGCAGATGTCACCAAATGAGACTACTGCATAAAACCCCTTTGAGGTGCTGTAGAATACTTAGATGTTAATCTTCAAAGAAGTATTTTTGAGGGTAACTATTTGGAGGAAAAGAACAGAGGAGTTGAACAGGATCCAGCGCCATTTATGTTTTCTAAAAATTCTGTTTTTCATTGTTCTCATTTCTAAGTGCCATAAAGCCTGTGTTAAATGGGGCCTTACCCAGGCCCTTTCATTGAACACATCCTTGTGTCTACAGATTTCCCTTCCTTCACCATGAATAGCCAAGCTGGAGACAACCTCTTCTGCAGCTTCCCTGATTTGGTGGAAAGTTATTTCGGGACATTTTATGGAGTCGAGATGAGACCTGCACTTCTTACAGAAGGCTTTAATAGGAACTGCCTCCCAGAAAGCCTATATTTCTGTTTTCTATCCCTGTGTGTGTGTAAAAACCCCAGGTCCCCCAGCCTATATTCAGTCTGATATCCCAGGGTCTAATAGCTTTCCCTTCTAGGTCCTCTTCATTCCTGATGTCAGGGAATTTCTTTTTTTCAACTTTGGTTAAGTATTAGACATTTTTAATATTCTTTTTGACCCTAGCATTTCTGTGTCTTATATGCAACCAGCTTAGCTTACTTGGTTGGAAGAGATCTGCTTCAACTTCTAGAATTACCAAATTTTAGAACTAGGTGGAACTTTGGAGATCTCTGCTTCATTCAGTGAATTGAGATTTCAATTTATTTATGTACCAGCAGGTGCCAGATAAATTTGGCAGTTGAAAATATTATTACATGCTGTTTTAATTGTTCTCTATTCATAAGATTCTAAAATCCACAAATTCAACTACATTTTGTACATTTGAGCATTTTTAATGCAGTGGGTTGCTGAAAGTAGCAAGACATTATAGATTATGGCCCCTGACCTTAAGGTGCTCATATTTTAATAGAGGACCCAAATGTAAACAGATAACTGCAAAATGCTGTAAAAGTCTATCAATAGAAGTATGAGGGGAATGCTCTGACAGACTTGAGGCTCTTAATGCGGCATGGGGCAGTCAGAGCAGACAGGCAGAGTGTGGCTGATGCTGGGTTTGAAGGAGTAATGAGCATACATACGTGTGTTTGTGGGAGCTGGTGATGGAAGCGAAGGCATTCCAGCAGAGACCACAAACTCTGCTGACAGTGAAAGTGTAGGAGTCAATAATGTATTGAAAAGGACCTCTATAAATCAGGGATTAAATGGGTCTAATTTAGCAAACAGTTGTTGAGATCCACTTTGCTGGTATCAGTCTGCCATGATGGTAGGCTCTTTCTTATTTTACTATTGAGAATATTACATATCATAATTTGTTCAAAAATTTCCATTTAAAAAAAATAAGCAGGAATGTGTCAAGTTTTAGGAATGATCAAATGCAAAAATGTTCTGGAGTTTGGTACTGTTGTCTTCTTACACAGCTCGTCTCAGACACTCAGGCCTGTATCCTCTCCCACTATCTACCGCCTCATCCAACTGTAGCCCTTCCTTCTCTGCTTTCTCAGTAAGACAAAGTTAAGAGTCAAACTACTCTTTCAAAATGATCATTGGTTCTGCAAAGACTAAAGGAAAAGTAACTGCAAGCCCAGCAGTATTTAATGATATTTCTTTAACCAAGGTAGATTATGCCCCCAAAACAACATTAGAGAAATCTTTGTAAATATTTTTCTTTGTAAACTGTATAGGAATCACAAATGATATAACTATTAATTTTATCAGTGTCTTGGACATAGTAAGTCTTTAAAACACATCTCAATAACCAAATATTTAATTGAATAAAATAGCATGGGCCCTTGGACGACTGGATACCCACATGCAAGAATGAAATTAGACCCTACCTCACTCTACATACAAAAATTAATTCAAAGATCAAAGGCCAATAAGGACTGTCTGCTAACAGGTATAGGATTTTGTTCTTGGGTGATGAAATTAGTCTGGAATTAGATAGCAGTGATGATTGTACAACTCCGTGAATATATTAAAAACTACTGAATTGTACATTTCAAAAGGTTAAATTTTAAGGTAAGTATATCTCAATTAAAAAATACTCTGAGTTCTCTTCAGATCATGTAAATCTTTCGCCTTTAAAAAAAAAAAGATGCAAAAAATCCAAAACAAACAGTAACAGAAGCTAACAACAAAACCATGGCCCACAAAGTTGAAGTGAGGCTCTTAAGGAAAAGTTCTGTGTAAGTAGTCTTAATACTAGAAAGAAATACAAGTTATATCTGAATGAACACTTTTCAGTAAAACAAATTGAAGGTAGCTAAAAGATGTACTATATTTCAATAATTATAAGACATATTTTCAGAATTCTGAAGTGGGAATGCATCTTATAATTGATGGCATATCAGTTTATTTGGCTGCATTTTTTCCTTCATGGTATATAAAACTGTGATATGTCCTAGATTTGAAGTCCAGGGCTTAATTTTTCAAATAATGTGGCAGAGGCTGCTTGCCATACCTCAGTCTGTGTCTCCTCTTTCCATAAAGCCATAAGATTTTTTTTAGCTGGGGAGATGACCAAATAGCCAAAGACTATCATCTCAGTTATTTTTACAGCAAGGTGTGGCCACGTGCCTGACTTCTGGTCAGTGATGTGTAGGGAGAAGTAGCCTGTACAACTTCTGCTTGTGCCGGTAGAGGGAAGCAGCGTATCTTGCCTTTTTTCCTTGCCCTTCTTCTTCTCTTTCTTTCCTCCTTCCTTCGTTCCCCCCTCCTTCCTTTTTCCCTTCTTTCTAGATTACAGACATGATGGTGGAAGCCGAGGAGCCAGTTTCATCCACGAGATGGAAGACATGCGCCAAGGGCGGTAAAGCAATGACAGAATGTCGCCAAGCGCTTAATGACGACGACGAAACCGATGTGCCAGCCCTGGGCTGCCTGTGCAGACTTTTACTTGATGAAGAAACTAGAAAATCTGTTTAAGTTACTCTTTGGGATTCTCTGTTATAGGATCTGAACATATATTCTATGTAATATAAATGGTTTCTGAATTTCATTTTTCTGGGAATAAACTGTAGTAATGTTCTGCAATAAGCTAAGTTCTGTTCCTTCTAAACACACACATACACACACACACACCTTGTCTGGGTAAAGTGAGTTACCAAATGTAGCATTTATTTAGAAGGAATGTATCATAAGGAATGTATTACAAGTAGCTTTTCAATTTTTATCATGGAAAGATGATGATTTCAGCCCACATTCAGTCTACGTTTTTAAATATGTGTAATACCATTGTTAGGACTGCCTAACAATGGGGGACAGCTTTTTCAGTGCAGCTGGAATTTCTTGATAATGCTAAATTTGCTGTCAGCTGAATTCTTTTGGCTTTATGTGGCAGTGTGGTAGAAATACATGATCAGATTTCAGTGTTAAGAAAATTCTTTCAGCAATACATGTACAGTCAAGTTCTTGCCTGGATAGCTGAACATCTGAGTTACGAGATTTAAAAAGATGTCTCGAGACAAAGGTTTATGGAGATGCAGAAATCGGGATGCCCCATCTGGCTCGGAGCAGCTTGGCGAGGAGGTCTGTGCTGTCGGCGCCGCTGCCACTCTGTCCTTTGGCAGTCACACTCTGCGTTCTTCATATCTGAGGGGATGGGACGGTGAGGAGGCCTGTAGGCTTGATCTTGTTAATGCCACCATCTAAAATACAGATTCTTGGATATTTCTTCTTCACAAGATGAGCTGCAAACTAGAAAGGAAAAAAGATAAAATGATTTTAATGTGAAACTGCAGTCACTGTTGTATAAGTAGGTTATTTATCTGGAATTAAGTGACTCTTTTACATGCTGACAAATAACTTCTTTATACCATAAAACGTGCCTCTTTTGTTCTTTTATGATTTTTTAGATAGACTATAAATAGATGGTAAACAATTCAAATTCAGTATAAAAGGGTATAAAGTAAGACCATTGTATAAACTCTTTTTTTTGAAGAGACTAATACTGACTGATAATTTATTGTATTTTTAGCCTCGCATTGTATAAACTCTTAACCTCTTTCCACCTGTTCTTAGTCTCCCTCTCCAGAGTTCATTAAATTATGTATTTTCTTGTGTTTTCTTCCAGCGATAGTCAAAATAAGCTCGAATGTATATTGAAAACGTTTTCATATTATGGTCCACTTATTAGTTATTGCAATTCTGTGCAAAATGTCCCAGAGAGGGCCCATAAATGGGCTATAACATGTTTTTAGAGCAACCACAATTAACATCTTGAGTCCATAAACTTGAAATGAACTTGAAGGACTGGTTTAGGAGGTTTTGGGGATAAGGTTTAGCGACAAGCCTTTGGACAGCTTATCAAGACACATACACACCTGACTTTGCTCACACCTCTCTATCTGTGATCACTGCCTGCCCTTCTCCATTCCTTGTCTTTTATGATACCGCAGCCCTGACCCATCCTCAGTCCTCACACATCAGATTGCTTAATGATTCAAAACCCTTGTTGGGGCAGGTCCTCCTGGTGGGACTGTGCTCCATTTCCCCAACCACCCCTGACCACACTTTGGTTCCTCAACAGCTGCCAGGCACATACCCACACACCTGACTAACTTCTATTTATTTTCCTTCTCAGGCACTTCCATCTCTAGGAGCTAAGTTGCTATTAGGGTCCCCAGTTTCTCGTGTGAATCTCAACCTTTGGCCGTACCTTATTTATTTAAATTACCCACGTAGGAGTTTCCTTTATCAAACTGTAAAGGACCCTGCTCTACTTCATTTTATTCCTAGGGCCTGGTACATGGTACAGGCTCCCTCTATGCTTGGTGGACTGAAATGAACTATGACAAATGACCATATAATCTGGGGCAACATTAAGTTTTTCTTTGGCTCTTCAGCTATTCTATTTCTGTTCCCACCTCATGGTAGTGTCCCATTCCTCCTCACTGGGTATTTGTGGCATTAAGTTCTTTTCAATTACTCTATCAGCTGACCTCAGCTCCTTCAACAAAAATAACTCCTGCCAGCAAATAGTCCTGTTGCTTCCTGGGGCTACTTGTAGCTTAATAGTTAGTAAGGTGTCAAGCCAGCAGTCGAAACTTGAGAGTTCAAAACAGTCAGCTAAGAGATGTGGTTGGGAAAAGTTCAAGTCCTCACTCCAGAGATTCTGCTTTATTGATCTGAGGGCTCAGGGATAGGTATTTTTAAACAAACACACCTAGATGATTCCAAAACATGTAGCCCATGGACAATATTAAAAAAAAATACTATCTTAAGACAAAAGGATAAAGGATGAAGCTGGACTAGGATCTTTACAATCTTCAAAACAGCTCACCTAAGTGGACGTAACTGCTGACCTCACGTACCATCTCCATTACCCTCTGTAGTGGCTTAACAGAGATTCAAATGGCTGTTCACATTTAAAACTTACACTTGTAGAGCTAACAGATGGAATCCTTGATAGTAATTAATGTTGAAGAGAAACAGTGCTCCTGTATTTCAAAAGATTTCAAATGAGCTTGAGTGAGCTGGTCTTCTTCCTGTTCTTACCTACTTTTCTTTGAACCCTAGTCCTTACAAATGAAGGCACCAAATTCATCTGCCTGGACTCCCATAGATGCAGCATAATTACCACTGAGGCTGGATTCTAAGATAAACATAGCATTACTTAAAAGGCCTTGGGGCTAAGCAGTCTTAGCTTTCAGTACTTTCAAAACACCATGGAAGTTAGAAAATGAGAAGGACTGTACATTCAACTAATCCCCCTTAACTACACTGCAGAGTTGGAAAGAGTTCCTACTCTTGGAGGGAAGGCTGTGACAACCAGCTTATTGCTGAGCCGGAAAATTTGGAACAATTATGGGGCTGCTGTGTGGGAGGTCTAAGAAGAAAAGTAGAGACAGTAAATGTTTAGCTACCTTGAAAAGAAGCAGGACTGGGTTTAGGTAAAAAAAAAAAAAAAGTGCCATTGTTGAGTTTTCGCATAAGATTATGAGTTCTGCTCCCCTGATGCTCTGCTGTGTTTCTAATTATCCATGTTAAATTTTGGCCCCTAACAGTGAAACTGTGACTGTGTCCTTCCCACTCCTACCACAGAAATGTTCTTCTCTTTCTCCGTCTGTTTATTTGTTTGGTCATTCATGTATCAATCAAACATTGCACTGAGCATCCACTAACTACCAGATACTGTTTCAGCTTTTGGAGTATTTCTGGAGTGTTCTGGGGACGATGTTCCAGTTTTTGGAGTTCAGTGGAGAAGATGGTAATGAACAGTTAGTATGAAGTAGTATGGGTATTACAAAAGCAGAAGTTCAAGGCACTTAGCAGTTTAGAGTAATACACAGTTTCTGAATTTAACAGGGGTTAGGGAAGCTGAAGCTGAAGCTTTTTTCTTTTTGCCTTTTTCCTCTCTTTTCTTTCTATTCTTTTATTATTGACTTCTGAAGGATAGGAATCCAGATGTGAAGGCCACAAGTGCTGTACTTATCAGACAGTATCTTCTGTGGCTACATCTTGACATGGGAGGCAAAAAGAAAGGGCTCTGAATGTGCTGGGTAGCTTTTCACTGTGTAAGAAGAACCACATCATACATAGAGACGACTCGGTGGGACGGGAGAGCCGGCACGCAGAGCACAGCGTTTCTCCTCTCACTCTTCAGACGCTTGGACAGCTTTATTGAGGAAACTCAGAGGGCAGTGGACTTTGGGGATAAAGATCTAGAGTACAGCCTGAAGACTCCACATGGAAATCACACTGGACGGTTGTGATTTCCATGTGGTTAGGAAGTCATCAGAACCATCTGGATGCTTTTAGTAAACAACAATATCCAAGCCTACTCCAGAAAAGTAAGCAGCAGAATTTCCTGGGACAAACACTGATACCTGTTGTTTAATAAAAGTCTCCCACCCCAGGGGATTCTAATGCACAGCCCGCACTTGGATTCCTTTAATTAGATAATGGGATTCATTTGCGGTCAGTCAGGTTTTTCTGGGCTCTTAAACTGCAGTTCTTAGAGGTATAGTCCTATGTGGGGCACAAGTCATCTTGCATTAGGAGAGACTCCTGTCTGTAGGGCGAAATTTGTAAGATCAAGGCTGTACAACCACCTGAGATCTATAGGGCAATGTCTCATGTGTACTTGGCTGGACCCAGTACTCGCTGGCATAGGATTTCCACATCTCCAGACTGCATTTCTTGTGAGCAGTACTCTCCTGTGGAGAGGTCAAAGCTTTTGCATTTCCATCATTCCTCCGTTCCTAGGCTCCGGTGCTATTCATTTCTAGGGCTTGGGTTGTCTGAAAGTGTCAGGCTCTTGTGGGTGCCCTTCCATCTAGTTTTCTTGCTTTTTCCTGCATCTTACCTTCAAATGAGAGACCGGCATGCTTGCCCAGAGGAAATCAAGGTAAGAGAATTTTGAGTAGCCACAGAGCAGTGCAGGTTAACTAATGCCAAGAAATTAAAGGCTGAGGACATGTAAGTTTCAAGAGGGGCACAGAACCTTACTTGTCCTCATGATTCTCACTGGACCCTCTAGGATATAGGTTTGGAAAGAACTCATGTAGCAGCAGAAGATAAGGAAACACTGGGCTTTTGTAAGATTTAGGGGGAGAAACATGAGGCAAGACAGTTAAGTTTCCTGATGTGAAACTTTGGCCTTGTGAGTCTCAAGTTCATATTGGAGACTGGACAACTGGCATGGATTGACTCACATGCTGAAAAGTTCAACCAGAGAAATCTTTTCTCTCTTCCATTGTATCTGTTCTTTTACCCCGAAATATGGAAATGTTACTTTTGGTTGAGCATGGTCCTGAATAAGGGAACTGGCAATTATTCTATAATGAGTAGCTATAGTATTTGCTTGTCCTGATCTTGTGATGTGAGGCTGATGCTGTCTTAGCCAACGTATCCTCTTGAGTCTCTGGAATGCTGAGAATGCGGCACACACTCAGTATTTCTGGAGCCATGTGGACATAGCAAGGCTGATTCTTCACACTAATCATATACCTACGAGCTTGGTCAGACAGGCAGATTAAGCATATCTGAGGTAAGAAACAGAATGCAGGAATTTCTTTATCTAGTACAGTGTGGCCTCAGAAGTACTGTCCTGTCCTGATTATTTAAGAGATTTCTGAGACCAATGATGAAGGTCTTGATCAGTAGAACTGCCCATTTCAGTGATGCCAAGGAGAAATATAAGAGTTATGACAAGGATTCATAGAAAAGAGGTAGGAATCTAACACCCCACCAGTCTCCTCCCTCGATTATATAGTCAAATATAATTTTGAATATCATCTTTGGCTTCAATCCTTAGCATGTTCCTTCTGTAACTAAGAATGATGTTTTGCCTCTTGCTAGTCTTCTGTATTCAGATCTTGTTTATTTTTATTTTATTTTATTCTATTTTTTTTTTTTTTCCTTGGCTGGGGCTGAGTTTGAACCCACCACCTCCGGTATATGGGGCCAGCGCCCTACTCCTTTGAGCCACAAGAGCCACCCTACATTCAGATCTTTTATATTTAGCTCATTGGAGTTTATTTTCCTAATGGTATTACTTAAGATGTAAAACTGGTTTTCATAGTAATAACGTCTAAGATAACAATTAGATAGTGGTTGCTTTATTTTCCAATTTCACTCATAGTAGTGAAATCAGCAACATGGCAAAGCCAAGAAGGTGAACACAAGTTATTTTACATCCCACCGTGGGCAGCTATGACGAGGAGCCCAGCAGGCAATTCCAGGATGTTAGTTTTGTGTGTTACACATCAGAAGGTGTTAATTATGCAACAACAACAACAAAAAAAATGGGAGTGTTTATATGAGTAACTATTACATGGTCCAGGCTTTCTGATCCATGTTTATTCTGTGAGTCGCTATACGAACGGTGTCTGGGATATTTTGAATCCATACTGTGGTTCACATTAGCCTTGCTCACAAAAAAGTTTATAATAAATTTTTAACCAAGTTATTTCTAATCAATCTTGGAATCAATTTTTGGGATTAAAAAATTTGATAGTGTAAAAAGTTTGTTTTAAAAATTTTTTTATAGTTTATGCTATATATAAATAACTATAGTGTACTAACTCAATGTGTTTTGTTTGTAATTTTTTGGCCTATAGTTGTTTATTTCACTTTCCCACTCTTTCTCTCTACCTTTTTATTAAGTAACATGTCAACAAATATATAGAAATAGACAAGAAAGGTATAATGAACCCTTAGATCCTCAATATTCAATTTCAACAATTATAACTTATAGCCAATTTATTCCATTTATTCCTCTCACCCACTCCCCTTACCTTTGTATTGTTCTGAAGCAAATTCCAGATGTATCATTTCATGCATAAATATCTATCTTTGAAAATATATAATCATAGTACTATCACATGTAGACAAAAATAATAACCCTGTAATATAATCAAATATTCAAATTTCCAATTATCTCATAGATCATAAATGTGCTACCTCATTCTCTTTGCCATCCCTTTATCTATCTATCTGTCTATATTTAGATGTGTTTATATGAACAAAGATCCAAATAAGGTCCACACATTGTGACTGACAAATGTCTTTTTAAATATAAATGGCAAGAAAAATATTTTCCCCAAGGCACATAATATTTAGCACAAGTCAATGCAACTTCTACATTTTAGTTTGCTTTTTTAAAATTCTAATAACATGTGTATATGTGTGTATATATATTTTTTAAAAATTTTGCTCACATATCGAAATGATGTTTTCCTTTCTTTCATATCCATTTCCCCTTGATTTCTTGTCTTTGTTAATCTCCTCTACCAATCACTTGCAGTGAAACAAATTGTTGTTATTTATAAGCTAATTTATAATGGAAATGAGATTTTACAGTTTCTTGAAACAAATACAAGTTATATCTTTTAATGTTCTTTCAACAATCTCTTGTTGAAGCTATCACCTGAAATTTGTCTTCCTTTTTAGAATAAGGCCTTTGTAAGCTTTTAAATGTAATTATAGAGAAGGAAACTCTACATATTTTTTTTCTGTACTGTAGAATATTGTCTACTTCATAAACGGAAAGATTCTGTATCTACATATCTAATTTAAGTCTCCTTTGAATTCTCATCTAAATTTTTTTTTAGAGACAGAGTCTCACTTTGTGGCCCTCAGTAGAGTGCCATGGTGTCACAGTTCTCAGCAACCTCCAGCTTTTGGGCTTGGGCAATTCTCTTGCCTCAGCCTCCAAAGTAGCTGGGACTACAGGCGCCTGCTACAACAACCAGCTATTTTTTGTTGCAGTTTGGCCAGCGCAGGGTTCAAACCTGCCACCTTGGTATAGGGGCTGGCGCCCTATTCACTGAGCCCCAGGCACCGCCCTAAATTTCTAAATGTTTGACTGACATTTTTATACTGATGTCTTATTAACACTTCAAATTCAACATGTTCAAAATTCATCACATTCCTTCCTACTTTATTCTTCTTTTCCCTATCTCGGTTAAAGTAATGCAGTCTAGTGTGGGGGTTAGAGGGAAGCAGGAGAGGGGGGACGTTTGGCAGAAGGAGGGTGGGCATAAGGCGGGATCTCATCTATTATGCACATTGTGAGGGTGTATGACACTCCCCCTGGTGAGGGGCTCTTCTGCAAATGGAAATTTACCCTGGATGGGAGAACAATGTAACCTAAAAATTGTACCCTCATGTTAATTTGAAAAAATTAAAGAAATACTCAAAAAAAAAAAAGAAAATAAAGCATCCTTTACAAATCAATAAAAGGATAGGCACGGGCATAACTAAAAATAATGATACTAACCAGTCACTGTCCACTAGGTTGCTTCCCTATAATCACTACTCTAGAGTCACACAGCTGATGGTCATAAAGATTCATAACTTTCCCCAACCGATAACATCACCCTTGTGAAAACCTAAGGTAGTTTTTGGTATCTTCCAGACCCTGTGTTCCAATGGAACAGCTGACCCAGCCAGACCAGTAGCTCATATGGAGGAACTATCCCCAATGATATTGTGACCCCTACCTAAGAAATGTCAGCAGAGAAGTCAATTTCTACACTCCTAATAGTTCTGTCCCCAAACCAGCCAATTAGCAGATCCAACTCTAAAAATCCTTTCTCCCAAATTTTCAGGGAGACTGATGTGAGAAATCCCTCCCATCTCCTTGCATGGCACCTGCAATGTTAAACTCTTTCTCTGCTGTGAACGCTGCTATCTCAGTGTACTGGCCTCCTCTTGAACAATGGGCAAAGAACCTAGTTAGGGTGTAACAGTATCAGCAATTTCTCCAACAATCCAATCTGGAAACTTTAATAAGGTCTTTGATTTTTTTTTTTTTTTTTTTGCAGTTTTTGGCTGGAGCTGGGTTTGAACCCACCACCTCTGGGATATGGGGCTGCAGCCCTACTCCTTTGAGTCACAGGTGCTGCCCTCTTTGATTTTTTTTAACTTCCGTTGGGTTCACATTTAATTAGGCACAAAGTTGTGTCAATTTTCTCTGGATTTGTTTTGCATTCATTCTTTTTTTTCCATTTCTCTTCTTCAATGTCATTTAATCCGATCACTCTTGGATTAGTTCCTAAGCAGTCCGTGTGCTTCCAGTTTTCCTCTTTCCATTACCCAGCACTCTGTTGACTAATTGGTAATAGTATGGGAGATCCTCAGAAAATCCTGAGACCCCAGTTGGTGTTACAGAGATTTCTTCCCTTCTAGGGCTATTCTCCTTAAGTCAAGGTCCAGGTATTTCCTTCCAAGAAATAGCTTGTTTATTTATAGTCAGTAAGGACAATATACAGTATTTAAAAGCTCTTACTGAACGTTTCATACTGATAATAGTAAGTCTATCTATCATCTCTTTGTATTTTGAGAAAGACAAAGTGTTAGAATTCTTCATTATACACCTAAACTTCCTCATTCTTTATTTTTATTTTTATTTATATTAAAGTCTAATAAGAAGAGAAGGTTGTCCTTTAGTGTTCCAAATAAAGAAAGAGGAGAGAGTGCTGGGATGTTACCAGGTGCCTTGAATCACACAGTAACAGCAGAGGGCCACTTCCCCTCTCCCGTAGAAAGTTACAGGGCTTTGGTAAGTCCTCAGGAAAACCTTTCTGTTGTCTTCCCCACAGCCATGTGCGCTTTGCTCACTCGGAGGCCTAGCAACTATTTAGACGACGGGAGCTTGAGAGAAAAAGGTTCAAGATAAAGGTAGAATCTGGAAAGAAACTAGTACTGAGATAGACAGGGAATATTAGAAAGAGTCTCTGTTTCTGGATGTTTGAACATTTCTATATCACTGGGATCAAGGGCAAAAGAGAGGGAAGATGTTTAAATTTTGGTAAACCTGAATACAAACATGAAAATCATTTCTTAAATACAGCTGATAGTGTCACTTTCCTTTTTAAAAGCCTTTAATAGCTCCCTCCTGCTAAAAGGAAAACTCCTTAGCATAGCATTTAAGGAAAGTCCTGTATAATAATCAGACTCTCCACTTACCTGTCTAGCTTACTCTGCAGCCAAAATGCTCTTTAAAGAAGCCCTGTGCTTTCCAGTCTTGCTGTGTTGTTTCCTTTGTCTGGAAAGCTTCCTCCTGACTATGGCCCTTCCCCAACACTTGGTCTTACTGAAATCCTACGTGTATTCTAAGGTATGGGATTATCCCTTCTTCATGAAACTTTCAGATTCCTCATTTAACTGAAAGAAGTTTCTTCCTACTTAGTGATTTCCAGAGCTTTAATTATAAAGGTCATATAACACATGTCACATTCTGCTTTGGATTTTAATCAGTTGTACATGTGTCTAATCTTTCTAACAAGACTGGAAGTTGTATGAGGCTAATGGACTGTGTCTTTCTCATTTCTGTTTCCTCATGATAGTTTCCCTATACAGGCACTCAACATTTATTGTCCTAAATTAAACTAGTACTCAGTATTTTTTTCCTCTTGCCTTCCTCCTTATAGCAATTTGTGCAAACTATTATTTTCATGTGTTTGTTCATTAACTCAGTCATTAATTCAACCATCAAATATTGATTGAGTGCTTTCTAACTGGGGATATGCTGATGAATAGAATATAGTTCCTGTCCTCAGTGAGCTATTTGGGGATACAAATAAGTGAACACAGGTGATTATAATGCCATTTGAAAAACGTTACCCAGAGCCATAACTTATGGTTGTTCAAATTGTGCCTTGCATGAGAAAAACCTGGAAAAGTGCCTAAGTGAAGCATAAAATGTAGCCTATCACTCTTTTCCAACCTCTGTGCTCTCACATGGGGCTGTGTGTCCCTGAAGGAAGGATGGGATTTATTTAATGAAGAAACTATGAAACTATGTATTGCTGTGGTCCCAATGATACTGTAAGAGTAGGTATAAGTTTTTCTATGAGCATTTGGGAGTGGTAGGTATTTAGTTCCAGACTTGAGTTCTTAAGAAAGACTTCCAAAAAGAAATGCTATATAAACCTAGCATTTCAAGCGGAATGAGAGCTACTCAGGTGAACAGATGTTCAAAAGATAATATGTAAGAAACTACACATTGATAATTATGGCTAGAACCTGAGAGGGGGCGGGAACAGCAGTGAGGAATGTGCTTGGAATACAGAGCAGAGTCCACACCAAGAAGAGCTTTATAAACCATCATTAAGGTTTGAATTTTACTTTGATGGCAATGGGAAGCCAAAGATGTATTTTAGCAACAATCAGATTTACTTCTCTAAAAGCTCACTCTGGTTGTAGGGCAGAACTAGGGGGTGGGAGACTGTAGGCAGGAACAGTGGGGAGTTGCCGTGAGTCTTTCATAAGTCAGGCATAAGAGATCAGTGACCTGGGTGAACATGGCTGGGTGGTAAGATGGAGGGAATTTTAGACCCAGTTAACAGGGTGATAAGCCAAGTAATAAGTTTTCCTATAATTTGCCGTTAGTCCAGAAGGTGAGAGAATTTATTATTCCAATCAAACAGCTGGCTGGTATGGAGGAAAGTGTAGGAATATGGTAGCTAGACAGTCCTGAGTTTGAATGCTTGCTCTGCCACTTGTTAGCTGTGTGATCCCGGGCAAGCCACTTAACCTTTTTTGGCCTTAGTTTTCTCACCTGTTGAATGTGTAACAGCAATACACTTTAATACCTCTAAACAGCGGTTCTCAACCTGTGAGTCGCAACTCACAGGAACTGTATTAAAGGGCTGCAGCATTAGGAAGGTTGAGAACCACTGCTTTAAAGGGTTGCCGAGGCAATTAAATTATATTGTCACAGGAGTATCTCATTTTACTGTGGTTCACTTTATTTTGCTTTGCGGTTATTGTGTTTTTTACAAATTGAAGGTTTGTGGCAACCATGTGCCAATCAGTGCCATTTTTCCAATAGCACATATGTTCACTCTGTGTTGTCGAGTGATATTTTGGTAATTCTCAGACTACTTAAAACTTTTTGATGATTTTTAATATCTGTTATGGTGATCTGTGATCAGTAATCTTTGGTGTTACCATTGTAACTGTTTTGGGGCACCCTGAGCCATGCCCATATAAGACGGTAAACTTCACTGGTATATGTTGTGTATGTGCTGACTCCTCCACCGACAAGTTTTCCCCCATCTTTCCTCATGCCTCCTTGTTCCCTGCTACAGAACAAAATTGAAATGAGGCAAATTACCTTAATTATTGGCCTTTACGTATTTAAATGAAAGGAAGAGTTACACATCCCTCGCTTTGAATCAAAAGCTTGAAAAGATCAAGCTCAGTGAGGAAGGCATGTTGAAAGCCAATGGTGGGTCAAAAGCTAGGCCCTGGGCATCAAAGAGTCAGCCAAGTTGTGAATGCAAAGGAAAAGTTCTTCAAGGAAATTACAAGTACTACTCCAGTGAACACATAAATGATAAGAAAGCAAAACTGCCTGCTGCTGGTCACTGGTCTGGACAGAAGATCAAACTGGCTACATTTCCACAGTCACACACCAATGAATGTGGTGGGGTCAGGGATGATTTGTTTTCGCATGTCTCTGACCACCCCTCCCCTCTTTGGTTTTCAACTATTAAACCAAAGCCTAATCCAGGGCAAGGCCCTGACTCTCTTCAATGCTTTGAAGCCCGAAAGAGGAGAGAAAGCTGAAGAAGCAAAGTGGAAAGCTAACATATGTTGGTTTATGAGATTTAAAGAAAGAAGCCGTCTCCATGACAAAAATGTGTAAGGAAAAGAAGGAAGTGTTAACAACGTGGAAGCTGCGGCAAGTCATCCGGAAGGTCCAGCTAAGATAATTGAAGATACCAAACAACAGATTGTAATTGTAGAGGAAACAGCCTTATATTGGAAGAAGATGCCATTTAGGACTTTCAAAGACAGAAGAATTCAATGCCTAGCTTCAAAGCTTCAAAGGATGGACAGACTGACTCATTTGTTAGGGGCTAATGCAGCTAGAAACTTTAAATTGAAGCCAATGCTCATTAACCATTTCAAAGTTCTAGGGCCCATAAGAATTACACTGAATATACGTTGCTTGTGTTCTGCAAATGGAACAAAGCTTGATGACAGCACATCTGTTCATAGTATGGTTTACCCGATATTTTAAGCCCTCTGTTGAGATCTACTGCTCAAATGAAAAATTCCTTTCAAAATGTGACTGCCTATTGTCAATGTACCTGTTACTCAAGAGCTCTGACAGAGATTTACAAGGAGATTAATGTTGTTTTCATGCTGGCCAACACATTCTGCAACCCACAAATCAATGAGTAATTTCTACTGTCAAGTTTCATTCTTTAAGAAATACATTCCAACAATCCAAGTATCCTTCAATATATGAACAGATTAATAAATTGTGGGATATGTACACCATGGAATATTATTCATCCATAAAAAGATGAAGATTTTGTAACTTTTGCAACAACCTGGATGGAATGGAGACCATTCTCCTAAGTGAAGTCTCACAAAAATAGAAAAACAAACACCACATGTACTCAGTCCTAAGTCAGAATTATTAGATTAACACCTATATGCTCACATGAGAGAAAAAACTCAAAACTCAAATAGGGGCTCAGTGCCCGTACCACAGTGGTTATGGTGTCAGCCACATACGCGAAGGCTGGCAGGTTTAAACCCGGCCCAGGCCATCTAAACAGCAACGACAACCACAACAAAAAATAGCCAGGCATTGTGATGGGTGCCTGTAGTCCCAGCTACTTGGGAAGTTGAGGCAAGAGAATCACTTAAGTCCAAGAGTTTGAGTTTGCTGTGAACTATGATGCCATGGCACTCTACCAAGGGCGACATAGTGAGACTCTATCTCAAAACAAAAAAACCCGCAAAACAACAACAACAACAACAAAACTTAAATAGGGGTGAGAAGGGAGGGTGATGAGTAAATTCCCACCCAACAGATACACTGCATGGGTATACTGCATACGTCCAGAGTGAAGTTCACACCTACAATGCAGACTGTAACCCTACTAAAGCACACTACATAACCTCATCATACATAGCCCCATATTAATCTGAAATTAAAAAAAAAACTATAAGAAAAGAAATACATTTTATAAGTACATATCTGCCATAGGTAGGGATCTTGCTCATTGTTCTGGATAAAGTTAAGTTGAAAACCTTCTGGAAAGGATTCAGCATTCTGGATACTAGTGATTCATAAGAAGAAGTCACAACATCAATATTAACAGGAGTTTGGAACAAGTCAATTCCTATCCTCATGGGTGACACCGTAAGGTTTAAGACTTCAGTGGAGAGGGCGACGCCTGTGGCTCAGTGAGTAGGGCGCCGGCCCCATATGCCGAGGGTGGCGGATTCAAACCCAGCCCCGGCCAAACTGCAACAAAAAATAGCCGGGCGTTGTGGCGGGCGCCTGTAGTCCCAGCTGCTCGGGAGGCTGAGGCAGGAGAATCGCGTAAGCCCAAGAGTTAGAGGTTGCTGTGAGCCGTGTGACGCCACGGCACTCTACCCGAGGGCGGTACAGTGAGACTCTGTCTCTACAAAAAAAAAAAAAAAAAAAAAAAAGACTTCAGTGGAGGAAGTAACTACAGATGGGGTTAAAATTACAAGAAAATTAGAATTAGAAGTGGAACTTGAAGATGTGATTTAATTGTCATAATTTCCTTAAAAAACTTAAACAAATAAAGAGTTGCTTCTTACAGATGAACAAAAAAAGTGGTTTCTTTAGATGGAAACTACTCCTGGTGAAGATGCTGTGACTACTGTCAAAATGACCACAATGTTACATAAACTTAAAAAGCAGCAGCAGAGTTTGAGAGGACTGAGTCCAATTTTGAAAGAAGTTTTATTGTGGGTAAAATGCTAACAAACAGCATTGTGTGATACAGAGAAACCTTTTGTGAAAGGAACAAGCCAACAATACAGCAAACTTCATCGTCTTATATTAAGAAACTGCCACAGCCACCCCAACCTTCAGCAACGACCACCACCGCGATCAGGTAGCCGCCATCAACATGGAGGCCAGACCCCAGAAGGTACAGGGGATTGTTAGTATTCTTAGCAATAGTTCAACAATTAAGGTATACCAAATTTTGTAGACATAGTGGTATGGCATACTTAACAGACTACAGTATAGTATAAACATAACTTTTATATGTACTAGAAAACCCCCCAAATTTGTGTGTCCTATTTTATTGGGATATTCACTTTACTGTGGTGATCTGGAGTCAAATCTGCACTGTCTCTGAGGCATGTCTCTGTGTGTGCGTGCATGTGTATAAATGCGCTCGATTTATAGGAAGATACTCATTATAGTATAGTTTCCTTCTTTCCTTTCCTTCCCCCTGCCTTTACCCTTCCCCTCGCTGCTCCTTCCTTTCCCTTTCCTCTTTTCTCAATTATTCCTTTTAAAGAATAACCACTGATGACACCTTGAATACATATGACTTTAAATTTAAAAAGCAGACTTATCCAGAAATGGAATGTATGGTAAGGCTTTACAGCGAACTATTTATGATGAAGCAGGGACTCGTACCAGTGACTCTTAACATTTATTGGATCAGATTGCCCTTTGGCAATCAGATGAAAAGTATGGACCTTTTCTCTCTCAAAAAAAATGACAGGTATGTAAAACACATATAATTTCAATAAGTTCAAAGAATTCCCAAAATGCATGATAAATTCTAGATTAAAAATTTTCTTTATACTAATTTAACTTTAAAATTTATGATAGCTACTTAGCGTTTATGAATATAGCAATTGGGTTCTTCCTATAAATTTGTAGATTAGTGTTTAAACAATGGTTTAGTTTTACAAAAGTCGTCTCAGGAATGGCTATGTGAAAATTTTTTACAAAGGTAACTATGACAGAAAAGCTTGCTTGAAAATAATTCTTATTCTCAAAAAAGGTAGAGGATAAGCCTCTTCTGATAAAATTACACCATCTAATACCATAATGTATTAGAAGTCACATTCTCCTTTGATCTGTGATGTTTGGGAACTGAATTTCAGCGACAATCATTTATCAACCTCTGTTTATACTAGACAACTGAGAATAGTAAATCCACAACGTGTCCAAGCCATTGGTCCCATTACACAAAGTATACTATACTCTGAAAAGAATGTATACAATAACAACTGAAATTCAAAACACAGTTAGGGCTGTGATGGCTCACAGCCAAGTTATAACCTCTGTGGGTCAGGTGGGAGGGCAACTGTGGTTAGTTTCTTATTCAGCCACAAACATTCCTGTGGTAGGGAGTAATTAAATGGTGGGCTGTGGAGACAGGGTGGGTCCATGGAATAACACATACTGAGACAAGATAACTTCTAGCCTATGTCAGGTCATGAACGTAGCCAGGACTCACAAGATTCAGGTGGTGACTATGCAGTTTTTCCTGGAAATTAGAAAAGAGTGCCACCTTTCTTTTTAAACAACAGGTTGTAACTTACCGCATAATACTTCTAGTAAACATATTAAAAAACAGACAACCAAAGTCTGTACTGGGTGTCTTACCGTGCCCTTTACACAACTCCTACATTGCTCTTTACTTTGCAAAAATTATGAAAAGCTATGAGAATAGGGACTTTCCAGGACAGTTTTTAATTCATAGGTCTTTCAAAGTAAGCTATTTTCCATGGTTTAACAAATCAGAGTTACAGAAAAGTTTTCACTGTTGCTTTTAACCTTTAGATGATACCTAGTGAATGTGTTCAAGTTGTGTTAATATCTAAAATATTTCCTTATAATCTGATATAAACCCACAGACTAAAACATTTGCTGACAAGCAAGGCAAGGAAAAAGTCAGGAAGAAAAGCCAAGTTTATAACCACAGCCAGTGCTCACAGGTATAACAAGATCAAGAAAGAATTCTTTGCATACTTGGAACTGATAAAGGAGGTTCACTTCCCATTCTTTATCTAAATGCTCAAGGTACAATTATAAAGAGGTCTAATAAATTTTCTGACAATAAAAAGATCTCTGATAGGTTAAAAGTATTATGTTCATCTAAAGAAGTAGGTAGATACTATCTAGAGCTAGAGAAGTTTACTATAGGGACAACACATATGCTGACTTGGTTTAAAGTGTTTTAAGAATCATTCTGTCTCTTTTGAACACATATTTGTAGTAGGATAATCTTAGAATCCTGAGATTGAAGGTTAGAGGAAGAGCAAAGAGAGAAAGGTGTCACGGTCTGAACGTCTTGGGTCCTCTCCAAATTCATATGTTACAATCCTGACCTCCAAGGTGATGATATCAGGAGACGGGTTTGGTAGTAATGAGATCATGACATGGGAGCCCTCATGAATGGGATTAATAGAAGCAGACCCCAGAGACTGCCCTGTCTCACTGTCCATGTGAGGACACAGAAGAAAGATGTATGAACCATGAAGCCGGCCCCCAAACACCACACACCAATTCTGCCAGCACCTTAGTCTAGGACTTCGTAGCTTCTAGAACAGCGGTTCTCAACCTATGGGGCGCGACCCATAGGAACTGTATTAAAGGATCACGGCATTAGGAAGGTTGAGAACCACTGTTCTACAACGTGAGAAATAAGTTCCTATTGTTATAAGCTACCCAGGCTGTGGTATTTTGTTACAGCAGCGCAAATAAACGAAGGCAAAGGGATTGGTAAAAGGTAAAGACTACCAGTAACGGTATCCCCAAACTTGGTTTAGCTTAGTTAAAGAGATTCAGAAAATAGTAGGATGGGAGGAGAGGGGGAAAATCCTCAGACTAGCACTGCATAAACTAACTTCCAACCTATTATCCAAAGGTCACATAATCTGGGTCTGTAGTGGAGTTTAAAGGAACACAATTGCACTATTAGTGTAAAACATACATGTCATGGTGTGACTAGCTTATTATGAATATATAATCTTTATCTGAAAACTGATGTCACCTTTTAAATTTAATCATCACATGCCTATGTAGAAAGCATCATACTGTTCACACTAGTTACAGAATATCCATAAAAATTGTTTCTTGTCTGGATTTCTGACTCTTTTGTTATTCAGAAATACATATATTGCTCTTATCTAATTTGTTTTCTGTTTTGCTTTGTTTTGTTTGGAAAGAATAACAACAGCCCACGTGACTGCAACTAGAAATTACGTTCTGATGATTATTTCTTTTGATAACAAAAGCCCTGATTTTGTGCCAAGAATATAACATTTTCAGTGTAAGATAAGCTGTTTCCAGTATTTTCCAAAGGGCTGACCAGACTCAAGCGAGAAGCAAAGATTCCTTTGAATTCTTCTTAGATAACCTTTTGAATCTGATACACTGTCAGGAAGGAAATCTTAGTCGTTCGTAACCATAAGATATGATCTAGACAGAGTTAATTTTTTTTTAAAGTCTTCTGAATTTCGGTGACTAACAGCAATATGATGTTTACATTTTTTCTTGAAGACTTATTGAGGACAGAAAATCAGCACCTGGAGCTTTCATTTTTTTCTGGTCCATGTTGTTGGCCAGTTGTCTAGTCTGAGACCCCTTACCTTACCACTACACTGCATCCCACTACACTGTTTACCCACAGAGGGGAAAAAATAACACATTAGCATGCTACTGTACTAAGTCATCATCCTCACTAAACATCATAATTTACTTCCAGAAGAGGGATTCACCCCGAAGTTTTTAAAACTGAGATATACGTGCTTTTGACCTTATTATGTTTAGAGTAGGATAGTGTGGGTGAGGCCCGCTGTGGGTATCAAAATAAATCATACATTTTCCTTTAGGTAACATTTGGGATTAAAGTTAAAAATTAAAATTTTCCTTCAAATCTGAATAACCAGTTCAAGGATATACAAAGTCCCTTTAGATCTGTTTGTTCATTTAATTTATGATGTGGATGGTAGACGGCCTCTCCCTATTGCTCTGAATAGTTATGGGCTTAATTCCTAGACTTGTATGCTTGTTCCCTGGGATCAATCTAGCAGTTTCAGTTTTGGAAGAGGTTATCTTTGATGGGGCTCTATGTGTATATCATGCATGTTTTCACTCATGTTCATTTCAGTGGCAAAGAATGAAAATTTCTCATGAGTTATTAAAAAATGATTATTTTTGCAACATGACAAGAGTAAGATCTTGCCGTATTTTGCATTTTAAATGTGACACAATTAAGGCTTGAATTGACTTTATACTTGTTTTGATAAAAAGGACTTCCTACGCTTATAAACCCTACCAAGAGATGACCTATATTTGTTTGGCTTGCCATACAGCAGCGAGGATCAGCACATAACCGGATCTACTCTTGAAGAACTGCACATTTCAGAGACTTGGGACACTAGTTCACTCACTCCAGATTATCTGACTTTTCTTACAGCTAATGTAACTTTGCTCCCAGCGTATCTGGATATGCTCGGTTACACAATAGCTCACTTTTTATTTTACCTTTAGAATAAGTTAAGGAATAACTGTCTGAGAAGCGAGATTTAGTAGCATTTAATTTTGGTCCAGAGAAGCCACTATCAGTGGTTCTCAACTTGTGGGTCATGACCCCTTTGGGGGTCTCCTGCGTATCAGATATTTACATTACAATTCATAACAGTAGCAAAATTACAGTTACGAAGTAGCGATGAAAATAATTTTATGGTTGGGGGTCACCACAACACGAACTGTATTAAAGGGTCGTGGCATTAGGCATTAGGAAGGTTGAGAACCCCTGCCATGGAACCCTAATTGAATTAAGATTTTTGTAGTCCCTCTGCTTGGCCTTATTATGGGAAAAGTACTGTTTTATTTAGGTAAGAAATGACAGAGTCTAAAGGTTTTCTAATGTATTTAATGTGAAAGCAAGGCAAAAAAGACAAAAGGGGAAGTGGTAATTGTAAAGAAACCATTTCATGGCAATAAAGTACTAATCAATTGTAATTATAGGAAACAGTTAATGAACACACAGTCATGATGGTACCACAGATCTTCTAGTTATGGTTATTCAGGCACATGAATAAGCTGTATTTCTCAGATAAGTTCTCTCTTTTCCTATGTGAGTTCAGATAGCATCTTCAATAAATCTGGCTATTGCATAGTAATTCCTTCATATTTGTATTACAAAAGATGCTCCACTCCTAATTTGTATGTCAAATGGATGCTTTTAATGCTGTCATACACTAGACAAGGGGTTTGTTTATTCTTTCTTGCAGTGGTTCAATGATATTCTGTTGCCTGTTAAATTCAATATTGAAAAAAGGCTTTTTCTTTTTTTTTTGGAGACAGAGTCTCACTATGTCACCCTCGGTAGAGTGCCTTGGTGTCACAGCTCCCAGCAACCTCAAACTCCTGAGTTTAAGTGACTCTCTTGCCTCAGCCTCCCAAGTAGCTGGGACTACAGGTGCCCTCCACAACTCCCGGATATTTTTTGGTTGCAGTTGTCATTGTTGTTTAGCAGCCCTGGGCCAGGCTTGAACCCACCAGCCTTGGTGTATGTGACTGGCGCCCTACTCACTGAGCTACTTGAACTATTTAATATTTTCATTTGTTGGATTTTCAGACTTTTTTTTTTTTAACCAAGTCTTAACAGAAGATGTTACGGAAGATGCTAAAAAGTTACAATCAGTGCCTACTGTTTTGCAAACAAAAATTTCCCAAGTCCAAATATGGCTTTGACATAAAGATTAACACTTGCGATGGTAATTTGTAACTACTAACGCGAATTGGCAACTCTGCTTCCTCTTCACAGCATTCAACTGTGGCTTTCTTAATCTTTTCACAAAATGGGACTCTCCCAGCTGCCAGCTGCAGCACATTGACTTCAACTTAGAAGAAAAGCTGCCACTTGCTTAGAAACTACTTTTGAAGAAAACCAACTCTCTCAGAGGTGAAGGAGAGACCTCATTAGAACAGCTCTTGTGACCAACAATTGCAGGGCTCAGATGAATTGGTGATAGTGGCTTGAACACATCAAATCCTAGAACATTTTTTAAATTGAGGGAAAATATATGTATACAATTTGTTATTTTAACCATTTTTAGGTGTAAAATTCAGTGGCATTAGATACATTCAAAATGTTGTATAAACATCACCACTAGTTATATCCAATTTTTTTTATCAACCCAACCAGAAACTCTGTACTAATTAAGTGTGACTCCCATCCCCCCTCCCAGCCCCTGCTAACCACTCATCTATTTTCTGTCCTCATAAATTTGCTCATCGTTAATATTTCATATAAATGAAATTATATGATCTTTGTCTTTCTCGTGTGTAGCCTATTTGACTTAGCACAATGCTTACAAGGTTCATCCATGCTGTAGCACATCTCAGAACTTCGTTTCTTTTTGTGGGTGAATATACATTATCATACATTTTATTTATTCATCTGTTGACAGACACTTGGGTTGTTTCCACCTTTCAGTCACTGTCAATAATGCTGTGATGAACACTGGCGTACAAAAACCGTTTGGCTCCTTGTTTGTAGTTCTTTTTAGTAGATACGTAGGAGGCAAACACATGGCAATTCAATTTTTACTTTTTCAAGGAACTGCTAAATTGTTTTCTATAGAGGCTTCATCATTTTACATCCCCACCAGCAATGTATAGAGGGGTTCTAATGTCTTCTCATCCTGGCCAACAACTGGGTGTAAAATAGTTATCTCATTGTGGTTTTCATTTGCAGTTTCCCTAATGACTAACATTATTAACTATCTCTTCCTCTGTTTATTAGCCATTTGCATGTCTTCTCCAGAGAATTAGAACTCAAAGCATTTACTCATTTTTTTATTTGGTTGTCTTTCAGTTGTTGAGTTGTAGGAGTTGTTAGTGAATAGAAATACAACTGATTTTTGTATATTGGTTTTATATTCTGATATTAAATCCATATGGAGTATATGATTTATAAACATTTTCTCCATTTTGTGGGTGTTTTTTACTCTCTTGATAATGTTTTCTGAAGCACAAATTTTTACTTGTAGTGAGGTCCCATTTATTCATTTATTTTCTTTGTTGTCTATGCTTTTGGTGTCATATTTAAGAAACCACTGCCAAACTCAAGGTCTTGAGACTTAAGCTCTATGTTTTCTTCTAAGGGCTTTATAATCATAGCTTTTACATTTAGGTCTTTGATCTAATTGTGAGTTAATTTTTGTATATGGTGAAGCTAAGGGTCCAACTTCCTTCTTTTGCATATAAATACTCAGTTGTCTCAGAAACATTTCTTGAAAAATTTATTTTTTCTCATTGAATGATCTTAGCATACTTACAAAAAATCAATTTTTCCATAGATGCAAAGGTTTATTTCCATTGCCCTGTATGTCTATGGTTATGCCTGTATCACTGTTTTGATTACTTGTGTTGTTTTGTAGTAAGTTCTGAAATTGGGAAGTGTGAGTGAGTCTTTTGACTTTATTCTTTTTCAAGATTGTTTTGGATATTCTGGGTCCCTAGAAATTTTAAAAGAATTTTAGGATGGTTTATCCATTTCTGCAAAAAACAAAACAAAAAAACAAACAGCCACTAGGATTTCAATAGGGACTGCACTGACATGGAACATTGCTTTGGGTAGCACTGTTAGGGAAACAGTATTAATTATTCCAATGTATGAAGATGGGATATCCTTCCATATATTTAGATCTTCAATATCTTTCATCAATATTTGTAGTTTTAGTATACAAGTCGTACTCCTCTTTGGTTAAATTAATTCCTAAGTATTCTATTCATTTAGATGCTTGTAAATGGAATTGTTTTTGTACTTTCCCTTTTTAATTGTTCATTATTAGTATAAAGAAATACAATGGATTTTTTGTGTTGATTTTGTATGTTGCAATTCTGCTGATTCATTTATTGGCTCTAACAGTTTTTTTTTTGAATTTTTTGGCAGGGGCTGGGTTTACCCGCCACCTCCGGCATATGGGGCCTGTGCCCTAATCCTTTGAGCCACAGGCGCCGCCCTAACAGTTTTTTTTTTTTGAAGTGTAAATTTTCTAGACATGAGATTATGTCATCTGCTTTACTTCTTCCTTTCTGTACTGGGTTGGATAATGTCCCCCAAATTCATGTTCCTTTCAGAACTGAAGAATGTGACCTTAATTGGAAATAGGACAGATCCCTACAGTGAGGTCATCTGGAGTAGAGAGGCCTTTAACCTGATATGACTGGTATCATTACAAGAAAGAGAAGAGCTATGGAGACAGACACACACACAGGGGGAACTCTATACGGTGAGAGTCAGAGACTGATGGAGTGACAAGCCCAGGGTCAATAAGGATTGCTGGCTATCACCAGAAGCCCAGAAAAAGCAAGGAAGGATTCCACCCACACTCTCCGAGGGAGCATGATCCTGCTGACACTTGATTTTAGACTTCTAGACTCTAGAACTATGGGAGAAAAAATTTCTGTTGTTTTAAGCTTCCATGTTTGCGGTACTATTTTATAGCACTGTTTCCTAGGAAATTCATATATATTTCCGATTTAGACACCTTTTATTTCTTTTTATAGCCTAATTGCTCTGGCTAGAATTAATATCAACCCTTCTCAAAGTCTTCCAACAAGCTGAAGAAGAGGGAATAGTTGTGAGGCCAGCATTAGCCTGATAACAAAGCCAGACAGAAAAGAAAACTATAGGCCAATAGCCTTGATAAAGGCTGATGTAAAAATCCTAAAGAAAATACTAGAAAACTGACTTCAGGGGGATTTATGCTAGGAATGCAAAGTTAAACAACAACAACAAAAAAGCATTATAATATATCATATTAATAGAAAGAAGTGAAGAAAATACTTAATCATCTCAATTAATGTGGAAATAGTACTGGACAAAATTCAACATCTTTTTATGCTTAAAAACATTTGATAAGGTAGAAATAGAAGAGAATTTCCTTAACAGGATACAAGCCGTGTATGAAACACACTGCTGACATCATACTCAATGGTGAAAGTCTGGACGCTGCCTAAAGTTAGGAAGAAGATTTTGCCACTCCTATTCAACAGGGTACAGTTTCTGTCTGTTTTTTGGTGTTTCTGGGAAAAGATAGGATATTAAAGCTTCCTAGTCTGTTATTTTGCTAACATACTCCCAAAATCTAGAACTTTTTTACTATCATACATAAAATAGTCTTTCTTAAATTCATATATGTGTAAAAAACAGTACTGGAAAATGAAATTAATAGCTGATGTTGAGTGTTTTCTAGGCTTTGCAGAGAACTTTATATGCCTAATCTAAAACCTTCACAAGAATGTTATGAGGTAGGTACTATTATTATTTATTTAACTCAGAAAGGTGAAATAACTCGCCCAAATTAACACATAGCAACTGCCACAACCTCCTACCTACCTACCACAACCTCCTACAACCAGCCTACCACAACCTCCACAGCAACTAATGGAGGTTGGTGACTGGAAAAATTCATGTGTTTAGATACTACCCTTACAATGATCAGGGTCCCAGAAAGCCCTGAGAACAGATTGAGGGGAGAATGACTTACAAAGAGATGAATCACAAAGGTGGTGGTGGTGTGTAAGAGAACCATAAGAGACAGTGGGGTTGCTCGGGGCTAGTAAAGGCAGAGCTTTGGCCATGCCGAGAGCCGCAGGCACCAGGGCCTGAAAAGAGCAAGCTGTGGAGAGAAGCCTTCTTGGAGAGAATTGTTAACTTTCAGTAGAGGACACAACCACTTCAGATAATTTTTGAGGAAAAGATCCTGAAGAATAAATATCCTTACCCTTCTCCTTTCTATTTGTCAGAGATACTCACTGGTTGAATAACTGGAAGCCAGAAGTCATGAAAGTCGGCCTCTCAGGGTGACTGGCAGGGTGGAGAATAAATGTGTGATGGGAGACGGGGCAAATAAAAGGCATCCAGTATAAGCAGGGACACATAGTAGAATCCAACAAATATGCTCTACACTGAGATGCTTCCAATCCAGTGTGTGAGGAAGCATTAGTAAAGACACATAGATCTGTACAGCAAATACAAAGATTTAATAGGATAAGCAACAAGTATCTAAAAGTATTCTCTTTAGCCCTAACCATGAGAAAAACCATACAAACACATCTCTACATAAATGTTTAAAACTATTTCTCAAAATGATCCTACCATTGTATTGTTCACAGCATCAATGAATGTGGAGGATATGAAGAAGGAATTATGTATGACATCATCTGGTTAATTTATTTTGAATAGAATGCTTCTTTATTACTATTTGAATCATTTATTTTTATTAATTCATGTGATTGAGCCACGCTTCCAGATTTCCTTCACATTTTGAACTTCTAAATCTATTGGTACTTTGGGAGACTATAGGTGTTATGTCTTGCACATAACAGATACATGTTTTTTAACTGATTGCTTAATGAAAGAAATTAATTACTTATTGACACATAAATGTGTATATATGTATGTGTGTGGGTACATATATACACACACATATACATACACACACATGTTTTTACCTTTATGGTAAAATTAAATAACATAAATCTAGAAATTAATATAAATAGGATGTTTGGAAAATTTAAGACTATTAAACCATACAGGGTCTACTTATTAGAGACCATCTTTCAAATGGTGAATATTTTATGAAACGAAAGCCCTAAGCTTGTTGGCACTTACAGCATAAAATTACTTCAGGTCAGGGTTCACATTCATTGAGAACTACTATGGCCAGTGAAAAGTCAGAATAAGCATGTTTTAAGGACAGAAGAGACAGCATTCAGACGCAAAAGCTTTAAGGGATCACCGAGTTAAGGGTATGACCTATAGACTTGGGTTTCAATCCTGGGTCCGACAGGCAAATTAGATCAACTTGGAGTGTAAGTTTTTCTCACATTTAACATGTCTAGAAAATGGCTGTCTCATAGAATGTTACAAAAAATAAAATGAGATAATCTATGTAACATATTTATTATAGTGTCTGGCATACAAAAACCAGTCTATAAGTGGAATTATAATCATTATTAGGAATTTCTTCTTGAGGTCATTTCTTATTTGGAAACTAGGAATGTGAGATATTTTTCAACAGCATTTTTCTATTACAATTGAAAACTCACATTTTTCATTGGAATGATATGGCAATACCAATTAATGTAGTAGAAGCAGTATAGTAGTAAAATAATAATTATTATTTAATAAATTTTATCAGAATAATATAGATATCATGGTTTTAGTTATAAAATATTTTCATTTACTTGAAATTCCACATTAAAGTGGTTGGTTACTATCCTGACTTTCATTGAAATAGGTGTAGATTGTTCTCTGTTAGGTGCCAGATAGAGTAACATAAAAAAATGGGTGAGTGATTTATGACTTAGAACTAATATTTACTCAGATACTTCTTTGGTATGGTCAGTTAAGCTTTGTCATCAGGGATGACCTTCATTTAGTGTCAAAAGTCAATGCTGCCATCAGCCCTATACTTCTGAGACAAATATTGCGAGATGCTTAAAAGGGCCTTTGATCAAAAGTCTCAAAGTTCTCATGTGACTGCCTTTTCAGTGACCACTTTCTGTATTCACAGTTTTGACAGACATAAAGGAAGACACATACTGGAGGGGAATATTTTATCTGCACTCCTGATTCTCTTGATGAGGAAATTTTCTTAAGCTTATTCCTGACCATTCTTTTGTTTTTCTTTTTTCTTTTTTGAGTCAGAGTTTCACTATGTCACCCTCAGTAGAATGCCGTGGCATCACGGCTAACAGCAACCTTAAACTCTTGGGCTTAAGTGATTCTCTTGCCTCAGCCTCCCAAGTAGCTGGGACTACAGGTGCCTACCACAACACCCGGCTATTTTTTGGTTGTAGTTGTCATTGTTGTTTTAGCTGGCCTAGGCTGGGTTCGAACCCGCCAGCCTCGGTGCATATGGCTGGCGCCCTAAGCACTGTGCTATGGGCACTGAGCCCTGACCATTCTTTTTGACCAGCTATTCACTCTGCCCTGGGAAGTAGATTTGTTTGATTGGTAAACCTGGGAAGGCTCAATACTCTTCTTTTTCTTCTTGGGGAAAAAAATGCCTCCAGGGACCAAGCCACCTCTCTTGTTTCTCCAGGAGCAGAGAGCAGATTCTTCCCTCCCTTTAGAGAAGGAGCCCACACTGGTTCAATGTTGCCTATAGCTGGATAGGTTGTCTGCCTGCTACTATCTTTTTTGTTTTGTTTTTTGTGCGTCAGTGTGTGCCCTTGTGTGTGTGTTTGAAATCCCATTTGGCTCTTGTAGAGATTCTCTAGAGTCTCCAATTGGTCTTTCATAAAAAAGAAATAATAAAGGTTATATTTTTGGCCTCCAGGTACTACCCTTTATTTATCAAACTGCTTAGCCAGGAAAGAGGAAAATAACTTTATAGTTCATGTGCTCCTCATATCTGATAGTTGATATCCTTCCTAAATTCTCTATCACTGAAAAGCTTTGAACCTCTAAGCAAACAGAATTCCCAATTGCAATAAATCCCCTCATGATCAACTTTCAGAGTCTACACTTGAGGATTACTGTTTTTCTCCACTGGAGAGAATTTAAGCTGCTTCTTTGCAATTTCAGAAAGCAGGTTTTTTTTTTTTTTTTAAACACAACAACATTAGGCTATTGTTTGGATTTTTCCCAAACTTATTTTTGGTCCTGATGCTGAACACTGGGGGAAAAGGCTTCAATTAAAGGCAAACTCTTCCACATAAAAACACAGACAAATCTTCAAAGTTAATTTCATTAGTGACCAAATCCCAAATTAATATACTTGTAAGGCAACCTCTGTGTGCGCACACACCTATATATGTGTATACACATACATACATATTAGGGAGGAAAATAATTTATCATATACACATATGACATTCTGAGTACACTTACCTCAGCTGTGTGCTTTGCCACATGCCCCACGATGACAATGACCTTCCCTTTGTAGTTCTGGAGCATAGTTGTGTACGGGCCCTGGGTAAGCTCCCCTTCTGCAGTGAATGCAGCACTGAATGGAATGTTGATGCTACCTGAAATGTGACCTCGAATAAAACTGAGAAAGGTTAAGGAAAGCATTTGTGTGCAAACTTGAGTTTCCAAGAGAAACTCACAGAGGTAACCAATCCCAGAAGGTAGTACTGAACATCATCCATTCTCATGTGAGATTTTACCTAAATGAAGGAAGGCACACAACCAAACGAAAAACATTCCCCCAAAACAAACTTGAAAGTGAGGTGGAAAAGAGAAAAATCGCTAGCCAAAGATGTAAAAAAGCCCATCCTCATTAAGTGAATTGTGAAAGTGACTATGATGCAGCAAAGCCAAGGTAATCACCTGAGTTACACAACATTCATGTCTTTCATTTTATCACTACTACCACAATTATTTTGAAGTAAAAGTGATCTGGGCAAGTGGATATTCTCAGGTCTAACTTGATATCCTCTTTGGGCAAGTGATTGCCAAATGGGACTCAGAATTGTTAGTGAGTGCCAAATGGGATTCAGCCATTAGCACTGGCTGGTTAATTTCTCAAGGAAACTTGGCTGACATTTCCATTATTTCTAATTTTATGATCTCTGAAGGGGTGAAGTCTTTTGCACTGTAAGAATTAAAGGCAACCATTAGTTTAAAATATTAAAAAATATGAGATCTTAAAAAATACATATATCCCAGAAAGTAGTTAAAAAGTACAATTAAAGGCTTGGCGCCTGTGCTCAGTGGTTAGGGCATTGGCCACATATACTGGGGCTGGTGGGTTCAAACCTGGCTGGGCCTGCAAAACAACAATGACAACTACAACAAAAAAATGGCCAGGTGTTGTGATGGGCGCCTGTAGTCCCAGGTACTTGGGAGGCTGAGGCAAGAGAATCGGTTAAGCCCAAGAGTTGGAGGTTGCTGTGAGCTGTGATACCACAGCCCTCTACCAAGGGCAATACAATGAGATTCTGTCTCAAAAAAAAAAAAAAAGAAGTACAATTAATGAAATGAGAGTAGAACTTGGGAAATTGAAAAAAAAAGATGATTCTTTATATAGATTCTAGAAAAGACAAAATAACTTCAAATAAACATAAAATAACAACAGTGAAAACTTTTACAATGCACTGTAACAGATGTACTATTAATTTGGGAGGACAGGGAAGGTTTTCACTGAGAAAGAGATAGGTGAGTTAAAATTTAAAGAATTAATAAAAGTTAATCTGGCAAAAAGACAGAATGGAGGGTAGGATAGAGTGGTGAAGGGGAAACAACTTTCAGGCTCTTAGTGTGATGGCATATGGCCAACAGAGAAATGAAGGAGGAGGGTCTGAGTGGAATTTAGAGCGGGGAGAAGCCCACATGAGTCTGACAGTGGATGCGTAGGCCCACCCTTATAGTCCATGGTGATGATACTGGTCTTTACCCTAAGAGCAATCATAGTCACAAACTGTACTGAGCAGTAAAGAACAGTTTGTTTTTTTTTTTTTGAGACAGAGCCTCACTTTGTCACCCTTGGTGCAGTGCCATGACATCACAGCTCACAGCAACCTCAAACTCTTGGGCTCAAGTGATCCTATTGCCTCAGCCTCCCATGTAGCTGGGACTACAGGCGCCTGCCACAATGCCTGGCTATTTTTTTTTTTTTGCAGTTTTTGGCCGGGCCGGGTTTGAACCTGCCACCTCCAGTATATGGGGCCGGCACCTACTCCTCTGAGCCACAGGTGCTGCCCAATGTCCAGCTATTTTTTAGAGATGAGGTCTCACTCTTGCTCAGGCTGGTCTTGAACTCCTGAGCTCAGGCAATCCACTCAGTCTCCTAGAATTGCTAGGATTACAGGCGTGAGCCACTGTGCTGGGCCTTAGAAAAGTAACATTTTATATTTTCATTTTGGTGACAATGTGGAAAAAAGGCTAGAAGGGGAGTGAATGTGAGGGCCAGTTTATAAATTTAGACCCTTTCCCTTTTACCAACAATCCCTGATGACTATCACAAACGCCTGTTTATGTGTTTAATAGAGGCATTTCCCCCAAACTTCCTTTTTAGATATATTATTACAAAAATAGAAAAGTCAAAGTTTTAAAAGGCAAAAGCAAGTAATATTCCTTCCCCAAACTTTAGCAATCTTCACTGCATAATGGGGGAAATTCTATTTATTGACATGCCTGAAAGTTTGTAGGCTCATCTTTCAGGATACTCCTTCTGTCTCTCTCTCTCTCAACAGAAAGAGGAGAAATCTGAGGCTCCTAATCCCAATAATGATGGCGAAGATTAACCAGGTATCTTACATGTTACGTTTTCTTGTCAGCCGCTGCTTCATCATACTTTTCTTTAAAGAAATGCTTTTGACATTAATAATGATACTGATCCACACAAATAAGTTTTGAAAAATGAAAAAAGACAGATTCAACATTAGCATTCCTGTGAACATTTTTTAGAGTTTTGTAGAATAAGCAGAGAATTTATAAGTGTGGGGACAGCATAGCAGTCCCTGAGTTACAAAATGACTCATGTACAACTCACACTTAATGAATAGAGACTATTACATGTAATACGTAAATGTAACTGTTCCAACTTCCATACATATTCAACTTAAGAATAAACCTACAGACCTTATTTAATTTGTAACCCTTAAGCTTCATAACTTCACCAATATTAGTTTCTCAAATGTTTATAGTTATTATTTTTAACTGTAGTTTTCATTAACAGTAATGACTTTTTCCTCAGAATATAATTACTCTGATGGAATTTTTTCCTCCAATGGTGCTTTTATTTTCAGTAAAGATATACTTTAAACCACAATTTTTTATAACACAAACTAAGAAGCTAGCAACTCATAAATTTTCAGTAAATATATCTATGTGAATCAGGTGTGAATCAGCTATCAGAGAGAATTTCTATGTTTATCAAACAGCCCTTAACAACTGTGAACATCTTTTCTTTCTAGTGGTTTAATAGAAGAAAAAGCAATATAAATCTATCCTTGTCAAATGCCATAACAGACATGTTTGGGTTGCCTGCCCACCTGCCATCTTCTTTGGAAGAGCCCCAACCACTACCTTTGATGAAAGGAAGAGCCTAGGCTGTCAGTTTGTATCAGATGACCCCACCACCAGGGCTGACGGAGGGGAGGATGAAGGCAGATATCTGATACGGGCTAAGCCATTGAGATTCTCTCCCTTGAGAACCAGAAATAAAAGACAACAGAGACAATGCTCAGACTGTGTGAAGCTTTACAATATAAAGTCACATTTAAGTGCGTCTTCCACAAAATTTGTTTGGTCACATATTAGCAAATTAGAAGCTCCTGATTCTAGAAGAAAAACTGTTATTTTAAAAGACAAATTCTGTGAATACTATATTTGGTTTTAAAAAGTACTCATCTATGTCTAAAGATCCAATATCTAATAACTTTAGCTACAATCATAGGTGAGCACTGGGATAATTTTTGTGTGCTTTTAATACAATTATTATGTGGTTTTTAAGGAAGATTTGAATCTAAACTGCCTTTTAGTCTCTAGAAGGATGCCATAAACTTATCATTCTAGAATTCTGTTGGTTGTGCTTTATGATTTGTTGTTAAAAATTAGATTAAATATTAAAATGCCTGATAAAATATGATGGCAATAAAGTCTTATTTGGAAGAGGAGGTTATTATCCAAAATGCATAACTACTTCAAACCTTTTTTAGGCTATACTTTTGAATACATGCACTCAAGAAAACAATCTTAAACCACGCTTCCCTTTTTCTTAGCTTAGTTCAACCAAAAAGCCCTGGAAAATATCTAAGAACGCTCATCCAAGAACACTTGTCATGAAACTTATAGCACAAAAATGATTGAGTAAGCATGAATATGCGCAGGATAAGGTGGTCAGACGTCTAAATCTTCTCTATTTAACATTACCGGCAAACAGCAGAGGAGAAGGATACGGGCCTACCTATGTATCAAGACATTAACAAAGAACAGCTCCTTTTGTTTAAAAGGGTTGGATAATAAAGACAATTTTGAAAATGTTAAGAATCTTTTTTCTCTTGTAAGTTTAAGTTTCACCTCCTACAATACAAATTCTCATGTGACACAAACAAAGTAAGATAAAATAGAACTTCTTTAGACATTTTCAGGACATGTCAGAGGTGGTCAGATCATATTGTAAAGGTAGTTAGCTGAATACTTTTCTTACTTGTTGAGTCATTCGTAATCAAAATAAATTATTAGGTATTTGAAAAATGAATGAAGAATAGATTCTTGTATATTTGTGTTAGACAAAAATAAAGTTGAAATAGAAGATAATTTTGGACATATGCTGACTCCAAGCGGCCACAGTCAACTATGATTAGTCCTGGCCTGACTCTGGCAGACAGAGCAAAATGACAGAAAATATGTTGAGAGAAGAACATTTTTCACGCCCTAAGAACTGTGGTTTCATTTTGGTGTACTGTAGTGGAAGACAAGTATGTACAAGTTCTTCATGTCGAGGTCGCTGTGTTAGAGATGAACATGTAATGCCACATACTTCAGGATTATAGCTGTCACTTCATTGCTTTTCTTAAATTCTAGACAAAAATCTTAACTCTATGCATTCACCTTTTAAATTTGAAAACACTACTGCTTGTCAGCATAAACACAGATATGAGGTAAATAATACCCACCGTTAAAGAGGTTCTATAATAAGTATGCTAACCAATAGCCAGATGCTATGCTAATTTATAACCTAAGAACTTAAAAAGCTGCAAAATATCCAGGTTAGAGACTACTAAGGAAATAGAAGCCAAAGTACTTATGGGGTAATTAGCTCCAACAGTGTCCACTACAACTTTTGGTTTGGTTTTGGCAAAAGTAGAATGGCATCCGTAAACACTAATTTTAACTTGCCAGTATTCATAAGAAATTAGGATTTTTGATGATATATTTAAAATAATTAAAAGATAAAAAATGAGTATAGAAGTCAGCAGTAATTAAAATGAAATATCTGCAATGGAATAAAAATTGGTATAAAAGCATCTAGTTACTATAGCTGTTATTTTGCCAGGTGTTTGAATAGGGCTCTGCTTATCAGAGCAGCATTAACAAACAGAAATGGTGTACATTATCTTCTAGGTTTCTAAGATATGAAGAAATTCCTCAGTCTACCTAACAAGTCAGTTTATATAACAGTACTGTAAATAGATATGCTATACTATAATCAAGAGACAGAAAAATAATCAGTTCTAAAAATACAGGTACACTATATGGGTAAGATACACAGGTAAATATTCTTATTTTGGAAAGAGTATTTTATGAAAAGGTTTCAAAGACTTTTAAAATATTAGCTCAAGATTCAACATAGAAATAATCTCCTGTTTTTCTGAATACTAAAATAGCATGGCATTTTTGTTGGGTACCACACTTAGCAACATAATATCTCTGAACACAAAAGCCCACCAATATTTCACCAGACTATTTATGCATGCATATTATAAATTGTGATTTCAACAAAAACTGCTGTTTTGGTCACTTCATACTGGTCAAGAGAACAATACAGGAGGACATTTCAATTCTAAATATTTATGCATTCAACTTAAATGCACTCAGATTTATGAAACAGATATTAATTGGTCTGAGCAATATGAAACACCATAACACCATAGCTGTGGACTTTAACACCCGTCTGACAGAACTGGACACATCCTCTAAACAGAGACTAAACCAAGATACAAGGAACTTAAATGAGACCCTAGAACAGCTGTGCTGAATAGACATATACAGAACATTCCATTCCAAAGCTAAAGAAAATATGTTCTTGTTGGCCCATAGAATGTTCTCCAAAATAGATCACATCCTAGGATGCAAACCAAACCTCAACAAAATCAAAAGAATTGATATTATACCTGTATCTTTTCAAACCACAGGCAATAAAGATGGAACTCAATTCCAACAAAAATTTTCATCCCCACACAAAGGCTTGGAAACTAAACAACCTTATGCTGAATGACAGTTGGGTCAAGGAAGAGATAAAAAAGGAAATCATTAACTTCCTTGAACATAACAATAATGAAGATACAAGCTACCAAAACCTGTGGAAGACTGCAAAAGCAGTACTAAGAGGGAAATTTATCACATTAGATGTCTATATCCGAAAACCAGAAAATGAGCACATCAACAACCTAATGAATCATCTTAAGGAAATGAAAAAGGAAGAGCAACACAATTCCAAACGTAGAAGAAGAAAATAAATAACCAAAATAAAATCAGAAATAAATGAAATTGAAAATAAAAGAATCATTCAGAAAATTAATCAAACAAAAGGTTTGATTAATTTGAAAAGATAAAATTGATAAACCTTGGTCAGATTAACTAGAAATAGAAAAGTAAAATGTCTAATAACCTCAATCCGAAACAAAATAGAGGAAATAATAACAGTTTTCACAGAGATACAAGAGATTATCTCTACTACAAGAAACTCCACACCCCAAAAATTGAGAATGTGGAGGAAATGGACCAATACCTGGGATCACACCATCTCCCTAGACTTAACCAGGAAGAAACAGATCTCTTGAACAGAACTATGATTGCAGAAGCATTGAGATCAAAGAAACAAGAAAAAGTCTAACAACAACAACAACAACAACAACAACAGTAAGAAAGCCCTAGACCAGATGGCTTCACACCAGAATTCTATCAAACCTTCAAAAATGAGCTTATACCTATACTGCAGAACCTATTCCATAAAATTGAGAAGGAAGGACCCTTCTCCAACATGTTCTATGAAGCAAACATCACCTTAATTCCAAAATCAGGAAAGGACGGGGCTAAAAAAGAGAACTACGGGGGCGGCACCTGTGGCTCAGGTAGGGTGCTGGCCCCATATACTGAGGGTGGTGGGTTCAAACCTGGTCCTGGCCAAATTGCAACAAAAAAATAGCCAGGTGTTGTGGCGGATGCCTGTAGTCCCAGCTACTCGGGAGGCTGAGGCAAGAGAATCTCCTAAGCCCAGGAATTGGAAGTTGCTGTGAGCTGTGACACCATGGCACTCTACTGAGGGCAATAAAGAAAGACTCTGTCTCTACAAAAACAAACAAACAAACAAACAAAACAAAACAAAACAAAACAAAAAGAACTACAGACTAATTTTACTAATGAATATTGATACAAAAATACTCCATAAAATCGTAGCCAATAGATTACAGCTACACATTAAAAAGGTGATCAAGTAGTCTTCATTCCAGGGATGCAAGGCTGATTTAACATATGCAAATTCATAAATGTAATTCACAGAAGCAAAAACAAAGACCATATGTTCTGTCAACAGATGCAGAAAAGGCATTTGAGAAAAATCAGGATCCTTTTCTAACAAGAATACTTAAGAATATAGGCATAGGCGGCATATTTATTAAACTGATTGAAGCCATCTATGACAATCCCCCAGCTAATATCATACTGAATGGAGTAAAACTGAAAGCTTTTCCACTTAGAACTGGAATCAGACAAGGATGTCCACCATTGCCACTACTATTGAACATAGTGCTGGTACTTTCAGCCTATGCAATCAGGCAAGAGAAGGATATAAAGGTCATCTAAAAGGGGGCAGAGGAGGCCAAACTCTCCCTCTTTGGTCATATGATTTTATACTTAGACAACCCCAGAGACTCAACCACAAGACTCCTGGAAGTGATTAAGAAATAAAGTAACATTTCAGGGTATAAAATCAATGTCCACAAATTAGTAGCCTTTGTATATGCCAAGAATAGCCAAGATGAAAAGCTACTCAAAGATAAAATTCCCTTTACAGTAGCTTCAAAGAAAATGAAATACCCAACGGAAGAGGTAAAGAACATCTATAAAGAGAATTATGAAACCCTAAGAAAAAAAAAATAGAAGATATTAACAAATAAAAGAACATACCATGCTCTTTGCTGGGAAAAATCAGAGTTTCTTTTCTTTTCTTTTTTTTTTGGTTGCAGTTTGGCAGGGGCTGGGTTTGAACCCGCCACCTTCGGTATATGGGGCCAGTGCCCTGCTCACTGAGCCATAGGCACCACCCTGCTGGGAAAAATCAATATTGTTAAAATGTCTATACTACTCAAAGCAATCTGCAGATTGAATGAAATCCCCATTAAAATATCAACATCATACTTTGAAAAATTGGGAAAAAATAGTTCATTTTGTATGGAACCAGGAAAGACCCCATATAGCCAAGGCAATTCCTAGTAATAAAAACAAAGCCAGGATAGCGATGCAAGATGGCAGCCACCACCAGCTTAGGAGTAAAAGTCCCTCGCAATTTTTGACTGTTGCAAGAACTTGAAGAAAGCCAGAAAGGAGTAGGAGATGGCACAGTTAGCTGGGGTCTAGAAGATAACGACATGACGCTTTGAAGATGGACAGGGATGCAAATTGGGCCTCCAAGAACAATTTATGAAAACTGAATATACAGCCTTAAAATAGAATGCGGACCTGAATACCCAGAAGGACCCACTTTATAAGACTTGTAACAAAAATTAATATGAATGGAGTTAATAGCTCTAATGTAGTGGTAGTCCCAAGATCATATCAGTGCTAGCAAAATGGCAGAATTCATATAGCATCAAAGTCCTGCAAGAGCTTCAGCGCCTAATGATGTCTAAAGAAAATATGAAGCTCTCTCAGCCACCTAAAGGACAGTGTTACAGAAATGAATCAAAAGGAAAACCATAAGCCCATTCTCTCCCCCTGATTTGATTTAAGCAGTCTTCATTTTCCATAGTAGTAAATTTTCTAGATACGTCTTATAGACCTCAAAGTACTGGAAAGGAAGCTCCAATGCAAAGGCAACTTATCTTAAGAAACTGTAAATGATACTAATTTTTTGTCCATTTGAAATATATAAGTTGTGCTATAACAATTCATCCTGTCAAGTGTAACCACTGTCCATGCAGCTGAACTTCTGGGATCAAGAAAGTATATTTAAATTGGTTCCCATCATAACTGGTGGGGCACATCTAACTCAACTGTGAAAAGATACATCACACAATCACCTTGTTGATGATTACATGGCCTGGGGTCTCTGCCTTCTCTCATTTCCCCTGTCCCTGTGTCCTCCCCTCCCTGCAACAGCCCTTTAGCTTGGGGCTTGTTAGAGTACATGTGAAGATTTCAGGTCACAGGCTGCAGGACTACTGCTGGGTATGTGGGGTGCTTTACTCCTGATTTCTTTAATTCTTAAATGATGCCCCCTTCTAAGCCATCATCCCCTTCCCACTCTCCTTCACTCCTGCCCTTGGCCAAAGCATAGACTGTAACCCATCTGCTCCCCTCTGAGATTGGCCTTCAGTGAGGAATTCAGGACTTTCCCTGTATCTTCTCTCCCCCAGCTTTATTGAGGGGTGCTGCTATCTCCTTCCTTCTTTTCAAGTCCCTTTTTGCACTGTCACCACCCAACATGTTCCACTATACTTCCTTGCTTTGGCCAAAAGCCATCAGGTAAGGTTGGAAAGAGTCTCTGACTTCCCTTATTTAGTTTTGAAATTATATTTATTCACTCCACCAGCCTGGGAAATGAATTGGGTCCTCAGCCCTGCCACCTCTGCTGTCATCATCAGCTGATGCATTTCTTTCATTTTTTTTTCTTGCCCTTGGTAGAGTGCTGCAACATCATAGCAGCAATCTCTAGCTCTTGGATTTAGGCGATTCTCTTGCCTCAGCCTCCCAAGTAGCTGGGACTACAGGCACCCGCCACAACGCCCGGCTATTTTTTGTTGCGGTTTGGCCAGGGCCAGACTTGAACCTGCTACCCTCATTACAGGGGTCCTCAAACTACAGCCCACGGGCCGGACATTTATCCGGCCCACCGGGTGTTTTTGCCACAGCTGCCTTTCCTGCTTAGTAGCCGACTTGTCCCGGGCCACAGTGCGCATGTGCAGAATGTGCACCAACTCTCAACTCCGTTCCTTCTCTCTGTCTCTCCCCGCGGGTGTTATTGCTGTCCTGCTTAGCAACCTACTGTCCAGGCTGCAGTGTGCATGTGTGGAATGTGCCCCACACTCTCCAATTCCCTTCCTACTGTCCAACTCTGCTCCTTCCCTCTGTCTCTCTACTCCTCATCTCAGTCTCTGGTGTAATCGGAGGAGTCACCAGGTTGCCTGTGCAGAGCCTGCTGCTGCCTAAGGACTGAGGAAAGAACAAGTTAGGAGGTTGTTTTTTGTTGTTGTTTTTTTTTGCAGTTAGTAGGGCCTTTTATTTGCAGTTAAGGGGGGGCCTTTTTTTCCTGAAGTTAGGAGGTGTTTTGTTTTTTTTTTTTGCAGATAGCAGGCACCTTTTTTGAAGTTAGAAGAGCCTTTTTTTGAAGTTAGGAAAGCCTTTTTTATTAAGTTGGTGAGTTGGTTGGGGGTAGTTTCTGGGAGGGGGTTGCATCACAGTGATAACACAAATAGCGCTCAGTGCTAATGCAAATTGTCAGTGCTCAGAGGTAATGCAAATGGTCAGAGCTCAGTGGTAATGCAAATAGTGCTCAGTGATTATGATAATTGTAAGTGCTAAGTGTTAATGCAAATTGTTAGCACTCAGTATTAATGCAAATTGTCAGCAGTCAGTGTTATCGCAAATAGTCAGTGGTCAGTGTTAATGCAAATGGTCAGTGCTCAGTGTTATCGCATGGGGGTCCCAAACTGGTAATCTGCCTAGGGCCCCATGGGAACTTAATCTGGCTCTGCAGACAGCCGAGTAGGAAACCCAATTTAATTGCCAGTAGCATTTATACTCTGATTGCTATTCAGTTGTGCATGATGTATGTTGTGTGCTGTGTAAGCCCCAGTTCACACTGCTGCGATCTCTGAGCAGTGCGAGTTCAGCCATATGCTTGTATGGCTGAACTTCCATTAGATTCGGAAGAAAAAAGGCATACGTGCCTTCTTTTTTCCTGCAGTGGAATCTGATCACATGGGTCTTCTCACCCATGTGATCAGAATCCTGTGCAAGTTCACAGATTGCAGTGTGGCTCGCAAAGGGTAGTGTGAACTGGAAAGGTGGTGGAGGAACCGGCTCTGTAATCGTGCCTGTTCCCGCACCACACCAGTGTGAGTCTGAAGTAAAAGCGGAGTTCCACCATATGGGCACTGGTGAGGCTGAAATGATGTGGACTGGCAAGGCTGCATTGATGGGCACTGATCAGACTGCACTGATGGGCACTGATCAGACTGCATTGATGGGCACTGATCAGACTGCATCGATGGGCAGTGCAGTCTACATGTCTCTGTGTAGGCAAAGTTATTGCTGGTATATTGTTTTTGGAGTGCTGTATATATATATATATGTATTTTACTAATAGCAATTTGGAATCCCTAGGAAACAATGATATCAAGAAAAAGAAAAATTGACTCGGAGAACAGTGGACTTGTGATTACTTTTTCATGCAGTACAAGAAAAGAGCTGTGTGTTTGATATGCCAGAATATAGCATCTGTGTTCAAAGAATACAATCCGTGTCGACATTATCAAACTCAACATAAAGATAAATATGATAGTTTGGTCAGAGAAGTGAGAAAAGATAAAATATTAAAACTGAAACAGGGTGGCACCTGTGGCTCAGTGAGTAGGGCGTCGGCCCCATATGCCGAGGGTGGCGGGTTCAAGCCCAGGCCCGGCCAAACTGCAACAAAAAATAGCTGGGCGTTGTGGCGGGCGCCTGTAGTCCCAGCTGCTCGGGAGGCTGAGGCAAGAGAATCGCTTAAGCCCAGGAGTTAGAGGTTGCTGCGAGCCGTGTGACGCCACGGCACTCTACCCAAGGGTGGTACAGTGAGACTCTGTCTCTACAAAAAAAAAAAACAAAAAAAAACTGAAACATACATTGACAACTCAGCAAAATACTTTTGTGAAGTAGAAACAGCTAAATACTTCATCACTGTGCGCAAGTTTTCAAGTTGCCAAGATAATAGCCTGCACTGGCAGACCATTCGTGGAGGGAGAATTTGTTAAAGAATGACTTCTTTCTGTTGCCAAAGAGATGCGTCCAGAGAAGACTGATTTATTTAGTACAGTGAGTCTTTCAGAACCCTCAATTACACGAAGGATTGAAGAAATGGGGGACAATTTGCATCAGCATTTGCAAAACTCCACAAAAAACCTTTCCTATTTTTCTTTAGCATTTGACGAAAGTAATGATGTTCGTGATTTTGCACAACTTCTAATTTTTATTCGTGGTATGAACGACTATTTCGAAGTCACAGAAGAGCTTGCTGCACTGCAAAGCATCAAAGGAAAAACTACAGAAGAGGATTTTTATGAAAAGGTTTGCCAAACCGTGAATAGTTTGGAGCTGGACTGGGCAAAACTAGCCAGCGTGACAACTGATGGTGCTCCTAGCATGGTGGAGTCTAAGAAAGGAGTAATTGCTTGCATTAACCAAGAGATGGACAAACATAACCATTCTCATCCAATAGCCATACACTGCCTCATCCACCAACAAGGCTGTATAGTAAATCGCTGAAGTGGGACTCTGTTATGAAAACTGTGGTATCTTGTGTTAACTTCATTAGAGGTAATGCACTAAACCACAGACAATTTCAGGAATTTTTGTCTGAGCTAAGTGTTGCCTGTGAAGATGTTCTGTACCACACAGAAGTCCATTGGCTGAGTCGAGGGAGAATTTTAAAACATTTCTATGACTTACTTCCACAGATTACAGCTTTTCTGCTTCAAAAAACAAGTACCAGAGCTCAATGATGCAGAATGGAAATGGCACCTTGCCTTTCTGATAGATGTAACAGAGCTACTCAACAATTTCAATGTGCAACTTCAAGGAAAGGGGGAGCTCATCTGTGATATGCAATCACATGTGAAAGCACTTGAAGTAAAATTAGGCCTCCTCATCAAACAAGTGAAAGAGGAAAATTTCTGCCATCTCCCCACAACTCAGAATCTGTTAGCGGAAAATCCATTGGTTGCATTCGCAAACAAAACGTGTAGATTCACTGGAAAAGTTGCAAAAGGAGTTCCAATTTAGATTTAAAGAGCTTCGTCTCCATGAACAGGACATACAGCTTTTCTATTGACATTGAAAATGTGGATAAGATTTACCAAATGGAACTGGCTGAACTGCAGAATTGTGACTCTTTGAAAGATGCATTCAAGTCAAGCAGCCTTCCTAACTTCTATGCATCTCTCCCCTCTGAGACATATCCCAATCTCAGGAACCATGCACTCAAAATGGCAACCATCTTTGGTAGCACTTATGTCTGTGAACAGACTTTTTCCAGAATGAAACATCTGAAATCTCCAACCAGATCTAGACTAATGGATGCACACTTGCATCACTTGTTATGACTAGCAGTGACAAATATGGAACCGAACATTGACCATCTCATTAGCCAAAAGTAGGCCCAAAGTTCCCATCGAAATACTGGTAAGTTTGTTGATTTAACTTTACTTGTTCTTCATTTTAAATATTGTATTTGTTCCCATTTTGTTTTTTTACTTCAAAATAAGATATGTGCAGTGTGCATAGGAATTTTTTCATAGTTTTTTTTTTAAACTATAGTCTGGCCCTCCAATGGTCTGAGGGACAGTGAACTGGTCCCCTGTTTAAAAAGTTTGAGGACCCCTGTCTCAGTATATGGGGCCAGCGTCCTACTCACTGAGCCACAGGTGCCGCCCAGCTGATGCATTTCTTTAGCTCAGGTTTTGATAAGGAAACAGTCACCAGGGTTACTCAGATCTGCCAGCTCTGAGAGTCCTTGGTGGTTAAACATGGGAGAAAGCCCACAGGAAGACAACTGTAAGCACACATGATCCCTCTGAATTGTTTTGTTTTACTGTAATTGCTTTTGCTTTTAAAAATTGAAGAAGTTTTTATTGAATAGGGAGTCTTTCCCCCCAAGGTATGTTCTTGTTTGGTTTATCAAAGATTAGGTGGTTGTAAGATTTTAGTTTCATTTCCTGGTTTTCTATTCGATTCCAAATGTCTATGTCTTGATTTTTATGCCAGTACCATGCTGTCTTGACCACTATGGCTTTGTAGTACAGCCTAAAATCTGGTATGGTGATGCCTCCAGCTTTATTTTTATTACTAAGAACTGCTTTAGCTATACGGTTTTTTTTTTCTGGTTCCATACAAAACACTGAATTGTTTTTTCCAAATCTTGAAAGTACGATGTTAGTATTTTAAAAAGAATGGCATTGAATCAGTAGATTGCTTTGGGAAGTATAGACATTTTAACAATGTTGATTCTTCCCAGCCATAAGCATGGTATGTTCTTCCATTTGTTAGTATCCTCTGCTATTTCCTGTCTTAGGATGTCATAATTTTCTTTACAGAGATCCTTCACCTCCTTCATTAGGTAAATTCCTACGTATTTCATTTTCTTTCAAACTATGGTGAAGGGAGTTGTGTCCTTAATTAGCCTCTCATCTTGACTGTTATTGATGTATACAAAGGCAACTGACTTGTAGATATTGATTTTATATCCTGAGACATTATTGTATTTTTTGATGACTTCCAGGAGTCTTGTGGTTGAGTCTTTGGGATTCTGTAAGTATAAGATCATGTCGTCGGCAAAGAGGAAGAGTTTGACCTTTTCTGCTCCCATTTGGATTCCCTTTATAGATATCCATATGTATAAGAGTAAAACTGTACCCACACCTTTTTCCACTCACAAAAATTGATTCAAGATGGATAAAAGACTTAAATTTAAGGCATGAAACAATAAAAATCCTCAAGGAAAGCATAGGAAAAACACTGGAAGATATTGGCCTGGGGAAAGACTTCATGAAGAAGCCTGCCGTGGCAACTGTAACAACAACAAAAATAAACAAATGGGACTTAATGAAACTGAAAAGCTTCTGTACAGCTAAGGAGATGACAACCAAAGCAAATAGACAATCTACACAATGGGAAAGGATACCTGCATATTTTGAATCAGACAAAAGCTTGATAACTAGGGTCTATAGAGAACTCAAATTAATCCACATGTAAAAAGCCAACAAGCCCATATATTAAGGGGCAAGAGACACGAATAGACCCTTCTCTAAAGAAGACAGAGGAATGGCTAACAAACATATGAAAAAAATGCTCATCATCTCTATTTATTAGAGAAATGCAAATCAAAACCACCCTAAGGTACCATCTAACTCCAGCGAGAATGGCCCACATCACAAAATCTCAAAACTGCAGATGCTGGCGTGGATGTGGAGAGAAGGGAACACTTTTACACTCCTGGTGGGACTGCAAACTAATACAACCTTTTTGGAAGGAAGTGTGGAGAACCCTCAAAGAACTCAAGCTAGACCTCCCATTTAATCCTGCAATCCCATTACTGGGCATCTACCCAGAAGGAAAAAAAATCCTTTTATCATAAGGACACTTGCACTAGACTGTTTATTGCAGCTCAAATTACAATCACCAAAACGTGGAAACAAGTCTATATGCTTACCAACCCAGGAATGGATTAACAAGCTGTGGTATTTGTACACCATGGAATACTATTCAGCCATTAAAAAAATGGAGACTTTACAGCCTTTGTATTAACCTGGATGGAAGTGGAACACATTATTCTTAGTAAATCATCACAATAATGGAGAAGAATGAATCCTCTGTACTCAATTTTGATATGAGGTCAATTAATGACAATTAAGGACGTGGTGCAGGTGGGGGAAGGGGAGAGCAGAGACAGAAAGAAGGAGGGAGAGATGGGGAAAGGAAGAGCAGAGAGAGGGAAGGAGGGAGGGGTGGGGCCTTGGTATGTGCCACACCTTTTGGGGGCAAGACATGATTGTAAGAGGAACTTTACCTGACAAATGCAATCAGTATGACTTGGTTTTGTGTACCCTCAATGAATCCCTAACAATTAAAAAAAAAAATTGAAGAAGTTTTAAACAGGGCTCTCATTTTGTCATCCTTGCAATCAATTGGGGTGGTTTAGTTTGGAATTTGACAACTGTAACAAATAAACCTTGAATTCAGTGCATATGTTGGTTTTGGTGCTGCTGCTTTGCATGATCCAATCCTCAGCAGGGATCCAGAAAAAACTGGGTGTGCACAGCTGATCCCCCAAATTGGTAGGCTTGACTTCCTGGCAAATTGCCGTGTTTTTTCACATTCTGTTCAGGACTACTAAGTGCCGAAATGTGATGTGTAGTGAAATAAAAGCAATTCATGTGTACTAAAAGTTTTTGTTTCTTTTTAATTTAGTATTTGTGTAAAACCACCTTTTGAACAGCAACTATCAAAAGTCAGGAAAGCAATTGATGTTTCAATTAATCTTTTTCTGGGGAAAATATTAGTTTAAAGAATTAAAATCCTGTAAGTAAAGTTTAACATAACGTATTCCATAAGCAGCCTTTTGATTGTTAGACCATTGCCTGATTTTAATATAATAAAAAAGTATGTGTTAATATTTAAAAAAAACCAACCAACAAAAACAAACCCAGAGGCACCACTCTACCAGACTTTAGGTTATATTGCAAGTCCACAGTTATCAAAACAGCACGGTATTGGCACAAAAATAAAGACACAGACATATGGAACAGAATAGAAAACCAAGAGATAAAACCAGTATCTTACAGCCATTTCATATGATCTTTGAAAAACCAGACAAAAGCATACAGTGGGGAAAATAACCTCTATTTAATAAATGGTGCTGGGAGAACTAGATAACCACAAGTAAAAGACTGAAATTGAACCCTCACCTTTCACCACTCACAAAAATTGACTCAAGATGGATAAAAGATTTACATCTAAGACATGAAATAATAAAAATTCTATGAGAAAGTGTGGGAAAAACTCTTGAGGATGTGGGCCTGGGGCAAGATTTTTTTTTTTTTTTGAAACAGAGTCTTACTTTATTGCCCTCAGTAGAGTGCCATGGTGCTGTGGCATCAGCTCACAGAAACCTCCAACTCCTGGGCCTAGGAGATTTTCTTGCCTCAGCCTCCCAAGTAGCTGGGACTACAGGCACCCACCACAATGCCTGGTTACTGGGGAAAGATTTTATGAAGAAGACTTCAGGGACAATCACAACACCAAAAATAAACAAATGAGACTTAAACTGAGAAGCTAAAGATACAACAATTAAAGCAAATAGACAACCTTCGGAATGGGAGAAGATATTTGCATGTTATGAATCTGACAAAGGTTTAGGATCTATAGAGAACTAAATTAATCCACATAAAAAGGAGCAAACACTCCCATCTATGACGGGGCAAGGCACATGAACATAATCTTCTTTGAGGAAGCTAGACAAATGGCTAACAATCATGAAAAAATGCTCATTGTCCCTAATCATCAGAGAAATGCAAATCAAAACCACTCTGAGATATCACCTAATCCCAGTGAGAACAGCCCACATCACAAAGTCCCAAAGCTACAGATGCTGGTGGGGATGTGGAGAGAGGAATAATTTTATACTACTGGTGGGACTGCAAACTAATACTTCGGAAAGAAGTATGGAGAATCCTCACAGTACTCAAATTAGACCTCCCATTTGGTATGATACCGCAGTACCATTACTAGGTTTCTATTCAGAAGAAAAAAAAATCATTTTATCATAAAGGTATTTGCACTAAACTATTTATTGAAGCTCAATTTACAATCACTAAGATGTGGAAACAACCTAAATGCCCATTAACCCAGGAATGGCTTAACAAACTGTGGTATATGTATACCATGGAATGCTATTCAGCCATAAAAAGGTGGAGACTTTACACCTTTTGTATTAACCAGATGGAGTTGAAACACATTTCTTAGTAAAGTATCACAAGAATGGAAAAGCAAATGTCTAATGTATTCAATACTACTATGAAGCCAGAAGATGATCTAATACGTGCCCACATTAAGAGAAAAACTCAATTTAATTCAAGTTGGGGGGAGGGACGAAAGGGGAAGGGGTTGGTGTGCTCCCAATTAAATAGGTACAATGTAAAGGTATATGGCACACCTCTCGGGTACGGGACACAACTACAAGAGGGACTCCTCCTAACAAATTCAAATATTGCGACCTGGTTGTTTGTACCCTCAAGTTCACCTGAAATTAAAAAAAAAGTAAAAGAGAGGAGTTGGGGTCCTTCTTATTCTAAAGTCTGGGATTATGTTTTTATTCTCAAGAGGGCGAAGTGTGTCCTCATGTCTTTCAACGTTCCTTTTCCGTATCCTCACCCCCTTAGTGAGGATCTAAGATTGCTACTGCCATAATGAGCTTCTCCTCACTTATCACATGAACTGACAATATATCAAAATGTTACCTTTCAGAGTATTTACATTTTCACTAATAATAATTATTATTTGAAAAATACTGCAAATACCATTTCAAAAATAACTTCCTTTCATGAAGGAAGTTTTGTTACAGAAAGTTTCTTTTTCTCTGTATTGTACAGGACTACATTTTGGGGTAGGGGAGAAATAAAATTATTTCAAAAATAGCCTAGTATTAAATATTTAGTCATTTCTTAAGCAGATTGGTAAAGTCGTATAAGTCCTAGAGTTTAGGTGCAAAAATTACCTTGGTGAGAATTAATCATCTTTGCATTGTAACTCTTATTTTAAAAAATATTACGAGAATTTCAATAGGCTTTTTAATTAGTTAAGTTTTGAAATACCAGCATGTTAGTAGTTTTGGGGAAAATTCAATTTAAAAAGTTTGAATGGATTAAATCTTATAAATTAAGATAGTATAAATAGTAGGAAAGGACCTTTCTAACACGTATTCTTCCTCAATGTATTACAATATTGCTTTCTGAAACTTAAAATAGTTCAGTTTTTTTGATTCTATGGCTGTGCCTGCATAAAGACAACTCCCGGTTGGATTTGTTCACTTGGTATGTGGGATTTGGCTCCCTATACAGATAGGTACTGAAGGTAATAGTTACATTTGTTAAGATTAGAAAGAATGTGTACAGCATCTGAATGAATATACGTAGTTTGGAGGAATCAATACATGTCTCATTTAGTCATTAATTTATATTAACTCATCTGTCTCAATCTTGTTTATGCTGACTGGTCCTATGGAGAGACCATGCAGACACCTGTCAAACAGAATAAATTTTAGAAGCACAAGTTTGGCCATTTATTTTTTATTTATTTATTTATTTATTTATTTATTTATTTTTATGTTAAGACATTTACATTCTACATTTACTAAGTTTCACATGTACCCTTGTAAGATGCACCGCAGGTGTAATCCCACCAATCATCCTCCCTCCACCCATCCTCCTCCCTCCCTCTCCTCCCTCTCCCCCTTCCCCCTATTCTTACGTTATAACTGGGTTATAGCTTTCATGTGAAAGCCACAAATTAGTTTCATAGTAGGGCTGAGTATTTGGATCCTTTTTCTTCCATTCTTGAGATACTTTACTAAGAAGATTATGTTCCAGCTCCATCCATGTAAACATCAAAGAGGTAAAGTCTCCATCTTTCTTTAAGGCTGCATAATATTCCACGGTGTACATATACCACCATTTATTAATCCATTCGTGGATCGATGGGCACTTGGGCTTTTTCCATGACTTAGCAATTATGAATTGGGCTGCAATAAACATTCTGGTACAAATATCTTTGTTATAATGTGATTTTTGGTTTTCTGGGTATATACCCAGTAGAGGAATTATAGGATTGAATGGCAGATTTATTTTTAGATCTCTAAGTGTTCTCCAAACATCTTTCCAAAAGGAATGTATTAATTTGCATTCCCACCAGCAGTGTAGAAGGGTTCCCTTTTCTCCACATCCACGCCAACATCTCTGGTCTTGGGATTTTGTGATATGGGCTAATCTTACTGGAGTTAGATGATATCTCAAAGTAGTTTTGATTTGCATTTCTCTGATGATTAAAGATGATGAGTATTTTTTCATATGTCTGTAGGCCGTGTGCCTGTCTTCTTCAGAGAAGTTTCTCTTCAAGTCCCTTGCCCAGCCTGCGATGGGATCACTTGTTCTTTTCTTGCTTATGTGTTTGAGTTCTCTGTGGATTCTGGTTATTAAACCTTTGTTGGATACATAACCTGCAAATATCTTCTCCCATTCTGAGGGCTGTTTGCTTGCTTTACTGACTGTGTTCTTGGCTGTGCAGAAGCTTTTTAGTTTGATCAGGTCCCAGTAATGTATTTTTAAAGCTGTTTCAATTGCCCGGTGGGTCCTCCTGATAAAATACTCACCCAGACCGATTTCTTCAAGGGTTTTCCCTGCACTCTCTTCTAGTATTTTCATAGTTTCATGTCTTAAGTTTAAATCTTTAATCCAGTGAGAGTCTATCTTAGTTAATGGTGAAAGGTGTGGGTCCAGTTTCAATCTTCTACAGGTTGCCAGCCAGTTCGCCCAGCATCATTTGTTAAATAGGGAATCTTTTCCCCATGAATGTTTTTAATTGGCTTGTCAAAGATCAAATAATGGTAAGTAGCTGGATTCATCTCTTGGTTCTCTATTCTGTTCCAGACATCTACTTCTCTGTTTTTGTGCCAGTACCATGCTGTTTTGATCACTATCGATTTATAGTATAGTCTGAGGTCTGGTAGCGTGATTCCTCCTGCTTTGTTTTTATTTCTGAGCAATGTCTTGGCTATTCGAGGTTTTTTCTGATTCCATATAAAACGAAGTATTATTTTTTCAAGATCTTTAAAGTATGACAGTGGAGCTTTAATAGGTATTGCATTAAAATTGTATATTGCTTTGGGTAGTATGGACATTTTAACAATGTTGATTCTTCCCAGCCATGAGGATGGTATGTTTTTCCATTTGTTAACATTTTCAGCTATTTCTTTTCTTAGAGTTTCATAGTTCTCTTTATAGAGATTTTTCACATCCTTTGTTAGATAAACTCCCAAATATTTCATCTTCTTTGGCACTACTATGAATGGAATAGAGTCCTTAACTGTTTTTTTCAGCTTGACTATTGTTGGTATATAAAAAGGCTACCGATTTATGAATGTTGATTTTGTAACCTTGGAAGTTTGGCCATTTCTATGGTCTTGGACAAATTGTTTACCTTCTTTAAGCCTTAGTTTCTTTGTCGGTGAAACAGAGATATTAACCATATCTACATCACAGGACTATCACCAACCTTGGCCCAGTGTAAAAACTTGATGACAGCTAAGTGCCTTTTGTTCTAAAGTAACATGATAGGCATAATATATTACTGTTGCTATATATATTTGCATCTTTAACAGGACAGTAAAAGTCCTAAGCCAACAGCATAAATTTCTAATTGCAGACTCAGACATTAGTGAATATAGGTATCAGAGGCAGCAAAGGCTTAATAACTATAAAATCACAAGGCAGAGATTTCTTCCCATCCCATTAATTCTCTTGGAGTTTCAGTGACTTTGTCTCCTCTGATTCTGTCTCTTATTTCACTGGTACAAATGCCAAGCATGTTCACACAGCAGGGTCTTTGACCTTGCTCTTTCTTCTGCTTACAATATTCCTCCTGCCTCTTCACATCATTAAACTCTGCTGAAATGTCATCTTTTCCTCATGCTTCTTTGAGTACTCAATTAAAATTATATCATTCACTTTTTTCTCCCTGCTTTATTTATAGTACTTATTGGTACTTAGTATCATTTTGGACATATGTTTATTTCTCTTGCTAATTAAAATATAATTTCTGGCTAGTTGTAGAGGATCACACCTATAATCCAACACTCTGGGATGCTAAAGTGGGAGGATCTCTTGAGGCCAGGAGCTCAAGACCAACTTGGGTAACGCTGTGAAACCCCACATCTATAAAAAATAATAAAAATAGCTGGGTGTGGTGGTGTGTGTCTGTAGTCCCAGCTATTCAATAGGATAAGGCAGGAGTTTGATGCTGAAGTGAACTATGATTACACTACTGCACTCCAGCTGGAACAACAGTGAGACCCTGTCTTTTTTTGCAGTTTTTGGCCGGGGCTGGGTTTGACCCGCCACTTCCAGCAAATGGGACCGGTGCCTACCCCTTTAAGCCACAGGCGCCACCCTCTGAGAGACCCTGTCTTAAGAGAAAAAAAGTAATTTCCACAAGTGCACTGAATTTGTCATTTTGTTCACCAACAGTTCCCCCAAATCTAGCATGCTGACTTGCATGTAGTAAGGCAGTCAATAAATATTCGTTGAATGAATGAATGTTAGATTAGATGACTAGTTCTCGCTCAGAATTCTGACTCTACTGCCTTCTTCCAGGCCCTGCCCTGCTTCAAGGTTTAAAAGGATGCAGAATGCAGAAAAGGCTTACATATTGCCAACTGTCTCTTTATAACTTTATGACTTTGACGGGTATATAGATAGGACTCTGTGGTGCACTGGTGCCTGCCATTTTGTGCTTTTCTTTCCGTTAATATAAATGTCTTCTGGTACTTTCCAGGTGTCAGCTTGGGGCTACCAAGGTTAAAAGGACAAAGACTCTACCCCTCTCTGGTTTCTTTTGCCCAGAGATTATGTCCTTGCTAATGATTTTTTGCTTGTACAACTCATTTGGCACTTATTATATATTGTCTTTACTATTCATTTACTTCCTATACAAAATACTTTAATGTTTTTAATTTCTCATGCTAAAAGCAATCTAGTGAATAATCAGTGTTAACATATTTTATATATTATCAATGTTGTGGATGATATAGAAGCACTTCAGCATGAGATGACTCAGCCATGGTCATCAGGGGACAACATTCGGGCTAGCTGCTCGGCTTGTCACCCACGGTCATCAGGGGACAACATTCAGGTTGGCTGCTCTGCTTGTCACCCATAGCCATCAGGGGACAATATTCAGGCTGGCTGCTCTGCTTGTCACCCATAGTCATCAGGGGACAACATTCAGGCTGGCTGCTCTGCTTTTTGCTCTTTTGCTTTACTATCTTGCAGACAGTAAAGGAGGGAATCAGTGAAATAAATCAGACTGTGAGGTGTGGAAAACCCTGGATTGTCAGTTTTATAATGCGTGCATTTTAAAGTTTCAAATAACTAATTATTTGAAAGAAAGTATCAGTAGTGGCATGTACACATATAGTTTACAATATACCCTATACAATATAGTGTACAATAATAATAAAAGGTTATTATTTTAGTAATAATCTTATTAAAATAAGATGCTAATAATGCTATATACTTTTTTGATGGTTTTATGAGAGAATAACTATGACTAAAGGCTCAAGCAAAAGAAATACTAAGTAAAAAAAGAAAATACACTGAAAGGATTTTAAACCCTAAAAGAAACAGATCAGAAGAATTTCTAGAATAGGGGTCCCTGTCCAGTGAACTGGAACTTAATGCCCCTTTTGGAGTCCATTCACCCACACTGCTAATAGGGCTACTCCAGTATCTCTGCAGCCCTCACCCCTAGGAATATCAGTGTATATACTCTCTCCAAACTCAGCAGTCTCGCAGTTTAGGAAAAATGGAATGTAGCAGCTTTTCACAAAACTATGAGGATGTATCATTTGAAGTTGTGGGCTCTCTAACTATATTGTCAGTAACCTAAGATTTTGTGGATTATTTCAGGAGTTCTGTAAATATATGGTTTGAACTTTATTTAAAACTTTTATTTCAAAAATTGGGATTGAAAATATGAACATAAAAATTTACTGCTGGTTAAATATCCCTCATCTGAAAATACCAAATCTAAAAAATCTAAAATGCTCCAAAATCTAAAATCTTTTGAGCACTGACATATGGAAAAAACAAACAAAGACCCTTCCGCTGGAGTATTTCAGATTTTGGGTCAGGTTTGCTAACTGGTAAGTATCTGTATAATGCAAATATTCCAAAATCTGAAAAAACGTGAAATCCAAAACACTTTTGGTCCCAAGTATGTTAGATAGGGGATAACCAATCTATATGTATACACGCCAATTTTGGTACCTAAGAAACCACCAACCTGCTAACGCTTATTTATAGCATTTACAATTAGTAAACAGATTTGAGCTTATGAAGAAATTTATAAAATTCTTCATTTACACTTTATACATTGAATTTCTAAGAAATATTTTATTTTAAAAGGGTGTTGCTCTGTCTAAAAAGTGTGAAACACATTTAGCTAGATTCTAGAGAATATAGAATCAAGGCAAAAAAATGCTTCATGAGAATTTGATGTAGTATATGGGAAAGGTTGAAGCATTATTATTTTGTAACCATAATATTTTAATGCCAAACAAAATCACTGGTATGTTCAATAGCAAAATCCTAGTAATACTTTGTATTTAGTAAAATATATGTTCTCTATAAGCTAATGTTTTGACAACTATAATAAATACAAGTCCAATGTTGAGACATGGCAAACCTTTTCTCTAGGCTATGAGGTAGGTGAGGTGTATGTTTATTCTTCATCTTTGCTACAATTTCTATCTATAGCATGAAAGATTCAAATGCCTTCAAGAACAGCAATAAAACACAAAACCCAGGAAAATATTCCAATATTTTGGTGTTGTTTGGAAAACATTTTAAAGTCGCTGGTGTGAAATGATATCTTTTGAAATCTCATGCAAGACCATTGTGATATTCAGTGAGAGAAATTTAGCTATTTGAATTGAGAGGAATTCTAGGGAAGTTCCTTATTTTTACCACACACTCTTTAAATGCACAAGAAACAACAGAAATAAGGTAGTACCGTGCTTTAACACTGCACAAGTAAAGGATACTCTTCACTGCTCCGAATGTCCACCACCAGAAGCTTTGGTTTGCTGGACTTGGTCTTCTTGGTGGGTGTTTTGAAGTGGCCTGTCACGGTGAGCTCACACAGGTCAATTAGGTCTTCCGCTGAAATCCGTGGGGACGCCTCTGACTTCAGGTCACTTAATGGGATGGATTCTCTGCACTGAAAAAAATGTTCAAGCAATAAAAATATTAAGGATGTTATAGAGAAACAACCTATAGCCAGTAATAGAGTATCCCCAGGCTCTTGATACCCATCAGTATGGCACATTAAAGCTGAGGACACGATATTTCGTTTTAGCAGTCTAGTGTGTAGACTTACTTCCTGACTTCCTTACTATGGAAGTTTATTTCCTTATTAGTCATATTTTTAGGAAAGCATTTTTTCCCCCTACTGCAAGCTCCTCATTCAAACATATAGGAAGAGATGAGCAAATTTTTTCCTTATGAGAGTATTGCATAGCTTAAAAAAAAAACAAAAAAACTCCTCTGAGCACATTGCATTTTTCTGTAAGAATAATGACTGTTGTTGTGAATTGCATTAATTACAACTCATGTATTATGAGAAATTACACTGTAATTCAGTATACATAGTAATTGAAGAAACTGGTTGTAATATATGCATTGGACTTTTATAAAATGATTTATGTTACATATAAATGGTTGAGAGGAAATTGAATTCTTAGAGATGAATAAAGAGCAACCTAACGCTTTTCTTAGATAGTAAAGCAAATTGACAATATGTCGTAACTGTGAAAAATGTAAAATCATACTCCAGACAATCAAACCAGTACATTGATCTAGGTTTATATGGCATACAACTGATTCAGACTAAGGGCTATTTATAATTAGTATCTATGTTATATTTAGAAAGAAGAAGAATTTCCCCCTCATTTTGACAATATAATGCAACTCAATTCAATATAAATTTATTGAACAACACAAGTCACTCTTGAAAACTTATGTGACATAACTTGAGAATTTAAGAACCTTCAAAATTCACTTGATTGAAACATGAGGATTCAGAAGAAAAGTTTACTTATATGCTTAAGAAATTAACAAAATAGAGTCCAATTATTATCTATTTACTAATTTTCTCTCTTTTCTCCATTCCACTGTGAGATTTCACATTTTGAATGTCTAATTAGAATTTCTTGACAGGAGAAACTAAACTATAAGAATCACTTAAAGACAGATTTATTTTAAAAAGAACTATTTTCAATTGGAGTTTGATGTCAGCTCTCATCCCTCGGGCTTCCCTACCTGTGCCCTGAATTTAGTGGTAAAGCGCTCTTCTCTCACTTCATTAACTTTTAAATAGAAATGGAAATGGCTAAGCTCCATGGGTTTATGGATTTTAATAACAAATAGGCATAAGGAATTTTAATTTTTTAAATATTAGGAATTAAAGCTACTTAAACATTTTGAAATTAAAAATGCTCAGGAAGATTAAAGGGCTTTAAAATCAGCAAGCCATACAATCAATGCTTCCATCTCCTTTTTCATTAGATTGCAATCTCTACAGGTACTTTTTCCCAGCCTTTGCATGAAGTCATACATTTAAAAGATAAAATATAAAGAACTTTTGATTAGCCTAGTTCTACTTTTAGTCATTTTTTGATGAATGTGGCATTTCAAACTGTTTTATCTGAATGAAGAGTGCCCTGGCTGATAAGGAAGAGGATTTGACGAAAAGTATTCTCCATTGAAGAAATGACTGATTTAAAGAAAGATTTGACCTGGGCATTGGTTCCAATCAAATGCATCATATCGGAGGTGTTTTTCAAAGGAAAGAGTATTGCTATATGAAATGGTAAGAACAGGAGAGAAACTGCTGACAATTTTATAACTTCCCAAACTTCTGTGAATGTGTACAGGTAAAGAACTTTAATATGATGTATGTGAGTCCCTCTACAAATTAATTTTAGGAGATTAATAAATTAAATTTAGAAAAACTATACTACTGTGCTTTATGCAGAAATTATATTAAAAATTCTTTTATTAGTTTTATAAGCAATTTTGAATTTTATTGTAAAATTTCCACTTACAGGCATAAAAATAAAACTTTCTGTATAACTTTTGTCTTATTTAGTATCAAACACAGTGACATTTTCTCGTGTGACTCAAGTTTCAAATTCCTAGAACTCTATTTATGAACAATTAATTCAGAATAACTATACAACAACTCTGGAAATGTTTATTGATTTATCATTTCTGCCCTTCAGCCTGTATATACAATGCATATTAAGTTTACCTGTCCCTCTGAAAATAAATCCACATATTTGCAGCCAACTGATTTTTGACAAAGGTACCAAGAATATTCAGTAGGGAGAGGACAGTCTCTTCAATAAATGGTTCTGGGAAAACTTAATATTTATGTGTATAAAAATGAAACTAGACTCCCATCTTTTACCATATACAAAGTCAAATAAAGATGAATGAAAGACTTAAGTGTAAGATCTGAGCCTATGAAGCTGTTAGAAGAAAACATTGGGGAGATACTTCAGGCTATTGGGTAAGACCTCAAAAGCAAAAACAGATAAATGGAATTAAGAAACAACAGAGCAAAAAGACACAACTTGCACACCGGGAAAAAAATACCTGAAAACTATCCATCCTGCAAAGGATTAATAAGCAGAATGTATGAAGTACTCAAACAACTCAATAGCAAAAGAACAAATAATCTGATTGAAAAATAAACAAATGATCTGGATAGGCATTTCTCAGAAGACATACAAATGGTTAAGAGATCTATGAAAAATGGTCAAAATTGCTAATCATCAGGGAAATAAAATTCCAAACCACACTGAGATATTATCTTATTCCAGTTAAAATGGCTATTATCAAAAAGACAATATAACGGATGCTAGCAAGACGGTGGAGAAAGGAAAAAGCTAGCACACTGTTGGTAGGAATGTAAATTACTATAGTCAGTATGGCGGTTACTCAAAAAACTAAAACTTGATCTCTCATAGGATCTAGCATCCCCACTGGATTATACAGGTCATATATCCAAAAGAAAGGAAATTATTAAAAAGATAGCAGCGCACTCAGGTTTATTGCAACACTATTCACAATAGCCAAGATATGGAATCAGTTCTGAAGTGTCACCCTAAATTCTTGGTTACTCCAGAGAGAAATCTGGAAATCATTATACACTTTTGATTCTTCTTTATTCCCCATTACCATCTCATATATCCCCAAGTTCTACCAAACTATTTCTAAATCTGTTCTTTGATTCATTGCTTTACCTCAGGTAGACATCATCATCACTTACATGGACCATAAAAGCTGGTTGTCTCTTCTGCCTAACCCTTTTCTTCTCTGCCTTTCTAAGTAATCCCTTCTAATCCCTTAAGTAATCCCTTCTAATCCATCTTCCTGAACACTATGAGATTTTAAAAAAAAAAAATCTGCCTAGGTGCGGAAGACACACATCTATAATACAGCACTTTGGGAGGTCAAGGTTGGAGGATCACTTAAGGCAAGGAGTTTGAGACCAGCCTGAGCAACACAGTGAGACCATCTCTTAAAAAAAAAAATATATATGGCATGTTGGTGTGTGCCTGCAGTCTCAGCTACTTGGGAGGCTGAGGCAGGAGGATCATTTGAGCTCAGGCATTTGAGGTTACAGTGAGCTATGACTACATCATTGCACAGTAAGCTACGATTGCACCACTGTACTCTACCCTGGGTGACACAGATGACCCTGTCTCTTAAAAAAAACAATCCCCTCAAAATATGATTATTTACCTTTCATAATTAGAACCACTTCAATAGCTTCTACACATGGGTGGAGAAAAATCCAAAATCCTTACTATGTAGCCCTTTATCAACTAATTCCTACCTATAGTAGGCAGGAGACCATAGGCCTGGAGTTAGACTACTTGAGTTTAAATGTTGACCACCTTATTACTATTTGACTTTGTAGAAATATATAATCTCTCTGCTCAGTTTCCTCATCTATAAAGTGGGATAAAGGCAGTTCCCTGAGCCCTACTGGGCTACCATAAGGATTAAATGAGTAAATCTATATAAAGTATTTAAAATGTCTGGCCCTGTAAGACAGTGATTTTCAACCACTGTGCCAGCAGACTGGTGTGGAATGGCACACATCTGAGGAGTGCTGCAAAAATTTTTAAGGATCATTAATTAAATTATTTTTAAAAGAAGTTCAAAGCACAGTAAATATATTCTTTTTTTCACTATCTTTTTGATCAACATAATTTAAGTGTGCCATGGAAATTTAACTATTTTTTTTTCACTTTGAAAAATATATTTACTTCTTTTCCAAATATTATTTCAAACATGTATTTTACAGATAAGGGTCAGTATGAGTCAGAAACTTTCTATGTAAGAAACCATTTTTACAGACATCAAGAATAATTCTAATAGAAGGAAAAGCTCACATTGATCTAGATGTGGCTATGTTCTATGGGAAAATTTCAGCATCCAAAGTGCAAAGACAAAAGGACTGTGGCTTTTCTTACCACAAGAAACATTGACAATCTTCCCTTCTAGCCTACTCCTAGCTGTTAGTTGTGTTGCCAAACAAACATATTGACTTTAGAAGGAGGGGTCCTTTGGGGGAGGTTAATGGGAAATCAAGCTCTAGAATGAATTCAACTTTAGAAGAACAAACCGGTTTTGTGCTCAATCAAACCCAAAGTCTAGCCAGATAAATAGATAAATACAAGCTGTACTGTAGAGGACGCCAAGAGCCAGCCAACCTCTGAGCAAGATGATTTGCAGCTGGGGAACGGACCCTGGGGCCATTCCTCAGCAGGTGCTCCTCGCGGAGAAAGAGCCTGAGCCCATGGCAATCCTTAGACACGCAATCATCATCTAACACTCCCTTCACCTGTCTTGTACTGTCTCAATAAAAGGCTACTGCAGAGGTTGCTCAGGGCTATCCTGCAAATAAGGTTAGCCCGCCTCCTACAAGCTTGTACTTCTAATCCGTGTCATGCCTGGTTCCTTTCTGTGGGGACTAGGGGCTGCGACATCTGGCGTAGTCGGCAGGATCCAGCAGGACACAACTAGGACACCAGGGACGTGGACCAAAGTGGAAAGTGACACTCGGAAGTAAGTGAACGCTTTGGTAGATAGTGGGAGGAAGTCCAAAGGGAAACTCCTCTCAGGGCAAGTGGGACCTTTGGCCAATTAAAAATGCTAACATAGCCCTCAGTACAAGGTGTTTGTTCCAGCACGTACTCGGGTGCACACCTGGCTCCGAGAGCGCCTTGGGTCAGGTCATATGTCAAACCCATGGTGGGCCGTCCTCCCCTCTCTCGCCGGCAGTGGGTGGGGAGCAGCAGCGGCAGCGGTGGCAGAGCGCAAACCGGGACCGGGTGGGTGACCTCCCCGCCTGCATTCCCCGTGCTGGGTGACCCGCCACCTCTTCACGCCCCAGCCAGGACCAGGGGCTGCGCGAGCGGCAGCGTCTACTGAGTCGCTGGGTCTGCAGCCACCCCTAGTCCCAGGGATGGTGTAGTCGCGGACGCCCCGGAGGCCATCCAGGACAGTACAGGAGTGCCAACCTCGACGGGGTGGGCATGCACCCTGCTCTCAAAAAAAAAAAAAAAAAAGTTAAAAATGTTAACATAAATCACTCAACATTCCCCCCAGTGCCTCCTTATGTAGATGATTCATCTGTGACTTCTGTGATGAAGGCTGTGTTAGAAGGGCATAAAACCGGTGACTTTAAGTGGGAAGACACTTTGGGGCTTTTTCCCGTTATGGTCACTGATATTCCTCCCAATCCGCAACATCCTCAAGGGGCCAAGATTTTGATCACCATATGATCACCTGTGCAGCTCTGAAATATTTGAAACAGGCTGTAGCACAGTATGGTATGCAATCCCCGTTCTAGAGATCTGTTACAGGGGCTTGCACAAGAGCAGCGGCTCATTCCTTATGACTGGGACACAATAGCCAGAACTGTTCTTGAGTCTGGACAGTATTTACAATTCAAAACCTGGTGGAAGGAGGAGGCTGACCTGATGAGTCGCCAAAACCAGCAGACAGGAGTCCCTACAACATCAGAACAGGTCACTGGTTCTGACCAGTGGCTGGGGATTTCCAATCAACTTCAGTACAATGACATAGCCATAGTCCAGGCAAGGCTGTGTTGTCTTAGGGCCTGGGAAAAGGTTCAGGCTCCTGGAGCTATCTCTCAATCTTTTATTAAGATAATGCAGTCGGGGAATGAACCGTATACTGACTTTCTAGCCTGGCAGTCGTTAAGGCCGTTGCTCAGAGACGTGCTATTCCAAACTTTAGCATTTGAGAATGCTAACTCTGAGTGTCAAAAGGCCTTGTGACCTTTGAGAGCACAAAATGCCCCTTTAGAGGAATATATACGGGCATGTGCTGATACAGGAACGGAATTCCACAAGGCTAATTTGCTTGCTGCCGCTTTAAAAGAAGGAGTCAGTTCATACAGTCCTAAATGGTCGTAACTGGAAAATCGGGACATAGGAGAAAAGCTCAATTTTCTGAATCTTAGCAATGACGGAAAGACAACTGCAGAACGCCATTGGACATCTCTCATTCATCCACCATCCTCTCCACTACAACAACCTATTTTTTATAGAAAACCTGACATGTCAGAGTGGAAGCCTGGTTATGTACTGCATTGGGGTCGAGGTTATGCCCATATTATTACAGAAGCTGTAAATATTATTAAGAGAAGCTGTGGTTACCAGCCCGCTGGATTAAGTCTTGACATGAGCAGGACACCTTGCCAGCACCTTAACAAATTTGTTTTCACTAACTTTTCTTTTATTCACAGGATTTTTGGAGGCTAGGTAATTTCACAATAGCGAAACCCTGGATCAATCTCCTCTGTGGGAGCTCTAGCTGCCTTTCCCATATCACCGTCCATCTTCAGCAGGAAGCAGTTAAGAGCGGTCAGTGTCCTGTTTCCCTAAGAGGCAGTTGGAGCTTCTATGCAGAGTGGCAAGATTGATACAGGATTTCATTATTTGGGGCTGAATAATGAGCCCCCAACTATGACAACAAAGAGTATGACAACAAAGACCTCGAACAGCAGGCTTCTAGGTAATAGTAAAATACTGGTATCGGCTAAGCAGGAAGGAAAGCTCCTCAGTGAGGAGAACAACTGAAATAACCAACGACAGATTTTCTCCCTTGCTTATCCAGAAATGTCTTTAATACATTAGAGGGGGGAAATGTAGAGGATGCCAAGAGCCAGACGACCTCTGAGCAAGATGATTTGCAGCTGGGGAACGGACCCTCTGGCAGTTCGTCCACAGGTGCTCCTTGCGGAGAAAGAGCCCGAGCCCATGGCGATCCTTAGGCACGTAGTCATTATCTAACACTCCCTTCACCTGTCTTGTACCGTCTCAATAAAAGGCTACTGCGGAGGTTGCTTGGGGCTATCCTGCAAATAAGGTTAGCCCGCCTCCTGCAAGCTTGTACTTCTAATCCGTGTCACGCCTGGTTCCTTCCTGTGGAGTCCAGGGCCATAGAGGCCACTATGGGCTGCGACACTGTACTATCAAATTTAAAATGTACCACTTAATACTATTAACATCTAATCAATCCAAATTAAAACTAACCACACTCCCACCACTAGTTCCATCCTCAACCTATCCCATTTTTTAAAGGCTTCATGCTACACAGCTCAATTCATTTAACTATAGGTTTAAGTGTGCCATGAGTTAAAAAAGGTTGAGAAACACTGCTGTAAGAGTTCTAGAACTGTCTCCAATGAACCACACGCCTGCACGGCCCCTCAGCCTTCCACACCTCATGCTCTGGCATCAGCACACCACTCGCCTTCCAGGTCCCTAGACCTTTGCATGTGGTTCCCTCTGCTGAGAAAGCCACAATGTGTCCCAACAAATCCTGCTCATCCTTCTCTGTTAAGAAAGTCTTTTTTTTTAACTTTGCACAGACTTAGTTTCTCTTTCATGATTCCACAAGTAACTAGGACACATCTTTATTACAATGAGTTAACGATTTCCCACTATACTAAAAGCTCTTCAAGGATGAGAAAAATGGCATTTGTGGCTAGAATTTCCCCTGTATCTAGCATATTATGCAACATACAGAATGTATTAACATATATTTAACTATAAATAAATAGCTAGTATTTCTAAATCTTCTACTTTTCCTGAGTAACTATGTGCTATGGGTTATGTATGCCATATACGTTCCCAAAACTATGTGTACATGCCTCCAACATAGTAATTATTACATTTGTGATATGCTATTTTTCTTCTTGATTTATAATCTCCTTCGGTGCAGGTTCCCTATCTTTTCCTATTTATATCTAAAAGCTAGCACAAGGTCCAGCACAAAGAAACTAAATATATAATTGATGAATGAATACGTGAATTAAAAAAAAATAAAATGCTACAGGGCAGAATTTATTCTTATGTGTGGTTATTAGACAGACTCTTTAGGGAAACTGTCAGAGTCCCTCAGGCTGGTGAGCACTGTGATGTTTAATCAAGAACCCTGAAGTGCATATCTGCCTGGATAACTTCTCAATAAAGTCATCTTTCTTTTTCTTAGCTAAAAAATTGGAGATGACAATTGCTATCATATAAAGCATGAAAAATGTACTCATTGATTGAAAGCAGTTAGGTGAATATAAAGAAGGCAAAAATAAACCACAAACTATCTGTAGGAAATTAGGCAAAATAATTTAGTAATAATAAATATATTGATAAAAAAATTAGACAAATAATACAGTATTTTGGAGAAAATAAAGCTGGAAAATATATGTACTGTGTGTATATGAGATTAGAAGTGAGAAAAAAATATAAACATGCTTTCATAGTTTTCTTTCTCATTTAAATTTCATATAAATGAGAATAAATGTAAGCATATAGGAATATTTAAAAAATAATACAATACTGTATACAATTCTACATTAATACAATTAAAAGATACTGATTCTAAATATTTCCAAAAGAGCAGAAAACCTCAATAGACCTACATATCCATAGGCCTAAGTACAGCTGAATAGATTGGTGTGTGTATTTAAAAGTTAGAGAAAACCTATATAGAGCTACATAAATACAGGTAAGATTTTAAAGTCTTCAAATGATTACTTTGAAGAAAGGTGCCAAACACATTTTCCCCAAACAATTCTACCTCATTTTCAAAGTATAGGTAATTCTTGTGATATAATAATTGCTCCAAGGCAAAAGAAATATTGAAAAGTGCCCCTGGTCATTTTATGAAGCTGCCTTAACCTAGTATTTAAATCCAACAAGGACAGCACTAATCCCTGCCTGGCAATGTTCCTCAGAATTATGTATTTAAAAAAAAAAAAATCTTGAAACTAGAAAAATGAAATGCAAAAGCAATTAAAAAACTGACAAACTATGACCAAGTAGAACACATTCTAGGAATGAAAGATGGTTCAATATTAGGAAAATTTTTAATACATCACCCTAATTAGTCACAGGCCACAAATATGTAATAACCATTATAAATCACTTATGGCTACATGTGATAAAAGTTCACATCTATTCCTAATTTTATAATGAAAAACTTATGAGAGGCATACATCAGAAGGAAACTAAGAATGATGAAACACGTTCTTTGAGATAAATGTTCTTTATGTCAAATATCTGACAGTCCACTTAATGATGAACCATTAGAAGCAGACTTATTACAATCAAAATGCATAAAAACAGCTATCAGCACTATTATTCATTCCTGGTATGGAAGTTGCTATGGAGACAAGAAGGGAAGAAAAATAAGGGGTAGAAAAGAAATAAATTCAGATGACACAATACTCTTCTTAGAAAACACTGAATAATCAGAGAAGATCCAATAGTACTGGTAAAAATTTGGTAAGGCCTTCGTTACAATATACATGACAACAACATTAGCTTTACCATGCGGCAGTGGTGGCCAGTGAGAAAATCTAATGAGGAAAAAAAAGCCTACATTCATGATATCAAAATATCCCTCCAAAAATAAAATAGCTAGAAATAAGCTTATCACATTTAAAGAAATGAAATAGTTCTGTGAAGGACATTTAGAAAATAATGAGAGATATCAGATACTTTCTGGAGAGAAAATAGTGTTAGGATACTTTAACTGAAGGAAAATAAGATTGTTTCTATGTTATACTATATAGCAAAATGATTTATAAAGATAAAGTACTTTTTAAGCATAAAAAGAGAAATAGCAAAAGTTCAAAAAGTATTGAGTAGAAAAATAAGTGTATAGCAAACATTGAACTCTTAAAGTCACATTGCTTAAGGAATAAAAATTTAAGATGCTCTTAATATAAAGAGAACACTTTTAAAATAGTAAGAAACAAATTTCTGCTTAAAGCAAAAAAGTAGGGATATACTTGATAAAAAAACAAAAATAGGTAATAAAAATTTTTTTATTATTGCTTTTTTTTTTTTCTTTTTTTGCAGTTTTTGGCTGGGGACAGGTTTGAATCCACTGCCTCTGGTATATGGGGCCAGGGCCCTACTCCTTGAGGCACAGGTGCTGCCCAATTTTTTATTTTTTTTAATATCACAGAAATATAAAAAGTATTCATAGTCATAGAAATAAAAGAAAAAGCATGTGAAGTGCTCTGCTTATCTTCTGTCCACTGCTCCAGATTCATTTCCCATTGGTCACCACTTTACTCTCCCCCCTGGAAGGCCATCTATTTGGACTATATCAACAGGAACCTTCAGTGCTCTGACTTTCAGATGAGTGCAGGAAATACAGTTAGGTCACAGTATTTATTTTCTGGGATTGCCTGTGTTCACTAATGGAAGGTCATTGCTCTTTTCAAGATGGCACTCTCTGTTTCTCCCTCCATGTTCTGGCAAACTCTTCTTCCCTTAAGTAGGAGTAATAATAGGTCTATAGCTAATAGCCATAATTTACTTCATTATCTTTTATATTTTGCCCTAAACCCACTACTATCTTTGTAATTATTATCTCTGTAAATAAAACTTATCCTAACTTGAGTACTTATTTTTGTTGGTTGAGCTCTGACAGCATGGGTGTAAGAAAGGGTACTCTAAAACACACATGGTGGCTAATTAAATCAACACAAACTTTTGGAGAATAATTTGTAATATGTATTAAAAAACTGAAAATATGCACAAATTCCAACCTGGAAATACATTCATAGAAGTTTGTTATACGGGCAGGATCACAGACTATACAAAGTTGTATGGAAAAAACATTTATCGAACACATTACCTTTCTTACATCGTGAAAAACTGAAAATAATGTCAATACACAATAAAAGAGAATGGGACAGACAAAATAGCAGTAAATTCATGTAAAGAAATATCATTCATTGGGTGGTGCCTGTGGCTCAAAGGAGTAGGGTGCCGGCCTCACATACTGGAGGTGGCGGGTTCAAACCCGGCTCTGGCCAAAAACTGCAACCCCTTCTCCCAAAACAAACCCCCCCCAAAATCATTCATCAACTAAAATTGTGTTTTAGAAAAATTTTTTTTTCAAGACAAGCACAAAATTAGGTTTACTGACAAAGTGCCAGATAGAGCAAGATAACATTTTTCACAGATGAAGAATGGGTCCCCTGTTGTAGCAAGAGGCTAGAAAAACATTTCTTTTCCTTTTTTTTTTTTTTAATTGTTGGGGATTCATTGAGGGTACAAGAAATCAGGTTACACTGATTGCACTGGTTAGGTAAAGTCCTTCTTACAATCCTGTCTTGCCCCCAAAAGGTGTGGCACACACCAAGACCCCACCCCCTCCCTCCTTCCCTCTCTCTGCTCTTCCTTTCCCCTATCTCTCCCTCCTCCTTTCTCTCTCTGCTCTCCCCTTACCCCACCCCCACTGCATACTTAATGGTCATTAATTGACCTCATATCAAAATTGAGTACAGAGGATTCATGCTTCTCCATTCTTGTGATGATTTACTAAGAATAATGTGTTCTACGTCCATCCAGGTTAATACAAAGGCTGTAAAATCTCCATTTTTTTAATGGCTGAATAGTATTCCATGGTGTACAAATACCACAGCTTGTTAATCCATTCCTGGGTTGGTGGGCATTTAGACTGTTTCCACATTTTGGCGATTGTAAATTGAGCTGCAATAAACAGTCTAGTGCAAGTGTCCTTAAGATGAAAAGATTTTTTTCCTTCTAGGTAGATGCCCAGTAATGGGATTGCAGGATCAAATGGGAGGTCTAGCCTGAGTTGTTTGAGAGTTCTCCATACTTCCTTCCAAAAAGGTTGTATTAGTTTGCAGTCCCACCAGCAGCGCAAAAGTGTTCCCTTCTCTCCACATCCATGCCAGCATCTGCAGTTTTGAGATTTTGTGATGTGGGTCATTCTTGCTGGGGTTGGATGGTATCTTAGGGTGGTTTTGATTTGCATTTCTCTAATAGGGATGAGCATTTTTTCATGTTTGTTAGCCATTCATATGTCTTCTTCAGACAAGGTTCTATTCTTGTCTCTTGCCCCTTAATATATGGGCTTGTTGGCTTTTTTCATGTGGATTAATTTGAGTTCTCTATAGATCCTAGTTATCAAGCTTTTGTCTGATTCAAAATATGCAAATATCCTTTCCCATTGTGTAGGTCATCTATTGGCTTTGGTTGTTGTCTCCTTAGCTGTTCAGAAGCTTTTCAGTTTCATTAAGTCCCATTTGTTTATTTTTGTTGTTACAATTGCCACAGCAGTCTTCTTCATGATATGCAAATATCCTTTCCCATTGTGTAGGTCGTCTATTGGCTTTGGTTGTTGTCTCCTTAGCTGTACAGAAGCTTTTCAGTTTCATTAAGTCTCATTTGTTTATTTTTGTTGTTGTTACAATTGCCACAGCAGTCTTCTTCATGAAGTCTTTCCCCAGGCCAATATCTTCCAGTGTTTTTCCTATGCTTTCTTTGAGGATTTTTATTGTTTCATGCCTTAAATTTAAGTCCTTTATCCATCTTGAATCAATTTTTGTGGGTGGAGAAAGGTGTGAGTCCAGTTTCACATGTGGATATCCAGTTCTCCCAGCAACGTTTATTGAATAGGAAGTCTTTCCCCCACAGTATGTTCTTGTTTGGTTTATCGAAGATCAGGTGGTTGTAAGATGTTAGTTTCTTTTCCTGGTTTTCTATTCGATTCCAAATGTCTATGTCTTGATTTTTGTGCCAATACCATACTGTCTTGACCACTATGGCTTTGTAGTACAGCCTAAAATCTGGTATGCAGATGCCCCTGGCTTTGTTTTTATTACTAAGAACTAAGAACTGCCTTAGCTATATGGGGTTTTTCCTGGTTCCATACAAAACACAGAGTCATTTTTTCCAAGGCTCGAAAGTGATGGCATTGGATTGGTAGATTGCTTTGGGAAGTACAGACATTTTAACAATGTTGATTGTTCCCAGCCATGAGCATGGTATGTTGTTCCATTTGTTAATATCCTCTGCTATTTCCTTTCTTAGGGTTTCATAATTTTCTTTATAGAGGTACTTCACCTCTTTTGTTACGTATATTCCTAGGTATTTCATTTTCTTCAAAGCTATGGTGAAAGGAGTTGTGTCCTTCATTAGCCTCTCATCCTATCTGTTATTGGTGTATACAAAGGCTACTGACTTGTAGACATTGATTTTATATCCTGAAACATTACTGTATTTTTTGATGACTTCTAGGAGTCTTGTGGTTGAGTCTTTGGTGTTCTCTTAAGTATAAGATCATATTGTCAGCAAAGAGGGAGAGTTTGACCTCCTCTGCTCCCATTTGGATTCCCTTTATTTCCTTGTTCTGCCTAATTGTATTGGCTAGAACTTCCAGCACTATGTTGAATAGTAATGGTGATGAGGACAACCTTGTCTGGTTCCAGTTCTAAGTGGAAAAGCTTTCAGTTATACTCCATTCAGTAAAATATTAGCTGTGAGTTTGTCATAGATAGCTTCAATCAGTTTAAGAAATGTGCCACCTATGCCTATACTCTTCAGTGTGAGAATTAGGAAAGGATGCTGGATTTTATCAAATGCTTTTTCTGCATCTATTGAGAGGATCATATGCTTTTTATTTTTGCTTCTGTTAATACGGTGTATAACGTTTATAGACTTGCATATGTTAAAACAGCCTTGCATCCTGGAATGAAACCTACTTGATCATGATGTATGACTTTTTTGATGATAAGCTGTAATTTATGGCCTAGGATTTTGTTGAGGATTTTTGCATCTATATTCATGAGTGAGATTGGTCTGAAATTCTCCTTTTTGTTTGGGTCTTTTCCTGGTTTTGGTATCAGGGTGATGTTTGCTTCATAGAATGTGTTGGGGAAGATTTTTTTTTAATAATTTCTGCAGTATGGGAATAAGCTCTTCCTTGAAGGTTTGACAGAATTCTGGTGTGAAGCTATCCAGACCAGGGTGTATTTTTATTAGAAAATTTTGTATCATTTCTTTGATTTCAGTGCTTGAAATAGGCCTGTTCAGGAGCTCTATTTCTTCCTGGCTAAGTCTAGGGAGAGGATGTGATTCCAAATATTGATCCTCTTTCACATTGTCAAAGTTCTGGGCATAGAGTTTCTGGTAGTATTCAGAGATGATCTCTTGTATCTCTGTGGCATCAGTTGTTATTTTCCCTTTATCATTTCTGATTGAGGTTACTAGAGATTTTACTTTTCTGTTTCCAGTTACTCTGGCCAAAGGTTTATGTATTTTATTTATTTTTTAAAAAAACCAACCCCTTGTTTCATTAATTTTCTGAATGATTCTTTTGTTTTCACTTTCATTGGTCTCTGATTTAATTTTGGAGATTTCTTTTCTTCTACTGGGTTTAGGCTTAGATTGGTCTTCTTTTTCCAGTTCCATAAGATGGCTTGTGAGTTTGTTGATGCACTTTCTGTTTTTCGAATGTAGGCATCTGTTGTGATAAATTTTTCTCTCAAAACTGCTTTTGCAGTATCCCACAGGTTTTGGTAGCTTGTGTTGTCATTGTTGTTATGCTCAAGGAAGTTAATGATTTCCTCTTTTATTTCTTCCTGCACCCAACTGTCATTCAACACAACGTTGTTTACTTTCCAAACCTTTGTGTGGGGTTGAACGTTTTTGTTGGATTTCCACCTTTAGTGCCTTGTGGTCTGAGAAGATACAAGGTAAAATTTCAATTCTTTTGATTCTGTTGAGGTTTGTTTTGTGTCCTAGGATATGATCAATTTTGGAGAATGTTCCATGGAGGCGATTAGAAGAATGTATATTCTTTATCTTTGGGATGGAGGGTTCTATATGCGTCTATCAAGCACAGTTATTCTAGGGTCTCATTTAAGTCTTTATTAAATCTTTACTTAGTTTTTGTTTAGCTCTGTAAGAGGAGTGTTAAAGTCCCCTGTTATTATGGTATTATAGGATATCATATTGCTCAGACTGAGTAAGGTCTGTTTCGAGAAGCTGGTAGGATTTTAGTTGGGTGCATAAATATTTAGAATTGAAACATCTTCTTGTTGTATTTTTCCCTTGATCAATATAAAGTGACCATCTTTGTTTTTCTTGACTTTAGTTGCTTTAAATCCACATGTATCTGAAAATAAGATTGCAACCCCTCTTTTCTTCTGAATTCTGTTTGCCTGAAAAATTGCCTACTAACCTTTATCTCATAGTTTTAACTTGTCTTTTGAAGCTAGGTGTGTTTCCTGCAGACAGAAAATGGATGGATTGTGTTTTTTAATCCAATCAGCCAACCTATGCCTCTTCAGTGAGGAATTAAAGCCATTAACGTTTATTGAGATATTTGGTAAGTGTGGTAGTGTTCTATTCATCTTATTTTATGAGAGTCCATTGCTTAGTTTTATCTTTTGCATCAGTGTAGAAGTTAGGTTTTGTCCTTTAATTGCTGAGTTCTTACTTTGCTGTTGATCCATTGTGATGGTCAGTGTGTAGAAAAGGTTGAAGTATTTTCTGTAGAGTTGGTCTTGTTGTGGTGAATTTCCTCAATGCATATCAGTAAGTGATTTGATTTCTCTGTGAATTTTAAAGCTTATCTTAGTAGGATATGAAATTCTGGGGTGGAAATTATTCTGTTTAAGTAGATTAAAGGTAGATGACCCATTGTCTTCTTGCTTGAAAAGTTTCATTAGAGAAGTCTGCAGTTACCCTGATGGATTTGCCCCTATAGGTCAACTGGCACTTACTCCTGGCAGCTTGAAGAATCTTTTCTTTTATTTTGACTTTGGACAGTTTCATCATAATGTGCCGTGGAGAAGCTCTGTTAGAGCTGAAGTGACCTGGGGTCTGATATCCCTCTGAAAGGAGTATGTCAGAATCATTGGTGATATTTGGGAAATTTTCCTTTATAATATTCTCTAGTATGGCTTCCATTCCCCTGGGACATTCTTCTTCCCTTTCTGGGATACCTATATTTTGTATGTTTGAACACTTCATAAAGTCCCATAATTCTGTTAGTGAACGTTCTGCTTTCTCTCTCTTCTTTTCTACATCTTTAACTATCTGAGTTTTCTCAAGAGCTTTGTCCTCTACCTCTGAGATTCTTTCTTCTGCATGGTCTAATCTGTTGTTGATACTTTCTATTGCATCTTTAAGTTCCCTAATTGACTGCTTCAGTTCCCTCAGCTCTACTTTATCCTTTCTGTTGTTCATCTTTTATTTGATTCTGTTTTTGGACTTGCTTTTGGTTATTTTCCACTTTATCATCAGTTTCCTTCATTGATTGCATCATGTGTATTTTAAATTCCCTTTCTGTCACTTCTAACATTTGTTTTTAGGTGGAATCCTCTGCAGTAGCTACCTCACAGTCCCTTGGCGGGGTGGGGTGGGGTGGGGGTTTGCTATGAATTAGTTTTTCATGTTTCCAGGATTTTTTTGCTGATTCTTCCTCATCAGTGTTTTATCTGTTTCTTTGCCCTAATTTTCCTTTCACTTCCTCTTGCTCTTTAAGTTAGTGTGCCTAGCCTAGGGTTTTGATGAGTCTTTTTGGTATAGGACCAGAAGTATAAGAAGATTGACGAGCAAGAAGGCAGAAAAGATTAAAAAAAAATAGGGAAAAAAAAGAGAAAGGAGAGGGGGTAAGTAAAAGAGATTATTGACAAGAAGAAGAGAGGCACAGAAAGAGGGAGACAGGAGCAATACAGGCATACAATAGGGTACTTTGACTGAAACTTAAAAACCCCCAACCTCTCGGGGTGTTGGGTTGGGTGGTTCCCTTGAGGTCAGCAGCTCTTTTCCAGTCTGTTCAGACATAAGTACCACACCCCCACCAAGTAGAGAGGAAAGACAAAAATACTATAAATCAAACCAAAACAAACAGAAAACCTAACGGGACAAAATTGGGGGAAAAGCCAAATAGTAGGGGTAGAAACATTAGCAAAATGAAGTTCTAATTGTTAAGGAAGGCAACAATGGAAAATTATATTTAAACTAGAAAGATGAAAAAAGAAAATAAAAAAAAAACTAGAGGGAAAATGTTAAAAAAAAAAGTAAAAAAACCAAAAACAAAGCAGTATATAAATCTTGCTGAATACTGTCTGGGCAACAGGTGATCTTCTGGGATATGAGATGTTAATCACAATGTTGATACGGCTGCATGAGATGGAGACTGGAGGCCTCTGCTGATTTCTCAAACCCCGCAGGGTGGAGATCCTAAATCTCTCCTCAGCCTCCTTAAAAGACACTTTAAAGTGCTAACCTTGGCTAAGCAAAAGCTTTCCAAGGAAAGCGCTTGTCAGTGGGATCACTCCTGAAGTGGCTGCCTGCTTACTCAGTGTGCCAAAACTGGTCTCACTCTATAACCCCGAGGGCCAAGGCTATAAGTGTCTCAGTGTCCACCCTTAGCCTACTCAGTCACTAGATTACTTGCCCAAGGTCTCCCAACTGCCCCTCGCTCTGCAACCCTGAGGGGGGAACTTGCCAGGGCAGTTCTCCCACAATGGCTTTGCGCAGCCTAGAGCTGAACACTATTAGCTCTGTCTGGCTCAGTGGCTCAGTCTGGGGCCCTAGAAAATGCCCAGAGTCCTCTGCGCTCTTGCCCAAGTTCTCTCAAGGTAATTCAACTGAGTGCCAAGTCCAAAAAAAACAGGTCACAGGTAAGGCCTTTCCAGTTTGCAATCTCACTGCTGCTGCACGTACAGCTGCTGGTGGGATTAGACTGAATGAATACGTGCAACCACTTGCTAGTTCTCCACTGCTTTTGTCCTCCTCATGGGGTCCAGAAGTCTCTCGCTGACTCCCTGTGTCCCCAAACAGATGTTTTGGGGCAGATCCCACCAGCCCAGCCAGAGCTGTCTGGAGTTTTCTCTCCCCAGACTCACTGTGCTCTGTTGCAAGGAGGCTGTTACTTGGCTGCCATCTTGCCTCCTTTTTTTTTTTTTTTTTTTGAGACAGTCTCACTTTGTTGCTCTGGGTAGAGTGCTGTGACACTAGCTCACAGCAACCTCAAACTCTTGGGCTCAAGCTATTCTCTTGCCTCAGCTTCCTCAGTAGCTGGGACTATAGGTGTCTGCCACAATACCTGGCTATTTTTAGAGATGAGGTCTGGCTCTGGCTCAGGCTGGTCTCTAACTTGTTAGCTCAGGCAATCCACCAGCCTTGGCCACCCAGTGTGGTAGGATTACAGGCATAAGGCACCATGCCCAGTCTAGAATAATATTTCTTAATAGAAGAAATGTTCAGGATATTATCAAGGAGATATTGCATGTTTTCAAGGGCAAAAGACCCTGAAAAACTATAAATCCATTATGATATCACTTGGGTGCTAAACACACACATAATACACTGTAACCGTAAAAGCTCTAAGTAGTGGAATTTTCATTTTTTTTCCTTAATTCTTTTTATATTTAAGTTTTATTATGAGCTATTTTTGAAAATTTAAAAACATAAAAATAGGCTGGGCACAGTGGCTCATGCCTGTAATCCCAGCACTCTGGGTGGCCGATGCTAGTGGATTGCCTGAGCTCACGAGTTCAAGACCAGCCTGAGCCAGAGTGAGACCTCATCTCTAAAAATAGCCGGGCCTTGTGGCGGGTGCCTGTAGTCCCAGCTATTCAGGAGGCTGAGGCAAGAGAGTCAGTTGAGCCCAGGAGTTTGAGATTGCTGTGAGCTACAACACCACAGATCTCTACAAAGGGTGACCAAAAAAAAAAAAAAAAAAACCAAAACCATAAAAACATGCAATATGTTTTTGATCATTATTAGTTAACTCACTTAAATACTTCATGACTGTGAACTAATTTGTCTGACGATAATTTCAAATAAAACAAATGATGAAATGTTTATAGCAAAATAAAAAGGCTTTCCAAATGAGAACTCATGACTATCCACCATGAAGGTAATCAATCTCATACTGGAACACAGAGATATTTAAGAAAGATAATAAAATCAGAATTTTTTTATTCAGATAAAATTTGAAAATGATAAAAAGAGATCTACAGGCCCCCTCCCCACTTATTGAATTTGTGTTTTTTAAGTTCCTCTGTATTGGGTACAATGTAGGGGTACATGGCATACTTCCTGGGTGAAGGATTCAACTATAACTCAACCTCTACACTTTATGATATAGATGGGAATCATGTAGCCTAATTTTATGTGCCCTCAAATGAACCCAAACTAAAAAAAGAGATGGACATGGTTATGTATGAAGATAATCACTTATAATAATAAAAACTAGAATAATAAAAAGAAAAAAATTTCAAAAAATAAAAGTGATCAGCAAGTAGACCAGGCTTTCATGCATTCAAGTTTAGAAAACAAACAAAAGATAATACAGTCAATCTGATACCAAATGTTTTAAGTTTGTTGGAATGTTTCATTGGTAAAAATTACTTTGCTTTTTGCATGAAAAAATATTTGAATAAACTGATGTTTATTGACCTCTTCACAAAACTTATGACAAATTAGCAAAAAAGGTGTGTTGGCTACGTGGAAGAATATATTCTTTTCTAAACTTTTACCAACAGAAATAATCTAAATAATGAGACACAATAATCTACATAATGAAATAATGATACTTAAACATTAAATAATTGTTCTAGTTTAGCATAAGATAGTCGAATTATTTATCTAAATAAGTATTATTACCTAAAATAACAAATTTTTAACTAAATGGCTGATGTTTTTATTAGCAACAATTTTGTTTAAAGAGTAACACATTTTGATTATATATTCAGAAATAACTTCAAATGTGAACATACCTATAATGTATTATATATTGGAAGATTAGAAAGAAAACAATAAACACTTTTTCTTATAAAGGAAGGAGTTTTCACATACAGTAGAATCTCTAAGTTGACCACCCAAGGCACTGTAACCAACTGGTTGACATATGGATGTGGTCAATGTAAGGAACTAGGCCTACAGTATTGACACGTACATGTCTGGTCTATGAAAAGTAGGTCAACTTAAGGATATGGTCAATGTAAGGGGGTGGTCAATCATGGAGGTTCTACTGTATTATGGTATTCTGGTTTTGTGTGTGTGGGAGAAAGAGAAGAGAGAGAAAAGAGAGAGTGAAGAAAGAGAAAGATTGAGATCTTAATACATAAAAATTTAGCCTTTCTGAGACTATGTGGAAATTAAGGATTCCAAAATGTATTTATAATACCTGGGTATAAATGAGACCAGTAGTGCTGTTTTTAGGATATACATGATAGATATGATAGTTTTATTATTATTATTAAATCATAGCTGTGTACATTAGTGCAGTCAAGGGGTACAATCTAATATACAATCTGAAATATTTTCACCAAACTGTTTAACATAGCCTTCATGGCATTTTCTTAGTTATTGTATGAAGACATTTGTATTCTGCATTTAGTTAAGTTTTGCCTGTACCCATTCTAAGATGCACCATAGGTGTGGCCCCATCAGTTACCCTCCCTCCACTCCAACCTCCCCCACCTCCCCTCCCCTCCCTTGGCCTTTCCCCATATTCTTGTACTATAGTTGGGTTATAGCTTTCATATGAAAGCTATAAATTAGTTTCATAGTAGGGCTGAGTACATTGGATACTTTTTCTTCCATTCTTGAGATACTTTGCTAAGAAGAATATGTTCCAGCTCCATCCATATAAACATGAAAGAGGTAAAGTCTCCATCTTTAAGGCTGCATCATATTCCATGGTATACATGTACCACAATTTATTAATCCATTCGTGGGTCGATGGGCACTTGGGCTTAGCAAGTGCCATGACTTAGTAATTATGAATTGGGCTGTAATAAACATTCTGGTACAGATGTCTTTGTTATATTGTGATTTTTGGTCTTCTGGTTATATACCTAGTAAAGGAATTATAGGATCAAATGGCAGGTCTATTTTTAGATCACTGAGTATTCTCTAAACATCCTTCCAAAAGGTATGTATTAGTTTGCATTCCCACCAGCAGTGCAGAAGTGTTTCCTTTTCTCCACATCCATGCCAACATCTCTGGTTTTGGGATTTTGTTATGTGGGCTAATCTTACTGGAGTTAGGTGATATCTCAAAGTAGTTTTGATTTGTATTTCTCTAATGATTAAGGATGATGAGCATTTTTTCATGTGTCTGTAGGCCGTGCGCCTGTCTTCTTCAGAGAAGTTTCTCTTCAAGTTCTTTGCCCACCCTGAGATGGGATCACTTGTTCTTTTTTTGCTAACACGTTTGAGTTCTCTGTGGATTCTGGTTATTAAACCTTTGTCGGAGGTATAGCCTGCAAATATTTTCTCTCATTCTGAGGGCTGTCTGCTTGCTATACCTATTATGTTCTTGGCTGTGCAGAAGCTTTTTAGTTTGATCAGGTCCCAGTAGTGTATTTTTGGATATGATAGTTTCTTGAAGATTTTGAAGGTTTTACTCAAGGACAGGATGACCTCAAAATGTCTACAGCATTAGTTCTTTGAGTCAATTTAAACTCTGTTCTACCCATGGTGAATAAAAGGTAAATTAGAATGACAAATAATAAAATTACTGTTCAGGGGGTGAGTCATGATACAGAAAAAGCGTTCATTTGCCCTGAGAAAAGCAGACGATTTGGGAACATCTCTTTGAAAAGGTAACATTTCAGTCAAGATTAAAAGGATGAATAGGAGTTTGCCAGGTGAAGGATGTGGGTTTTCAAGCATAGTGTTTTTTATAAAACATTTCTACCCAACACAATGGGAAAATGTTGTAATTCTACTTCTAAGGTACTGATTCCACCTCCAGAAGGTACCCTGTAGAAAGCCTCTCATTTAAAATCTTTTCCAATTGCTTTTTCCTCATCTTGGTAGTAATAAGGCAGAAATTTCAGTCAGTATCCTATTCTAATTAGAATTTTAATTTAATATTCAAAATCTTAGTTAGCAAATACCCAGAATTTCTCAGGTTTATAGCTTCTGCTCTACAAATCACTAACGCTGCCTTCTTCCAATGAGCGCCTATGAAGCAGAGGCTGGGTCTTGTTTTTACACCTTCATTGCTTAGCAGAGAGAGCCTGGGACTTAGCAGTGAATCAGTAAAACTGGGTGGATTAATGAAATGGTAAAGGAAAAAACACACGAAGAGAAAATACAGAGGAGATGAACAACAGGGATGAGTCAATGAAGGCTCTTAGGTTTTGAACATAGCTGATGAAGAAAAAAAGAAGTAACAGTGACAGACAGTAGGTCAGGGAAAGTAAGTTCAGGTTTAGATATATGAGACTGAGAGGGCACAGGGTCCACCAAGTTGAAGTGTTACTTAGATACAGAAACTAGCATTTGAGAGAAATGGTGTCTAGAAGATCATATTTTGGGGATGATCAGCATGAGAACTGTAATTCAAGTCCTGAGAAAAGATAAACAATTTAAAAAGGAAGAAAATGGCACAAAAATCCTAATTTTGACAGGCATATCTGAGAAAATTTTATATTATGTAATATTATCAAGGTTTGGAAAAACAAAGTTGAGTTTTTTAGACTCTGCTTTCTTAGACCTAGAAATTTCAAGCTAATGCATGAGGAGGTATAGGCTTTTGTAAATGGCATGATCATTCTCAAAGGAATTTTAACAATGAAAAGCCATCTTCAAAAACTATTAATCTACAAAGATATTCTTATCTATATATTTAAAACAATAAATTGCTTCAGTGGCATTTTGATGTTTTCATTCCTCCCTCTTGTTTACAGAGGAAACGGGAAGATGTTTCTATTTCTAAGAGTTAGAAATATAACATCCAAAATGGAGTTTGAAATAACTGTTACGCTCTGCAAGCTGCATAATATAGCTCTTACGCTAGAGAGAATTTCCTCCCTCCTTCAAGTATTACAGAGACAATGTACATGAATATGAAATGCAGAGGAGAGATGGAATTTTTTCAGTGATTATGGACTTTATGCTAAAATTTTCACAGATGTGCTGTGGAAAAATTGTGTGTAAGCTAAATTTCTATAAAGAGTAATTTTCCTTTTGAAATACTGTATCATTTTGGAGATATTGCATCCCTCTGGGCCTCAGTTTTCTCATGTATAAAATGAAAGGATAGGAGCAGATGAAATTTACAAAATCATGCATCACTTGACCATGAGGATATGTTCTGAGAAATGTGTCATTAGGCAATTTTGTTGTTGTGTGAAAATTATACAGTATAATTACACAAACCAAGATCGGATATATATTTTGCTCATATATATTTTTCATATGGAAAACCATATGTCCCAGAACAATTACTGAGCATCAATTATTTCCCCTACTTGATCTGATGCTGATGTCAAGTGCCATATATTAGGTTTTTATGTATGTTCCTTTATAATATCATGAGATCACTGTCATATATGTGGTCTACTGTTGATTAAAATGCCATTATGTGTTGGGCGGCGCCTGTGGCTCAGTCGGTGAGGCGCCGGCCCCATATGCCGAGGGTGACGGGTTCGGGCCCGGCCCCGGCCAAACTGCAACCAAAAAATGGCCGGGCGTTGTGGCGGGCGCCTGTAGTCCCAGCTTCTCGGGAGGCTGAGGCAAGAGAATCGCTTAAGCCCAGGAGTTGGAGGTTGCTGTGAGCTGTGTGAGGCCACGGCACTCTACCAAGGGCCATAAAGTGAGACTCTGTCTCTACAAAAAAAAAAAAACAAAAAAACATAAAAAAAAAAATGCCATTATGTGACACATAACTATGTTTCTTTAACTCAAGAATTCTCCAGCCTGAGCAAGAGCAAGACCCCATCTCTACTAAAACAGAAAAACTAGCCAGACATTGTGGCAAGTGCCAGTAATCCCAACTACTTGTGAGGTTGAGGCAAAAGAATCTCTTGAGCCCAAGAGGTTGAGGTTGCTGTGAGCTAGGGTGTCAAAGCACTGACATCAGGACAACTGAGTGAGACTCTGTGTCTTTCTCTCTCTCTCTCTTTCACACACATGCACAAATTCTATGACCTTATTTCTGATTGATTTTCAACCTGTAATAGGTCCCCAAATTCTTGCCTACCTTCTCAGACAAAAGTTAGAAACCTATACATAATACTTACTGACCCCATTGGAGTTTCTATTTAAAGAGACTCAAGAATGCTTCTAATTATGAAGTTTAGTTAAGTGCTGTTTGTAAGCATGAAACACTTATAAACTTAGATCAGTAAGAACTTATGTATATCAAAGACAATTAGCTAAACAACATTTCATTTGTTTAAATTGGTCTAAGTGAGGGTAGAACGATGGAGGAGGTTACAGTAAGTGAAGAACTCTAAGGCTGATGATCTTAGAATGAACTCAAGTGATCACAGGGTCGAAGTGGCAATGCGGGGTGGCGGTGGTGGTGGTGCTTTAGTACTTGTGTATCAGTTTCTATAAGCTTCTGGAAATGATTAACAGAATAAGACCAGAACCTGGTAAGTTTCCTAGCTTGAAGTAAACAAGGTGAAAAGGTTTTTGAGAGTGGCTCCATTCAGCTGGATAAGGCCTAAAGTAGAACTTGATACCTTCCTTTTGGAATGAGATAAGGCTGCTATTCCACACAGCATGGCTATGATCACGTTTCACTGGCAATACTGAAATGGAAATTCAGGGAGCAGAGCTAGTTAGTGACAAAGTGATCACAGTAATTTAGTTAACTGGATTGATATTGTCATGTCAAACTCTTCTAACTTTTTGAGGTGCAGCCTTTACTTGATGGCTGCTAACCACATGACCCTTCTCTCTCACCCTGACTCTCTTCCTTGCACATCAAAGTGATAAATACTACCATTTTTGCTCATGTATTCCTTGTTACTTGGACTATTGCCCATCACTATTCTCATTATATAACCAAAGGATGTCAAATAAATGATGAATGCACTCTCTGGCTAGCAGCTTCAGTTCTCCCTGAGGAAGAAAGTCTAGAGACCTGTCTCTCTCCTTCCTTACTGTTGTGCTAAAGACAGGATAAGTGATGGCTCTAAAAGTGGTATTAACTGCTATTACCATGATTAATTTCTGGTGGAATATTCAGTTCGTAACATGCATCAGCCAACTATTTATATTTGAATATACAGGCAGTCCTCAGTTTACAAATTGGATAGGTTCTGTAGAGTTTGTTCTTAAGTTGACTTGTTGTATGTAAGTTGGAACAGGTACATTCACCTATTACCTGTGACTGCCTCCATTTGTAAGCGCAAGTTGAACATCAGTTTGATGTTTGTAATTCGGGAACTCCCTGTAATTAAGATTTCCCAACCAAAAGGAAGTTCAAAGTTTCAGTAGTAAATTTACTCTTTAACTTTGGCTGGTAAATTTTCTGTAAGATTTCATTGTTCTTCAAAGCTAGTAATTTTTTTTCCCTAACGCCCCCTCAAAAACATGACACAGTCCATGAACTTTAGCAATATTTTCACCCAATGATGAGCAAGGACTTTAAACATATTCTCACTTACACTTGCAGTTTGGCAGTTTCTGATAGGATGGATGACATCTATATAAATAGAGATTTGGACCCAGCCTAGATTTAGAGCTGGCTATAAAAGCTGAAACACTATAAAAAGGCAAAGCTCAGAAGTCAATAGTCAAGGTTTATCTTTACTTTCTACTGATTATTAGAACAAAACACTGGTAAGTTATAGGATAAAACTATTAAGAAACTGAACGCTTGATACTTTCATAATATAAACAACTTATCTCTTAAGTCAAAAGACAACACCAGAAACATTGCCTTAATATAACTGTAAGATGAAGGTGTCCACCATTACCATTGTTATTTAATACTGCTTTAAAGAAAAGGGTGAATCAGTTAGATAGAAATATGCCAGATGTATAAAACTGGCAAGGGCAAATGATAATTTGCAGATGATGATATAACTAGAAAAATCTGAATCTACTGAAAAATGATAACAAGAGAACAATAATATGTCTAAGAAATAACTGTAATGATGATGACGATGGTGAATACTTGCAGAATATTTACTGTGTACCACCAATGTTCTACATATATTAACTCAATCCTTCTAATAATCCTATGAAGCATATTATTATTCCCATTTTATGGATAAGGAAACTGTCAGGGTCCCCCTCTGGGGGCAGGGTCCGCTAAGACCTGTGGAACTGGCACGACCAACTGAAGACATATAAAGTTAGGAATGATGATAAAGAAAGACATGAGACACAGAGTAGCATTTTCAAAGGTGGGAGCTCAGGGCAGTGGCCTGGAGCCCTATTGTGGGTTCCGGGCGAGTAGCCTGGTGTCTCTGTTCCACTCAGCTTTTATTGAAATCTATGTACCCAGATGGTAAGCTGAGGGAGGGAACAAAGACACCAGCAGTTTCTCTGAGTAAGCATATCAGCTCCTACTGTTATTATTATTAATTTTAACAATTTGAGCAGTTTTGAGAAATCTGAAACTTAAGCCTTGTGTGGGGGAAGCCTTTTGCCTAAAGTCACACACACAGATTCCTAGGGAGGTGTTAAGATCCGCTAGTTCACTGTGGAGTAAAATGCCACTGGTGTTAATCTCTACTGAGGAATTGGTGGGAGAGAGGCATTTTCCTCTCATCATCACTATAGAGGATTTTCCTCTGCGATAAGGGATATAAGCCCTCCTGTCCATATCTTAGGGCTTGAGCTGTTCCCTTGGTCTCTCCCCCAGCCAAATGCAAATCTTCACAGTGGGTATCTGCTTTGTCTGCCTAATGGGCAGGAAACGACCTAGAAGATGTATCTATTGCAGGTCTTACCACAATCTCTTTTATGGCCATTACCTACCTGAGAGTGCTCACAGACTCAGCAGGATATTTGTGTAAGCAGTTTCCCCAATAGGCCAGAGTTTTAGGAAAGGCCGGAAACTTGTTCAGATAAGAAATTTAGCAATAACTAGCTTAAAGATAAACTAGCTAACTTTTCTTTGTTTCGACTCCTTCAGCTTACTTTTTAATTTTCCCTTTCTCTGGGGATGCTCTCCCCTGCCAAGAATGGGGTCTTCGGTCACCATTCTGCCTCGAGGAAACAGGCACAGAAAAGTCATGTGACTTGTTCAAGGTTACACAGCTGGTGTGGGAGTGCTGGTATTTAAATATGAAAGTCCATATTCTTGATCAGTATACTGTTTGTAAAATCAACATACTTTCTACATACCAAAAACTAATCAGCTAGAAAATATAATAAAATAAATTATCCCAATAATAACAAAAAGTTAAAATATCTGGGAATAACCCAAATAAAAATTATGCAAGAAAATTTTAAAATGTCATTAAAGGGCCTTAAAAATAAGGCATGAATATACAGAAAGACATTTTCTATTTTATGAAAAAAAAAAATCACAGGTTAACTTTATTTATGTATAAGTTTAATTCAATGACAATATAAATACCAAAGTAATATTTTTCTCCAGGGATTAAGGAGAAGGCTAAGCCAATTCTATTATGTATGCAGAAACACAGTGCCATTTGTATGTGCACATGTATAATTATAATTTTAATAACCACTTGGTACTAGAAAAAAATACACTAAGATCATTGTAAATGAAAAAAGGACACAGAAATAACAAAAATACATGTGGGAATCTAGTTTACCATGAAAGCGCTATATTTAGAATCATTGAGAACTATGCAATTTACTGAAGAATATAAACATCTTATTAATCTTAAACTAATTCAAATATCCATTTGACATATAAGTTTAGAATTTAAAGTCTGTCAGGACTCTACTTGGCTACTTTTTAAAAGTATTTATTCTACTTAATTTATGTAGGATATGTAAGTACTAATGTACAACTCTGGTAGATAAATTTTGGAATAATTTCAGTTTAGCAAGGTTTTTACATTGCTCATTTTGGATTTGGGAGAATAAAGAAAGAAATAATATTTAGCAGTAATTCTCTAGCAAATAGCAGAATGCTGCAGATAAAAGCTTTCTTTTCCTTTTTTATTTATCTTTGTTAAATTGTGTTAATTATGTTAATAATTTATAATAGTATTTATATAAATTCTTGTATCATATAATGTGGCTTATTTATTTTGCGTATTTTATAGAAAAATCTTATGAGAAGAGCTGGAATAAACAAGAGTATTTATACCCTAGGTTTTGAAAATCATTAGACTCACTGAATTCTACACATAATAACTATGTCTCTTACTGCTAGCCTTTCTGTAGAATTGTGTCAAAATCCATTTCTCGTTAATGCCAAGGAATGTCAGTGATACGTGAAATGACATCCCTGAACTTTGAGGTTGTATAAGGAAGCTCTCAGTGCAAGACCCCAGATATTCATTAGCAAGCTGAAATTATACTATCTGTGCCCATCATCCTTCATGAAGGAAATATATTCTGCAGACTTACTGCTGGAAAAACATTGCTACAGGAGCTGTCTCAAATCAATACTGAGTTAAATCAGGCTGCAAAGGAATAAAAACTGTCACTAGCACAACATTCCTACTAACTGAAACGTGATATGCTAATGTTGTGTCAAAACACAGCCTTGGCTTCTGGAGGGAGGTGTACCATTGTCTCGTAGAGCTTCAGCTGCTAGCTTAGGCCAGTCCTAAGCAGGATATTCTTTCCTATATTATGAAAATTGTTATTTTCACTGAAGATGACAATAATTCATATTTATTTTCTTTTTTGTTTTTCTTGTTAAGAACTCTGTCCCAACGCAATCCCTACTCAACATTTCTAAACATCTTTCTTTTTCTTATCACCACCAAAAAAAAAAAAAAAAATAAAGAAGGAAAGAAAGAGAGAAAGAAGGAAAAAGAAAGAAGAAATCTTCTTCACTCCCGAAATCTTTTAGTACAATCTTTATCTGGTTTTGAGCATTTCCTATCCCTAAATGACTTGCTTCATTTATGGGGCACTGCTCAATTCAAAAGCCACTTACGTAAACTGAAATCTCTTCATTCACAAAGAGGCATTTACTAATTCGATAATTTAGGGTAAGAAGACCCAGGGATTTCTATAATTTAGAGAACAAAAATACCTTAATATGCAACTAAAAATTCTGATTTCCCCAAGATAATTTCACAAAAAGGAAAACAGTAAATGTTTTCAAATGTAGTGACAAGTTACCATATAAATTTTCTAAGCTTCAGACTATTGCATTGCACCAATAAGATTTTTAAAATGAGAGATACATGAAGGGCCAGTGAGAAAAAGCAATGATAACCAGGTATGACTCTATAAACACTAAAAAATAGCAAATAGTATGGATTTCAGAAAATAGTAAGTCTCTATCCTCTATTTCCTTAATATGATATTAACAGATGTAGTTTTTCCGTACTCAGTCCCTGAATGAAGTGCAGACAGAGTACTCAGTGCTAGCTTCCCTTAACTTCAGAAACAAGTTCTCATTAGGTCTATCAAACCTGAAATAAAAACCTGAGTTCAGAGGCAGATCAGAGATACTGCCCCTCTGGGATCAGTTCTGTTAAGGTAGGATTGTTCATATGAAGATTACCTTTTTAATACTGGATAGACTTTAGAAACCTATCTGGTATGATTAATGTCCTCTTAACCAACCCGGGTATTTCTTCCCAAAGACTCAAAGCTTTCAATAACACCATTCATCTCAGCATAAGGCTCATAATTAATTAAAACATACAACTAATAAAATCAATTTAACTCCACAGAGTTTAAGCATACGAGTCTCTGGCTTTGCCTCTTCTTTTTATCCTCTTCTTTTCCCTTCTCCTCCTTCAGCAACTTATATGCCTCATTTTATAAATACTAAGGCTAAGTTTCCCCCCCATGTGGAATGTGTTTTAGAAAATGCTGAATCGTTTGAGAGGACTATGGCTGACTAGAGACATCAGTTGAGTCTCAGAAGGAAAAGTTTTAGATGAAAAAAAAAAAAAAACCCAAAACATATTGGGTATAATTCAGAGGGAAAAAGTTCCAGAACTTACCAGAGATTTCACAGGGAGAAGTTGAGGAGCTGGAAAAGGAGCAACATAAGGCAAAAATCAACCCTTGAGAGGCTAGGAGCCTGGCAGGAAGGGTAGGTGGGTGTTTTGTTTCTCCTCCCACAACTCTGGAAGTCAGGAGGCTGCAGAGCTGCTGGTGAGCTTTCCACCTTCATGAGCTCAAAAGCTACTGCCGCCAGTGAATTGGGAGCTTCTGGAAAATAAAGCACTAGGCTGATAGCCCCTCAGGTGGCTCTCCATCACTACAGCCCTGAGCGGAGACAGCAGGTGCATACTGGCTCTCCACCCATTGTGCACCTTTGTCCTCCCCAGTGAGTTTAAGCCCTTCAGTTTTCATGCTGCTCGTTCCTAACTCCAGCCCAGACTGATAGCCACAGGAGCCAATGTGTTCCTGGGGATCTCTGTGCTCCCAGAGCTTGTATATTCTGTGCAGGCCGCCTTCCAGGGAGAGATGAGATGAGCAGCGTGTGAGCCTTCCTCCATTCACATGCTTTTCCTCCTCCTCCCATCCCCTGATGTTGAATGGCCTGGGTGTCGTCTGGGGTGACTGAGATGAACCTCTCAGGAGTGGCTGCTTCCTCACTGTTGGCACTTATAATACATCGAGGCTCCTACAGAGAGTGAGGCTCACACCTTCACTCGTAAAGACCTGCAGGTCCGCCAAGGAGTACAGGTGTACATATCAGATAAATTTGGTATAAAGTCAACAATGGTAAAGAAAGGGAAAAGGTCATTATATAATAATAAAGGGAGCAATCCAACAAGAAGTCATAACAATTCTAAATACATATGCATATTGTCAGACCACAGTGGAATAAAACTAGAAATCAATTCTAAGAAACATGCAAATCTATACAAAGTCATAGAAATTAAATAACCTGTTGCTGAATGATTACTGGGTTAAAAATTAAGATGTACATCAAAAGAATCCTTGAACTACTTGACAAAGGGAATACAAGATCAAAATCTATGGGATTCAACAGACCACTCCTAAGAAAAAACATAATAGACTTAAATACCTATATCAAAAAGAATGTGGGGGGAAAAAAACGAAAGAATGAAGACAAATTAAAAATCTAATATCAATCTCAGGGAATCAGAATGTAAAGAGTAAATCAAACCCAAAACCAAGCCAAGAGAAGAAATAACAAAGTAAGAGCAGAGCTAAGTGAAATGGAAATAAAATAATATGTAGTACAAGGGATCCATGAAACAAAAAGCTTGTTCTTTGAAAAGAAAAAACAGAATTGATAGACCTCATGTTAGATTAACCAGTAATAGAACAGAAAGGATCCAAATAAGCTTTATTAGAAATAAAGAAGATATTACAACTTATACCACAGAAATATAATATAAAATATTATCTATGAATACAATGAACATCTCTACACACATAAACTAGAAAATATAGAGGAAATGGATAAATTCTGGGAAACATAAAATCTCCCAAGGCTCAATAAGAGACACTGAACTCTTGAGCAGATCGATAATGAACAGTGAGATCAAACCAGTAACAAACACTTTCCCAACAGAGAAAAGCCCCAGACCAGACAGAGTCACAGCAGAATCCTGCCAGACTTACAAAGAAGAAGCTGTTACTCATACTACAGAAATTATCCTGTCGTATTGAAAAGGAGAGAGTCCACCCAATTCTTTTACAAAGTATCAACTTGATACCAAAGCCGCTAAGAAACATAAGAGATATTGCTTTATAGTTTTCTTTTTTTCTTATGAATTAGATGCAAAAATACCAGCAAACTGTGTGGCATCTGTGGCTCAAAAGAGTAGGGTGCCGGCCCCACATGCCAGAGGTGGAGGGTTCAAACCCAGCCCCAGCCAAAAAAAACTGCCAGAAAAAAAAAAAACTACCAGGCCAGGAATGGCGGCTCATGCCTGTAATCCTAGCACTGTGGGAGGCCGAGGCAGGTGGATTGCTTGAGCTCAAGAGTTTGAGACCAGTCTGAGCAAGAGCAAGACCCTGTCTTTACTAAAAATCAAAAAAATTGAGGCAAGATGTTCGGTTGAGCCCAGGAGTTGGAGGTTGCTGTGAGCTATGATGCCATGGCGCTCTACCCAGGGCCACAGCTTGAGACTCTGACTTAAAAAAAAAAAAAAATCCACCATGATCAAGTGGGCTTCATCTTAGGGATGAAGAATGTTCAATGTGTATAAATCAATAAATGTGATTCACATATAAACAGAAGTAAAAACAAAGACTACATGAATTATAGCTGCAGAAAAAGTGTTCAACAAAATACAGCACCCTTCCATAAAAAAAAAAAAAAAAAAAAACTCAAACCAGGCATGGGCAAAATGCATCACAAAATTACAAAAGTCATAGACGTCAAAAACACAGCCAACATCATACTGAATAGGAAAAAGTTGAAAGCATTTCCCCGAAGAACTGGAATAACATAACATGCCCACTGTCATCAATTCTACTCAACACAGTGCCAGAGCAATCAGATAAGGGAAAGAAAGAAAGTGTATCCAAACTGGGAAAAAGCAGGTCAGACTATTGCTTTTTGCTGATATGACTTTGATGTTGTATATGAAAAGTCCCAAAGACCCCACCAAGATACTGCTGGAATGGGAAAATAAGTTCTGTAAAGTCTCAGGGTAAAAAATAGTTACATTTCTATACACCAATAGCAGTCAAGCTAAAAATCAAATTGAAAACTCAATACCACTTACAATGATTATAAATAAAATACTTAGGAATATACTTAATCAAGGAGGTGAAAGAGCTCTATAAGAAAAAACATGAACAAAAACAGATGACAGAAACGGGAAGACAATCATACTCATGTATCAGTAGAATCAACATTGTTAAAATAACCAAACTGCCCAACATGATTTAGAGATTCAATACAACCATTATCAAAATATCCACGTCATATTTCACAGATGTAGAAAAATAATTCTATATTTCATTTGGAACCAAAAAAAGGACCAGAAAAGCCAAAGTAATCTTAAGTAAAAAAAAAAAAATAATAAAAAAATAATAATCTGGGGTGGCACCTGTGACTCAAAGAAGGGCACCATCGCCATATACTGGAGGTGGCGGGTTCAAACCCGGCCCCAGCCCAAAACTGCTAAACAACCACAACAACAACAACAACAAAAAATCTGAAGGCATCACATCACCAGACTTCAATATTACAAGCCAATAGTAACCAAAACAGCATGGTATTGGCACAAAAATAGAGACCTAGACAAATAGAACAGATATTAAACAATTATCCACCTACAACCAACTGATCTTTGACAAAGCAGAAAATAACATACACTGAGGAAAAGAAATCCTAGTCAATAAATGGTATGGGAAAAATTGAATAGTCACAGAAGAATAAAACGGTGCCCCATCTCTTACCACTCACAAAAAGTTAATTCAAGATGGATAACAGATTTAAATGTAAGGCATGAAACTGAAAATTCTAGTAGAAAATGTAGGAAGAACTATTTCATCTATTGGTCTAGGCAAAGAATTTATGACTAAGATCCTAAAGGCAATTATAACAATAAAAATGAGTCTTGATTAAATTAAAAAGATTCTGCACAGTGAAGGAAATAACAGAGCAAATAGACAACCTACAGAAAATATTCATAAAACACAACTGATAAAGGCCTAACATCTAGAATCTATAAAGAATTAAAGTATTAAAAGACATGAACAGAAACTTGAAAAGAAGATAGACAGCCAAGAAATATATTTAAAAAATGCTCAATGTCACTAATCAAGCAAATGCAAATTAAAACCACAATAAAATATCACTTTACCCCAGTCAGAATGGCTATTACCAAAAAAATCCAAAAACAATAGATGCTGGAGTGGATGCTGAAAGAAACGCTTACATACTGCTGGTGGGAATGCAAAGTAGTAGGAGCCCTATGAGTAACAGTTTGAAGGTTTCTCAAAGAACTACCATTCAATCCAGCAATCCCCCTACCGTGTATCTACCCAAAGGAAAAGACAGCAATCCCCCTACCGTGTATCTACCCAAAGGAAAAGAAGTCATTTCTTTTTTTTTTTTTTTTTTTGAGACAGAGCCCCAAGCTGTTGCCCTGGGTAGAGTGCTGTGGCACCACAGGTCACAGCAACCTCTAACTCCTGGGCTCAAGTGATTCTCCTGCCTCTGCCTCCCAAGTAGCTGGGACTACAGGCACCTGCCACAACGCGTGGCTATTTTTTGGTTGCAGCCATCATTGTTTGGCAGGCCCAGGCTGGATTCAAAGCTGCCAGCTCTGGTGTACGAGGCTGGCGCCTTAGCCAGTTAACCCACAGGCACCAACCCAAGAAGTCATTTCTAAAAGACACCTGCACTCAAATATTTATCGTAGGACAATCCACAATCGCAAAGATGTGGAATCTACCCAAGTGCCCATCAATTCATAAGTGGATTAACAAAATGTGATACACATGTATGTGTGTGTGTATCTTTTGCAGCAATTTAGAAAGAATTGGAGACCATTATCCTAAGTGAAGTATCTAAAGAATAAAAACAAATGTCACACGTTCTTTCTAATAGTTTGTGTTATTGTAATATTAGTATTTGTGTACATTAATATTACAACTCCACAGTTCTAATTAGCAAGTCTTCTAATTTCCAGAAAGAATAAACCTATCTTTAAAGAATAAACCTAAGTGAGGGGCATTTTAGCAAAGTATATTTTATATTGGAAAGAATAAAACAAGTACAATTAGTTGAATATGCAAAAAAATTTTTTTATTGAGACAGAATCTCACTCTTTTGCTCTGGGCAGAGTGCTGTGGAGTCATTATAGCTCACAGCAACCTCCATCTCTTGGGGCTCAAGTGATCCTCTTGCCTCAGCATCCACATAGCTGGGACTACAGGAGTCCACTAGAATGCCTGATTATGAATATGCAATATTATTTTCCATACATCTTTATTACAGTGGTTTTAAGATTGCTCATGGCGATTAAAAAAATTCTTCTTTATAAATAATACCTTCAAATGGTTTGATAATGCCAATCAATAAATACCTATTATGTGCAGGTCACTATGAAAGTGATAAGGAAAATACCTAGCTTAGCTATAGATTCTGATGTGCAGGGTTCTTTTCTAGATACTCTAGAATTTTCATTTAGATGGTCTTCATTAGCAAGTTAAGAATGTGAGTGCTTTTCATTTTAATTTCTTTTTTGGTTTGTTTATTTTTAGTTCTAGGAAGTAAGAGATTTGTTTCGGATTTTCAGCACTTTCCAATTTGACTGAAAAATCATCCAAGAAATGTCTATGTACTTTACACTTCTTAGAACTTACTGAAATGTACTTGTGGCCTAAAATATGGTCTTTTTTGGTGTAGCTCCATGATCACTTGAAAAATACAAAGAAAAATCTCTTAGAGGCACTGACTCATTTGCTATAAAATGAAATAGTCAACAATACTTTCTTTGACCATCAACAAAAGTAAATTCTTTAAACACCATGAATATTTTAGTAATGGTAAAATTTTCTGTATGTAGAAAGAATATATAAAATATCTTCTAAAGCCAATATAAATTATTTTAAAATTATGTTTTAGATCATGTGTTTATTTTCCTAGTTAGTACTTTTCCTCACTAGTATTAATAGAATATTGATATTATATGTTAATCCTTTGTATATTTGTCATTTAAAATTTGAAAATATATATTGTACAGTAATTTTTATGTCAATTGGCATTAATTTCATAGTTTAAAAAAATATTTTAAAAACAATATTATGTAACAGTGTTTTGCCATTTAGTGCCTAACTCATCTCACAACTATATAAGTCTAATTTTTACAAACCACTTTCTGATAGAGTACTTAGAATTCTTCCTGCATTTCTTAAAATCTGTCTAGGAGTTTGTTTGCCATTCTCCTTCTCTACACTTGGATGAAAGAAAAATCATCTTTTAACTCAAACAAAGTTCTTTTGATATCCTACACCAAATCCAATTACCTCTTACTTTCTTTCACTGAATTTTATTGTTGTTGTTATTATTATTGGCTTTCTTTTGGTCTAAGGGTAGAATAGGAGTATACTATACTATAATGGGAAAACAAATTTCAAAAGATACTATTTTTCTATAAAACATTTTATTTTTTGTATGTTTTTATTGTGATAAAAACACACAACATTACGTTTACTATTTTACCCACTTTTAAGTGTACAGTTCAGTAGTGTTAAATATATTAACACTGTTGCTCAAATGATCTCCAGAACATTTCATCTGAAACTATACTCACTAAATACAATACGCTTTCCCCGATCTGCTCCTCCCCTCCCTCTGACAACCTTCTCTTTGCTTTCTGTTAAAAAATCTTATTTTAATTAACTTCTATAGGCCTAATAGATTTTATCCCTATATTTAGCTGCCAGGGTTCCCAATTTTCATCTTTCACTACAATTGTTGCATTATAATTGCTCTAAAATTATTTATGGAGCACCAGATAATGGTATTAGAACACAAACAGTAAACAGAATAGATGCAAAGCTATACTTCTTGTATTCAATTTTCTACTACTCTAAATGATTTCATCATGCAGCATTTAGTTCTCCTTTAGACTTAAATTTTATTCTCAATATGTCAGCAAAGAGAGGCCACATAACTGCTTTTCCTTATACCTTATTGCAAAATCCTTTTAACTTATTTAAGGTAGGTATGCATGTGATTGCATGAATATATATATATATATATATAACATATGCTCCAGAAAAACAAAAGAAAATTATAAAAAATGCTTGAAAAAGCATTTTTATGCATTAAAAATGCATAAAAAAGCTATGATTGTACAGTAAGATATGAAATACATTAGTATTACATACACATTTCAACAACCAAGAGGGAAAACTCATTTACCCTATTGATAAAAATGGCCAGTTATAAGTTAACTTGCATTAAGTAATATTTCTGAGTCTCCTCTAAGAGAGAGATAAAAACACTTCAGAGATTTGCTAAGCAGGTAAAATAATATAACCTGAGTACCTCAAAACTATAAAGCACAGAGGTGTTATTTTTAAATTGTTCCAACTATAAAAAGAAGTGCTATTATTGAGATGAAACTTTGTAGTTTGGCATTATATTTGATTTTTGGAAGCTATCTAAACCTAATGTATAAAAATGTGCATTAAATAAGATTTCATCTATACTAAACTCATATTTAATCTCCACATAAAGCATGCCCTGTAAATTGAAGATAATTCAATGAATGCTGTGATTTCTTCATGCAATAGTATATGCAAACAGTTGCCATCATATAAATAAAATAAAACTTAATTTATTTTAAAAATTCTGGTTAGTGTTCATAATGAGGTTAACACAAAGAGTAATTCTTACTTATTCACAGATCTCTTGCAACTAAGCTATAAAGTCATAAAAAAAGATGATTAAAATTTAACTGAGAAATAGATTAAATAAATTCAGTGTTCACTATAATCTTTTTCCAAATACTTTTGCCTTAAAAACATCCATTTCATTCTATTCATCAAAACTACATGCCTTTACCCATAATTTTCTTCAATTAATATGCTATAATCAGAATTCTCAAGCAGAGTCTTAGCTATTTAAGGGAAAACTAGATGGGAAAGACCTTGGCACCAGATGAAATAATTCTTTTGGCAAATCTTTAGTAGTTTCAGAATCAAAATAGTATTGATACTAAGAAGTAAAGGTCAAAGTGAAATTTTAAACTGGAATTACTGGGGTAAAACTGCCAGGAAGATTCTTTGACAGAGGCAGCTCCCAACCCTTACTTCCCTTACTGTTTTTCATGGTTTCTAAATGTAAGGTTAGAATAATGAAGCTAACATAACTGAGCAGAAATAGAATAATAATAGTACATTACTTCTTTTGTGTACATTATTTAGATACAGAATACTGTCATAAAGTTTTTGCGTAGTTTGCAAAGTTAAAACATTTTAACCTTTAATTACTAAATGTGTAATTATGATTGTATTATTTCTGAGTACTTATCATGTACCACAAACTAAATTAGGGGCTTTACACATCTCATACTTAAATGTACCCTCTTCCAAGTAGGGAAATAGGTTATAAGAATTATTCATAATTATGAAACCAAAAAGGAACAATGTTGAAATTTGAAAACAAGTATATTTAACAGCAAAGTTCATGCTTTTTCTACTGAAAAAGTCTTTAGGGAATAAACATAATAGATGCATGTATAAATTAAAGTTAATTAATTTTTCTTCTCATAGTTGTTTTTTTTTTTTTTTTTTTTTTTTGTAGAGACAGAGTCTCACTTTATGGCCCTCGGTAGAGTGCCGTGGCATCACACGGCTCACAGCAACCTCCAACTCCTGGGCTCAAGCGATTCTCTTGCCTCAGCCTCCCGAGTAGCCGGGACTACAGGGGCCCGCCACAACGCCCGGCTATTTTTTTTTTTTTTTTTGGTTGCAGTTTGGCCGGGGCCGGGTTTGAACCCACCACCCTCGGTATATGGGGCTGGCGCCCTACCGACTGAGCCACAGGCGCCGCCCCCTCATAGTTGTTTTTAAAACTTCCTTCTACTAGTAACAGAGTATAATTTAAGTGTCAATTTACAAAAGCCAGTTAACCTGTTACAGAATCTGACATAGGAATACACAGTACATGAACCTGAACTGTGATTATCTAATGGTAATGAATATGCTTTTCTAGGGTATACATACATTGTTTTTGTATCTACTTTCTATTACATTAACATTGAAACTTGAACTTTTTAAGTAAACAACACTAGGGGTCAAATTTCTGATCAAGGAAAAAACTTAAAAATATTTTGTAGAAAGATTTTATAAACTTAAAACTACACAAATATGCAATTTTTAAAATACATTTTGAGAGAATAGAGATGGTAATTAAATAGAAATATTTCTCAAACATCAAGAACTTATATAAATTGACTCAAGAACAAGGAATAATCAAATGTTTCCCTGACTAAAAGACATCAGGTATAGATGGTTATATAGGCTAGTTTTACTCAATCTAGTGTATAAGAAACAAGTAATTTCTTTTATAACAGAAACTGACTAGATAGAAAAGGGAGAAATAACTACAATCTTAAGATAAAAAATTGACAAAGACACAAAAGGAAAAGAAAATTATCAGATTTATCTCATCCATTAACACGGGTACATAAATTCAAAATAAAATGCTAACAAATCAAATGTAGCCAGTCTAGCTAAGAAATACAAGGACCGTTAAATATAAAATTGTAATAAGATAATATGTTATCAACGTAAAAGAGGAAATAAAATCCTAAATTAATACAGAATAGGCTTTGAAAAAATTCAACAATCATTCATGAGAAACACTCATAGTAATGTAAAAAAAAAAAATAGAGGAGGGAAGCGGGATTGGTGTGTTCTCATCTAACATCTATTAAAAAATACAGAATTCATTGTCATCAAACTTAATGAAGTTAGAAATATTTTCAATAAATTCAGGAATAAGTGAATCTACCCTAATGTACCAAGCATGCAACCATCTTTCATTGCTATTGCCTTACTGGGAAAAGTTTTTCCTTAAGAAATCTGTGTAAGTCATTCCCTCACTTCCTTTAGGTTCCTTTCTCAAATGTTACCTTATCAGCTAGAATTCTTTGAGTCAGTCATAAAATAGCAACCCTTCTCTTCTATTCTCCTGACTCCTCCTCCTTAGCTTTCTATATCTCTCTTATACTTCTTTATTTTCCTCTGTAGCACCTACCTCCAACTAAAACTAAGCATTTACCTTTTTGTTTGTCTGTATATTTTCCACTAAATGTAATTATACAGTGGCAGGTACCTTTTTTTTTTTTCATTGCTACATCCCTAACACCTAGATTACATTCTGTTTTACAGTATGTATTCAAATATATTATAGAAAAAATAAAGCATTTTTGGTACCTTTTTGCATTTTTCATTATAGTTAAAATATTTACTAAAAAGGAATAAAATTCTAAAGAAAAGTGAACTAAACCTTGAATTTTCCTGAGATAGCAACATTTCAAATAAATAATGTAGTATATTTTTCTCCTCCACTCTTAGTACTATTAAGTTGATGGAGATAATAAATGAGATTTAAAAGTATGTTAAAAGTTATAATAGGAATATATAAAGGGATTCTGGGTTTAGTGAGATACAAACTATTAAACATTTCAAACAAAAATCTCATTTCAGAGTATAAGGGAAAGATTTAAAACCGTTTACTCAAACTTAAAACAGTAATAAGCTTAACATTTTTTTACTTGACTACAAAATGAACTTGAACTGCTAATACTGATAATACTGCTAATACTAACAAAGCTTTCTGATCTTTGTTAATCAACCATCTCCAAAACTTAAGGTATCATGGACAAAGAACACAGACTGTGAGTGACATGAGTGAGGATAGCAGAGTAGAACTTCCAAAAAGTTGCTCCTCTAATAAAACAATGAGAATATTGGCAGATATCACAATAAGTTTTTAAAAACTTCTACAAATTAAAAAAAAAAATTCTGCAAATTAAACAAAGCCTGCAACAATCCAGGGAGTTCACATTCAAGAAAACCAGTAAATCTCCTTAAGAATCTCAGCTCTGTGGTGTTTTACTTTGCCCTATTTACATTTCTCTTTCCTCTATTCTGCAGTCACCTTGAAAATCAATAGTCTTATAATCCCTATCCAAACCAGAAGCCTAGAAACCACTGAATAGGGCGTAATTGTTTAAGAGCTTCCCAAGTGCATCTTTTCAGGGGACTATGATTATTTAACCTGTCTGCCAGTTCCCTGGAAACCTACCCTCATAATGTTTGTCTTTAACCTAACGCAGAGTTCTCAGCTTAAATAGCCTTTTCCCTGAAGATATTTGTCAGAAACAATTAGCAGCAATTGTTTAACATCACAGATACCCAGGACAGATAGAAGAGTAGGGTTAAACCAGAGGCTGGATATAAAAATTAAAAAGAAACGCTGGACACCGCAATGTCCATAGAAGGCTTTACAAGTTCCTGGGAACCTAGAAGACTATCCATACATACACAGGACTGCTCACACAGTCCTGGGCTGTGTGTGTGCCTGGGAAACCCAAGGACATATGAGCAGTCCTGTGAACGTCTGGATTGACTCTAATGTTTGGTTGAATTGAAGGCTAAGGTACAGCTGTTGCCTGAGTGTTGAAGATGCGTCCTAACAAGGACTAAGAGCTTCTTGGTGAAGTCAGGAGACTTATTCAATAGATACTTAAGGAAATTTCTAATCATTAGGTAACCATTAAGCTTACTAGGCAGGGGCCTGAAAAAGAATACTGACTATAGATAATTTGTTGTGAAAAGTCATTAAAACAAATATTATCCACAACAAAAAACCACATGCCAACAAACAGCAACAAAAATTGTGTGAAGATTTGATTCCCAGAGTTGTCACATTATACTATTTAAAAGTTTCAGTTTTTAACATATAAATGAATGTTGGACTTACAAGGTAAAGACTTTAATCATTTTTTTTTTTTTTTTTTTTTTTTAGAGACAAGTCTTACTTTTATCACCCTTGGTAGAGTGCTGTGGCGTCACAGCTCACAGCAACCTCCAACTCTTGGGCTTAGGTGATTTCTTGCCTCAGCCTCCCAAATACTTGAAACTACAGGTGCCTGCCACAACTCCTGGCTATTTTTTGTTGCAGTTTGGGTGGGGCCGGGTTCGAACCTACCACCCTCAGTATATGGGGCTGGTGTTCTGCCCACTGAGCCACAGGCTCTGCCCTAATCAGTTATTTTAAAGAACTAAAGGAAATAATAATAATAAAAAAAAAAAATGAGAAAAAGTATGCCTAAAGAACGAAAGGAAGATGTCTCATTCAATGCAGAATATCATTAAAGACAGAATTTACCAAAAAGGAACAAAGGCTGGGTGCAATAGCTTGACCTATAATCCTAGTACTCTGGGAGGTTGAGGCAGGAGGATCCCTTGAGCTCCAGAGTTCAAGACCAGCCTGTGCAAGGGTGAGACCCTTAGCTTGGGCAGTAAAGTAAGACTCTGTCTAAAAAAAAAAAAAAAAGGAACCAAATAGAAATTTTAGAGTAAAAGAAATGAATAAAACTGAACAGAGTCTAAGCATCCTTTGGACACTATAAACCACATCCATATAAAATTAGGCCAAGAAAAGAGGAGATAAAGGGGCAGAATATGAGGATAAAAGGACTGAAAACTTCTAAAATTAGGTAAATATTAACATACAAATCCAAAAGCTCAATTAACTCTAAGTAGGATAAGTTCAAATAAATCCACCTTTAGAGACACCATCATAAAACTGTTAAAAGCAAAAGGCAGAGCATCTTAAAAGTTGTGAGAGAGAAGCAACTCATAAATTAGACATCATCATTGATCTCAGCCTGGGGAAAGACTTTAAGAATAAGACTTCATTGGCAATTGCAACAACAAAAATAAATGGACTCAATTAAGCTAAAAAGCACAGCTAAGGATACAATAATTAAAGTAAACAACCTTCAGAATGGGAGAAAATATGTGCATGTTACAAATCCCACGAACGGTTGATAACCACAATCTACAAAACAGGCTAATCAACACAAAAGCAAACAATTGCATCTATCACTGGGCAAGAGATAAGAACAGAACCCTCTTTGAAGAAGAGAGACAAATGGCAAAAGAACACACGAAAAAATGCTCATTGTCCGTAAGCACCAGAGAAATACAAATCAAAACCACCCTGAGATATCACCTCACCCCAGCGAGAAGAGCCCATATTACAGAGTACCAGAGCTGCAGATGCTGGTGGGGATGTGGAGAGAGGAACACTGTTGTTGGGACTGCAAACTAATACAGCCTCTTTGAAAAGAAGTATGGAGAATTCTCAAAGTACTCAAATTAGACCCCCCATTTGATACTTCAGTCCCATGACTAGATTTCTATCCAGAAGGAAAAAAAAAATCATTTTACCACAAGGACATTTGCACTAGAATGCTTGTCATAGCTCAATTCATAATCACCAAGATGTGGAATCAACCCAAGTGCCCATCAACCCATGAATGGATTAACGAACTGTGGTATATGTACACCATGGAATACTATTCAGCCATAAAAAATGGAGACTTTCCATCTTTTGTATTAACCTGGATGGAGCTGAAGTACATTCTTCTTAGTTAAGTATCACAGGAATGAAAAAAGCAAGTATCTAATGTACTCAATACTAATATGAAACCAGCAGATGAACAAATACATGCCCACACAAGAGAAGAACACAAACTCAATGAGGGGGTGGAGGGCACAGGAGGGAGGGGGGAGAGCAAAGGAGGGAGCTGGATTGGTGTGCTCTCATCTAACAGGCACAATGTAAGGGTATGCGGCGTACCTCCTGGGTGAAGGGCACAACTGCAACTTGGACTTTACCTGAGAGACCTAATTGTCTATACTTTTATATTGATCTGAAATAATAAAATAAGTAAATTGGCCATCATAAAAATTAAAAAATTTTGTGCTTTAAAGGATGTTATAAGAAAAGTAAAAGCATGATAAATACAATGAAATAAGTAAAAATCATATTTGTGATAAAGGACTTATATTTATGAGTACATATGAATACCCATACAGACCTCAACAATGAAAAGAAAAGTAACTCAAAGAATGGGCAAAGAATTTGAATAGATAGACATTTCTCCAAAGATATAGAAATGCTCAATAAACACATGAAAAGATGTGCAACATGATTTGAGAAATGCTAACCAAAAATCACGGTAAGATAACAATTCACATTTGCTAGAATGGCAATAATCAAAGACTGAAAATAACAAGTATTGGCTACTTTGTGTGCAAACCAGAACTTTTACATATTGCTGAGGAATGTAAAATATTAATAGTTCTATAGTTCCTTAAAACATCAAACATAGAATTATATATGATCCAGAAGTATTTATCAAAAAGAGTTAAAAGCAGGTTCTCAAATACTCATATATGAATGTTCATAGCACTTTTACTCATAATGGTAAAAAGGTAGAAACTCAAATGTCCTTCAGTTGATGAAATGGTAAGTAAAAAATAGTACAGGGAGGACATAAACTCCCAGCTCACAGCAATTTACTACGTTAAACTATTTTAAATGGCACACGACTTTATGCCCACCCTGTATATATCTATACAATGGAAATATTATTTAGCCTTAATAAGGAATGAAGTTCCGATACACGCTACAAGGAGGGCTCTGGAAAACACCATGTCAAATGAAAGAACCCAACCGTAAAAGGGCACCTGTTTTATGATTCCACTTATATGAAATGTCTAGAAAGGTAACTCCAATGACACTATTGCAAAATTTGAGTGGCATAGTTTTAAAACACTATTTATTCTGTCAACCAACAATAAGTAAATTCCTATTCTATTACCAACTTCCAGTCTTTCTCTGTTTTCTAAATTCCTACTTTGCTTCTGTGATCTCTCACTATTTAAGTTGATATATAAATAGATACTATGATTACACAGAAAAAAATAAAACTTGCTACCTGGAGGAATATGGCAAAACAATCTTTATAACTATATAACCAAACAGACATCAAGATTTTCTGAAATATTTGTACGAAAACAATCATATGTTTGCAAATAGCTACACTAAAAGGACATAAATGAGAATATAATTAAGAGTAGTGACACTGAAGCATATTAATCTTGACATCCATCTCCTCCGAATTTATAAACTACATCTGCAAATACATACCAGATCTGACTTTGGAGGGTCTGGACACTCAGAAGAGAAATAAGGAGCTGAGCTTCTGACTCCACTGCTGTCAGGAGCTGGCTTTGGAGGCTGAGCATGCTGCCTGTACGTAGCACTCTTAGGAGTCCAACAGAACAGGTTGATCGATTCTCGAACACAGCGTTCAATGTCAATTTCTAGATAGAAAAAATTTTTAGAAAGCAATGTATAGAGTTTAGGTTGCTTTGTTAATGTAAACAAACACAATCTTTCCTAAATGCATATAATCTAAATATGATTAAGATGATAAATAATTAGAAAAGATGCTAGCAAAAGTACAATGTAGATATTAGTAAATGTATTTATGACTGGGGAATATTTGCTATTATATGTATATCTAAGTATATACATTTATTTTTAAATTTTATTTGGTATTACCTACATATATACACACACACATACCTACATATGTTTGACTATTTCAGTACACCATTATTTAAACATCATGGAATATAACACATCTCCTTATGTAAAAAACTGGCCCATTTACTCTGAAAATGTTTTCATTTTTCCAAAGTAAAACAGAGTGGGGGGTGCCGGCTCCATATACTGAGGGTGGCGGGTTCAAACCTGACCCTGGCCAAACTGCAACAAAAAAATAGCCGGGCATTGTGGTGGGAGCCTATAGTCCCAGCTACTCGGGAGGTTGAGGCAAGAGAATCACCTAAATCCAAAAGCTGGAGGTTGTTGTGAGCTGTGTGACGCCGTGGCACTCTATTGTGGGTGATAAAGTGAGACTCTATCTCTAAAAAACCCCCCAAACCAAAGTAAAACAGAGGTAGGCTACAATTTGGAAATGAATAGACAAAACATCCAGATTCGTTTCACCACAACTTCCGGTAAAGTGTACCAAAAGTTTCATTGCCATTAAATAGGATATTTAAAAAAGGGCAAACTTTTCAAAATTTCAATTTATCATGTCTTCCTTAATAATTTTTGAGTTAAGTGCAGAAAGGGTTAGGTAAGGTTTCATTGGAGGTACATTAAATGCACCCGATTAAAATAATAAAGAAACATTTTCTTTTTTTTTTTTAGAGACAGAGTCTCACTTTATCACCCTCAGTAGAGTGCTGTGGCGTCACAGCTCATAGCAACCTCCAGCTCCTGGGCTTAGGCGATTCTCTTGCCTCAGCCTCCTGAGTAGCTGGGACCACAGGCACCTGCCACAACGCCCAGCTATTTTTTGTTGCAGTTTGGCCAGGGCTGGGTTTGAACTCACCACCTTCAGTATATGGGGCCGGCGCCCCACTCACTGAGCCACAGGCGCCACCAGAAAAATTTTCACAGAGGATTTTTTCTTTGTCATATTTGAAAGTTAGGCATCTTCATTGCAGAGGCTTTATACATAGGAAGGTTATTATAATTCCCATTACGGTCTGTGTTTTTAATGGGCCTGTACTTTTTTAGGAACATTCCTGATGAGGAGGAGTTAGCCATTTCTCTCCAGGGAACGTGGAGAAATCACGGAAAGGCAGGAGAAGTTCAAGAAGCTGACTGGGATGAAGGAGCTGTGCACTGATCAGGTTTCCTCCATATTCTAAAATTGCAAATGGAAGACATTCTCATTTCCTCTGCAAAAGTCCAAGTGTCAGTTCAGATACACAATGGAGAAAAATGTATTACATGCTTTAAATTACAAAGGAATAAGCTTCCCTATTTCTCTTTTTGAAACGAAGGGCTTAAGGGTAAAAGGAGATCAGCAATAAGCAGAGCCTGTGGATGGTGCACGGGTTATCATTCAGAGTTGTCTGCTGTTGCAAGGTGGAGAAGGGAAGAGAAAATGACACTGTGCATTTGTCATGAGACAGATACCGTCTACTTTCACTTAGTTTAATTCTACAGTTCTCCCTCCCACCATCCAGTTCTGTTGAAGATGAAGAAACTAAGAACTACAGAAACAAAGTGATTTTTATTAAGTGTGCTAATACAGGTAGAATGCCTAAAGTTAATAAAGGTTTATAAGGGATCTTTTGTTATTTCTTAGCTCATTTAGATTTGGAATATGGCCAGTAAGTCTGGAAAGACCAGTTATTCCATTATGATACAGGAACCGCAGTAAGTGGATAAATATATGGGACCATAAATGAAAAACAACCTCAAATTCATACCACGCAATGAATTCAACTCGATCATAGACCAAAATATAAAAATTTAAATAATATATAATTCTAGAAGAACATAGGAGAATACCTGAATGATCTTGGAGCAGCAATCATTTCTTAGAGAGAATACAATACCTGAGAAGTTCAGCTGCTGATCAAAAATCTATGTATGACTTTTAATGCCTAACTGTAGGCAATTATTATAAAGGCTTTACTTGGCCAGCCTCACAGGGGACAGTGGCTATCCCCACAGCAGACTCGGTACACAGTCAATAAACTGCAATCTGTAGGGAGCTGCTATCAAGGACTCGGTCCCCTAGGATGGTCAGGTTTGTATCCCTGTTCTAGGCCCCTCCAATCTAAAGGCCTCTTTATCAGGGCCCTTTGGTTGAGGCCTTCCTCAGACCCCTCATCTAAGGTCTCTGGAACAGAGGGAGGGGGGAACCTAAAGATATTTTTCTCCACTTTGACTCAGTACTAAATACTTTTCTATTCCCAGGACTTTCTACTCTCCCTTTCTCTAGGTCCACAAAACTTCAAGAGCTTTTAGATCACAGGCCTCCTTGGCAGTAAAATGACCTCTGCATATGGGTGCTAGTCCCTATGGAGAAATGGAACGGAGGTGAGTTGGCACCTTTTCCAGTTGGGCCTTTTGCTTATACCACTGCGGTTGGTGATTAAAGACTCGACTATTATCTTTAGTTTGGCTTGTTGCCTTAATCAGTTATTCCAACACCTGGCTGCTGGGCTCGATTAAATTAAGTTCATATTTACAAAAGAAAACAACTGATAAAGTACATTAAAAATTTTAAAATCTACTTATCAAAAGACACAGTTTACAAAATAAAAACAAGTCGACAACAGGTAAAACTTTTCTACACTGATAGTCAGAATAGTGGCTGTTAATGGGGTCAGGGATTGATCAGCAGCCAGAAAAAAGTAATTTTTTGAGACTGTGAAAATATTCTATATATTGATTGAAGTGTTGGTTACATGGATGTTTATAACTGTCAAAACATACTGAATTATATAATTAGGGTTTATACATTTCGCTGGCTATAAACTTTCCTATAGTTAAAAATATATTAAAGATTGAGAAAAAGAATCAACAAAAGAAGTCACAAATGTATATTTTCTTTTTCTGTAAAGCTTTTTTGTTGGAAATTTAAAGTTGGATTAGAGTGAAGACACTAATTTTGGAGTTGGGTAATTACTGTTCCATTACATAGCATCATTTATTATACTATTAAAAACTTTAGAATAGTTAAATTATATTAACATCCAAAACTATAGGGTGATCTGGAACCTGTTAATCTACTGATCTCAACCACTTTATTTTTTGACACAAATAATTAATTTATACAAGAAGGAGATAAATGTTCTAGGCATTAATGTCTTGTGACATGAAAACGTCCCAGTAATAATACAACGGAACTCTCATTGCTGAACAGACAGGAAAGAATAAAGTTCCTTATTTTGCCAGAAGAGAACAAGGTGAATGAAATAAAGTATGTGTATTATGAAGCACTCTCTACAAGATAAATTCTAAGCATAGTCCTCCATGACACCCTCAGGTTGACGGCACCTGTAGCATCACTTAATGTACTGGGATGACATGTAATGATAGTGAATAGACAGGGCCTAGATTCTCGGTCTTACAAAGAAATGCACAATAACCTGGAATAACTCATTGAAACTCTTTAAGGACTGTAATGAATAACATCTGTAGTCCAGGGAACATGCGGATAGAATGTTATTATAAGATAGCTCTAAAATATCAGGAATCGCTCAAGTTCTTATGTAATTTTTTTTGGTGAAGAGCTAAATTCAATAGGTATTGTTTTACCATAATCCTGAACTTGTCCCTGGTCAGCTGCTCCCTTTCCATTGCTTAGAATCATAGCATTTTAGAGGTGTCCAATCCATCTTCCACAGAATCATTTTCTAAAATACAGATAGGATCATGTTGTTTTTCTGTTTAAAACTTTCTCCTTGCATGTAAAATAATGTCTAAAATCCTCAGCATGTCAAGCAAGGCCCCCATAACCAGCAGTCCGCCTATCCCACCTATTTTCATCACCTCCTCTGGCATCAGTACCCCAGCTCATGCACTCCAGGCATCTTTACCTCTCATCCTACTTCTAGGGCTTCCATTAACATCCTACGGACAGCCATGTAGCTTCAGCTTCTGTGTTAACCTTATGCTATTTTCTAAGCCTTCAGTGCTTTTTCTCCATCCTTCTACAGGGTTGTCCTATGTCTTATTAATCTTTAGGGACCCTTCCAGTAATATATACATGACTATGCCTGTCATATAATAATATTTACTACATAAGTGTTGAATGAATAAACTTACATATCCTAAGGTCTCAGAAAGTGGACAAGTGGACAAGATCACCCACTTGGGATGCTTCACAGCTCAAAAATACCCCAGCAAAGTTGGTGAGTTTTCTCATTGCTAAACACTGTTGGATGCTTCCTAAAAGTAAGTATAATCTTGTCTTTTGTTTTTAATAAACATTTTTCACAAGACCCCATTTATTGCAGTTTAGCCTTAATGATACCATTAGTAATCAATTAATACATAACAGTTTTGCATTAATTGTCCTTGTAATGTGCTCCTTTTCACATGCTTAGCTCATTCATGCTTTAAACACGAGGGTCCCCCCAAAAATCCCTTCACCCTTCCGGCAGGTACAGGAAGAAGAAGGATATACCCAGAGAATTAGACTCTCCTTAACAAGGCCTGCTTAAGAGAAACTATTTTATTTATTTACTTCTTCTTCTTCTTTTTTTTTTGGGGGGGGGGACAAGAGTCTCACTATGTTGCCTTCAGTAGAGTGCCATCGCGTCATAGCTCACAGCAACCTCAAGTTCATGGGCTTAAGTGATTCTCTTGCCTTAGCCTCCCAAGTAGCTAGGCCTACAGGAGCCTGCCACAACGCCCAGATATTTGTTGTTGTTGTTGTCGTTGTCATTGTTTAGCAGGCCCAGGCTGGGTTCGAACCCACCAGCCCCAGTGTATGTGGCTGGTGCCATCACCACTGAGCTATGGGCACCAAGCCCAGGGTAAACTATTTTAGCACAGCCTAACCCACTTGGGTTTACCAGAACCTAAATGATTAGAGGAAATTTTAGACTCTGCCAAGTAAAGTCTTCAAATTATACTTGTCATTTTGTCACTCAAAAATATTTAACAGTGCCTCAGCCTCTCAATCTAGCTGCCCCATAAACATGTTAAACACTTACTTGAAACTCACTATCTTCCCTAATAGCACGCCCACTCACCCATTCCTGACTTGCTCCCATTCATCAGTTCAGGTAAGGTATAGGAACCTACCCTCACACTAAACATTTCACTGGATTCCTAATCCTATTGATTCTATAGAGCAACTGGACAGAAAGCTGAATTACCTAACAGGAAACATTAAAGAACTGTGCATAAGCCAGTCCAGTGACGTACTGGAGTAAGGAAGTAATACCGCGTGTAATTAAGATAACCTAAGTTAGAAGTATCAGTCAGTTACAGATTACCAGTGGGTCTTTTTAAATAATTATGCTTGAATGCTCTGGGCTAGTGAAAAGAAATAACAAACCAGTAATAAGACTAGAGATACACATCCATGCAGATACACTTCTCATATATACAGGCATATACGTTCATAGTAAGTCAATAGATGGTTGGTGAAGGAATGAATGTATAATTTGAAAACATAATCTTGACTATGTCTAAGGGGGACAGGATGGTGCAATATGATACAGAGTTCTGTTTTATTTTCTCCGAGCCTTTCAAATCCAGTATATGTACACACAATTACTGGCATATTTTGCTGAATATCTATCATCTTTGCTGCTAATGCCTACGAAGAAGTGAGATGTAAACAGGAAACGCAATAAACGTTACTGCTATCCGGGTACTTTAAATTTTCTCTACTTTTAATATAATGATCTTTATGAGTTAGCAGTGGAGCAGGCAGATGCTATGATGCAAAGCAGGGGTGTTAATAATGGCACATGGCAAACCCGAGAGAAAAGAACACTGCAGAGTCTCGGGAGATTTAGCACCACGTCACTTCCAGCCATCATTTTTTCCTCTTTCTTTTACACTTAATGGTGAATCAGAAACAAAACAAGAGCCTTTGATTTTTGTGGCAACTAGAACCTTGTGTTCAACTTTGATAAGCAATTTTCATATGACTGATAATTTGTATCTAAGGATTAAAAAGATTTGAATTTTTCAAAAGAATGAAATCAGTTTCTTGTAATAAAAGTTAAAAAAATACTAGTTATTCCCTCTATGCTACATAATTTTGAATAATTAGCCTATAATTACACTGGCATATTATTTCTCTTCTTTCCTCCAATCTAGTTTATTAGTTTGCTTTTTACTTTATTTTGTTTTGACTTGGCACACTCACTGCACACTTACACTTGTGGTAAGAAATTACTTCCCATTTTAAAATCTTTTACTAAAGATCGCCATTTCAGACAGACAGCACATCAGATTAGTTTCATTTTGTGTTCAATATAGAGATACAGGGCTAAGTAGAGGAGAGACACAAAATGGGAAGACACAAATATTATAGTATTAAAATACAGACCACATATAGAATACATGCTAAATGTCACTTTTAAATATAATACATTTTGGTCCTTATATTCTTACTTTCCATATCCATCAGTGGTATATGTGGGGAAATTTTCAACATAGCTTCTGATTTTTAAAGGTGTTGTGGCTGATTACTTTTAATATACTTCAAAAGTGAAAAATGCTTTGTATGTTTTAAGTGTTTTGCAAACCCAAGGCACATATAAACACTCAATAGAAAAACAAATATAAACTAATTCCATCACTGGTATCTTGAAACAAAAATATGTTTAATAGCCCTGATATAAACTATAGGATAAATTTTGGACTGCTCAAAAAAATTCAGAGAGCAGAAACCCGTGTCAATCATAAAATAAGCAGTTCTGCTACAGAGAAGGGCCTTCTTAATTATATTATTGAAAACTTAGCACCAAGCTGGGTTAGTATTCTAATCTATTCTGAATTTTCATACTAAGCAGAAAATTCTGATCAACCTTGAGCTTGTTTTTTATTATAATTCCCAATACATATGAAAAATTTCTTTTAACGTTAAAAACTATATGATGTAAAATTAGACATATGCTTCAAAAGAAAGAACTAGGTCAATGTTATGAGAATTATATAACTCCAGCTTCCTAGAATCATGTCACTATTTCAGATTCTTCATCAGTCATTCTTCTGGCTTCACTTTCTCATGGTCATTTAAGTTTGGTAGTGATGTAATGCAACATATGTTACAATACGTGTATTGTAACATGTATTTATCCTCAAAAATTTGAAATGTTCCCCCTTTCCATAAAATAATCTAAACAATGCTGATATAACCTGAGATTTTGAAAATAATTTTTCATGGACCTTAATTTCAGTAGCAATCCGACCATACCAGTAAAAACAAATTAACTACTTTCTCATATTCCAATTACAAACTAACAAAAATTGAATATGTTATTTAGGTCTTAACATTAATATACAATTTTTATGGGTGTGTTTGGAAGAGGAGGACCACTGTTGAAATCTCCACATTTAATTTCCACTATGACTATCCTTTTGCAATTCTAAGCTATAAGTTGAAAAGGTGAATAATTAAAAGATTATCAGCTTCGGTTAAAATAGTATCAGTCTCACAGGTTTAACAACACAAAAGTTTTACTTTCAATTGTGTGGTCTAAGTTTCTCTACTCTTTCACCAAATCAGTTCTGCACCCCATTTCTGTTAATTGAAAACCCAGATTGATTCTCACTTGTATAGTTAAAAATCTCTAAAATACTTTTCAAACTATTTAATGATTTAAATGTATAAACTTGGCAAAGGCTCTGGTGCACCAAAATTACTTGATAACATGTCTGTTTTATTAAGTCCTGAATAATATAAAAGCCAACTGTCCATTTAACTGATGGTTGTTTTGAAACCTTACAGCACTGATATCATGTTTTCTCTTTGTTGGATAAGCATTTCATGAAAATATCACTGCTGCTTCAGACTAATATAAAAATTTGCTTTAGCAAAAACTTCATAATTATATTATGCCTCTGACCAAAATAATAAACTTTACTTCAAATAAACTCACAGTCTTATTATGTTTTAAGAGACCAAAAAAATTCTCTCAAATGTTAAATTATATGGCATAAAAAGGGTAAAAATAAATCTAGAGGCCACCAGATTATTGCCGTATTGATCCAAATACTTCAAGAAAAAAATCAATCTAAACATATGAGGAACTAGTAAGTGCCTACATGATTTTCTTACACAGTTGGCCCTCTGCATCTGTGGGGCTACGTGCATCCATGGATTCAACCAAATTGCAGACTGAAAATGCTCTGATTTAAAAAATGGATAGTTGCATTTGTACATGAATAGGTACAAATTTTTCTTCTTGTCATCATTCCCTGACAATACAGTATAACATCTATTTATATGGCATTTACACTGTATTAAGCACTACGTGTATAAGTAATACTGAGATGATTTAAAGCATATAAGAGGATGTGCATAGGTTATATACAAATAACACATCATTTTATACAAGGAAGTTGAGTATCTGTGCATTTTCATGTCTGCTGGGGTTCCTGGGACCAACCCCTCATGGATATTAAGGGATGACAGGACTTGTATTTCACTGTATATCTTGCCACAGAGTGCAAAGAGTAGTACTATTCATACACACATTTAACTGTTAGAATGCTCATCAATTGAATGTCAAATTAGTGCTCACTCTGAACATTTGAACTTATGTATTTGAAATTTGTACCATTAATAATATTTTGTTCAGGAATGAGGTGGCAACATAAAAAGAAAGAAGAGAACATAGATAAGCTAGGTAACTTTGAAAGTAGGTGGAAATGTCACTCCTGTTCATCTATTTAAGTGTTTTAATTAGTATTTACCATCAATGCATTGTGATGCTAGGGGCAGGATGTTAGAAGTGAAATTAAGACTTAGAAGATAAAATTCCTTGATCTTTGTAGGTAGGGTAACCTACTTATAAACAAAAATTATTTAGTGGGAAGATGAATTTTCAGTGAAAGGAATTAAGTACAGAAACGAGATCAGAAGAGCTGACACCACATCAACTAAATTCATTCATTTGTTCAGTGCTCTGAACAAAATGAGTATTTAATAAGGTTTGACCAATGTTATGATATAGTTAATAGAAAGGATAAAATTATCACCACTTCATCTGTTAAGGCCTACCACAAGCAGGGTAACATTTCTTGGATGTTCATTATTAAAGCATGTACATATCCTTTCAGTTTTGAATTGACAAACTTTAGTCTTATACCATTTGTAAATCCAAAAGCAGGAACTTTCAATGATATACCATACAATGTTGAAAGTTTTTCCTATGGAATTATTAAAACAGAAGTATTCAACCGTAAAATGAACACAGTTATGTTTTTTAATGGACAAGCAGAGTTGCCACTAATCTGCTTATAAAGTAAAAAAAAGATTGCTTCACTAATGTTTAACGGCAGTAGTTATGGGCCAAATTGGAAAGGCATTAAATTTGCTTGATTTGAAAATGCATAATCAGCATTCCTAATATACCTATTTTCAGAACTGACCAGAAAATTTCTTTTAATCTTAACCATCCTCCACTTATTTTGGCAATTTTTTTTTTTTTTTGTTAATCATCTTTTTTTATTACTGTTACTTTTACGATTTCTGCTACTACTACAAACAAGGGGGATTTATATTATCTTTTTTTTTTTATTTAATATTATCTTTTTTTAAAAGAATTCCTTGGGATAATTTACTTGATTTTTTTTTATAAAGAATCTTTAGAAAAATAATACAAAAACCAATGTGTTTTTTGTTCATATCATCTACAAAATAACTCCGTTTAATTTAAATATGACAAGTTAGAAAGCTAATGGTGAAAACTTTTAACTTGTAGGGGAAGGGGAAGAAGTAGTTTAAATAAATCCAAGGCATTTTTCTTATTATTTTACCAAAAAGAATAAAGATTTTCACACAGAGATGGTAAAGAAGCAGGTAATGATCACAAAAAATGAAAATTCAAGGCAAGCAGCAGTTTTCTTATTTCTTTTAAGCGTGTTTAATAAATATATAATCTCTTAAACTAGGTTCTTTGGTTTTTGGATAAATTTATCTCTTGGATAAATTTAAGCATGTTTATTATCAGGTGTAACTTGTGCCTGCCCGAAAATATGGAAAACAGCAATAGAATCATCAGGGATGGAGCCAATAGGATACTACAAAGAAAATTAATCCTTTTGTCATAAAGTATTTTCAGTTTTTGCAAAAAAGTAGTTTGTTTATTTTCCTACTAAAGATTTAGTTACATGCCATGTAATCATGTTGATTTTGTCTTTTTAATGGTAGCATCCAAGTTTCCAGGGGTGTCCAACCTACAGCCTGTGGGCTGCATCCAGATTATTGAGGAAAGTTTTGCTTATCTGTGGTGTTGGATATTGCGAAAAGTATGCATAGATCTTTTTTTTTTTTGATTCATCAATATACAGCATAAAAGAAAAAGGTTAGACACCCCTGGTAACTGCTACCTATATTGCTACATTTAAGTATTCAACTTCTAGGTTTACAAACTCCTTGTGAATACTCTACACAGCTTAAGTTACTATTCTGTATCACACAACAGAGAATTTTCCTGGAGTTTGATGTGTCCTCCCAAGAGAACAGTGTTTCTTTCTTCAGACTGTCAAACTGTTAGCAAGAAGCTGTGGCAAGGAGGCAGCAAAATTTCATGAATTGCATCTTTGTATAAATACAGATTCTTAGACACCTTTCCAAGTGGCCCTTTTTACTGTCCAAACCGCTCCGTCCTAAGCAAAGGGCAAACATATTACTGCCACATCCTTCTCAACCCCCTACTTCCTTACAGGGCCTTTTACCCATTTTGTAGCATTACCAAGATGGAGGTAAATTACACTGAACTGGTACAAGACAGCTTTGTATTTACAGTGCTGGGCTAGCAGAAGAGGCCATATACGAGGGATGGAATCTAGAGGATGATGAGGCCCAAGCAGAAGATCTGAAGGCCTGCATGATTATTTGTGAAAATGGCTTAAGAATGTCTCATTATTTCATAGTCAAATTCATTTAAGTGATTCCATTTATTTAGACTTTTACCTGGTAAATCAGAGAAGAGAAGAATGCACTCATTAAAGCCATTAGCCAAAAGCCGGTCCCGCAGCTGCTGAAGAATTGCTACTCCAATACAAAATGGGAAAGAAGAATTCCCAAGTAGTAAGGTATCCCAGAGGTGAAAAATTTTGTGCAAAGGAAATACATCTGTAAAATAATGATATAAATAATTAAAATATAAAGCCAAAATGACAAAAATTAAAACAATGACAACTGCTTTACTAGATATGTAACTATTACTTTATCAACAAAACTTAATTAAGAGCTAATACTAACAAACTATTTTTATAAAATGTTTATTTGGTTTTGCAAATTTATAGCTTCCTAATGTGTTTTGTAAAACAGATAATAAGATTGGTCAAATAGATAACATTTTCTAACCCCCATTATCAATCTTGATATAGTCCCATTCATAATATTTTTTTCCCAGAATTTTCCAATTAGGTTATTCTCAGTTTATTTACCTAGATGAATTTTAGTATTGTTTTAGGTATGGTAAAGTTACATTTTTATTATGGACTCTAAATAAGTGTTTTATTAAATTGCCACTCAAAATCCTACCAACAATTTTCTATTTCCCATTTAATAATAATGTGGATATTTTTCTAGGGCAATGCATATAAATCTATTTCAAATATGATTTCATTTGCCATGTGAACTGTATTCAAGTAATCGTGTCCATTCTGTTACTACTAGCAACTAAATAATGTATTACATATGTGCATAATCTGCTTTATTTCTAGAGGAAACCTAGTTTATGAAATAAACATATTTGCTAGTAGACGATCTCTTAAAAATTAAGCATGCATTGGTTGTAAAAGTTGCCTTCATAAACTTTATGTAAATACTATAGTTGATATTAGTATCTCATTCTAAAAAGATTGGAGCTTGCATGTATGTCATGAAATACAAGATATGCTTTCATCCTATACGATTCTCATTCTGTCAGAACAATTAAAATACTTTTCTACTCAGCTCTATTACGTTATGATTACATAAGGATGCTTATTAAATCTGCGTATGATTGTAAATATAAAATATAGGGAAGCATGAATCTATCCTTTTGCTGATACAATACCCCCAAAAGGAAAGAGATACTTACGAGTAAACATGGTGAGAAACCAAGGGATGGCATAGAGCTATGAGTGAAAAAAGAAAGGGTCACAGGGTTGAAAAAAGAGAAAATATAAAAGGTAATTAGAATGATTACCAATAAATTGAATGGTAAAAAAAAGAAAAGTTCTATGTTTTGGTCTACTCCATTGATTAAAATAAAAAATAATGTAGGTAGTTACAGTTATCATAAATACTCTATCACATAATGATATTTAGCTGTACCATGATCCTTTTGCCAAGGATTATTTATAAAATGTCTTCATTTCACTCAGGACCATGGCTAACCTAAAATCAATACTAGTATGCTGATTTCAAGGGTATACTTTTTAGGTTGTATAAAAATACTGCTCAGATGTTTGTTAAAAGCTCTTTCTTGTGACAGTTAACCTTATGTGTCAAATTAACTAGATCAGGGGAATACCGAAATATCTGGCTAAACATTATTTTGAGGTGTGTCTGTAAGGGTATTTCAGATGAGACTGGCATTAGATTTTCCTCCCCAGCGTGGGCTGGCATCATCCAATTCCCTGAGGGTCTAAAAAGAATAAAAAAGTGGAGAAAAAGGACTTTGCACCTTTCTTGACTCATGCTCGAGCTACGACATCCCATCTCACCATCCCCTGCCCTTGACAAGGATTTAGGTTTCTAGTTATTGTGGTTTTCAGACCTTTGGACTTACAATTACAAAGACCACTGGACTTCATAATTCAAAAATTATAACAGTGGCTTTTCTGGGTCTCCAGCTTTAAGATAGTAGATTGTGAGATTTCTCATCCTCCATAGTTATGTATGTGATTGTGAGATTTCTCATCCTCCATGGTTATGTATGTGAATTTCTTCACAAGACATTTTCCTTTATCTGTATCTGTATCTCCTATTGGTTCTGTTTCTCTATAGAAAACCCTAATGCACTATACTAAGTGTTGAGGGTCTCTTACCTATTTTAAAAAATAAATTATATTTTAAAAATGATCAGAATGTCTCGTTAAAAGGTACTATACAGCATGTGCTTTTTGTTACCACCTTATTGATCAATGAGAAGCATTATATCAGACCAAAGACCACAAAGTCTAATATTACCATAGTAATGATCTGACTCACACTGAGTGACAAATTTATTTTTCTAAGTTTACTGCCTAGGAATGAAAAAATACATATAAAGTATATATATGTATGTATATGTGTACACACACTTTTAATTAATTATGCAAAATTTTGGAAGTAAAAAATCATTTCTAATTTATGAAAGTAGAGTAACATATCCCTTGTCAATAGCAAGTAGCAAAAATCAACAATAATTTATAGAAAAATCTGAAAAGGCACAAATTTTATTTCACCTTGTAAGTCAAGATAGGCTACTTTTTATTCGGAGACACAATCTCAGTCTTTATGCCCTGGCTAGAGTACAGGGGCATCATCATCGCTCACTGCAACCTCCAGCGAGTGCCAGGGCTCAAGGGTTCCTCCTGCCTCAGCCTCCTGAGCAGCTGGGACTACAGGCACATGTGACCACATGCGACTAATTTTTTAATTTTTTTGTAGAGATGGAATCTCACTATGTTGTTCAAGCTGGTCTCCCACGCCTGCCCTCAAACCTACCATGGCCTACCAAAGTATGAGGAATACAGGCATGAGCCACAGTGCCCTGTCAAGGCTACTATTAAATAAAGATTTTTGTACTACTTATAGAGTTTGAATTTCACCAATTATGGATTTATGAGTAAAGATGCATACTGTCTTTGCACTGCACATGTGATTATTTATACTATCAAAATATCAGCCAAGACTTTTGTAAGTATAATTACACGGCACAGTAAATCTAAGTACTGTATGTTAAATAAAGCCCACTGAGCTCCACACTATTATCTGTTATGCAGGCTACATACAGATAGTTCTTTCCAAGAACATCACAAATAGGAAAAGGGAAGAGCACAAAAGTATATGACTTCACTGTAATGAGTATGAGTTGTAGAAAACAATGAAACATGACAACATATAAATTTTTCATTCTGATTCAAATTTAGAAATAACATCAGCAGAGATTGATTTCATCACTATTCAACATTTCTTTCTTTTAAGGACATGACAGCAATTACATTACCTGCTACCCTTTGATCAAAACCAATTGTCATTAAAAAAATCTTTCTCAAATTATTTCAGCAACTGACTGAAAATACCTTTCCCCCCATACTGTTCTTTGTAATTAGCTTCATCATGATCTATGGAGGAAATTTTCTTCTATGGAAGAATAACAGGAACCAGGTTTACCATCCCACTTGAACTGCCTTAAAATCAGATGGATTATATGAAATAATTTGCAGATCTTGAATATTAGGCAGCCCAGAAAGTAATGCCTAAGAGAAAAGAAACAAATGAAATGACCCCTACAACTGACTGCCCAGTTTACTGTGTACAAAGCCGCTCCAGGCCACGGACAGGGCAGAAGAACCTAGACGGGGCTTGGGGTTGTCCTTAGCTGAACAGGTAGAGTTGGGAATCTGGACAGGTTAATGTGGCTAGAATCTTCAGGACATAGTATTAGACAGGACAGAGCTGCAGAGAAAAAGCTCCAGAAATCTGCAGAGGGTATCCCTCACATCTCTGCTCAGTACTGAAGAGGGGATGTGTGAGGAAAAAGTAGGAAAGGAATCACTTGAAATAATCAGAGGGAAAAATTGCCAGGCTCATAAAATGCTAAGAATAGTTCTTTGTTTTTTTTGCCAGCCAGAATGAAAAACAAACAACACTTGTAATAAACAAGACATCAGGCAGAGTACTCACAAGGGCATTATCTTAGAATGGCCAAAATAATGCTCCCAAATTACGCTGCAGTGGTTCTCATTCAATAAACCTTAAAAACAAGCTTTGAAAAATTAAACTGTTTCAATGTAACTTAACTACATCCAAGACACCACACTCCTTGTCATCTCCAAATGGCTTCTTTTTTCTAAGCACCATTTTTACAGTCACTTAAGTTAAAAAAATCTTTTAAAATACATCTTGTTAAATCTGATGTTATTTTCACAAGGTCTCTTGTCTTTTATTTCTATTCATTCATACTGAACCCATCTTGTTTTGATTCTCATTCCTTTGTGCATAATTACTGCGGTATAGCTGTTCTCCTTGCTTTCGGTTTCTACCTGATCCACTACTTCCTTCAGCCAAATTGATTTTCTAAAAATGCAACTGTGATCACATCATTCTCCTGTTCTATCACGTCAATACTTTCCCATTGCATGCCAAATTAGGTATAAACTTCTTACTCATGCATTTAAAGTCATTGTGAATTAGCAAATTTAAATTTAAAGTCATTGTGAATTAGCAAAAGCTGCCCAGAACCTGCAGTCTGAAAATATGCATTTGAATTTCAACTCTGACAATTATAGATACTGTGCCTTGGGCAAGTGAGTTAACCTCTGTGAATCCCCAATTCTTCATTTTTGAAATAGGAAAATTAACATCGTTCTTAATTATGTCAAAGAGATGGTATTAGATGAAATAATATATGCGAAAGTGCTTTGTAAATAGTAACAGTCTGTAAGTTCAAAGCAGTGTTAGCATTCAGAGGGCATCGGGCTATATTTCCTTGTGTATCACCATTCCCTAATCATGTTCTACTTTCCACCAAGACGGGATTTACTGTGATCTCAACACACATTACACTCCTATTAATGTGCTTTGCTTTTATTTTTCCCTCTGAATGTTCTTTCCTTATCACTTCCACCCATCAAAACTTTGTAAATTTTTTTTTTTTTAGTTGGTAAAAGCTTTTAATATCTGGTAAAAAGCAAGTTACAAAATAATACTTACAGTGTGATAATATTTTTGAAATTTAAAATATGCAATATAATAAAATATGCAGAAGGTATAAATATCTAAAGAACATAGGGATAAATAAACACCAGATTTGATTTTTTTTTTTTTTTGAGACAGAGTCTCACTTTGTCTTTGTAAAGTGCTGTAGTGTCACAGCTCACAGCAACCTCAAACTGCTGAGCTCAAGTGATCCTCTTGCTTCAGCCTCCCCACTAGCTGGAACAATAGGCACCCACTACAACGCCCAACTTTTTATTTATTTATTTATTTATTTTTATTAAACCATAGCTGTGTACATTAGTATGATCGTGGGGCACCATATACTTGTAAATTTTTTTCAGAGCCTGCCTCAAATGTCATTTGTTCAATGAAAACTTTTTTTTAAAGACAGAGTCTCACTCTGTTGCTTATGTTGCAGTGCAGCGGCAACCTCCAACTTCTGGGCTCAAGCAATCCATCTGTTTATTATGCCTCTCTAGTAGCTGGCATTTCAGGTATACACCACCACACTGGGCTGATTTTTTAAAACTTTTTATGTTTTGTAGAAATGAGGCCTCACTATTGCTCAGGCTGGTTTCAAACTCTTGCCCTCAAGTGATCCCTCACCTTGGCCTCCCAAAGTGCCAAGATTACAGATGCGTACCACCATGCCCAGCCTATGAAAATTTTTTGTACATTTCTTATGATACCTATCTCCCATTATGCTTTATATTATTTACTATCATTGTATTATGTGTTATCTCGCAATTACCTATCACATCATCCTGTGCGCTATAATTATTCCTGAGCTTGCCCATTCACTCTTTCATTCACTCACATTTACACTCATTCATTCATTAAGACGAAACGCACTGTCCCCTATGCCAGGTCTCCTCCTACAGCAGAGCAATCTGACATGTGAAAAGGTATTTCAAGCGCTTTGCAACTAAGTGCTGCAATAGAGGTTCTGTCATAGGATAATGGCAACAAAGTTACAGGAGTTCCTGGCTTTTTCTATCATAATGTCCACAGTAATGTAAGCTTCTTGCAGGTAAAGATTATTTTACTCATTTATTCATTAGTTCTGCAAACATTTACTGACTGCCCTATATTTCCTAGGTCTGTTAGGTGACAGGATATAGCAGTGAACAAAGCATAGTTCTAGGCTATAAGAAGTTTACATGATTTCCATGTTGGTAAATCTAATGGCCAATTCTCAATTCCAATCTTTCTTTATCAGTCAGCAGGATTTGCTTTAGTTGAGTACCCCACCCCCATGTCGTCTTCGGAACGTTTTCCTCTTTGCTTGGCTTCAGACACCATACTTACCGAGTTTTCTCATTCCCTTCCTCACTGCTCTTTATCCATCCCCTTTGCTGGTTCCTCTTCATTGCCCTGACTTTTAATATTAGCACCCCTAGGTGCAGCTGTTGGACTTTTTCTCTTATCCATTTTTCTCAAAATAATAATTCATTGTTTGAGGACTCCCATATTTACAGCTTCATGCTTAGACTTCTCCCATGAATTCCAAAATTATATGTCCAATGACTACTTGATATTTCCATGTGTATGTTTAATAGATACACAATGTATGTCCACACAAAATCTGTACCTTCAAGTACAGTATTCCAAATCTCACTTAAGAGCAACTCTGACCTTTAAAATTGTTCAGGCAAAAAAAGAAAAAAAATTCTGGCATCAATTTTGACTCCTCTTTTCCTCACATACTGTGTAATTTGTCAACAGCAGTCCTGCTGGCTCCCTATCCCCACTGCTAATATGTATCCTGATTCAAGCCACCGTCATCTCTGGCCTAGACTACTGCAATAGCTCATGATTAGTTTCCTAAATTCCATTCTTGTCCATCCCTGGATTTTTCTCAGCATAGCAGCAAGAATGCTGGTGTTACAATGTTTAGACTGAATGTCAGTCACTGCTCTGTTTATAAGTATCAGGGACTTCCCACTCTTGGTAGTAAAAGACGAAGTCCTAACTCTGAGCAGCAGAGTCTACGTAACGTGGCCTCCGTTACCTATCTGCTGCCGTCTCCTTGTGCCCTGTGCCCTCACTGTGTGGTCTCTTGATACTTTTCTAAATCTCTGATGCTTCCACCCATGCCTGTAACACTGTGTTTCTTCTACTTGGGTTTCTCTTTCCCTTCTTCTCTTAAAGCATTTATTCAAGAGTTACTTTTTCGGTGAGGCTTTCCTGGCTACCGTTTTAAAAATTCAATCCCTCCATACCACTTGAAACCTTAACATCTGTATTTTTGCTTGAGTTTTTTAAGTGTAGAACTGACCACTATTGCATGTTTATTTCTCTTCCTCATTGTATTATATATCCACACTAGAATATGCAGAGATTTGGTCTAGGCACACAAATATTTGCTGAAAGAATGAATGAAGTATACAGTGACGATACCTGAAAGGTATAAATAAAAAGATCCAAGTAGTCATGAGATTATTATACATTTTAAGAAGTTTTAAACAGATACGAAATAATGAGAAAATGAGTTAATCTTCCTAGACAGGAAAAAAATCCTTCATACTAAATACTAAGCAGTATTAAAAAAATTAAACTCATGTTTGTTATATATCTATACATTGACAACAATCGTGGGAAAAATTAAATTTGTGAAACAAAGTTTATTCTAATGATATTTGAAAAGTAGCAATTGATTCAAGTTGAATAAATACCTTTCGTATAATATTGGAATTAGGAGAGGCAGGAGAGGAAGCTGCTCCGAGGTGCTCACCAGCACCAAACTTCGTAGCAATTAAATTAAGATAAATAAACAGCTAGAATATTCTTGTGAAAGTGCACTTCCTGTTATTTTTTCTCTCTTTTCAAATCTTTATTGATATTCTCATCTTAAATAATTTCTTGGGATATTGATAAAGCTGTACAATATAGCCTGATACATACAAAAAGAGTAAAATAAGATAATTTTGAATACCAACCAGGTTTTAATAGTAGATTTTTTAAATAGCAAATAATGAAATATAAATGTAAGAATAATAGAAAAGCAGAGAGAGGGAAGGAGGGGGGGGGTGGGGCCTTGGTGTGTGCCACACCTTCTGGGGGTAAGACATGATTTCAAGAGGGACTTTACCTAACAAATGCAATCAGTGTAACCTGGCTTATTGTACCCTCAATGAATCCCCAACAATTAAAAAAAAAGAAAAAGAAAAATACATATAATTAGTCTCGTTAACTGAGCGATATTACTAGTTATTTCCTGATTTAATGTTTAAAACTGAAATCTAATGAAAGAAATTCATACGTGCTCTAAGTATTTTCACCAGATCATGAAATCATATACACTTGATTTGGTATAGTGCTAGTCTACAAGACTCAACTAAGTAAATACTGCCCCCTAGCAATATCAACTAAGAATTGTAATATTAATCATTTCCTAAAGTCTTTTCATATGGTCAGGGAATGTAACATTTGTAACTATCATTAGGAAAAACAAAGGCAGGGGCTCATTATCTTGATTTCAAAGATCAAAAAGTTATAGCTCAACAACGCACAGATGTATAAAAATAAAAAATTAAAAGGAAATATATATATATTTTTTGCAGTTTTTTTTTTGGCCGGGGCTGGTGCCCTACTCCTTTGAGTCAAAGGCACCGCCCAAAAAAGGAAATATTTTTTACACTATAACTCTAGATGAGTCTTTTGTCAAATGAACTTTTTTATTTACAAACATAAGGCACTTTCTCTCCATGTGTATCTTACAAAAGGGATTCCCTTTCTAATTGATTTTCTTAATCCACTTACATATAGGTATATTGTTTACCTCAAGTCAGAAGTATTTTTTTATATTTAAATTATTGTAAGCCTTCTCTGTAAAATATTGATCATTAGTTTGATGTCTTGCAACTATCCTGTACATGCACATTAAGGAAATACACAAAAGGATCAAAAGGATGTCTAAAAATCAGGAGTTTTTCAAAGCAGTATAGACCATCCTGTATTTTCTTGAAACTTGGAGACTTTGGACTTTGTGATCTGATAAAGTTCGATATTTCCTTGAATCTATAGGACAGTTGTAAAGATTAGCTAATGGATCTAAAACACCAGGCAGAAGTTGAGCTCTTTAGCAGATTTCATTACAGGTGTTATAATCGTCATTCTTATAATAATCCAGAAACTTCAGCAACAGTAAAGTATTTTAACAACCCAAAGTTCTCAGGTAACTTTATAAAGTCATCTACCAAGAGATACACCTGTTTTGTTGGAATTAGGAGAGGGAGGAGTGGGAGGTATAAAGAAGAGTATCCTAAGCAATGGCAACTGTAGATTTTAACTCACAAGTCATTTAAGGCAAGTCACAGCCTAAGAAGCCAATCCCATTCTCAACTACTCTGAGTTCCCAAAACGTTACATATTTTTACATAAAATGTTTCTTCTTTTCCTTTCCAAAGTCTACAAGAACCTTTATTTTATTTCTATTTGACTTACTATCACCCTTTTAGCCACATTTGGTGTGACATGGGTCAATACAAAAGAAAAATCTCAAAAGTAAAAATGTGTTTTCATTTTCAAAACCACCAATAAAGGGTAATAGTCTAGAGGTGAGAATTATAAGTCAATAGAAAACCGCGAGTGAGTCATAACATAGAATTTTTTAAAGAGAAAAAAGTTATTTTCTGATATTTTGGGGAACCAGTAACCTTGAAGTAAAAGATGATTTACGGCTAAAATAAAGCAACCAATTTTATTGCAGGCTTATATGAAAACTATTGTGCTAGGTGCCATGCCAGAATCAAAGAAATATAAACATTTGATTTATACATGTAAAAGGATAAATAAAGTCATATGGAACATAGGGCCTGGCACATTTATGACTGAATTAATATCCTAGAGTTCTTCCATGATTTGAGGTCAAGTTTACTGAACAAGTTTCCAGGATATACAACCTTGTTTTCCAAAAGTATAGAAAATGTTATCTACATCTAAATAATCTGGCATTTCACTATAGATTACTGACAGTAGATTCTCCGACCATAAGGTATTTTTTTAAATCACCTTGGTAATTTGTGTGGTTTGAAACTTGGAAATTCTTGGAAGACCTGTCTTCTCCTCTCATTTAACTTGTGTGCTCACATTCCATCTCCAATTTTATAAAGCATTCATGTATTTCAACTTAGGTGACTACCAAGAACTCTGTGAATAGTCAAGGAGGGTGTTATTTATTTTTTCCAATTTATTGAGCCAACTGAATCTCAAAGCAGGTCACTCTGCCCAAGTTCAAAAGTTTATAAGTTAGCTAAATAAAGCAGGCACTAAAGTCCAGGACTTTTGACTGTTAGTCTATTATTCTTTGCACCATATAATGGTAGTGAAGACAGAAGCAAGTTGACTTTAAGTAGTTTTCTATGTTATTTGTTATTATTTCACTATATACTATAAATTGGGGGTAAATCATACCATATCATTATTGTGAGCTTAACCAAAAAGCCTGTTTTATAGTTTTAGATCATTCCAGAGGAGCACTGTTACACACTATCTGTGATAAAGAAAATGTACCATACTTGTAACAAGAAAAATATTATAAAAATCTAATATTCCAAAATAGTACTGTATGATAAATACTACTCTTGATATGTTTCTATGCAAATATAAAATTTTAGATAAATAAAAATATTTATAGCAAATATGAATCATACTAGCTATTTTATGAGGTATTAAATTTTAGATGTAACTATACTCAAATTCTATTAAGGTCTATTTTATTATTTTTATAAAGGACTAGAATTGAATAAAACAGAAAAATATTTATTATTACTATCATAAAAGATAACTTCTGAAATAAAAGAACTATGGGATCACCTGGAAGGCTGGTACAAAATTAAAAAAAAAATCACTATTATACTATCCTTCACTTTTCTTTTGTGTTATCCAAAATAATATACCATCTTGTAAGAATATGTAAAAGATGTACAGAAATAACATTAGCATGGCTTGTGTTTTTTGGTTTTAGTTTTTAGTTTTCACTGAGCACAGCTGAGGATTCAGAATTTTCATTTTCTACTCTTAGTATTAAAGAAAAGCAGATAGACAGATGAAAATGTTTAATTACTTGACCAAGTAGAAGATAAAGGCAAAAAGACAGGAAACAACACTCTAGACACTGGTGAATGATAAAATTGGTCGTGTAAGTGAAATTTCAAACCATGAGTGCTCAGATGATGATATGTTGGACAGATTTTCTCAATCACAAGTATTAGAGTAAACAATAAATAAATGTGGAATTCTCATTCAGTCAGTCATTCAATGGGAAGAACCTCATCACACATTATTTTGCAACAAGAAACCTGGACCATCCTACTTTTCTAAAGGGATCTTTTTTATTTTATGATATTTGTGCACAAAAATTCACTGATGCAGTTTAAGTGCTACAGGTAGATGTGTTTACAATGTGATTAGGAGGAAACATAGAAATTTTAAATTCTATTTATCATTCCAACTTGTGTTCATAGATCTAAAAATGAAAATGCTTTGCAATCATGTTATAAAAAGGAGGTATCGGCTCTGGAAAAACCTTCTTTGACAATTTTGTTTTATTATGCAAGTGCAAGAACAACTGGAAATAAGCTATAACCTTGTAGAGATGAACTTGGAATCTGGAATCAGTGTTTATGTCATGAATATCCTTCAGGTTCATGTAGGATAGTTGAGTGTTAAGTTCAAAGAGTATTATTGCACATTTCACATATAAGCATATATACTTTTGAAATGAAGAATATGTGAAATAAAAATTTGGGCTTGGTATACTTAAATTCTTACTAAAATTTAAAAAATAAAGTCATTTTTTTTTTTTGAAACAGAGTCTCACTATGTCATGCTGGGTAGAGTGCTGTGGCATCACAGCTCACAGCAACCTCCAACCTCCAACTCTTGGGCTTAAGCGATTCTCTTGCCTCAGCCTCCCAAGCAGCTGGGACTACAGGCGCCCACTACAACGCTTGGCCATTTTTTGGGTGTAGTTCTCATTGTTGTTTGGCAAGTCCAGGCTGGGTTCGAACCCGCCAGCTGCTGAGCCACAGGCGTCAAGCCAAAATGAAGTCATCTTTTTAGGCTTGGTGCCTGTAGCCCAAGCGGCTAAAGTACCAGCCACACACACCAGAGCTGGAGGGTTCGAATCCAGCCCGGCCTGGCAAACAACAATGACAACTACAATCCACACCTTCCCCCCCACCCCCCCGCCAAAATAGCTGGGTGTTGTGGCAGGTGACTGTAGTCCCAGCTACTTGGGAGGCTGAAGCAAGAGAATTGCTTAAGCCCAGGAGTTGGAGGTTGTTGTGAGCAAGGGTGACATAGTAAGACACTGTCTTTAAAAAAAAAAAAAAAAATACACACACACACACACACATACACGCCAGGTTTTAGAAACCATTTGACATTGTCCTCCATAGCAGGTTTCTTAAAATTAGACACTGATCATCACTGGGGGGTCTTCAATCCCCTTCAGGGGTCAGCCAATTCAAAACTATTGACGTAACAATACTAAGATTATTTGCTCTTTCGACTCTGTTGCATTTGTGCCAATGATGCAAAGCCACTGGTGAATAAAACGGGGCAGTTTCACCACAATTTAAGGCCGTGGCCCCTAAGAGTAATAATGGCCATGATATGATGTGAAGCAATACAAATTGTTGATTTCATTAAATTTAAAAAAAAATTGTTAAATGAAGTGAGAAGTAAGTGTAATGCAACTGTGCTGTGTACTAGAGTACAATGACTGTTAGCTCAGTGTAAAGTTTTTGTTCTAAGCTGAGCTAACCAGGTACATTTTGCAAGGAATACCATGTTTACTTGAAAGAATGGCAGATAAATAATATTTTTAGGCTTAGATATTTGGCTGATATTTCTGAAAAAAGTGCAAAGTGAATATATTACTTTCCAAAAAATTTGACCTGCCTGGTAAAGATTAGCATTTTGGAAAGCTTAACCCTGCCATTGTGAGCTTGGTAGCTTCCCAGTATTTAATGACTATCTGGATGTGAGCAGGGATGATGTTAAGGAGTATAGTATTTTTTTTCATAGAGTCAAATAAATTGCTTCATAGTTGGAAGATCTGTATAACTCAGTAAACCAGTATTTTCCAAATGACCAATGCATGACATTACAGAATCAAGCACAAGTAAGAGAGTCATTCAAATTTCTAGAGTGCCAAATTTTAATGTAGCAGTGGATGAAAAGTTCATCGGTAAGGTTTTAGACTACACATTGCAACTAAGCTTTAAGAGACTAGCACTGTGAGAAGTCCTCAGCCAATCACATCTGTGTAAGTCCACATTTTCTTCATATACTTCAATCAAAACAACACACTGCAACATACTGAATGCAGAAGAAGATTTGAGAATTCTGCTATCTGTAAAAATATTAAAACAAATAACTACTGTGTCATTTTTTTTTGGAGAACATGGCTATTTTTCAGAATATATTATTTGGGTTAACATGCAGGTGTTTGACATTGTTATTTTTTCAAAAATTAACACAATTATTTTTTAAATGTTTAAGCAGACTTAATAGATATAACTTATATAAACAAAAGCTCTTTGGTGCCCTCGATAATTTTTGAGAATATAAAGGGGTTCTAAAAGAAAGAAGTTTGAGAACAGCTACCTGAGGCCGTGCTGCCTTTCCCCTGTGTCTCCACTACATCAGCAAACACTACGTTAGAGACTGATGTGGGAATTCAAAAGAACATCTACTAAGTTGGAAAACTTGCTAAGTGGGTTTTGGGTGGAAGCAGTCATGAAAAAATTACTTTATCTCCTGGTAGAATCAATAGGCCTTTAAGGCCAAAGAATTGGGTCCTTTCTAAAAAGTAATTAAGCTTTATTATAAGAGACCTTAATGAGCAATTTGTGCTGAAGGGCTTCAATGGTCCATGATCAACACAATGGGATTAGTACCAATGTCAGAGACACCACAGCAGCTACCAGACAAAGGACACACCCCAGGACTCTGAAGATGGACTGCGACAGATAAGGGCGACTCTGATGATTAAATGCTCTAGGGAAGGTGGACTTTACTAGTTTTTCCTGTGACCACATCTTGGTAACAACTGAAAAGCTCATTGTTAGTAGTCTCTTCTTTACATAAAAATCTAAAATTTTTTTAGGTAACAACATCAAGGTCAGGAACACATGAAGGAACAAACAAGAATTTCTAAGCAGTCCTTTCACATTTTCTGTTAGTACAAATTTGGCTGAATATAAATTTTGAAAACAATAGTGACAAGCCTTTTTAAGAAGAACAGTAGTAGTAGTATAAGCATCCTTTGAGAGTGCCATTAAATGACAATGGTTTTGCCAGCATATCATGGGATTTGTTAGCTTTATCTTTAGCTGTGACAGTAGGTTCAACAGGCACGTATAGTACTGAGATACAGTCTTTATTTCTCTTAATGGCCACCTGACAACTTTTCATAATTTGAAAGCTGAATACTATTCATAGCATTTCAGGAAAACAGTTCCCTTAGAATGAGGAAGCATACTTTCCTGTTCTCGTTTTAAATAAGGTCTAGTATGTTTTCAAAAGCAGAAATGCACATCAAGACGAAAATGATAAAAATCACCCCAGCCCCAATTTTACCAAACACACATTACTCATTCTATTTATATGTAAATCACATAACTACCATGACATGTATAATCTCAGCCTCACATCACTGCACAATATTTCTAACTATTCACTTTAGCAGTGCTCAGTATTCAGAGTTCCATGACCCACAGCAAATGAAAGAAAGCCAGAAATCACAATTTCTCTTGCAACAGAAGCTGGCATTTCAATGATGAAAGATTAATGAGCCCTTTCTTTGATAGGATTAAATCTCAAGTAGAAACTTGGTTTGGGATCTCATTAACAAAGTATCCACTTTTCCCCTTAATGAATTTTAGCCTATATGCTGTTTGAGGCACAGAGAATTACCTCAAAAATTATTTCAAAGGTAGAACATTAAAGACAATAATTCAGGAGGAGGAAGGAAGAATACTATCTAAACAAACTAAAGAAATGCAACTAAAAAATATATGATTAACTAAAAAATGTTAGAAGTCTCCATTTCATCACACCTCTCTTACCACTACACATTGTCAGCAATCTCTACATCAAAAACACCAAATGTGTTTATAAAATTAAATTTAAAAATGGCCTATTGAAATTTTTACATTATTTACAGACTTGAGAAACAGCATGATAAAACAAATTTAAAAAAGATAAAGCACTCAAGAAAACAATCTAAAACCTAAAACATGTTAGCTTTTAAAAACTTTTTTAGTAATTTTCATTTGCCCACTCTGACTATGACAAGAAAATAATTTAGGCAGAGTTAAGATATATTCTGTTTTCCCTCACTTGTTTTTGTTTACTCTAGGGATTCTCAATAGTGACAGAACTGTTACTTGGAAATACAAGCAATTTTCTGGAAATGTGCATAGAGGCATTTTATTGTGACAATAATTAGAGGATTACTAATGGCAATCAGTGGCTGGGAGTCAGGCTAGCTTACCATTTATCATGTGCTAGATACAAAAAGTATCTCCCACCCCACATAACTTAAGAATGTCTCACAAGACTAATCACACCATACATGTAAATCAGCATTACTTTCACAATAATGATACTATTGGAGAGTTTTTATAAGAAGTTTCACAAAAAATGCCCCACTAATTTTAGCACTGGCTCATTATGGACAGGGAAACATAAACAGAATAAATAATGTATAGCAAAATTATTGAATAATTCACTCGCTTTAAAGGACAGCGTATTTAAAGAACACCAATGTACTCTTTATTCAGATTTAACAAGCATCAACATTTTGCCACATTTGCTTCAAGAAATTTTTAAACCAAAATAATACATTACCAATACAATGGAAGCCCCCTTGGTAACACTCCTCAATTCCAATTGTCTCTTTTTAAATTTATATTTTATACATTTTATAATCTTAATAAGAAGTTCTTCCTAAATAGAAAATATAAATATGACATTTTATATTTAGGCCTTTTAGTAGATCTAGAATTTATTTTTATGTATAGGATAAATTTAAGCTTTGACTGACACCTCCTTCCATGTATTTAAACAGTTTTGTCAGGGCCATTTATTGAACAAAGCTGTCTTTTCTAACTGATTTGTAAAGCCATCTCCATCACAAACCAAATTCCATATATGGGTGGAATATGGAATATGGGGCTGCTTTCTGTTCTCTCTTCCATTTTACCAGTTTATATTAGTACCACTGCATTCATTTTCTTTTTGGTTAATACTAGATTTTTTTTTTATCATTTTGACCATATTTTTAAATTTTTATGTTCATCTAAAAATAGCATATAGATGGATTTAAAAATATATCTGAAAATTTCCTTTAAATGTAGATTTAATTAACTTACATTCTTTCTATGTTCTTTCTATTCTTAGGAGATTAATTGGCTTTTCTTTGTGCTACTCTGCTCCCCTCCATTGGTTTGGAAGTTACATATTCTCTATTCTTTTAGTAATTACTACTAAATTAAATTTTTAGCATGCATTCTTGAACTTCGGAATTTCTTCTGAGCAAAGACAATTCTGTCTTTTGTTCTGGACTATCTTTTGAAATATATTTGTAATAAAAACAGCCTCAGGAAAACAGAGATGGCGTTTCCCTTGGAGCAAAGGACAGGTTTACTAATAACCTTAGAAGAAAAAGATAGGGACTACTCCTTTTCTTGCCAGAGTAAAGGGAAAGCACGTATACTGTCATTTCCCACATTGGGTGTGGTGGCTGATGCCTGTAATTTTAGCACTTCGGGAGGCTGAGGCAGGAGCATCACTCGAAGCCAGGAATTTAAAACCAGCCTGAGCAAGAGCAAGAACCCATCTCTACAAGAAGTAGAAAAATTGGCAGGGCACAGGGATGCATGCCTGTAGCCCCAGCTATGGAGGAGGCTGAGGCAGGAGGATTGCTTGTGCCTAGAAATTTATGTGAAGTTGCTGTGAACTATGATGATGCCACTGCACTCTAGCAGGGGTGACAGAGCAAGATTCTGTCTCAAAAAAAAAAAAAAAAAAAAAAAATTCAAATTCCCTAAGCTCATGTACTGCATATATAGGTATTACTGGGCCCTCAATGTTATCTCCAGCACAAATATGCTAATACTATGCTGCTTCCCATGTTGTGAATGATGAAGTTCTTTGTCTTTGATCCAGGAGTCTTGTTTTCTCCCCATGTCCATGACATGGTAACAGTCTAGCTTATTAGAGTAAACTATAATCTCAGGGCTGAAAAGTTTCCAGACTTAATATGTAAACACAATGAGCATATTTATGTTCTAACAGAAGGAAAACAAAACACTAGAACACCTTTTAACTGATTGCCACCTACACTCACCTCTTATGTTGCTGTTATCTAGAATTTTATTTCTACCTTCCTATTAGTCCTTCTCCAATTGGCTTTATATATTATTATTTAACAGTCATGGTTTAATCAGATTTACAAGCTTGTAGTGAGTGAGTAAAGAGTGCTTCCTACAAAGTATTTAGTATGTATTAACATTATTATGTTTTTTTTTTTTATTGTTGGGGATTCATTGAGGGTACAATAAGCCAGGTTACACTGATTGCAATTGTTAGGTAAAGTCCCTCTTGCAATCATGTCTTGCCCCCATAAAGTGTGACACACACCAAGGCCCCACCCTCCTCCCTCCTTCCATCTTTCTGTTTCCCCCCCCATAACCATAATTGTCATTAATTGTCCTCATATCAAAATTGAGTACATAGGATTCATGCTTCTCCATTCTTGTGATGCTTTACTAAGAATAATGTCTTCCACGTCCATCCAGGTTAATACGAAGGATGTAAAGTCTCCATTTTTTTTAATGGCTGAATAGTATTCCATGGTATACATATACCACAGCTTGTTAATCCATTCCTGGGTTGGTGGGCATTTAGACTCTTTCCACATTTTGGCGATTGTAAATTGAGCTGCAATAAACAGTCTAGTACAAGTGTCCTTATGATAAAAGGATTTCTTTCCTTCTGGGTAGATGCCCAGTAACGGGATTGCAGGATCACATGGGAGGTCTAGCTTGAGTGCTTTGAGGTTTCTCCATACTTCCTTCAGAAAGGTTGTACTAGTTTGCAGTCCCACCAGCAGTGTAAAAGTGTTCCCTTCTCTACACATCCACGCCAGCATCTGCAGTTTTGAGATTTTGTGATGTGGGCCATTCTCACTGGGGTTAGATGATATCTCAGGGTTGTTTTGATTTGCATTTCTCTAATATATAGAGATGATGAACATTTTTTCATGTGTTTGTTAGCCATTTGTCTGTCGTCTTTAGAGAAAGTTCTATTCATGTCTCTTGCCCATTGATATATGGGATTGTTGGCTTTTTTCATGTGGATTAATTTGAGTTCTCTATAGATCCTAGTTATCAAGCTTTTGTCTGATTGAGAATATGCAAATATCCTTTCCCATTGTGTAGGTTGTCTCTTTGCTTTGGTTATTGTCTCCTTAGCTGTACAGAAGCTTTTCAGTTTAATGAAGTCCCATTTGTTTATTTTTGTTGTTGCTGCAATTGCCATGGCAGTCTTCTTTCATGAAGTCTTCCCCCAGGCCAATATCTTCCAGTGTTTTTCCTATGCTTTCTTGGAGGATTTTTATTGTTTTATGCCTTAAATTTAAGTCCTTTATCCATCTTGAATCAATTTTTGTGAGTGGGGAAAGGTGTGGGTCCCATTGGCCAGACTAACAAGGAATAGAAAAGTAAAATCTCTAGTAACCTCAATCAGAAATGATAAAGGGGAAATAACAACTGATCCCACAGAGATACAAGAGATCATCTCTGAATACTACCAGAAACTCTATGCCCAGAAATTTGACAATGTGAAAGAAATGGATCAATATTTGGAATCACACCCTCTCCCTAGACTCAGCCAGGAAGAAATAGAGCTCCTGAACAGACCAATTTCAAGCACTGAGATCAAAGAAACAATAAAAAAGCTTCCAAGCAAAAAATGCCCTGGTCCAGATGGCTTCACTCCAGAATTCTATCAAACCTTCAAGGAAGAGCTTACTCCTGTACTGCAGAAATTATTCCAAAAAATTGAGGAAGAAGGAATCTTCCCCAACACATTCTATGAAGCAAACATCACCCTGACACCAAAACCAGGAAAAGACCCAAACAAAAAGGAGAATTTCAGAACATTATTATGTTTTAATAATGTTTTATGCTCACCACTGCTTCTATCATCTTTAAGATCAATATTCTGATGAATGACAGCAAAGATAAACTATTTTTCTTTCTATGTTTCCTTTCTTTATACCCACTCTATTCATGATCATGCCTATGGATTTTTATCAGACTGTCTTTATAAATGCATATATATTTGTCTACATAAATATTTTCTATCATTCTACAACACTGAACCAATATAATTTTCTACTCAGTGGTGATCTCAATTAATTTTTCCAAGAGTTTTTTTTTTGAAAGTAATTATCCCTTCCTTTCCTCTGTATCTTAGATATTAGTATTCTTTTTCCCTCAAATATGTAACATTATTACCAACATGGCAGTCAGCACCTTGATAATTTCTTCCACTGTAGCTTTAGATTTAATCTAGTATTATACTAGATTATAATACACATTTATAATGTGAGGCAAAATATTTGGGGTTATATAAAATGAATAGTTAACAATATACTGGTTAATTTTTAAAAGTTTTTTCAGCCCTACAATTATAGGGCTTGGCTCTGTTTGGTCTATTTGTTTCTTTTGTAACCTGTATGTGTTCTTTTTAGAGCCCTCATTGAGAAAGCCATGTATTTAAATGAAAGTTATCTCTCCATGAGTTTGGACAAATGATAATGTAAATGTTAGGGAGAGTTATTTCAGGTCTGATGACTGTATCACAGAGAGTTACAGCACAACACAAAGAACAATGAACTAGGATTATGTTTTAGTTCTGTTCTCTCAATGGACAGTATACCAGACTGGGGGCAGAAGGTTGATGCCAAATGATGTGAGCTACAGTTTCAGTTCTGTGACTAATTAGTTTTATTACCTTCACAAAGACTAACTTTCTTGTCAATTAAATGATGGAAACATTTGCTTCATATACCTTACAAATTTGTTTTCAGAAGCCAGTAAAATGTCTATGAAAATTATTTTTAAACTTCAAAGCATTATGAAAGCACTCATACTATGAGTATTGTTAACACTTACAATGCATTGATTGTTCATATAAACATTTTCACCCTAACCTTGACTGTCAATATACCAGTTTCTGTATGTAAGACTTTTAGATGAAAAGCACAATCAGGAAACAAGGCTAAGATACACTAAGGAAATCTCTATTTCAAAAAGCATTTTTTTAGGTTCATAAACCTGTGATATTGTAATTCCAACAGCTTTTTATTTTGTCTATTTTAATTATGAAGGTAAGTTTTTATTGATTTTTAGAAAATCCTTTACATAAAGCATTTTTCAAATTGAGGTTCACAAAATCAACTTACTATAGATATTTTAAAAAGTATAATAGAATGCATTCCATGTAAGAAATACAAAATGTCTTATAAAATTTGTTTCAGTTATAAACGTACATATACATAGCACCACTTCCAATTTTCTGTGTCCTGGGTCTCTACATAAAATGCAACTTCTTCTTACGTATTGTAGGAATAAACAGTTTTAAAAATACTGCTTTATGGTGTTCAACTAAACATAATATAGTTTTATAAATTTTCATACTGCAAAACTCTTCAATAAAAAATTATAAACTATACTTAAATATAATTAATATTCTAGAGTGTAGCTTTCAACTTTTTCTGTGTATATGTTTATGTACACTAAATTTCACCTTATGAAAATGACATACCATAATATTTTATAAATTATATTTTGTACTTTGACAATATGTAACATAAATATTATGCTCTTTTATCAGTAACTTTTCAATAAAGCACCTTCCTGAAAAATTATAATTGCTTGAAGGCAGGTGGCTTCAATTTAACTACTGAGTGAGTAACATATTCATAGTGTTAAAAAATAATTTTAAATGTTAAGTGTAATAAGTAAACAGCTTCCCACACAACTTTGTTACCAATTTCAACCCTCTTTCCAAACAGGTAACCTCTGCTATATTGTTTTTTTTTTTTTTTTCACTTTCATTTATTATTTTTATTTTTAGTTGACAAACAATAATGGTACATATTTACGGGGAACAATATGTTTTGATATATGATTATTCAACTGCTTTTTAAAATGGACTTGACTCCATGCCACAAACCACAAATTGGCTAAGCCATGCTTTGGCTAAACTAAAGTGAACTCTGACTTTAAGCTTGACAGGGACTAGAGAGAAACTGAGGAAGTATGCAAAACCAGCAAAGCTTCCAAGGTAACACGTCAAGCAAAACAGAAAAGCAGCTACTTAAGATTTTACTTAAGAACAAGTTCCTGTGTCTTCAAAATCAGGCCTTGCCGCGCCCACGGCATTACCGCCGAAGTGAGGCGGCGCTGACCGCGCTTTAGAGCGTCGGTAAGGAGGCCTGTGCTCCACGGAGTTTCGCCCCCAGCGACCCCTGCACAAACAGCATCAGAAACGGTGCTCTACGTGCCAAGTCACCCGCAGGAGCTTGAACGACCGCGGCAGCCTTTAAAATTTATTACTTTGTTTTTCTTTAGCATAGGTCTGTGTGCTCTGATACTAATCACAATGTGCTTTCTCAAGGCTGGACCCATTGCACTACAGGATAAGATAAAGGCACGAGCCTGCTAGACTCAGTGCCGCCTATAAGTCAGGCACTAAGACGTTTAAGTAATAAATACCTTCACAGTAAATACCAATGATTTAGGAGTAAAACAATTTCACAACCATGCTGAGACCAGCTCTTTTGTAGTGAATTACACTTTGTACTGTTTATTTTAGGTATGCGTTTGACTGTTATCAACTAGGAACAGAAATTGTTGTTAAAAATATCTAAAACAATCAGAGCTTACCTAAGCACGAAAACTGCAACCGTAAAGGAAAAATCCGTAACTTCCCCACTAACTCAAAATAACTCTTGTGTAACCAATGACGCCCCCTGCCTGTAAGTAGAAGTGTATAAGTACTTGCATAAGTTTCACAGTAAAGTCGCAGCTGCATACTCCGACCCGTGGTGTGTCAGACTGTCATTCCTGCGCCGACCTCTCAACCTTCCTCGTTCCTTCTCCCTGCTCTCCCTCGGACTGAAGCCCACCGACTGGGTGGTCCGCGGCAAGGCCTCAATATCATAAAATCCAAGTGAAAACCCTCCATAGCACAGTTTAATATAACATTCTCAATAATGGCTTTTCCCAAACATTTGATATTAATAGTATCAAGTATGTTCAAAAAAAAAAAAGCTTTTACCTTTACTTAAAGCGGGAATATAAAAGATAACCACAAGAACTTTCTTGACAGAGGCTATCATTAGTAGCAGTAACTTGTTCAGAAATGAACTTCTATGCCAACAGAAGTTTTAAAAATACATTCCTTTTTGTAGAAATGCTGCCAATTTCTCCTTTATTTTTTATCGCATGTTCTGTTAATCCATCAAGTACTTACATCTGGAATGAAGCCAATCTCGTTGAGATGATTACTCAGCTCTGGATCGTGGAAGGCAATCATCTGAGAGAACACCGTCAGATACTCTGAAATAACAAATAGAGTCATCATTTTTATAAGTACCTAAAAGACATTAAATTCAAACAGTTTTATTTATATACTGAATGAGATTTAATTTCTCTCTAAAGAAAGAATACTTCAATAGATAATTTTGTTTTCTTACTATTTTCTTACTTACTGCTAATTATTAAACAAATGTACTAAAAAACCATAGCACAACTTATTTTCTGCCTTCAGAGCTATCAGTTCATTTCCTGAGTCACAAATTGCACATGATAAATAATGCTTTCCTGTTAAACTCTACGAACACATTTTCCTTTGGTAATACTAAATATGTTTATTGAATATTCAGAAAGTGTAACAGATCCTCAGATAAGGAACATTTACAAGCAGTCACAAATAGAATATTTATGCCGAAAATTTGTTTATATACACAGATATAGGCATACGTTATAGTCCTAATTTATTTTTATCTAAGACGTTGCATTTGGCATATTTAGAAATAAGAATCAATATTAATCAAAAAGCAGGCACACAATAGCCAATTAAAAATCTTTTATTTCAATCCTATTCATAGGATTCAGTTGAAATGTGAGGAATATGTTCTTTTTCTCCTTTTTTTCCATTCTTTCAAAGTTACTATTCTTGCCACTTTACTATGTACCGATCTAAACAAGACTATGGTAACAATCTACACAAGGAAAAGTAACCATTATATTTTTACTCACTAAAAAAAAAAAAAAAAAATTAATTAATTAATACATGTCAATGAGTTCAATTTCCTTTTTTGGAAAATGAAATGAAAATAACTTCACAAAAGTTTCCCCTAAATTACTAATCTCAACTTTTTCCTTCAATAATAGCATCTATCTTTTGATCCAATTATTTAGTGAAAAAACCTCAAAAAATAATGCTTTGCTTCTTCAGTTTTTAAATTATTTTTAATATTTCAAGAAATAGTAGTAGTTCCTTCATATTACATCAGTAGAAGTAGTCTTTCTTCTTTTTATTTATTGAATGAAACTTTGCTTCTAATAGTCACGTGCATTTTGCAGATATTTGCCTTTGAGCAACATGACGTATTTTACACAAAAAAACTTTAGGCAAAAAGAAAAGAAGGGGAGGCGCTGTGTTTCACGATGAAGCTGAATTACTGACCTCACCTGAACTTTTACCAGTGCTGGATAAAAAATGGGTGCCCAAATAATACTTTTTCTTGACTTGGTATTTATTGTATTGCAACAGAGTATCTATCTATTGTCTCACCTTTTCCCCTCTGAACTAAACAGGTACAATTTAGATCACGTTCAAGAGTTACAGATCACAGCACAGACCTAGGACATATCTGAAGGCCCCAAGAAACCTCCGGATTTAATTTTTTAAAAACTTTTTTATTTCTCCTTCCAATTAGTAATGGTGCTTTTAAATAGTCCTAATTTACCAAAAAGCTAGAGATACATGACATCAACAATTATTACCATTCAACTCTACGTTGATATAGTTCTGAACTTGGAAAAAGCAATACCTCCTTTTAAAGCAGAAATTCATGCCTCAGGAAATTCTCCATAGCTAAGCTTCAGTTTATTATTATTCTTATTTGAGCTTCGTAAAAATTACTACGTGAAATTAGGTGGCTAATTAAGGATCTAGTGAAGAAACCTAATTCATCATGAAAACATTTTCCTTCAGTTCTGCCAATGCCAAACACTGATGGCTGGATTTATATGGTATGTGCTACACACCCATATACACACAAATATATACATTTACATTACATTTTCCTTCTGTTCTGCCAATGCCAAACACTGATGGCTGGATTTATATGGTATGTGCTGTAACTGCATACACACACACACACACATACACACAAATATATACATTTACATTACATAACATTATAAGTTATATATATTACTTCATATATAGGAATATAATTTGTAAAGCAGGCATAAGATTTGGTTGCTTAGAATAAGCTTTTAAATAAAATACAGTATGGGCTATTATACTTAAGATTTCTTTTGTTAAAGGGGTTTTCCAGCTATAAAATTTGGTCTACCTAGTAAAAGCACAAGAACACCATACCAACCTTTATAATTAAATGGGAAATTGATAAAACTGTCGTATTCCAAGTTATGTCAAAACAGCATTTCAAAGTCCTGTATGTCAAAACCTTGTCATTGTATTTCTACTGTAGGATGAAGATATGAATCTAGCATTTCAAAATAACTCCCCAAATGCTGTTCTCTGACCTAAACAGACCTATAAAGAGGCAAATGCTATTCTTTAAAAAGAAAAAAAATCCAAGTATTTATGCAATTTCTCCCTTAAACGTTACATGAAGTCTATTATATTACTGCACAAAATCATAGCCTTTTTTGCATTTTAATGAAAACTTATATTTTTTAATTTTTGCCATAAAAAATACATTTTCCTTTCCCCTTCTAATCTCTCTGTATTAAAAATTCTTCTTCCTCTTATTTAAAATTGCTTATTAGATATTTTTAAAAAATGAAAATTCCCAATAAATTCAGTGTAAAAATTTCATATGACACTAGCATATTTTTGTGCAGTTGTTTACAAATAAGCCGTCTGTTTCTTTTTCCAAAAAAATCCATAAAATATAATCAGAGATGAAATCTCAGAAAGTCCTTCATATGAGTCTGATTATTTTTTTCTTTCTGACCAGTTTTCAGGTTTTACTCTTAGCTGGGGAAAGGAGAATGTGAAGGATGATGAATTTAAAGTGAATGGTTTCCTCAGCTCCCAGATCAGAAGTAGTATTCTCAATTCTGTAACTATGCTACTTTCCATCAGGCTGTTTATCCTGAAGATGTTAACTGTGCATAAATAAGTTTAAAGTCATCTATCTCTCAACAACTAAGATTGTGCCAAACCAACTGGTGATGTGTTGACTCACTGCACTCAACAGAAACCAGTTATTGTAACGCAAATGAACCTAAATTATTTTCCATTACAAAGTTTTCCAGCTATAAAATTTGGTCTACCTAGTAAAAGCACAAGAACACATACCAACCTTTATAATTAAATGGGAAGTCAGGGGCCAAAAGAAGAAAACAGAAAAAGAAAAGAAATCTTTAGGGCTAATTTTTGCTTCCATACCCTGCTTTGGTAAAAAAAAGGATTCTGTAAGCAAACCCACTTAATAATTCTCATTATATTTCTAGTAAATGTAAATGTAAAACACTTTCTGTTGCCAGGAAAAATCTCATATGACACAAGACATTTTTTGAAATTGGCAAGACTATACGATTTATTCTCTATTATCTCCAAATAAACTATCATTAAAGATATGCTAAAAAAAAAAAAAAGATATGCTTAAAGTACTATATAGCTGATAGGCACATTAATGACCCTGATACCCCCCATGTAACCAAAACATTTGTATCCCCTTAGAACCTTTAAAAGTTGATCACTCAAGGGATGTAACAAAGCAGTCAACATAGTGAGGTTGTCAGCATAAGGAACCAGGCCTTTTATACTGATTGGTGGTACACATGGTGCATGTCTTGTCTATGAAAATCAGGCCAACTTAAGGAGGTGATCAGCGCTGGGAGGTTGTCAACTATGAGGGTCTACTGTATTACAATTTCATGTTAGATTTAAAACTAACATCATTATAACTCAGGATTAACAAATCTGCTTTTGTTCGGGATGCTTAAATATTAACTTGATTATTATCTACTGTTAATCTTTTTAGTTTGTCTTTAGTCACTATTTGGAACGTTATGTGCATTGCATAACCTCTGAAATCTTGCGGCATCATCCAAATAATCTACTTACACAACTAAATGATGGCTAAACTTTTTTTTACTAATTCACATGGAGTAGCATTCCATGGTGAAGCTTTTTTTTTTTTTTTTTTTTACAGTTTTTGGCCGGGACTGGGTTCAAACCCACCACCTCCAGCATATGGGGCCGGCGCCCTACTCCTCTGAGCCACAGGCGCCGCCCCATGGTGAAGCGTTTTAAATCTTAATCATGAAGGTCATAACTAATAGTTACTAAATCTACTCTTTTTGGTATTACTGAAATCTTAAAGAGTATACTATCAATTAGATAGTAAACACCCCTGATAAAGATAATAAAGGAAGTATGAATAAGTAGGGTACACATCCTTATTAATAAGGTACAGGATATACCTTTATAAGACATTACTTTATAATTTTTCTACAGAAGGTATAACATTACATTACCCTCAAAGTCAGGTGGACTTACTAAACTAGAAACCAAAGCAACTTCCTTCCTATAAAAAAATGCACTCATCCTTAGTTACAAAAAGTCAAAACAAAAAATACTGTGCCTTCTAAAAAGCATTCTCAAAATTCATTCTATCTTTGGATAAGTCCACATTGTAGAAAATATACAGAAAATTGGGCATAACCATTTTAAAACAGAAGATCATTTTAGTACTTTGTAAGCCAATGTAAATGACACTAAAATAGTAAACGTTCAATGGTTCAATGCACTGAGCTATTTATCTACATACTTTTCCTTCTCAAAAAAATTTTTAGCTTTTTTTTGTTTACATCTTCCTTTCTAATTATTTTCCCATTATATTGATCTCTCATACTTTAATTTTATCTTTTATCTAACCATCTAAAATTATTATTCATTGAGACCATACTTACTTAGAATAATTGATAAATCAGACATAGCCTCTAGTTTTCCTACTTCATCCTTTCAAATGGAGTGAAATACCAAACCATAATGATTTAAATAAAAATAAAACACAGAACCAGCTTTAAGCTGCTTAAAATAAAGTAGAATGAACAGGTAAAAAATCTAGATCACATGAGTATCTGATAAGTGTCATTAAAAATCATAAATAGGAGACTGAGCAGCTTTGTAGTCAGTTCTAAAATGATACAAAAATATAAGAAAATTTCCTTACTTTAAAATATTTAGAATCTCTGTTGAAAAGATAACACATGAAATAGCATGTACTGTCATCATAATAATGGTACTAGTGAAAAATACCAATAATAGTAACAATTACATTAAGAAATAAATTATAGTATTTATTGAATATTTCTGTTTCATGTATTTATAAATTTTATTATGTTTAATTTTTATAACAGTCTTTTATTGTAGATATCAGGAAAATGATAGCTAGAGAACTTAAATTATTTGTCCAAGATTACACAATGATTAGTGAAGCTTAAATTTGAAAGGTGTGTCTGATTCAAAACAAACTGCTTATTTTTAACTTCTGTTACATTATTATTAAAAGGAGTTCAGAATATTATAAGTTTGAATGTTGCTGAATGAATTCACGAACAGGGTAAACTTGGACTTGGCAGGAGGAGGTATATTTTAGGGAATTCTTTTGAGTGTGCAAGCACTGGTGGGAATGAGATGAATGAGAAGTGCTTTCAATAACCTATTTACACAATTAAGTGATGGCTAAGTTTTTTACTAATTCACAGAAGGAACACTCCATGGTGAAGCATTTTTAATCTTGATCATCAAGAACACTAATAGTGGTAGGTTTTAGTGATGAACCCTCACCATATCACAAATCACAAATTTAATTGAGTTTTGGTTACTTTTGACATAATCACTTCGTCTGTAAGAAAAGATAAGGCATTTGCTTACCTTGTATTACGTGTGAGTTGTCTTTTAAGAAGAAGTTATACAGGTACTTGGGAATAAAAGCAGACATGCATGCATATGCCAAGGCTATGAAAGAATAAAGCAAAGGCAAAAAATTAGTTAATAGGGTAAATGACCAGCAGTATTTCACTCACTTACATGTTCTTTGAGTTTGTTATAAAGTAATAGTTACAGGACTAAGTGCTGGAAACACAAAGGGTTGGGGAAAGCTCCTGCACTTTAAAACAGAAAATGTTTTGCACAACAAAAGGTAATCATTCCATTAACTTCATTCCAAACTTTTGTGGCAATCATTACCTCACAATAATAAAAATCTTTATCATTTAAGCTTTATGTTCTTATAAATTTCTATAAATCTTATGACCTTTGGCTATTGCTGATGCAAACAGGAGTCTGTAAACTTTGAATGTAGGATTATTATAACCTACATTTGTAAACACAGACCCTTTATTATTTTTGGACTATTGTCAGTGATAATCAGCTATGCCTAGGTAAACACAACAGAACCTCTAGTCTAGGCTAATGAATGAAGATATCAGAGAACAGTGCATTTTTTAAACAATTCAATAGGGAAATTGCAATTCTATGGGAATACACTATCTAGACTCAATTTCAGAAATCTATGCATATTCTGACATGATATAGAATTTGAAAGGATGGAGATTCTGAGAATAGGCATCTATACATTGAAGCAATATATGGTAACATGTTCGATATGTGATATTAGGAACTGGAATTTGAGTCACTTGAATTTAACAAATATTTATAGAAAATATTCTATAAAAAGTTATAGCAGAAGGGCAGAAAAAAACTTGTCATTAAAAACATGTTACAAAAAGGATTATAATATTAGTGTATAAGTAACTAGAGTTCAAGACAGATAAAAAAGAAATTTTCTAAATTACAAAGTGTTATGTGGGCTCAGGAAAGAGAATAAGAAAAATCTTCATTAAGGATGTAGTATTTGAAACGACAACAGGCTTTGGAGAGATTAAGATTAGGGGAAATGTAGCCAATATTGATTTCCTTATAAATTTCTTAGAAAGTATACTTAGGCTAAACCTAATGTCAGAAGAAATTTCTCTAGTTTGTAAAAATAATCATCAAAGTAGGTAGCTGAATTTAGAATAATCAGTAAAATTCCCACTAAATCCTTAATTACAACTTGGTCATTAATGAAACTTTCCGGTAATAAATTAATACTTCACATCCTCTACAATGAGTCTAATAGACTGCTTCACTGAAATCTGCCAGGGAAAGAGCATGAACCTTAAAACAAAAACAAAAACATTTCATGTTTGAATCAAATATTTTAGAATAATATGCACAATAATTAAATTGCAAAGAGGCTTACCTTCATTATTGAAATTTAGATACAGAAATGGAGCACAAAGTGAGTCAAGACCTAATGTGGAGGGGGAGGGAGAAGGAAGCCAAATGAATATAATGCAGCAGAATTGTGCAATGGACATAACTGTTATTTAGTTCATTGCATTGCCTCCAAATGGATTACAAATTTTAAGTATTCCCATCAGAAATGCATTACTTCATGAATTACTGTGAGCAGTAAATGATGGTGTCTGGCACAGAGTAAGTTCCAAAACAAATTAGTTATTACTATCACCATTATTATGAGTTGAAGAAATACAGTAATAGAAAAATATAAGAAAGTTAGAAGGCTTCTGAGACAGTCCCATCTTTGACCCTAACTGTGTATCTTGCCAATTATTTATATCTTTAAGTATGATTTCTCATCTAAGAGATATAGACTTGTCTTTATGTTATTTGTCTTTGGGATGTGAAAAAAATCCTGCAAAAATTATGAAGTGAAATACAAATATGTAACATATTTCTTTTATTGATAACAATGTTATCTATGTTTTCATGCTGAAAGAACGCGTATAAATCTATTGGTAGGGTGGTGCCTATGGCTCAGTGAGTAGAGCGCAGGTTGGTTCGAACCTGGCCCTGGCCAAACTGTAACAAAAAATAGCCGGGCATTGTGGCGGGCGCCTGTAGTCCCAGCTACTTGGGAGGCTGAGGCAAGAGAATCACCTAAGCCCAGGAGCTGGAGGCTGCTGTGAGCTGTGACGCTACAGCACTCTACTGAGGGTGACAAAGTGAGACTCTGTCTCTAATAATAATAATAATAATAATAATGAAGAAAACTATCAATAGTTGTTAGTAGACTATAAAATACCTGTAAAATGAACAGAGCTAGGAAAAACAATAGCTTTAAGTATGGCCAGGAAGTAACAGAGAATTAAAACGTAAAAGCAGCTGTTTACAACAACACATTCAAAACCAGGAATGGGTGGAATGGGTTTCCCAATTCATTGGGATAATTCAATTTTATCAATGACCACAAAAATAATAATGGCAAAATCTAACTCTAAAAGATCTGGACCATTAAAAATACTAAGGAAAAAAAGGCAATAAGTAGAATGAATGAATGGTTTCAGGTGATATCTTATTCTTTAATTTCCAATAACCATGGTAAGAATAAATTGGGAATCATTAACTGTAAAAACTTCAACTAGCCCACAATTATTTAACTATATGCATAAACATTAAAACATGTATCCACAAAGATTATGACAGCACCAAATATTTTGTCTACTTTCCTAATCAATGTGATGGCAAAGTTATTTCATTTAAATATCATGCATTTAAATGATATCTACTAGGCATTTAGACAAACTTTAAAAAAATTCTCATATAAATGTCTTGAAAAATGAATCAGAGCTTTAGTATTTACTTTTCCCAAAGCCAAGGATGTTTTAATACTTTAAAAAATTTTTTAAATTGTCAGTCATGCATAAGCTCCTAATACTCGAAGAAGAGCCTTAAAAACTAAAAAGTTTACCTTGCCAATATACAAGATCAGGATGAGATACTACCCAGGCTTTTAATACACGCCTAAATTTTGCATGACCTTCTGGTGATGATAACAGTTCATCATACTGATGGCAGCGAGGAATATCCACTTCAATCTGTTAAAGTAGCAAAACAATAAGGTGACTCTGTAACAGAGCAACCCCCAACAAACCCTTAACCTTTATTCCCTGAATAAATAAGAAGAGAGACTATAATATGAATTTCAGAACAGACTACCTTAATAACCCTGGTGTCTGAAGTTTTTAAATTTTTTATTGATCTTTAGGAAGCACCAGAGAAGTTGTATGTATACCTAAGTAGGAGAAAAAGACTATTTCTTTTGAAAAGATTTGTATTTCAAAAATATCTTCCTTTACAACATAGTCTCAATAAAAGGGCAAATTTTTCCAAAGAAGAAATACAATTGTTACAAAAAGGTCAGTTGACTGCACATTCTTGAAGGTGTTGCTCTAACTCACAAAATTATAGGAGTTATGCTTATTCTAACACTATCTGTCTATGATAGTGGCTAGGCGTTCATAATGAAAAAAAGAAAATTTCCTCATGCCTTCCTAAATTTTATAGATTTGGCAGAAGTATCTTAAGTTGCTTTAAAAACTCTAAATCATACCTGTCTATCTGTAGGAATTGGAGTGTCTTTATCAATTGCTTCATACTTGGCATGAATAGCCCCCTGCAAATAATAACAGAAGATACTTTATTCACCGTATCTTTAATACAAATGGCAATCTAGATAGAAAAAGCTATTATTTATAAATATCTATCTTTGAAAACCCATGTAGACACATTCAAACCAGAGGTATATTTTAAATTAAGAGAAACTCTCTATATCTTTAACAACTTGTCATGAAGGTCTGTGATAAGTGACAATTTGCTATTTTGCTGAGGCAGATCTCTGAATTATACACAGGAGGTAAATGTCTTAGATGAGTCACTTAGCTATTGAGTATACTTAGCCAACCTCCGAGCCAATACAAAAATAGAATTTTGTTTGTTAATCATTGTTATTTCATAATAACGTTCATGAACAGATAAATTTCTTAAAGGGAGGAGGTTCTACAAGAAATTTTCCTATTCAAGTTGGTTATGAAAGCAGAAATAAAATAAAACTGTTCAAAGGAGTGGTAGATCAGCACTAGGAAACAGAAGCTCAGGATAAATTAAGGAATAGACACCATATAATTACAGAACCATTAGGGACTAAAAAGGTCATTTATATTTTTGTTACACTGTTACAGCAGGAATAACTGAATGAACTACTTCAAGTTTTGGTCATGGTCTATAGGACCTAGCATGAAAAAATTCTTATTCTTCTGACTTATCATTATGGTAGAGAAAGAGCCAGAAATTTGTGTTCATGTTCTGACATCATTTACTACAGCAGCTTCCTTGGGATACCCATTTAATGAGAGTTGGACAATGGATACCCAGAGTCCTCTTGGTCTGTAGCACCACATGGTTCTACAATTCTAGGATTAATGTATGGAAAGGAACAACAGGCATTCTTGTAAAGTAACCAACCAAACTCAAAGTACTGATACACTCTCATCAAGGGAATCAGCAGTGAAGAAAGTAATTCCTTCCAAAGAAGGGTTGAAACAAGATTAAAAATGGTAGAAGAAAAAAAATTTTTTTATAAAAAGGATAAATATCTCTAAGAGAATATAGGAAGAGAGGATGACAAAGAAATTGACAGTATATGAAAAAATCTGGCAAGGATTGGTCCACTATCATCATTGCTGTCACCAGAATTTTCTGTTAGTATTGAAAGCTACCCTAATAATTTTGTGATATCTCTCCTTTCCTCTCTACTACAGATAAAGTGTTGTAGAAGACAAAGTAACTAATTCTCTTGGCAGCCTCGTCCAGGTGGAATAGGTGTGCCAAAAGCTAATAAATTATGTTCGTGATTTTGACAAAACACAAATTGGATTGAAAGATTTTTCCAAACTTAGAACCATTTATAAAAAGGTAATCATATTTCATGATAAGCATACTTCATTTTTTTAATTATCCACTTGTAACTGATATATATTTTTAAAATATGCTGATTTTAAAATTAATAATCAAGATATTTTCTGTAAGCACCATTAAATACTAGGCAGCATAAATCTAACAAACTTTCAATTGTTATTTTTTATTCTATTCTATTCATTTCCTATATTCCTTTCATTTAAGTGGGCAAGTATTCAATATTTCTCATATTTTACTATATAATTTTCTAACAATTTAAAAAATACATATTCGGAAAGCACTACCCTTTTCATCCTTTCTCAGCACTATTAATCAGCTTCTCTTTTCTTTCTTACCTCAACTCCCAGAAGAGCAGCCCAGGTGAGACCTCTCATAAGAGGAGGAATGTCAACTCTTGCTTCCTTCCAGATTTGATTTTTTTTATATGGATAAGCCTATGATATGAGAAAAAGAAATAAAAAATGTCTTAACTTACCAAGTGCCATCTTTTAGTCTAGACAGTTCTGAATATACCGGTGATAAAGATGAAATGACCTACAATAAATTTCAAAGTATCTGCAATTATTTTGGTCTTATTAAATACATATAAATAAGCAGTAGAAGGAATCTCTCACAGCCTGAAAAGCTTGTATAACACAATAAAAAAGAGGAGCTGCTTCTACCTGCTTTTTAATCCCTTCCATTTTGTGTTCTGGAAGGATTTTGAATGAATCATACAAAGGATAATAGTACTAGCCTCATGTTGTAAATTTGTAAAGCACATTGTCAAAACACAGTCATAAAGTATTCAATAACCATAAGCTATTGTTACGGCTATTTCCATATCTTACAAATAAATTTGTCCTTTAAAAAAATTGTATTTTAGAAGTGATTTCTAGAAGAGAATAGGACAAACGGTACTGATATTGTTAAAATTCTTGATATATATATTCACATTGCTTTACAAAGTATACTTTACAAAGTATTTCTATAGATTCATTTATTCTGAAAGAATGACAGTTTCAATTTCAATGTACTTTTGCTCATTTTACTAATCAGTATACCAAAAATCCCCCATTTTAATTTGCATTTTTCATTCTTAGTAAGGATAAACAATTTTAACACATTTACTAACTATATTTATATTATATACTTCATCTATTGTCTCTGTTTCAATATTGGTTTTTTCTTATTGATTTTTAGGTTTTCTTTAAAAAGTAAGGATATTAATCTTTTATCTTAACATTATTTTCCATACATTCCCAAGCCATATTCTTATTTTTTAATTGTACTATGACCACGTACAATTTTTATAATTAGAGAATGTTAATTGGAAAAGTTAGGTGGTAAGAAATAGCCTTCTCATAACCTCACAATTCCCTAAGGATTACCAATGAAACTAAATTTATACATAATAGAATTATATATGGGCTACTGTTAACACTTTACACCTTACAAGTCCTACCTTTAGCAGCCTGTCAAAGAGAATAATTCTGTTTAGTTGGTACTCTGTGTCCCTCTCTCTGATGATTAAAGGGAGAGTAGCAGCCGCCGACAACTCATTACTGCTGTTTGAATGAGGCAAATTAGACTGGCTGTAAAAGAATGAAAGAAAGAAAAATGACCAAAAAGTATACAATTTTAATGAACGAACACATCATCTTTTTATGTTTCATTTATGAAATGCTTTTCGTAGAAAATATACAAATTTTACAAGTCTAATATTAATATATAAGAAAATATAATGCTTTTCATAGAAAATGTACAAACTTTTTATAAGTCTAATACTAATAGAAAAGAAAAGTAAATATAAAATGGAACTATACATACTCATCTTCAAGTAATGGGTAAAATGCTTCTCCACCAACATCTTTTAATCTCTGTAGATTTAAGGACAAAATATTTATGTATAAACATCTTGGGCAGTAACACTGATCTGTATTTAAGAGGAAATGTGAATATGCATTTATAAAGGTACCAGAAAAGTATAAAACACTCTGAAAATCAGTTCTTATCATAAACGTGCAAACATGCCATACCTCTAGTGATTAAGGCTTAGCTGTAAACAGCAGCTCTTTGGTTATTTTTGCCTCTAGGTTTAACTTATAAATGTTAGATGCTTATCATATTATTCCAAATACAACTCATAAAATAGACAAAACATTTTTAAGTTACATGAAGAAAAATTAAAAAGAGGTACCCTTTTAATATATTTACTAATTAAACCCCCAAATCAGATTTATATTTGCTTTGGTATTATACAAACTAGATCAAAAGAAAAGATGCTAGGAAAAGGATTCAAAAGAATTTCTCACATCATACTTTGAACACATATGATTCAAATAGCTAATAAATCCACTGACAGAATTCAATTAATTTTCCCCCACGACGTCATTACAATAAATGCAGCTGCAAAGAATATGGCTATGATTACAGGTATTCTGTGACATAAGCAAGTAGTAGTAAAATAAAAGTCTTAGCCACAACTAAGGAAGGTTGATTAACTTAATGCCACCTTGCCTGCTGCTCTGCTCTTCAACTTCCAGCTAGAAGGCAGAGCATCTGTCCTATGGGGACTGACTGACATAGAAGTTCAAGCATTGTGTGTAGCAGCATTGATCTTCTCTTGCTTAGAGTCACTGTGCATCCAAGTGAGTTATTCCCAGAATTTTAAAAGCTAACAGAAAATCTTTTACCCAAAACTGAGAATTTGATAAACACTGGATTTATGCCTGGCACCTCACTAATAGATGTGCTGTGCACTTATCTTATTAGAGTAAACTTTTAGTTATTTCTTATATAGATTAAAATTTTAAGAAAAAAAATTATCTCAAGTTTTACTGTATTATTAGTAAACAAATCATTTTGAACTTTGGTTTTTAGTGTCCTGAATGTCATAAACATTAAATAATAAGTATCTTTTCTGCTTGTCTTTTCTATTTAACAATCTACCATGTTAAGGATAAAAAAAGGCATGGAAATCCTTATACAGAAACATTTAAGGTAAAAATTATTATTTGCTTTCCATATTATTTTATGAAACGGCCAATTAACATTTCTTATTGTAGAGAAAAAGTGTTTTAAATTTCAAAAGTACAACTATAAAAGAATTGAGAATTAGAGCCTTAGATTCATTTAACTTTGATTTATCTAAATTGAAGAAAAAAATTAATAGCAAAACAAACAAAATCAGTTGAAACCACATATTTTGGATACGATTTATCATTTGTGACCTGGTATTGTTAACCGTTTTTTCACTTTACACGTCTAGTTTTTCAAAGAGATTATAAATTCAGAGTATTGAGTAGAAATAATTCTATATTTTCATCTATTGCTGGCATATAGCAGACAAGAGATTCTAATGTTCTCCTAGTACATAACATATAAAATATTAAATGGCTGGATAAGCCTAAAAAGTAAGGAAAATGCAATGATAACAAACACAAAATTGTGCTCAGAGAGAAAGGAGGCAAGTTAGCACTGACACAGGGCTAACTGGTCTGGGTAATGATTTGGAACATAAAGGGAAAAGGCTATGGCATCTGCTTACCAGGCAGCCAGACTGGCTTTGCCAGGGTCTCAGCAAGAACTGTGGATTGGAAAAGACAGCTAGCTTAGAGGCAAAACAAGGAAAAATACCTAATTTAGCCTCGGATATGAATGATTGAAATAAAAAGGCAAGGACTTCCAGTTTCTTGTCCAATACGAGAACAGGTAAAGAGTCACCACTCTTGCTCTAACAAGAAAAAAGTTGAACCAACTAAAATTTAAGAATTCTTCTCACACATAACAGAATCAGGGTAGTGATGTCCTGAAAACTAGAGGGATATGCAAATACAGAGAATCACATCTTACTAGGAATAGAAGCTACTGCTAGAACCTGGTAAGAATGATGTAAGTAAAACTGTCTAATGCCTCAGCATAGACTAATATGTGAGATAAAAACTCCTAGAGGCCCAGCCTTAGGGAGGCATCTATGCTTCTGTGAGATTTACCTCTACCCGTCCCACCAGGTACTCCAGGTGAAGAGCTGAGAACAATTCCCTTCTGTTTCCTACAGGAGGGCTAGAGTAACCAATTTGAAATTCTCAGGAGTACTCTGTTTTCCATAAGAAAGGGCTGACCTTAAGGAAACTCTTCTACCAGATCCTATCTATCTTGGGTTTTACTAGAGGGAAGGAAAATCCTCAACTCCAGTCCCCCTTAGTCTTTAATGGGGAGGAGAAGTAGAAATACCCAAATCCAGCCCTCCTAGCCTTATCTCACCTAAAGAGGTATGAAGAGTGAGTTGATAAATAGTTGTGAAGGTCACAGCTCAGGAATACAGGCTCACTAAAGATCTGAGACCTGGCAGGGTGTGTTGGCTCACACCTACAATCTCAGCATTTTGGGAGTTCAAGACAAGAAATCAACACATTATACCCCACAAACGCATAAATGTATTCATGATCTAAGTGTATATGACTTAATAAAAGGAAAAAAAAAAAGACTGAGCAACACAGTGACGCCCCATCTCTGCACAATACTGTGTATATATGTCAAAAGTGGTGGTGCATGCCAGTAGTCATAGCTACCCAGAGGCTAATGTGGGAAGACTGCTGTAACATGAGCCTATGAGTTCAAGGTTACAATGAGCTATGATTAGGCCACTGTGAAAGCTTGTCTCAAAACAAAACAAAACTAAACTAAACTGAAACCTAATCATAGCATTATAAAATACTCATCCGATATCAAACTTTTAAGGAAGTAATTGTAACAATCTCTTGTAGAAAACAGGAGAGGGAGTATTTCCTACCTCACTCTTTGAGGACAGAATTACCGTAATATCAAAACAGACATAACATTCAAGGAAAGGAAAACTGCAGACCAATATCTTTTAGGAGCATAGATACAAAAGTCCTCAATGAAATATTAGCATTTGAATTCAAATAATGAATAAAAAGAATTATATACTATAATCCCACGTTAATTTTATTTCTGATATAAAAGCCTCGTTCAAAACTTGAAAATCATTTTGTGTTTTCCATCACAAAATAGTTGGATGGCTATCCATCACATCCACAGGTTAAAGAAAAAAAAAAAACACCTTGGATTATATCAATAGATGTAGGAAAACATTTAACAAAATTTAATACCCATACTTAATAAAAACTCTTAGCAAACTAAGAATAGAGGGAAATATCCTCACCCTCTATGGAACATCTGAACTATATACACCTAATGACACCTAATGTCATACTTAATGGTGAAAAACTGGATTATTTCTGCTCGGGTCAAGAATGAAACAAGGATGTCCCTTCTCACAATTTCTATTCAACTTCATACTGAAGTCCTAGCTCATATAGTAAGACAAGAAAAGGAAATAAGAGGTGAAAAACTCAGGAGAAGGTAACACAACTGTCTTAGTTCACAGTTATTTAAATAAAAATCCCAAAGACAAACAAACAAACAAACAAAGACACCTCAAAACCAAAAACTAGAAACATTGGCTAGAACTAATCAGTGATTGTAACAATGCTGTAGAATACACAGTTAATATACAAAAATCAACAGCTTTTTAAAATATGAACAATGAAAAATTGGAATCTGAAATTAAAAACATAGCATCATTTATATTAACACACCAAAAAAGGAGAGATACTAAGGTATCTAACAAGGTGTGTTCAAGATCTGTAGGAGAAAAACTACAAAATTGATGTAAAAATCAAAGAAAATATAAATAAATGGACAGACAGAACATGCCACAGACATTGCATGTTCACAGGCAGGAAGTCTAAATATTGGTATGAGGCCAGTTCTTCACTTTAATCTATAGATGAAGTCCTAGTCAAAATTCTAACAAGTTACGTTGTGGACATTGACAAAATGATCTTGTGGAGCAACAGAAACTCTTACTCACTACTATGAGGATGCAAAATGGTATAGCCACTTTGGAAGCCAATTTGGCAATTTCCCATCCACAACAGTCTTAGCATATAGTCTAGCAATTGCCCTCCCAGGTACTTACCCACATAAAATTAAAGTTTATATCCACCCTAAAACTTGGACACCAATATTTTACAGTAGCTTTATTCATAACTGCCCCAAACTGGAATCAGCCATTATTTCCTTCATAGATAAAGAAACTATAGTACATCATACAAGGGGTTATCATTCAAGAATAAAAAGAGATGAGCTTCAAATCATGAACAGACACGGAGAAATCTTCAATGCATGCTGCTAAGTGAAATAAGCCAATCCAAAATGAATAAATACTGTATGATTCCAATCACATGACTTTCTAGAAAAGGCAAAACTAAGAAGGCAATAAAAAGACTGGCGCTCAGAAAGTGTTCTGGCGTGCAGCAGAGTGTAAACGAAGAAAAGGATAAAAAGGTGGGGCACAAGGGATTTTTAAAGCAGTGAAACTATTCTGCATGACACTGTCACGGTGAGTATCTGACGTCATACTTTTGTCAGACTCACAGAACCACACCACAGAAAAAGTGAACCCTAATGTAAACTATGTACTTTAGTTAGTAATAGTCTATCAGTAAAAACAACGTTACCTAAATATTTGTACCCTCATATTAATCTAAAATTTAAAAAATGGAAAAAAAGCAATAGTCTATCAGTATTGATTTGACAACTGTAACAAATGTAGCACATTAATATAAGACACTAATAATAGGGGAAATTGTGTGTATGTGGGAGGGGAATGTATGTGTATTCTGCTCAATTTTTCTGTAAACCTAAATTTGTCCTAAAATATGTCTAAAGATTCTAAAAATTATATATACACATATACATAATATAAACAAATATACATGTATACATATATACACACACATATATACACTTATATACTGGGGGTGCCAAAAATATGTGCACATTTTAAGAAAGGAAAAAACTGAATTAAAATTGTAAAATTGAATATACCCTGATAACAGAAGATGAATACAAGTCATGTTGAGAACTTCTTGTAGTCATAAAAGTCAAACATGACTTGAGTTTTATAAATTTAATATAGTATAAAATGTGTATACAAGTTTTTGGCACCCTCCATATACGGAAAAGAAAACATTCCTTGGGAATATGTGTCCTCTGGCTGGCCCTAACATGGGCCCTACATTTTTACTATTGTCTTCAAAAGTAGTGGAGCCAAGAACCTGTCAGAAAACATGCTATAACCAGGCCTAAAAGATTCCCTCAGAGCTCTAAACATATAAAATTAAAAGAAAAAAGCAAAAATCACAAAACATACGAGGTAATAAGTCACCAGGAGTAAAAAACAGACAAACAAACAAGAAAAAGGCTGGTGAAGACTTTATATACCAGAACTGTTGAATATCAAATACAAAGCAAGCATGTTTAACACATTTAAGAAAAATATAAAATAGAACTGAGAAAAATCAGTTATTTGCAAGGAAAAATAAAAAAATGCTAATTATAAAAACAAATACAACTTCCATTCAAAATTAATTATTGATACTAAAAACCAAATGGAAGGTTTAAATGGCCAAAGGATATAGCTGGAGAGTTTAGTGAACAAGAGGACAGATACAAAGAAACTACAATCTAAACAGAACAGAGGAAAAAACCGACCAAGGAACTTAGAGAATGAGAATTTCCAACAGACATATAATAGAAATTTCTGGACAAAAATTTTTGATAAACACACATACATGGATGGAAAAAGACACATAAAAAAGAAAGCACACTTTGATTCATTTTTGTGAAAGTATAGAACATAAAAGGAGATAAAATAAGGTATAGTACAAAAAATAACAATTAGTATTAAAGCTGACTTCTCAATAGTAACAATAGAAGCCATAAATTGTTAAATTAATAAAACAATCAGCACTGAATAAGTAAAAGGTTTCTAAATAAGTAAAAGGTTTCCAATTAAGTAACAACTGAGCCAGTTTACTATCGATAATAATAAATAAAAGTCTCTTGATACACCCTATCAAAAAAAAAAAGGAACATTCACAAACTAGTAAGGCCTGAGATATAAGAAAAAGTTATTCATACCTTCATTGAGCTATCATTTATAGAGAAAATACACAGTACAGTAGATGAAGAAAAGTACAACAGAGGAAACAAAACAGAAGAAAGCAAGGTACAGAGGACAAAGAGCACAGAGGTGTGGCAGTGCTACTCTGAGATGGTCAACCAGGGCCTCGCCAACAGGTGGTGTTTAAAGCAGATACTGCAAGGAAAGGAAACGAGGATATCATGCAGAAAAGCATGACAGGTAATAAGAGTAAGTTTAAAGGCCCCAAGACATATAACTTAAGAAAGGAAAACCTGATAGACTTATAACTATCAAAAAGACTAAAGCAAGTGATTAAAAGTTCAGCTACAATATGGAGAAAAGGCTTTCACAGTATTGTTTTACAGCTAACTTCTATAAAATATTACAAAAAAGATACATGTAATCTTATATACACATTAACATCTTAATGCAATATAAATATTCAATAAAATTCCACACCCATATATAATAAAAACTCATAGCAAATTAGCAATAGGAGACTGCCAAAGCCCAAGGCAACACATATACTCAATGACGAAATATATAAAGTGATTCCTTTAAAACCATTTCTACTTCTAGTCAATACTGTAACAGAGGCTCAGCAAAAATGACAAGAAAAGTGAACAGAATTGGAAGTGATGAAAAAACACCTAATTCATAAGAAAACCCTTGAAAAACCTGCTGATACATGATTTAAATAAGGATTAGGTTCATCAATGTTGCTAGGTACGAGATCCACACACACATATAAGTTGTGTTCCTAATTATGCACAAAAAAGTAGTTGAAATAGCATTTTAAAAATATTGTTGAATTTTTAAAAACTCATCTACTAGTATACTTAAGATCTGTGCGTTTCCTTATAACCAAGTTTTGCCTAAAAAGAACCCAAACCAGTATTAAACTCCAGTTAATATGTAAACTGAATTGTACTAATGTCTTTATCTTAATTTAAAATGCAAGAACAAAAACTGAGGTGGGTTGATGACTGGCTACAGGGATAGACAGACATGTGACAAAACAAGTAAGTGTTACAGGATCTAGGTCGGGGGTAGCAAATACTTTCTACACAGGCCCAAATAATAAATGTTTTCAGTTTTGAGAGTTACATGGTCTCTACTGCAACCACTCAATCTTGCCAATGTGGCACCAAAATAATAAGCTGTAAATAATAAGTGAATAGCTAGGTATGTGACTTGATATGGCCAGCAGATCATACCAACCCCTGATGTAGGTGGCTAGCTGTTCACTATAAAATTTTTTCAACCTTTTTTCTGTTTGAAAATGTTTATAATAAAATATTGGAAAACATAATACTCACACATACACAAATTCTATTTACAAAAGCAACAATAACTTACCTCAAGAATAAATCGAATGATATACAGATGTTAAAGAGAAAATTGTTATATTAAATAAAAATTAAGTAAATGGTGTATCTATAATATGTTCAAGAAATAGGACCCTATATTTAAAAAACAGCAATTCTCTATAAATTGACCTACAATGGTAACATGAAATTCTCAATGCAATGTCAATTGAAATCCTACACATTTTTTATGAAACTCTGTATGGAAGATGATTATAAAAATTACCTAGTAGAGGGCGGCGCCTGTGGCTCAGTCGGTAAGGCGCCAGCCCCATATACCAAGGGTGGCGGGTTCAAACCCGGCCCTGGCCAAACTGCAAAAAAAACAAAAAATAGCTGGGCGTTGTGGCGGGCGCCTGTAGTCCCAGCTACTTGGGAGGCTGAGGCAAGAGAATCGCTTAAGCCCAGGAGTTGGAGGTTGCTGTGAGCTGTGTGAGGCCACGGCACTCTACCGAGGGCCATAAAGTGAGACTCTGTCTCTACGAGAAAAAAAAAAAAAAAAAAAAAATTACCTAGTAGAGCAAGATGTTAAAGAGCGCCTACTCCATTTTGAGGTCAAAATGATTGAAGATCTTTCTTGGCTAGATATTAAGAACTCCTATAAAACTACAGATTAAGGCAGTGTGGTTAAGGTTAGACGTATAGGACAAGAGATCAGAAATCAAAAGTTGAGAAATGTATTTTTGCATATACCAAAAAGTAGGTGTTACAGATAAAATAAAAAAAACAGAAAGAAAAGCATTCAATATATAACACGGAGTCAAAGGATTACTGCTTATCAATGAAATATGATATTGGATATCTTTCTCACAATTTAATAAAAAATAAATTCCGGGTGGATTAAAGAACTACATACAAAAAATTCTTTTAACCTTTTGGAAGAAAACACAGAAAAACATTATAAGAAAAAATACTTAGGACCTTACTATAATTTAAATAAGTTACAACAAATGAAATACATCAAATAAAATGTATTTGACTATAAAGTGAAACACTGATAAAAATTTACAATTCTACTCATCAAAAGACATCATCAAAAAGTTGAAGGAAAATAGGAGTTTAGAAAGAAAACATTTCCATGACATGTAGCTAAGGAAGATACAATATCTGGAATATATTTTTAAAAATCTTCAAATCAATAAGGAATCATACAGTAGAAAAATTGACAAAGGATAGGATCTAGCAATACAAAAAAGAGGTAAGCAAAAAGCTAACAAATGTTAAAGGACCCCCAACTGCATTATAGTCAGGGGATTAAAAATTAGTATATGGCAAAATATCATTCTATACCATTAGATTAACAAAATCTTCTTTCAAAATTTGATAACATGAAATATTCCCAAGTAATAGACAAATGAGAAAACTTATCCAATTGTGGTGTAAAGATAAACTGACAAAAATCATTTTTGTTAAGAATCAGATGATAGGTATTTACGTTGAGGTTGTGCAGATGCTATTTTCCAGCAATTCTATTCTGGGGCTTATATCTTATAGAAATTCTCATATATTTTATGAAATTGGGGAGGGAGGAACATAAGGTTTCATGTGTATCTTTAAGGTTTTTTTTAAAAAACAAAGATCTGGAGCAAATCTGGCAAAATAGCATTCTTACATTTCTTAACTGACATAATGACAATGTCACAGTGGTATCATCTAAAAGTGAGCTTCTATCTCGATCTTGTCCAACGCTTTCACCATCTTCAAAGAGAAAACTGAAAAGAGATTTTAAAAAATAATTATAGTAAGAACAAAGAAATCAATTATTTCCTCTAGAAAATAAGTTTTATTACATTATCAATTTTTTAATCAAGAAAGAAATAGATTTTCAACTGGATGTTTAATTGAAAAAAAATGTAACACTGGTTGGGATTTCTTCAAACACGCCTCATTTTTAGATACCTTTGAAGTTGGTATGAACTTCATACCAAGCTGGTATATACCTCTGAAGTTGGTGTATTGTATAAAGCACTTCAGGAATACAGGGTGTCATTGATAAGTCTTTGTTCGCCCAGGCTCAATGCTAAAATTACTCTCCAGACATTCTCAAATGTGATCCCGAGAAAGTTTACATAGGTGAAAAATGACAAGGAGAAGGAAAGAGCCAATGCTAGGTAACCTCATGGGGGAAAAATAGTGAATAAAAAATGGATGACAGTGTTCTGAGAATCTATATATCCTTCAAATGATTTCTTCTTGGAATTTCCATCATGCTATTTCTCATTTTCTACTTAATTCGATGTGTGAGTGGTATAATTATAGTGTTTTAAAAAATTAGTTAAAGAAAGAAAAAGATAGAAAACTAATTGTCTATCCAAATAATGAATCTAAAAGTTTAACAAGTGCAGAGAAAAAATTGAGCAGATGATTTCTTTAGTTACTCACAATGATCAAATATAAGCCCTAAAATCTAAAATTAATATTAAAGCATTGGCAGAAGTTCAAGAAAATCAGGTTCATATTTTTTATGAATAAATATGAATAGCACTGCTATAGTAATACAACTTTGGCTTAGGACTACAATTATTTAACTTCCAGTCTAATTTATAGTATGGCATCTTCTCATGCAGTTCTGCGTATTTTTTTAACACATTAAGCATAGCGATGATATCTAGGACATGCGGTGAGACCACACAGCTCATCTGCACTTACAAATACTTTGGAAACAGAACCTAGTTCTTTATAATAGGCACACTAGCCTAGTTTTTAAGTTAACTCCCTTGACTATTACTGTTCTAACTTGTATACTTTTCATTAATATCAATTATTGTTACATATGTGATAATTTTATTTCAAATAGATCATAATGCAAATTATTTATTAAAAGACACTACTACTAAAAACATTAAAAAATGTTGATGAGAACTCTGCAATTAGAAACTCTGGCAAATCAAACAAGGTATTAACTTATAATTCCTTCCAAAATCGGTTAGTTGGGCTATCCACCAAAAATATTTGGAAAAAAAACAATCAACCAAAAATTCTTTCTAATGTTACTATCAGATATGTGTTTTCATTTCCAAAAGAAGTGTTCTTTCCTTACTTGGGGAGTGTGCAGATAGGTGGTTTGGATCGAATGATTTCCTTATTGACGAGCTCTTTCTCCAAGTCTCCTCCAGCCAAACACCAAAGGTAATACACTTCTTCAATAGATCTTTCTGCCAGATAATCATTGTTTATATCTATGAATGGAAAATTAAAACGTATCATAGTGATTATACTTTCTGACTTTCTTAAAAATTGATTGGTAATAACAGCTGACATTCTGAAAAAAGTAAAAACCTCATGAGCAGGCTTAGGGTTTCTTGTTCTGACTGTAAGTAGCTTAACAAGCAGAAAGCTGAACAGACTGAAATATCAATTCTTGCACCTGTAAGAGAGGTGAGGGTATAGGGCAAGCCTCTGCCTACAAGATTGGATAGACAGAAAGTACGGGAGTCATGGCTCACTGAAGAAGAGACTCATGAGTGGAAAAAGCCTCCGGAACCAGTGCTGGGTAGGAAAACCTAAACTTTAATTGAAAAAGTGCTGGATACCCAGAAAGAACCAGTCATAAGGAGCACCCTCATACTTTTACAAGTTTTACCTTCAGCAGTCTGACCAGATTCTCACAGTAAATGTTGGAGAAAATCGGCTTTGTGCTTCCAGCAGTGGGAATGGGAAAAGGCACCATTTTAATGACTGGCACTATTTTTAATAAAGCCTGCCTTCAGAAGAAACTAGTCAGTCAGAGCCTGAGTGCTGGGATAATATCAGAGCCGACCTATTGTGGGCAAAGGAAATACCCAATTCCAGCCGGCTCTTCTACGTGGTGGTAAAGTGTGGTGAGGGGAAGCATTCTATAGTCAGCCTGTGAGTAGGTCTCAATCTTTCAGCTAACCTGTGCTTCTGCACTGAGATCCTCACAGGTGCTTCCCTGCCTTTAGGTAGAACAGGCTGGAGTTTAGTATTTTTGTAATGATTTGAATGCTCCTGGCTAAAAATAATATTCTACTTAAAGTGGCTTATACAATAAAGACATTTACATCTCTCAATTAAAACATAGGAATAGGATGGCTAAGGGACCCAAACTTGGGTCTCTTAGACCCTTTCCTGATTCAAAAGAGAAGACAGTGAATCACTGCTATGCTATCGTATCTATCTTGTTATAAAAGAAAATTTTTTTCTAGAAGAAATCCTCAAGCTCAGACTTCCACTTGGATCCCATAAACCAACTTTCCAGTTCACAAGCTTTCTTCCTTCCTTTAGCAAGGGAAGCTAGAAAACGGGACAATTTGAAATTTTTACCCTTTATAGTAGAAATACAGAATTGGAACTTTTACCCCTTATATTGAGAGAGGAATAACAGTAGAAAAAAGCACTTGGTTAGGCAACCAACACAAACTGTCCCATCCCTCATGTCTCCAGGGAAGGGCTACATCTTCTGAAAAGTCTTTCTTGCTATCCCAGAGGTACTCCACTGCTATGTTCACAGTGACTTTCCTTTAAAATAGTGATTATGTAACTCAATGCTTGATTGCCTTCCCATTTGGCATGCATATTATTTAGAAGATGCAGTATGTGGTACATAGGAGGAACTCAAAAAATATTTAATTGAATGAATGTTTAGTAAATATTTTCTGCCGTGACATATGTTATGATAACTACTTAGTATCACCCTACCACACATTTTGAGAGTTGTAATCTTCACACAAGAATGAAAACCCAAAAGCTGATATTCTCTTCAACATGCAGAATAAAATGGTTTGGACTTCCTATCAATGATAGGATTTTTAGAGATCATTCATAAATTATACAGAAATTCAGTAACTTGAAGAGTTAAAATGTTAGGTCAGTTATTCTTCCTGAATCGATTCTTAGTTCTCAATTAATGGCACATGAAATTCATGTATGTGATGTACGTTGCTGATAAATTCAAAACTGAAACTCAGATAAGGGAACTTCCTTTCAAAACAAGGCTCACTGTTGCCCATGCTCCATTTACCATTACCTTGACACAACTGACTGATATCCTCAGGCAGGGTTAAGTCAGCACATCTCAGAGAAGATGAAAACAGACTGGCAGGCTTGATAAAGGGAGGATACAGAGGGGACACTTCACTGAACACTTTGTCCTTCATCAACTCATCTGGGGTTGGCCTTGAAAAACATGTTGAAAATACAGAACATCAATCAAAGTCACAAAAATATCTTAGAATACTGGTACACATTAAAGGGGATAGTTAAAAGGCTTAAATACCTCATTAGCACAGGAAATAATAAACCTCCCATTTGCAGAGTTTAAATATATGCCTTTATATAACAATCAAATGATTGTGAGTAAATACTGAAATTTTTTTGCTTTTCTTGTACTCTTGCTACTTTATGATCTATCAAAAAATCATTCCATAAGAGCTTTTGCATTTCTTACATTTATTTAGCCTGACAAGATGTGCCTGCTTTACTGAATATCTTGATTAAATAATAAATACATAAACTAATAATACCTTTTGGATTTTCTTCTTTCCCTTTAATTTAATGTGAGATATTCACCCCAAACTACCATTCTTCTCTCCCTAATATGTCTTCATAAGTTTTTTCTAAAGACAAATTAGAATACATTATTTTCAAACATTAGGAATAACTGTTTAGAAATAATTGTATGACGCAGTGGTAACATCAAAAGAAAGTAAATTAATTAAACTTCTAAGAAATCCTTTGATATTATCAGCAATTGTTAATTTACCTAACCATTATCCGGGCTCACTGCTTATGTTCTCATTTCTCTGCTATTATCATTGATTACAGAAATATCTACTTTCCACAGGTTTAGCTGATTTTCTAGCTGGAAGCTAGCAAATGAACTTGTAACTTCCTTTTGTATATGTCAGCTTTCTAAGCATTAATTATTTTATATTTTAACAATAAATTAAAGCCTTAAATTACTCATAGTTACAATACTGATGTCAATTATTTACTACTATTATGCATATATAAATCATATTTAATCCATTAGTATTATAACAAATAAGAGGAAAAACCCCACAACTGCTTATATATAAAAGATCTCAATGTAATCCCCAAACTGTTAATAATATCAACCTTTTAGAAGGATGGAAGGTGAGGCACTTCTTCAAAAGATCCATCACATTTTCAGGAAGCTCCTGAAAAAGAAAGAGAGAAAATAATTGCTTAAAATGACTAATTTTAAAAATATTATTTTACTCAAATATTTGCCATTTTAGGTTTTGATTTTTTTAAAGTTTTTATTTGTACTTCATAGAAATTTATATTAATGACTTGTGAAAAAGCAAATACTTAAAGAAAAATGAACATAGCTTTGAAATGTTAGGTTATTAAGCAAGAACTGTCCCCTTTCTTTAAGTATGCAGTTTGACAACTGATATCTCTGACATTTCACTTTGATACTTCGTATTTAATTTTTATTGTGGAGGAATATCCTCATTCTTATGAAACCATGGATAAATAAAAAATTCATGACATTTTCAAATATGACTTCTGTCATGGAACCAACACAGCACCAACAACTCCGAAATATCAGCGAAGTGTCTGTGAAGGATGTGATTAATGAACACAGTACATGGATGGTCTGAGAAATTCATTGCTGGTTGGTGACTTTAATCTTAAAAATGAGCCATGTGGGTGGCCTGAGACCAGAGCTGAAAGCTATGGTGGAAGAGAATCCATCTCAAACTATCCATGAATTAGCAGCAAGGTTTGATGTCACCATCCCAACAATACTGGATCATTTGAAACTGGCAAGGTAAAGAAACTGTATAGATGGGCACTGCATGAATTAAATGAGAGTCAGAAGAGAAATCATCTTGAAGCTTGCCTTTCTTTGCTATCATGACATAAAGGCAAACCATTTTACACAGTACTGATAAAAAAACATGTGATGAAAAACGGATTCTTTTCGACAATTGCAAGTGTTTGGCATAATGGCTAGATAAAAATGGAATGCTGAAACACAGTCCACAATGGAATATTCATCATCAAAAGCTAACGGTGTCTGGTGGCCCAGCACTGAGATTATCTACTATAGTTTCATGAAATCTGGTCCATCAATAATCACAGGTATCTACTGCAACCCGCTGGATGAAATAATGAGGATGCTCGTGGTTAAGCAGCCAGTAGCTGAGACTGGTCAAGAGGCCAATCTTATAGCAAGACAACACTTATCCACGTTGTCCAAACAACGTGGCTCAAACTTTAAAGCTAGACTTGGAAACTCTGTCATCCACCGTATTCACCAGATCCTGGACCCACTTGCTTACCACTTTTTCTAGGCTTTGGATCACTTCTTCAAGGAAAAATATTCAATTCTCAACAAGCTGTGGAAGATGTCTTTTATGATTTCATTGCTACTCTCCAGATTTCTCTGTTGCTGGCATAAACAAGCTACCATTAACATGGCAACATTGTGTGACAGTTTAGGCCACACTTTGACTAATTGTACTGCTTCTTATTTGAGACATAATAAACTTTGGACACAGTGTTTCTCCCCTCAGGAGGATGCAGCCTTCACCCAACAAACTTGCTGACACCTTGATCTTGGACTTCATGGCCCCCAGAAATAGAGAAAATGAATTTTTGCTTTTATAAATTACCCAGTCTTAGGTATTTTGTTAGAGCAGCACAAATGGACTAAGACACACATTAATGACAAACCTTTATAATGTCCAGACAACCATGCTCTTCAGCCAGAACTATTACAGTGTCATCTACGCAGTCTATAAAACAGAAAAACTATATGAGTAAGCTTTTCTAATCTATCAGACTAATTGGTAAGCAAACTCTAATCCAAATGTGTTAAAGAGCATAATGCAGTTTTGTAACTGCAAATACTAAAAAGCTTATGATTTTGTTAAATTTCCTTAATGTTTTAATGTAATAACCTCAAATGCTAATATTAATTGAATCATAGATACCGATAGAGTGGCTTAAATGAGATAAAGCAGTGCTTCAAAGAGGTAAAGATATTCTCTCTCTATATATAGATATATCCATCTATTTATATATCTATCAATGAATATCACACATACACACAAACAGTCAACACTTTAACAACATGGGTTTGCACTGTGAGGGTCCACTTATATGAGGATATTTTTTTAACCAAGCATGGATGGAAAACACAGTATTCACAATGGAGAAACCCACAGACAGAGAGGGGTTTACTTTTCATATACACAGTTCCACAGTCCCATGTATGTATGTATTTACTTTTCATATACACAGTTCCACAGTCCCATGTATATATGGTATATGCAGGCTGTGGAAGGGTGTCCTGTAACCAATCCTCTGGACAGACTGAGGGATGACTACCTATACATATATAGTCTTATACAGTACACATGAGGTCTAACAATTAAGTTTGTGAACTTGCCACCATGCACTTATGTTGACAACACTGTACAAACAACTCAGTAAGGTTTCATAATCTTGGTATATCAATGTCTCACAGTTGAGTTCACATGAATGTGTGGGGCTGTCTGAGTGGAGTTCACTATTGTTGTTACATGTTTTTGTGTGCCATTACAAAAATGTCAGAGCTAGAATTAGAGCAATGAACAAACATTTGTAAATTTCTTATTAAATTTCGCAAGAGTGGAAGTGAAATCAGGGACATGTTAGTCCAAGTTATGGGATAATGCCATGAAGAAAATAGCAGTGCACAAATGCATTAAACATTTTTCTAGGGGGAGAAAAGCATTACTGATGAAGAAGAGTCAGCATGGCCAGTAATGAGCAGAACTGACAAAATAATGCAAAAATTCATTGAATTGTGCATCAAAATCATTGGCTGTGAGTAACATAGCAGACCAAGAAAACATCAATAGAGAAACAGGAAAATCTTACTGAAAATCTTGACCAACAACTCATGGCTCTTGCATCATGATAATACCCCAGCTCACACGGAACTATGAGGAAGTTTTTAACCAGTAAACAAATAACTGTATTGGAACACCTTCCCCAAACACCTCATTTTGGCCTTTAATAACTTTATTCTTTAACCAAAAATAAAGGAAATATGAAAAGGAAGACATTTTGATGACATTCAGGACATTAAGGGTAATACAATGACAGCTTTCATAGCCATTTCAGAAAAAAAGAGTTTCAAAATTGCTTCAAAGGGTGGACAAGAAGCTGGCATCAGTGTATAGCTTTCTAAGAGGAGTATTTCATAGGCGAAAAAAGTGTGTATAATGACTTACAAAGGTTTATTTTTCATTATAGAAGGCTCATAAAGTGATGTTCAGTAAGGAGGTTTAGAGCACTTTACCTCAGATAAGTTCACAAACTTGTCAGACCTCACAGGTAAATAGCACAGATGCCTATATATAAACTTTTAAAGAAGGCTTTATTGTCTTTTCATGATTATAAGACTGATTTATTTTAATTACATATAGTTTTGAGAATGTACGCACATTTCTCTGGGAATTCAAAGTATAAGTTTAATCCACAGACCACATTTAGGAATCTCCAAGGGTCGTTAATAGCTATATTATCCATCCTTGTAATTAAATGTGGTAAATTTCATAAAATTGTATGCACTTTTACTTATTATTCATTATTATATAATATTTAGTAATACTTTTATGTACATATTCTCATCTGTAAACTCTCTTAACCTGGATACTAATCTGTCATTCTTTTACATAAATTGTTCTATCACTTTTTTCCCTCCTTTATTATCACACAAGTTTAAATTTATGCCTTCAAAAGTAGATTATAAAAATTTTTATTAATTTGAATTACAAATGTTTGGATCTATATATATATTGTAGAAATATATAAGCATGTTATAATGAAAAATAAACCTTCTCTGTAAGTTGTTAAACATACTTTTTTGTTAAATTTAAGACTTGAAGCATGTTCACTATTACAGAAGATCACATGTTCAATGTATACAATCACTAATATTTATAAAGAGTATGTGTACAGTTGACAGATAATCAATTGCATGACACTTACCTAAAGTAAGCACAAATTTTAGTCTTTCAGAAATATCCAAGCTCTGAAATAATTTTCTTCCCTAAATAAAATGAAGACAGAAATTCTCATTAATATTTTCATCTTTTTTGTCAGGAAGTCTTTTTTCCTCTTCCACAGCTCAAACTGATTTTATATGGTATCTCCATTCACATGCAGAGGTTTTATTAGATTTTTAAAGTCAGCTTCACTAAAAAAATATACTGGGGGTGGTGCCTGTGGCTCAAAGGAGTAGGGCGCTGGCCCTATATGCTGGAGGTGGTGGGTTCAAACCCAGACCTGGCCAAAAACTGCAAAAAGAAAAATATATATATATATACTGGTAAAATAACATTTTAAAAAGTGTTACATAATATTTAATATTTAAATATTTCATGTAGCTAAGGATAACTACATTTTAGTTTGATCTCAAGCCCCATTCACTTCTGAGAACCACATACATATTCCTGGATGTATAGAGGTATTCCAGGTCACTAGGAATGTTATTTCATTAAGAGATCAGAGTATATCCTGAGACAATTCATAACACCTCTTCATCTACCTACCCAATTCTTATTTGTATATCATGATTTGGGTAGTAGTTTAGAAACATTCCATGACACTCCTCCCTCTTCCCACAATAACTTCTGTGCTCCAAAGCCATTCTTTGTGCTCCTATAGCACCTGGTGTATTTTTTAAAGATACACACATTATAATTGCTTCCTTATTAGTTGGCATCAGAAGCTCGCTGGCATGGAGTCTAGAGTCAAACACTTATACTTTCAACAATTATGAGTTGAACAGAAATTTGTTCCAAGTTGGACTCTTCCACAAGCAACCAGTTGAATAACTCGGGCAAACTACTTAACTACCTTAAGCTTCACTTTTCTCATCTGTAAAACTGGAATATTAACTATACATACCCCACAGATTATATTGAGTGTTATATACATGTAATGTAGAAAATGCTTCATTAATGTTAGCTATAGTGATATTTCCCTTATCATCAACAAATTAAACTTCTACGATCTTTTAAATAAACTTAGAAGGGGAAGGCTTAAGAAGATAACCTGGTCTGTACACAGAGAAAAAAGAGAGATTCTTTGATTATTTTTAAACGGGAAAAAGTTTTAAGCTCTTACAAGATCAGAACTGCCGGTGAAAAGATTATTTTATTATTTTTTTATTTTTCCTCTTTTTAAAATTAAATCATAACTGAGTATATTAATGGATTTATGGGGTACAATGTGCTGATTTTATATACAATTTGGAATGTTTACATCAAACTGGTTAATATAACCTTGACCTCACTTGTGTTAAAACATTTATACTCTACTCTTAATAGATTTGACACGTAACCCCCTTGCAATATATGGAGATTGCAAGCAATCCCTATCAATATCCACTTCTAACATACTAATCTTCAAAAAATGCAGGTCTGATTTCATAAATATGTTCTTTAAATAATTTTCAATGGCCCACCATACCTCATACAACTAAACATAAACATCTAAATTTAGCCAAGTTTCCTAGGATATGACTCCAACATATATTTTTAGTATAATTACTTACTATTATCTACTCAGTGATACACACACACACACACACACACACACACACACACAGTCCCTCCACACACACAGTCCCTCCATGAAGTTAAGTTAGATTACTTGCAAATACATTGACCACATTCTTGCTTACTCTGGCCTGCAGGCTTAGACTTGATGTCAGTCCCTCTAACAGTTATTTTTTTCACTATATCTATCAAAAGTCTATAAACTATTCACTTTTACTCTTGAATGTTTGTTTTGTAAGTTAAGGAATTCAAAATTTAAAATGATTTTCTCTTAGCATTTTGATGGCATTTATCCTGCTCTTTTCTTGCATTCATACTGTTAAGGAAGTTTAAAGTCAATGTAACACACATTCTTTATAGGCAAGACATCTTCTGTCTCTGGCATTAGATAGCAAAGGCAGCTGAGTATTTTATTTTAGTTAAGAGTCCAGCTTTGGAGGCAGATGCGTAGGTACAAATCTGTTCCACCACTTATTTTACGTAACTTAGGCTTAAGCAATCTGGGCCTCAATTTCCTCATCTGTGTAGATAATACATAATCATTAGATAAACTTTGTCAGATTGCCATGAGAACTGATGTAGATAACAGATGTAAAGAGATCAAAAAACTGCCTACCTCCTGATAAGTGCTCAATGAAATTACCCATTATTTCATTAGTGGTCATCTCCTAAAGGTTTACCATGGGTTTCTCCGTATTTTTTGTTATTGTCATTTGTATACTTTTATTTTTTTCATTTGAAAGAAAGTTAGTCTTTTCAAACTGAAGACTTTACTTCTGGTAATTCTATAAGACAATGTTAGAACATGTAGGTACATTTTCCTTGTCTTTTAAAACTTATCTCTATGTTATCCCCTTTTATAGATACTTAATATTTTATATATTTTCAATGTCTTTTTCTCTTTGTGCCAAATTCCAGAATTACTCAGCTTCATCTGAGTTTATTTTCAGTTTGTTCAGTTTCCTATAATCCACCTATTAGGTTATTTATTTTCATAATTGCGTATTTTTTCCTAGAAACTTGAACCGGCTCTTGTTCTTTTTAGTGACTGTTCTTGTTTCAGTTATAGAAGTTATATCTTCTATAACTGTTCAGGAATGGAATAGTTTTCTTTATCTTTTAAAGTACACTGGGTGGTGCCTGTGGCTCAAAGGGGTAGGGCGCTGGCCCCATATGTTGGAGGTGGTTCAAACCCAGCCCCGGCCAGAAACTGCAAAAAAAAACAAACAAAAGAACACATCTATTTATTTTAAAGTCCTATTAATAATGTATATTCTTCTTGGGGGCAGCACCTGTGGCTCAAAGGGGTAAGGCGCCGGCCCCATATGCTGGAGGTGGCGGGTTCAAACCCAGCCCTGGCCAAAAACTGCAAAATAAATAAATAATCATTTAAAAAAAAATAATGTATATTCTTCAGTTTGTTATTTCATTGTTATGATACAGGTCATTTTACATGTGTTCCTTAGATATACACTCATCTTTTAATACAGAGTTCTCCTACACGTTTTAGACTATGAAAACTTGTGACAAAATGGCTATACTGACTTTCTGGTGACATGGCAAGTGTTTCCTAGCAAATTCTGTCTATTTACTTAGAATTTCTAGTGCAGTAAGTTCCCTTTACTAGTTGTTGGTGTGTTAGTCATTTGTATCTTTTTTTTTTTTTTGAGACAGAGTCTTACTTGGTTACCCTTGGTAGAGTGTCATGGCATCTTAACTCATAGTAATTTCAAAATCTTGGGTTCAAGTGAGCCACTTGTTTCAGCTCCCCAAGTAGCTGGGACTTCAGGCACCCACCACAATACCCAGCTATGTTTTTTTTTTTTTGCAGTTTTTGGCCAGGGCTGGGTTTGAACTTGCCATCTCCGGTATATGGGGCTGGCACCTTACTCCTTTCAGCCACAGGCATTGCCCACAGCCAGCTATTTTTTAGAGACAGGGTCTTACTCTGGCTCAGGCTGATCTCTAACCTGTAAGCTTAGGCAATCCACTTGCTTCGGCCTCCCAAGTGCTGGGATCACAAATGTGAGCCACTGCGCCCAGCCTAATATTTCATACCAAATCTAAGGGTTTGATGAGGTAGCAGAGATTTAAGCTTCTGTTTAGCTTCTATTTAGCTTATGTTTGCATTACCCAAACTTTGAATGCCCTTAAAATGCCGTGAAACCCAAATGACAGGATTAATCTCTCCTCCTATATTTATCTTCAAATTTTATAAATTTTAACCCAATTATGAGCTCTTAGATGATATAACTTAATCCTACTTTATCCCTTATCACATGTCTTTGTGTCACACACACAGTAAATATTCATCAGGATTTGCTGAACTGAATTTCTCATAAAATGTACCCAGATCTTATGAGCTCAGATACAGGTGATGGTAATAAAATGAAAAAGCTACATATGTCACATTTACATTTATATACACTTCACAGTCCAATAAAGTTGTTCATTTAAGCTGTGATTTTTAAACAAAAATAAAATTTACTTTTGCTTCATACCAACAAAAAGTAGTAAAGTATAGTAAAGATTTAGAAAATATGGTATTTCCCCTTAGAAATAAAGCAATGCCAATATACATGTATAAGCTACCATGTCATGATTCTTTTAATATTTTTAATAATAATAAAAGCTAACACTAGTAGACCAACTGCCATGTAATACCTCACATAAGTACTTTACATACATTATTTCATTTAATTTTTCCAACTTTATAATATAGATACTATTATTATTTATAGAAGTGGAATGCAAGTCTTGACAAGTTAGATTGGTTACCCAAAGTCACACAGTTATCTTTTGCAGTATCAGAATTCAAACTCAGTTCTCTCTGACTATAGAAGCTTATCTCTTAACTATTATGTTTAGTACCTCTGTTATTGAATTAGTTACTAAATACACAAAAAGGAAAAAAGTATCAGTCATCTTAGAGATGTTAAAGACCAATGAGTTAATATTTTCACAATATTTGGAAAATCTCTTGGAACACAGAAAAACAGACAGATAATCAAATTGCCTTTCTCAAAAGACTGCTTAGTTCAAGTAAAGTAGACAAATATGACAAATGCCACAGCAAACAAAGGCGAGAAAAGAGGGCATCTAAAACCGGCAGGTTATTTGGAAGTAAGATCAATAGATTGTTAGCTGTCCCTCCAAATCCATTCTCCTCTTTTTTGTCAATATTTAGACAAAATATTGCCTCCCTTGTACTTATGTGTGGCCACATGGGTAAATGGTCACTGCGAAGAGTGCAGAAGATTTATATTTACAACTTTGATACCATCTTCTTAAAGACAGTTATCCTGAACTCACTCCTCTCCTTCCTTTCTAGCAAGAAAAAGTGATTAAGAAAGCAATTTTGGAGATCAGATGTTGAGCATGGTGGACTCATCCCCAACTGCCTAGGTTTTTACATGACGTAGAGCAGAGCCCACCTGCTCTGGACTGTTACTGAGAGACAAGAAAAACATCTATGTTCTTAAAGTTACTGCATTTCCTATTTTTTTAAAAAGCAGCTTGTTTTGACTCTAATAAAAACAGCGGATATCTTGTGAAGGCCTCATAAAAAGCCAATATACAAACTGGTTTTATAGGTAACATAAGAGAATAGGACAGGAAAGGTTTTTGTTTTTGTTTTTTTGAGACAGAGTATCATTACATCGCCCTTGCTAGAGTGCTGTGGTGTCACAGCTCACAGCAACCTCCAACTCTTGGGCTTAAGCGATTCTCTTGCCTCAGCCTCCCAAGTAGCTGGGACTATAGGTGCCCACCACAACGCCTGCCATTTGTTGTTGTTGTTGTTGCAGTTATTGTTGTTTGGCAGGCCTGGGCTGGATTCTAACCCACCAGCTCCAGTGTATGTGGCTGGCACCTTAGCTGCTAAGCTATAGGCACTGAGCCGAGGAAAAGGTTTGTCAAGAGAAAAGATCATCAGAGGGGAAAGAACATATGTTCATGAACATATAAAAAAATATATGCAGTAAAAGTGTAAATGTAAACATTTCTAGAGGAACCAAAATAATACATTTAGTAAAATTTACATTTACCAAAACTATGCAAAATAATTATCAAAAAAATTTTTTAAAAGTCAAATCATGAATGAAGACTTTTCTCCTTACATCTCATCAATTTTCTTCCTTTTTTAAAATTAGATCATAACTGTGTACATTACTGCATTTATGGGATACAATGTGCTGGCTCTATATATAATCTGGAATAGTCACATCAAACTGGTCAACATATCATTCAATAACTTTCCTGTCAAACAGATTATTCCAATGAACACACGATTTCTTTTTATTAGTTTAATATTTCTTTATACATACCACACAAAGCTCAAACAAAATAATTCCAAGAGACCACACATCTGATTTGGGGCCAGATGGCAGTGGTTTTTCACTTGGCACATGATCAGTGGTTTTGAAAATTCCTTGTGCAATTACCTCAGGTGCCAAGTATGATGGATACCTATAAACAATATATTAAAATAATGAACAATTACAACAGGGACAAGCAGCAATAGTGCATTTTAACTATCAGTGTGGTAAAACCTATATAGAAGCCGCATGTGATTAAATTGACAGCTGTTGCTAGGAAGAATTCTAAACTACCCACCGCAATAGAGGCCCGAATGAATCATGAGCCTCAAACAGCTGTAAAGGCATCAGGTCTCTATGCGGCTGTACTTTCTTCCTTTGCTTTCCTATTTTTGACACACTGTCTTCCTTGCAGTCCTTTGGCTTTTCTAAGTGTTTTTTCTTTTCTCCTTATTGCCTACCTTCTTTTAAAACTATAAATTATTATTTAAAGTACATTTTATCTTTAAAAACTATTTATTATTTTGAGTAGAAATGTCAAAGTGATAAAAAAATATATAAATCGAAAAGTAAGACTGTCTCCTATCTCTGTACTCATCACCTACACATATTTTTGTTGTTGTAATCATTTTTTTTAATTTCAGAATGTTAGGGAATACATATGTTTATATATTTTGTTTTGCACAACGTCAAAGTTAAACATTTAAGTGAGGTGCTCAAATATTACTTCTAATTCTCTTCCTATCTGTTCTTACAGCCACCTCCTCACACCATCATCATTACTAGTACTTCTTATTTACACGTAAAATACAAATCAATTAATGAAATATAACAAATTCAAATGAGTAAATTTGCTTTTTAACCCCATTTTTATTTAAACAGAATGATGACAGGGAGATTGATATCTTCTTTTAATTTTCTCATGTATTTCTCTCATACAAAAATTTGTATTATGTTATTTTACCCCAAGATGATCATACTGCTCTTCTGAATGAATGTATAAATAATTCACCAAAAGTGTAGTGAAAGCAGCACTGGCCTTGAGGTCATAACACTTGTGTTCTAATTTCAATCCTACCAAATGTATGAGATTTGAGTTTCTTTACTTGCAAAATAGCAATAAAAATGTTTACCTCACTAAACTTATAAACATTAAGGCACACATAAAACAGTTTTATAAAAATGGAAAACATACACAAATGCCGTGTTATACTTTTATCATCACCATAACATATCTAGAAGGCAAACTGTTCATTTTTATTCCTGATTTCCAGCACATCTAACGTCAAAATAATATGATAATGAAAGATTAAGGAAAACTATAGGTAAACTATTATACCAAAAACTTTTGAAAGAAGCACAGAGGTAACCCTTACTCCAAAAATTTTAGTTTCTCTTTAATCAAAGACAGAAATTAATAAAAAGAATTGTTCTTTAATGTAGGTCATCTTTCAACAACCTTCTCTACTTTGGGGTAGCATTTTTAACACTCAAAGACAATTACCAGTGCTTTGCTGTAGTATGACGGATGAGGTAAATACAAGTGCCTTTCATCATCTGTTTGATGTTTTAACAAGGTATTAAGCTACTGGCCAACTGAAATGAATGCCCAATTTCGAATTCTTTACGATATTTTGAGACAGATGGTAACATTTTACTTTGTTGTTCCTTAATATTTGTCTTTTATATCAACTGTAAGCTGCTTCTGGTGTAAATATTTTCCTTCATGCCTTAGCTGTTTGATCACTTTATTTTTCCTGGCTAATGTTTCACATTTTGCTCTTTGATATTTTCTGGTAAGACCCTTTGGGTCTAAGACTTCAAAGCATGCCAGACCAAATGGTAACAGGAGACCAATTCCACCTAAGCTTTTAAAATTCAAATGTAGTTCTTCAAAATGCTCGATAAGCTTTAAGAAAAATTATCTCCTTTCTTCTATTATTTAAAACACCTTTAAATAAAAGTCAAAACCATTAATTTTTGTGTATATTATTTGAGTTCTCACTTATAAAAACTGATTTACACAAAAGGAGGAAACAACAGAAATCATATTTATTACAGCTACTTAAGTCACTTGAAAAGGCAGATATTTCATATGATAAGATAGAAACTGACTAAAAAATTAACTGTATTCAAAATGTTTTATGAACAAATAAGAAATTATAGATGACCTTTACAAAATATCATTTACATGCTTTTTATGAAAAAATTGACTGACACTTATAAGTTTTAATATACAAAACTATAAGATTACGCATTCATAGAACTTAATATATAGGCCATCAAAACAGAAAATTCTTCCACTACATAATGAGCTTCTTGAGGACAGGAACATACCTATATAATCTATTTTTGCATATCAAACATGCAGAAGAGAAAGTGCTCAATAAATGTTTCCTCACTGAATAAAGTTTAATACTATTAGTTATATGGGGGTGGGACACAATTATAAGAGGGACGTTACCTAACAAATGCAATCAGTGTAATCTAATTCTTTGTACCTTCAATGAATCACAAACAATAAAAAAAAATAATATTCTTAATATTATAAGGTAAAGAAGGTAAATAATCCGTTATCCTCTTTGTCAGCTCAATGTTTGATAAATATCAGGGATCTTTAGGATGCTAGAGAAAAATTCATTGTCTACTCTTTACGTATAGGAAAAATTAAGATGTACTAATAAAGAAAATCTGTTTTCAGGTCAAAAAGCATTATCAAAATTATCACTAACAAAATATATGTGTTTTCAAAGATTACGAAGTTTAATACAGAACTCAAAACAGAAGAAATCATCCTTACCCTATAGGGAAATCAACATCATCACCATGAGCTGTCATGTGATAAAGACCAAATTTAGCCAATTTAACAAGTCCCTACAATAATAAAGAAGAAAAATCACTGTGAAATATTTTAGTATAACTGGGAACGAAATCATCATTATACATTTTTGAAAGATAACCATCATATGACACTATATTAACAAAATACTACTAAGATTTTATAAAATACCATTAATTTTACTTATAACTATCTACTAAATGTTTGCTTTATACTTATTATACATTTATGTGTACATCTATGTGTACATATATACATCTACATACAATTTCTATACATTTCAAAAAGAAAAATCACATTTTTCTTAAAAATTTCTACTTTTATAACACAGAGGCTTTTTGTCTAAGAAAAAAGGCAAATTTCTCATTTGTCTGGAATCCTAAATGCTTTGTGGTAATTTTCACAGAGGAATTTTTTTTTTCAGGAAGTTACAAGTCCATTCATAATATAATTTAACAATAACAAGGGAGTTGTTGAAAACAATGATTCAAAATCATCAAGATTTGGGTGAATCTTGTAAATTTCCAATAATTTTTTATATTATTTGAGAACAATTATCATAAGTATGAAGTTTTGTTAAATTTCAATATATTTAGAGAGAACAAGTATTTTTTGATACATGTATTAATGGTACACATATTTACAAAAGGGATTTCAAAGTACTCATCAGTAGAAAAGCATACATTGTAACCAAAAGGTAAATTTTAATCCCTCACACCCTCCCAGCCTCCACTCTTAGTTTTCATTGTTCATTATATCATCCGATGACCACATATACGTATATCCTTCATTTAGCTCCCACTTACAAGTGAGAACATGTGGTGAATTTTGTTTTTCCATTCCTGAGATACTTCACTTAGGTTAATGGTCTCTAGTTCCACCCAAGTTGCTGCAAAAGACGTTATTTCATTCCTTTTTATGGCTGAGAAGTATTCCATGGTCTGTGTATGTGTGTGTGTGTGTGTATTGCACACATTTTCTTTATCCCTCATCAGTTGATGGGCAACTGGGTTAATGTGTTAGCTTTGCGATTGTGAATTATGCTGCAAAAACCAATCAGATGCAGCTTTCTTTTCGATAAAATGATTTCTTTGGTGTATATCCAATAGTGGGACTGCTCAATCAAAGGTAGGTCTATCTTCAGTTCTCTGAGAAATCTCCATACTGTTTTCCATGGAAGTTGAACTAGTTTATATTCCCACCACTAGTGTATAAATTGTCTCTTTTCACTATATCCATGACAACATCTATTTCTTTTTGAGTTAATAATAACGGCAATTCTGACACGGGTAAGGTCGCTTAGGGTAAGGGAAAGGGGTTTTTCACTTTGGTTTTAATTTGCATTTCCCTGATCGTTAGTAATGTTGAGCATATTTTTCGTGTTTGTTGGCCATTTGTCTATCTTTTTTCGAGAAGAGTTTGCTCATGTCTTTTGCGCACCGAGTTGTTTTCTACTTGTTTGAGATTTTGTAGATTATGGATATTAGCCTGGTTTTGCATTTATGGTTTGCAAATATTTTGTTCCATTTGTAAGTTGTCTATTCACTGTTATTTTCTTGGCTATGGAGAAACTTTTTAAGTCTCATTTATTTATATTCTGGGGACTTAATCAGAACTTCTCTGCCTAGCCCGAAGTCCAGAAGTTATTCCTACATTTCCTTCAGAACTTTTAGGGTGTCAAGTTGAACATTAGTTCTTAATTCATCTAAATTTTTGTATATGGTAAGATGCAGGGATGCACTTTCTGCATGTTGCTATCCAGTTTTGACAGCACCATTTATTGAATACGAGGTTTCCTTTCCATAGTGTATGTTGTTGTCTGCTTTGTCAGAAATCAGTTGGTTGTAGCTATATGGCTTTATTTCTGAGATTTCTATTCTGTTCCATTTGTCTGTATGTCTACATTTATATGTGTACCAGTACCACACTGTTTTGGTTACCATAGCCTTGTAGTATAATTTGAAGTCAGGTAATATGATGCCTCAAGATCTGTTCTCTTAGCTTTAGATTGCTTTGTGTATTCAGATTCTTTTTTGGTCCTATTGAAAGTTTAGGTTTGTTTTCTGAGATATGTGAAAAATGATGCTGGCATTTTGACAGGAGTTGCACTAAATGTATAAATCATTTTGGGCAATATGGATATTTTAAAAATGTTGATTCTTTCAATCCACCTGGGATGTTTTTCTACTTTCTATGATTTTTTTTTTGTGTGTGTGTGTGGTTTTTGGCCAGGGCTGGGTTTGAACCCACCACCTCCGGCATATGGGACTGGAGCCCTACCCCTTTGAGCCACAGGCACCACACTACCTATGATTTTTTTTATCAGTGTTCTGTAGTTCTCCTTGTAGAGATCATTTACCTCCTTGGTTAAGTATATTTCTAGGCATTTTATATCTTTGCAGCTATTTTAAATAGTATTGAGTTCTTCATTTTACTCTCAGCTTGACTGTGATTGGTATATAGAAATGCTAATGATTTGTGTATGTGGATCTTGTAATCTGAGACTTTGCTAAATTCACTTATCCATTATAGGGGTCTTTTGGTGGAGTCTTTTTCTTGTTCCAGGTCACAGGGGGAGTGTTCTCAAATTTCTCCCATTCAGTATAATAAGTGGGTGTGAGTTCATCATATATGGCTTTTATTATTTTGAGATATGTTCCAGGTTTTTTTTTTTTTTTTATCGAGGAGGGTGCTGAATTTTGTCAAATGCTTTTTCTGTGCATTATGAAATGATCATATGGTTTTTATTTTACATCCTCTTTATGTGCTGAATGACATTTATGGATTTACATTTGTTGAACTATCCTTGCATTTCTGGGATGAAACCCACTTAAATATGATAGATTATCTTTTCAATGTGTTGTTGAGTTCAGTTTGCCAATATTTTGCTGAAGATAATTGCATCTATATTCATAGGTTTTTTTTCTTTATTTATTTGAGACAGAGTCTCACTATGTCACTCTTGGTAGAGAGACATGGTGTCATAGCTCACAGCAACTTCAAAAGCTCGGGCTCAAGAGATTCTTTTGCCTCTGCCTCCCAAGTAGCTGGGCCTACAGGCGTCTGCCACAATACTCAGCTATTTTTAGAGACAGGGTCTTGCTCTTGCTCAGGCTGGTCAGGTTGGTCAGGCAATCCACCCTCTTTGGCATCCCAAAGTGCTAGAATTACAGGCGTGAGGCACTGCACCTGGCCCTTCATAGGGATATTGGTCTGTAGTTTTCTTTTTTGTTATGTCCTTTCTGGACTTTGGTATCAGGGTGAAACTGGCTTTGTAGAATGAGTTAGGGAGCATTTCTTTCTTCTTGATGATATAGGACAGTTACAGCAGGATAGGTGCCAGTTCTTTGCACATCTGGTAGAATTAAGCATTGAATTAATTTGGGCTGAGTGGGAAGGTGCTTATTGGGAGAGTTTTTTAATTACTGTTTCAATCTCACTTTGTTTTTGGTTTATTCAGGATTTCTATTTCTTCATAATTCAAGTTTGGGAAGTTGTATGTTTCTAAAACTTTATTCATTTCTTCTATATTTTCTAATTTGTGTGTGTAGAGGCTTTCATAGTATTCACAAATGACATTTTTATATTTCTGTGGTATCGACTGTGGTGTCTCCTTTTGCAATTCTGATTAAGCTTGAGTCCTTTCTCTTCTATTTCTTGTTAATGTAGCTAGTGGTCTAGTGATTTTGCTTATCTTTTAAAGAATCAATTTTTGTTTCAATGCTCCTTTGTGTTGTCTTTATTTCCATTTCATTTAGTTCTGCTCTAATTTTTCTTATTTCCTTTCTTCTGCTAGCTTTGAATCTGGTTTGTTCTTCTTTTTCTAGTTCCTTGATGCATGACATTAGGTTGTTAATTTGTCATCTTTCTTCTTAATATTGGCATTTAAGGCTATGAACTTTCCTCTTAGCACTGGTTTTGCTATATTCCAGAAATATTTGGAAGCTTGTTCCATGTTTGTTACTCAATTGGAAGTTTTCTGATTTGTCTTGATTTTGCCATTGACCCAAGGATGTTTTAGCAGTAGGTAGTTTAACTTCCATGTATTTGTGTAGTTTTGAGAGTTCCTCTAGAAACAGATTTCAAATTTTATTCTGCTGTGGTCTGAGAAGATACATAGTATGATTTAATTTTTCTGAACTACTTGTTTTGTGGCCTAATATATGATCTACCTTGGAACATGTCCCCTGTCCTCATGTGAAGAATGTATACTCTGTAGTTGTTGGGTAGAATATTCTGTAAATAACTGTTAAGTCCATTTGTTCTAGAGGCTCATTAAATTCAGTGTTTGTTGATTTTCTGCTTCCATGATGTGTTCAGTTGTGCTAGTAGAGAACTGAGGTCCCTAGCTTTTTCAATGATACTGTTTACTTCTTTCCTTAAATCTAGTAGAATTTGTTTTATGAATCTGGATCTTCTTTACTAGGTTTATTTAAGATTGTTCTATCTTCTTACTGATTTGCTCCTTTTATTATTATATAATGACTGTATTTTTTACTGTTGATATAAGAATAACTTCTTTTGCTAGCTTTTGATTCCATGTATGTGGAATGTTTTTTCCAACCCTTTAACTTGAGTCTATGAAAATCTTTGTGAATTAAATGGGTTTAGGTTGTGCTATTTAATTCAGTCTCTATAGAGACCATCAAAAATTGCCAGTGTTGACTATACTGCAAGTCGTCATGGTAGGGTACTGAGAAAAGTTTTCAATTAGCAATTAGCCTTGAATAAACCTCATTGGCTATGATATTACCAACGCACAAAGCTGGGTTGTTGTTTTTTATCTATTCAGGAAATCTGTATCTTTTAAGTGGACATTAAGAACACTTATATTCAATGACAGTATTGACATTTGAGATAGTGTTCTGGTCATTATGTTGATTGTTACATAATGCTTTCTCTTCTCCTTTGTGTTACTGTTTTATAAGAGGTTTGAGTTTTAACTTTCAGGTGCTTAAACACTGGTGGACATTGATTATTCTATTACATTTATAGAGCATGTTGAAGCATTTCTTAGGGCAGGTCTAGTAGTGACAAACTCCCTCACTGTTTGCTTGTCTAGGAAAGTCAATTTCTCCTTCATTTATGAACCCTAGTTTTTCAGTGTACAAAACTCTTGACTGGCAGTTATTCTGTTTAAAAAGACTAAAAGTGGGCAGCACCTGTGGCTCAGTGGGTAGGGCTCTGGCCCCATATATGGAGGGTGGCAGGTTCAAACCTGGCCCCAGCTAAACTGCAACAAAAAAATAGCTGGGTTTTCTGGCGGGTGCCTGTAGTCCCAGCTACTTGGGTGGCTGAGACAAGAGAATCGCCTAAGCCCAGGAGTTGGAGGTTTCTGTCAGCTGTGACGCCACAGCACTCTACCGAGGGTGATAAAAGTGAGACTCTGTCTCAAAAAAAAAGAGAAAAAAGACTAAATAAAAGTGGGAACCCAATCACTATATTTTTGAAAAATTTCTGCTGAGAAGTCTGCTGTTAGTCTGATCTGTTTTCCTTTGTAATTACTTGATGCTCTTTCATCCCATAGCTTGAAGGATTTTCTCCTTTGCTTCATCTTTGGTCAGATTGATGACTGTGTTCCTTGAATATTCTATTTGCCATGAATCTTCCAGGTGTGATGACATTCTTACATCTGGATTTCTACATGTCTAGTGATACAGGGAAGTTTCCTTCAATTATTCCTTCAAATAGGCTTTCCATGCTTTTTTGTTCTTCTCTCTCAGGGATTCCTATGATCCAAATATTCATTCACTTAACATAATGCCATATTTCCTGGAGACTGTTCATTCGTCTTGATTCTTTTTCCGCATTTTTACCTGACTGGGCTAATTTGAAAGTGTTATCTTCAAGCTCTTAAGTTCTTTCTTCTGCTTAGTTTAACATTTTGTTAAAACTTCTAGTATATTTTGGAATTCCCTAAATTACTCTTTCATTTCTATAACTTCTTAGATTATCTCTTTAGTGAATTTTTCATTCATGTCTTGAATTGTTTTGGGGGTTTCTTTCTGCTAGTTTGCAACTTTCTCATCAATTCCATTAACCTTACTTACCATTCATTATCTAAATTCCATATCTGACATTTCAACAATGTCCTTTTGATTGGAGTCCATTGCTGACAAACTATTTTGTCCTTTGGGAGAGTCAAAACAAACATTTTTTATGTTTCCAGAGTTCTTATGCTGGTTCCTGATCTGTAACCTCTTCTATAATCTCAAGACTGATAGCTTTTCCTAGTTCCTTCTCTAGGAACTGTGTTGCTCAATGAAAAGAAGAAAAGGTTAGTGAAAGACACGTTGAGTCCTACTGAAGAAGAATGATCATGAAGGAGAATGGTGGACATACTACAACCCTTTAACACTGCTGCTCTCCTGTGTTTCCCCTGTTCCTCTATGGCAGTCATGGGCAGCTGACTGTGTGTACATGCACCATGAGTGTTTACATTGCCTTAGTCCAACACTGGCAGCATTTGTCAGGTAGGTGGTGCATGGAGGTCAGTGTTTACCCCACCCAGTGTACAGGACTCTGGGTGCACTCTCCACTGGGCTCAGTGGCAGGTGTGCCTAGGTGGGCCACCAGGTGATGGTAGTAGGTGCCAGGTATATGGGCACCTTGGGTTCCCTTCTGACAATGGGGACATGTGATGCCCATGCAGGGAGCATGCAAGAGGGCCTAGACTCCCTGCTTCCTCCCTGGCCCAGCAGTGGTGATAAGGAGGCAGCAGCAACATATCTGACTCCTGGGAAGATGCAACACTCTGGGGCTGAGACCTCAAAATGGAATGAGGCATAGTGCCCTAGGTTTGTAATCCAGCTGGAACCTACTGGGCCTGCTCTTAGAACTGATGCTGCTGCATAGTCTCTAGTCAGCTCCCTGTGTCAGTCTGGTGGCCTGCTTTGGTCAAGGGGCCTCCAACAGCTCTTATAACAATGTCCATGGGGGAAGTGTGGACACTGGGCTCTCTCCTCTGTCCTAAGCCATATGTGGGTGCCTTCCTGTATACCTCCGACTCTGCTGAGTGGATTGCCACACTTCCTTCTCTGTAACTTTGGTTGCCTCCCACCACTTCTCTGTTGATTTCCACAATCAATCTCTTCTAGAAGACTGATTCAAAGGTGAATATCTACTTGCACTTTTCATCCTCTGCATGAGACCAACCAAGTGTAGGCTGGTTCTGTCTTGGCCCCTCTCCCCAAAGTATAAATTTCTTAATAAAAGGCAAATATAAATTTTATGTATTAAGCTTTCCCCTTTCTATGTTTAGGGCTTCTTTTTTTTTTTTTTCCTGTTTTGTTTTTTGAGACAGAGTTTCAAGCTGTCACTCTGGGTAGAGTGCCGTGGTGTCATAGCTCACAGCAACCTTGAACTCTTGAGCTCAAGCAATCCTCTTGCCTCAGTTTTTCTATTTTTAGTAGAGGTGGGTCTCACTTTTTGCTTAGGCTATTCCTTAACTCGTAAGCTCAAGCAATCCACCCACCTCTCCTCCTAGGATGTTTAGGGCTTTTATCAAAACTAAGTTGATTTTTAAGTTGGTTTACCTTTTCCTCAATAAATATTTTTCTCAGAAGTATAAACATTTATATTTTAAAATACAGTTTAGACTATTTATGGCAATGATTCTATACCATCATCAATCTAAAATTAATGAGCACCATCATCTCTTTTGTAATTTTTTTTAACATCATAAGGTAATTGTACTGAAGTTTGGGAAAACGATCAGAGAACAAGAAAAATTCACTAAAACAGAAAATAATTCCCAAGAAGAAATCTCCCCAAAGCTATTTTTATATGCTTATGTGAAATAATGAATTCCTGATTATTTCTGAAAATATGATAGCTTGCCATCCATGATTCTCTTAGAAGGGTTTACTAGTTTCTTATTAATCCCCATAAGATTTCCAAATAGAGAAGTTGCACTCCAATAGAAAAGAGAGCTAGGTATGAATAGCTGGTAAATAAGATAAATGGTCAGAGAAAGAAGAAAGAACAATAAAGAGGAGAAAAGACAAAGAAGTTGCACTTATGAGAATACTCTTCTATTTAAGTAGAGCAGCTTTCTAAAAAATGAAAGCAAATTTAGAATAGGGGTAGGCTGGAAGCCACAATGCATATCATTTTAGAATCTTAGAAAAAAAAAGTAAAAAAAAAAAGAAAGAAAACATAAAGTTAGAAAATTAGTTTTAGGGAAAAAATAATCCTTGTGAAAGATATATAGATTCAAATAATTTAAAGATTGTTTTTCTCAACAACCATAATTCTTTTTTTTTATGTAATTTATTTATTTATTTTTCTTTTTTTTTATTAAATCATAGCTGTGTACATTGATATGATCATGGGGCATCATTCACTAGCTTCACAGACCGTTTACCAAGTTTTCAACAGCCATAATTCTATCACTTTCATATAGTATTTTCATTAAGAATATTCTTAAAACATATTCCATGTTTCCTCTAACTGAGTAGGCCTGATTTCAGTACCTTCCAATTGAAAACATTATCATATTATTTGACAATTACCTTTCGGTCCAACAGGATATTATGAAGAGACAGTGCTCGGTGTACTATACCATGTTTGTTCATATACTGCAAGCCTTGAAGTACCTCGAATGCTATGCACAAAACTTTTGAATAACTACAAAGAAAACAAAAAGTCAAAGATCAATTACAAAGCATATATAGAATGTTTTAAGGAATAAAATATTTTTATTGTACCTCCTTCATTCAGAGAAAAGATATTCTGTACATTTTCTAAAATATCCAATTATGTATAGTTTAAATTTTCTGATTATAACCAATTCCTCGAACTGTTCTTTCCAGGAAGGAACTTTAGCTTTGGTGTTGTGCATATATATATTAAAGTGCAACTGACCTGTGTCAGGTTTGGCTTTGCAAAATTATCAGGAATGTTTCAGATAAATAGGAGAACTAAGTCAGGAAAAATCATCTATTCTGAGCCTCAACCTAAACCTCTAAAAAATAGCTATAATATGTTTTATGGTATGTAGACAATAGCTTATTTTCCACGCCAATCCATAGAGCAACCTCTGATTTATCAAACATTTTCTTTAGTACTTACCCTATCTAAAGCCATTCTCCACACACCTGTTTATTTTTCCCTTCATCTGTCTCTCTTACCATCTGTTCCCATAATTATTTTAAATCAAAAATTATTCATGTAGAAAGTTAAAAATAATATATAAAGTAGGAGAAAAACATTTAAACACAACTACCAATATAAATATTTTGGTACAGATTTCTTTTCTATCCATATTTTTATGTTTAAAAATTGGATCCAACACTAATTTCAGGTGACCACTAATGGTAATTTTTAAAAGAGCTATAAATAATAAGCCAATAGTAGGGATGAAATAAAATCATAAAAATAATTATAGGCATGGAGAGCAAAAGAAAAAAGAACAGAGAGCAAAGAAAAGAAAGAAAGCAACTAATGGATTTTTACCCAGATATATCAATAATTTTTAAAAATGTAAATAGTCTAAAGTGACCAATTAAAAGATATGGACTCTCAGATTTGAAGAGTTAGAATAACTAAACTCAGTTTATGTTATTTGAAGAGTTAGAATAACTAAACTCAGTTTATGAGAAACTCACATTGAACAAAAAATACGTTAGGCTCAGCGCCTATAGCTCAGTAGCTAGGGCGCCAGCCACATACACCAGGGGTGGAGGGTTCAAACCCAGCCCAGGCCTACCAAACAACAATGGCAACAACAACAACAACAACAACAACAACAACAACAAAAAAATACAGCCAGGCATTGTGGTGGGCACCCATAGTCCCAGCTACTTGGGAAGCTGATGCAGGAGAATCGCTCAAGCCCAAGAGTTTCAGGTTGCTTTGAGCTGATGCCACAGCACTCTACCGAGGGCAACACAGTGAGACTCTGTCTCAAAAACAAACAAACAGGCTAAAAGTAAGTGGAAAAATAGAGTAAAAGAGTGGAAAAATAGATTGCTATGGGCTTGGGTAGGGGCATGAGATAGACTGTACTAGTATAAGAAAATGTTGTGTGTGATGGAACTTTTTTATTCTTGATTTTACAGAATTTTGTTTAACTAACTCATTGAACTGTATACTGTATAAAAAGGGTAAATTTTAAGGTATGTAAATTATACCTCAATAAACCTGACTTTAAAAAAATGGGTTGAATATTTAAAAAATAAAAAAGAATTCTTGCAACCTAACTCCCTCCCCTAAATTGAAGCCATTAGAAATAACTATCAATAAAAACTAAAATCTCCCTCCTCCCTCTCATGCAAGTCTGATGTACCAGAGGTAATTTTCCTTAGCAGTTTTTGTTTTCAGTTTTTCTGGTAGTTAGTCTTTTCTTTAATATAATTAACTCTTCACTATAGAAGATATATTTAACTTATTTCTACTGCTTTTCTATTTTTCTTTCCAAATTCCTTATTTGATTAGTTATATTATTTTTACATTATCAGATTTTATCAGTTGGATGAAAGAAACCTGCACACTCTTCTTGAAGGCTAAACAAACAAGTACATAGATAATATGTCATTCTTTCATTAGAAGCGCTAATGAAAAAGCGCTTTAGCAGGGACAATATGTAGTGTGGCTATGGAAGGACTCACTGAAAAGAAGACACTTAACGTAGAAATTCTAAGAAAGTGAGAAAGATATGCAGCTCTCTAAAAAACGTATGATTCAGGCAGAGGGAACAGCGAACAAGTCCTAAAGGCTCAGCAGCTCAAGAAATGGCACCAAGGCCACAGCGCGTATAGGAGAACGCGCAAAGGATGAAGTGGCAGGAGATGAGCTCAGAGAGGTGGCAAGGGGTTAGATCCCAAACGGCATTTAGGCCACTGCAAGGCCTTTGGCTTTCATGGATATACAGAGAGAGGAAGGGAGGGGAGGGGAGGGGAGAGAGGGATCAATCCAGACTATTAATGTCCAGGATCTCTCTCTTCTGTACACTAGTTATTCCTTTTCAATAATACTGCTCTTTAGTTATGGATATATCATTTGGGGGGAGTGTCTCTGAAGACAGTTAGAATGCTTTTAATTCTGGCAACAAAAAGAGTGTTATTTTCATTTCTCTGTGGTGAATCCTCCCTCTCTGCCCTTATTTCCAGGCTCTGTTTTTCTCATTTTTCTCCCCCTCAAATATCTGATGATCCAATTTCTGATTGTTGGTCATATTTTAAATAAAGCAGTAAGCTGATGTTCCTCATGATGTAAAAAAGAAGAAATGAAGGTTACTATTTAGAAATAATGCGATTTAAACTGACCTATGAACTATTCCTCTTTATCAAATAATTGGCATTACTGTGCCTTTTCAGTCTTAAGCAAATAGGGAATGTGTAAAACAAGCAAAATTTGTGACGAAGAGAGCCTTCATCTTAAAAATAAGCCCAATCCATTGTATAAATGGCAAAATCCCAGACTTAAACAAATTTCATTTGTAACCTATCAGTAATTACAGGGAGAAGGGCTTTAAGTAAAAGCACAATGACACTGAAATATGTGCACATGAAAAGAGCAAACCCTTCTCCCTTGGGATTAAAAAAATATAAACCTAGTTTTATGAGCTCATTTGACTCTATAAGTCAACCTTAAGGTAACATCTCTTGTTCTTAGTGTCTCTGTCTCATACACACATATACACTTTTCATGGAATCTTAAAAATTGACGCTATACTTAGCTGTGACACTAGAGGGCCTCAGCTGCATACTACTTCAATACAAATATGTTTTCTTACAAAATTAAAACCAAACCTTTAAGGTCATTTTCTGAAAACTGTTGAACACAGAGGACTGCATGTTCTACTTTCAATACTGGGCTTTTGCTAATTGATTATAAGATAATAGAAAGCAGTCCTCATGTTAAAAAGCACAATCATTAATAATGAGCTGATGAATACATGTAAGAAAAGAATTTTAGGGCAGCGCCTGTGGCTCAGTGAGTAGGGCGCCGGCCCCATATGCTGAGGGTGGTGGGTTCAAACCCAGCCCCAGCCAAACTGCAACAACAAAAAAATAGTTGGGCCTTGTGGCTGGCACCTGTAGTCCCAGCTGCTCGGGAGGCTGAGGCAAGAGAATCACATAAGCCCAAGAGCTGGAGGTTGCTGTGAGCCGTGTGACACCACGGCACTCTACCGAGGGCAGTAAAGTGAGACTCTGTCTCTACAAAAAAAAAAAAAAAAAAAAGAAAAGAATTTAAAAAAATTCAAACATAAGGAAAACTGAAGTTGGCTAGGTGCCTGTAGCCCAGTGGCTAGGGTGCCAGCCACATACACTGGTGCTGGCAGGTTTGAATCCAGCCCGGGCCTACCAAACAATGACAACTACAACCAAAAAATAGCTAGGCATTGTGGCAGGTGCCTGTAGTCCCAGCTACTTGGGAGGCTGAGGCAAGAGAATCGCTTAAGCCCAAGAGTCTGAAGTTGCTGTGAGCTGTGACGCCACAGCACTCTACCCAGGGTGACATAGTGAGACTCTATCTCAACAAAAAAAAAAAAACAAAACAAAACTGAAGTTGATGACATGGTCTTTCTTAGATTACTCAAGACTACACGTCAGTTATAGTTAATGGACTCAGTAAGAATCAGTAAATCAAATTTGCTTTTCTGCCTTTTTATACTTTTATAATTTAATTTTAAGTTATAAAGAAGAAAAATTAATGCTATTTTATATAATGAGAAGAATTGATACTTGCAGAATTTTTTATACATACTTTGTTTTCAAAGCTATATTCTTTAATATTGCCAAGAACTTTGACCATGGAATCTTTAGCAGCTAATGTAATTACAATGCAACAGGAGGTAAGAGCTAACATGTTACGCTTTAAATGATTATGGATGCTAAAAAGGAGATTTAAGATTAAGAAAATGGGAGTCACACAATTTTTTTTAAAAAACTAGCAACACACAATATGACTCTACACAATTTTCAAGTCAGAGTCTTGTTAAAAGAGCAAAGTCATCACTAACATGAAAAATGTAAATTATACTTCAAGTCAGGAAATATTCTATTTCTTTTGAAATTTTCAGTCACTCTTGCTTTTCAGGGACCAGGCAGCTAGCATGTACTTCATCACCACTGTACTTGACAAATGAACATCTAAGACTCCTTAGCTATTACTAAGACATACATGACCAAAAAATAGCTTTTGAATTAATATGATTTATATTTTCTAACAGAGCAAGAACACATTTTAAAGTATTCTCATTCCCACTCAGAGACATCAATGGAGTGACTATTTATTGCTTGGTACTTGCACTTTTAGGTCCCCTGAATACCAAGAGGAAGAATCAACGTTCACAATCAAGAAGCCTATGGCCTACATTAGAAAGATAGATTCATAAACTGACCATTTCAATACAAGCAATTAGGCTCGTACATGAGACTTATTTATCCTTTCCCTTTGTCTTTGGAGGAAAATAAAACATGAAAATTTATAATTATATTGGTAAGACCTAAAAAAATCACAAATCTTGGGAAAGTAAGATTAAAAATTAAAGAGAAAAACCATCACCACCACCACCACCATCACCCAAACTTCATAGTTTCTAGTTATAAGTTAATACTGATGTATTTGGCTCAATATGTTTCCAAATCTGTTAGGTTAGTACAATGCCAAATGTATTTTGTTTAGGCCTTTCCAGATGTACTTCAAAGGAAATTTACTGCACATTACTGATTAAATCACCCACAAACCATCTGTAGATGTTGGTTAAAACATCTATGGATCATGGGTTAAGTACACACAGGTTGGCTGACTTCACTTGTTCACAGCCACAGGTTTTCACCTAACCCAAGACAACATTCCCAAATACTGATAGCTTGTCACAATAAGACACTGCTCAATCTGTATTTACTTAACATATCCAGACTTTCAAGAACAAGCTCCCATACTTCTTTGTTTCTCATTCTTGAGGACCTGCTCTTTAATCTCAGCAAGACTTTGGGGCCCCTGTCCTCTCATGCTCCTGTTACCGCTGACAATCAGCCCCTTCTTGACAACCTCCTTTATTCTATATCTATTCTGTGATTTCAATAATATTTTGGCCAAGATCCTTAATGGTTTCTCATTCAATAGCTAGACCCCCTGATAGAACTATACTCCCTTTTCTGTATTCTGATAGTACATAGCTGCAGGGTTTATTAATTTTACAGTAATTATTTCTATATAGATTTGAGTCTCTCACTGTCCCTTTAGCTAAGCATGTATGTACTAACTTATTCAATTATGACTCACTATGCCTATCATAGTGCCTGTAAGCTATGTATTCACTAAACAGAGATCAAATAATAGGTGTTAAATAAATGTATAAAATGATATCACACAATAGTTTAAGAGGTACAGGCAACTAGATTAAATTCTTCACCTGTAATGAAATATCTTGGGAGAATGCATAATTCTCCAGATAATCAAGAAAACAAATTTCTCAAGTTCACACAATGGCTATCCACAAAAAGTTATTCATTTGCTGAAAATACACCTCTCCTACTCTTCATGTAAAGAAAGAAGCAGGATAAATCTGGGTATTGTGCTAAGAAAATAATTTTGTTAATATCTGGGTAAAACTACGGATTAGACTAAGTTTAATAACTCAGATTCCTGTTTGCCTAAAACCATCCGTTTTAAGTATATGCAATCTTTCCAAGAAAAGATGTTATTCGGATTGCAGGGAACAGAGGCCAGGAAAGAGAATGAGAGGTCAGGGTTGCTAAAATAGATTTGGAAGTCATTCATGTATAGGTGGTAACTAAAACCACACATGCTTTTCCTCAGATCCACAATCCATGATATTTCTATAGGCTGTCCCCCAAGCCCAAACACCCTTTGGTCAGCAAACCAAAGGAGGAAATACACTTCTGCATTCTATGAGTTCAAGATGTTCTTTCACCTTGTGAAACGGATCACTCCCACAGATATTTTACTTTTGGTCTAAAACTTTCCTTACTTGGTATTATCCCAGGGTAAAATATTAAGGGGGAGGAAACACAGATGAAATATAGTTAGCTACTGTGTGATTCAGGAAATGGAGAGGAAAATAAAATGCTTACTAATGGTTAATGTTCAGATAATTCTACAAGTGTTTAATCATGGGTTATCTTTAGAGAAACTCTCTTTCTATAATCTCAAGACAAAAGAGCTCAGTGAGTATAACTTTGAAAGGTTCCTCCAGAATCTGGGGAGAGAGTGTTTTCAATGATGAGCTGATGCCTTTTAGGCTTTTGAAACTTATCACTTAATAAATTTTGATGTTTCGTTAAAAACATACAACATTTAGCAGAGCAATTGTTTTTAAAGAAAAGAACCCCAACTGTTTCTGGAATTGAAAATGGAAAAACTTTCACTACTGGGCACATATGTATTAGCCTAAAAGGATACTGATCCTTTCTTAAAGAAACTTAAGAATTCATTTACCACAGATTCAGATGTTTAGAAATAGAAGTTGCAATAATTAATTGGTACCTAAGATTGTTTTGTAGTAAGTATAAAGAAAAAATAAGCCTATCTGCCTCTAAGTTGTGAGACTGGGCATATTTTACAATTTAGTTTTTTTTTTTTTTTGGGAATCACTTTATTTTTTTTTTATTTTTATTTTTTTTATTAAATCATAACTATACAATGATATGATTATGGGGCATCATACACTCACTTCATAAACCATTTGACACATTTTTATCACAGTGGTTAACATAGCCTTTCCGGTGTTATCTCAGTTACTGTGCCAAAACATTTACATTCTACATTTACCAAGTTTCGCAAATACCCCTATAATATGCACCACAGGTGTGGTCCCACCGATTCCCCTCCCTCTACCCCCCCCTTTCCCACTTCCCCCTATTGTTAAGTTGTAGCTGGGTTATAGCTTTCATGTGAGAGTCCCAAATTAGTTTCATAGTAGGGCTGTGTACATTGGGTATTTTTTCTTCCATTCTTGGGATACTTTACTAAGAAGGATATGTTCCAGCTCCATCCATGTAAACACAGTAAGCAGAGCAAGCAGACAGCCCTCAGAATGGGAGAAGATATTTGCAGGGTATATCTCTGACAAAGGTTTAATAACCAGAATCCACAGAGAACTCAAACGCATCAGCAAGAAAAAAACAAGGGATCCCATCGCAGGCTGGGCAAGGGATTTGAAGAGAAACTTCTCTGAAGAAGACAGGCGCACGGCCTTCAGACATATGAAAAAATGCTCATCATCTTTAATCATCAGAGAAATGCAAATCAAAACTACTTTGAGATATCATCTAACTCCAATGAGACTAGCCTATATCACAAAATCTCAAGACCAGAGATGTTGGCGTGGATGCGGAGAAAAGGGAACACTTCTGCACTGCTGGTGGGAATGCAAATTAATACATTCCTTTTGGAAAGATATATGGAGAACACTCAGAGATCTAAAAATAGATCTGCCATTCAATCCTGTAATTCCTCTGCTGGGCATATACCCAGAAGACCAAAAATCACAACATAACAAAGATATTTGTACCAGAATGTTTATTGCAGCCCAATTCATAATAGCTAAGTCATGGAAAAAGCCCAAGTGCCCATCGATCCACGAATGGATTAATAAATTGTGGTATATGTATACCATGGAATACTATGCAGCCTTAAAGAAAGATATTTTACAATTTAGCTTTCACACCAAAACAATCAGAGTTGTATGCTATAAATCTGGAATATAACCAATTCTCAATGGAATACAATAAATTGTAAAATTAACTTCCAACTGCAAATTAACTTCCAAAATTAATTACAAGTTATCTAGTATTAACTTGAATACTAGATAATTTTTCTTCTCGGCAAAAGATTACTTTGATAGGGCCACACCTGTGGCTCAGTGAGTAGAGCACTGGCCCCATATATGGAGGGTGGTGGATTCAAACCCAGCCCCGGCCAAACTGCAACAAAAAAATAGCTGGGCGTTGTGGTAGGTGCCTGTAGTCCAGCTACTTGGGAGGCTGAGGCAAGAGAATCACCTAAACCCAGGAGTTGGAAGTTGCTGTGAGCTGTGACGCCATGGCACTCTACTGAGGGTGATAAAGTGAGACTCTGTCTCTACAAAAAAAAAAAAAAAAAAATTACTTTAATAAGATTAAAAAATATATATAATACATAGTCTAGCTAGTGGTTTGATGTTCAGATTCAAAGCCAGGGGACTCTGTCACTGACTTACTCTGCTTGGAGGGTGCTTCAAAATTCATCCTGCCACGGTTTGCAAATTTATCAAGTGAGAAACATAACACAAACAGGTGCTAAATGGAGATGAATAAGTTACTGGCCCTGCACAGAATCCTGATCATCTTACAAGAAAAACAAACCAAAGGCCCAAGTCACCCTCAATAAAACCAGGGTCTTTATTAAAATATATTATACTATTTCATTACATTTGTATACGCATTCTATAGATTAAGAAAGATTGCAAACTGGGCTCTCCAACTATTCTTCTGACATAATAAAATCAGAATAGTTTTCTAATTTCTCTGTAAGAACAAAAATCACCATTTGATAAGCAGGGTTGAAGAATCTAAGGATTAAATCACCGGGTAGTTCCATCCATTAGTGTTTTCTTCTAAGCCAGTGGTTCTCAACCTTCCTAATGCCTCCTAATGCCACGACTCTTTAACACAGTTCCTCATCTTGTGGTGACCCCCAAACATAAAATTATTTTCATTGCTACTTCATAACTGTACTTTTGCTACTGTTACGAATCGTAATGTAAATATCTGATATGCAGGATGTATTTTCATTGTTACAAAGGGGTTGCAACCCACGGGTTGAGAAATGCTGTTCTAAGCACTTTTCCTATCCTGGCACAGACACTTCCAAACCTCTTCATTCGTCATAGTCACTGATACATGGCAGTGCAGACATGGGAAATAAGGCCCATTTCCAATTTCCTCAGCAGCATTTAGGATGTTATAAGAGTATAACTTTTCTCTGAGACAGAAACTATCATGTCATGTATTAGGTTAAATCAATACCCTAGTGGGCGGCACCTGTGACTCAAGGAGTAGGCCCCATATACGGGAGGTGTCAGGTTCAAACCCCAGCCAAAAAAAAAAAAAAAAACTGCAACAAATCTATACCCTAGCTCATTCCAAGTTGTTTTCCTTTCAATTTAAATTAAATTGATCAATATATTGCTGTGTGTAAAAAGGAAAAGAATTTTCTATTACTGTTCATAATTTTGATTTGAGACCAATTCACACGTGTGTTTATCCAATCATCTGTTAATGGACATTTGTTAGATTGTTTCTACCATCTGGTTATTATGATTAATGCTGCCGCTATGAATGTTCTTGTATAAGTACTTGATTGGATATCCATTTTCAGTTCTTTAGGATATATTTCTAAGAATAAATTTCCGGGTCAAATGATAACTATGTTTAGCTTTTCCCCAGCTGTTCCCCAAAGTAACTGTACCTTTTACATTCCCATCAGCAACACACAGGGTACCATTTGCTCCATGTTTTTTTTCTCTAGCATTTACGGTTCTTCATCTTTTGGTTATAGGCTTCCTGGTGCATGTAAGGTGATAGCTCATTGTAGTTTTGATTTACATTTCCCTAATGTGATGGAATAAGGAATGTATTGGTATTTATCACAAGTTCCTGGCATAGAGCATCAGAAACCCTTGAAATTTCCTCAGTGGTAGGCACGTCCGGTTATTCACCATGACTTTTTTCAACCATAACTGAGTATATACTAATTAGGTAATGTATTTGGGGCTCCTAATTTGCTTAGGATGAACAAACATGATAGAAGTTTGGAACTTTTTACTAATTTTCAATCGCTGCTGCAAAAAACTGGGTGGCTTAAAATAACTAATTTATTTCCTCACAGCTCTGGAAGCCAAAATTCCAGGGGGAGGGGGTGCGTTTACAGAGCCGCATTCCCTTTGGGAGCTCCTGGTAAACTCTTTCCTTCTCTTTTCCGCCTTCTGGTGGCTCTTGGCATGCCCTGGCTTTCTTGGCTTGTGAACACGTCACTTCAGTCTCTGCCTCTGTCTTCACATGGACTTCTCTTCTGTGTCTTCTCCATCATGAGTCTCTCATCTATGAGAACACTCGACACTGGATTTTGAGCAGACCTGAATGATCCAGGATGATCTCCTCAAATATAACAATATAACACCTTTTTTTTTTTTTTAAGCTTACAGAATTTTTATTTGTTATGAGGGATTGTGTTTTATGGCAGGAAAAATGGAGTAAATCTTTATTGAAAAAAATTTTATGTCAAAATATTAAGGGGGTACAAAGGTTTTTGTATAACATCTCTTTTTCCAAATAAAGTAGCACTCAGAGTTCCAGGAAGTAGGAAGAAGAACCAAGCTGAAGAGTCAGTCAGAGTAGGTAGCAGGAGAGGCAGGGAAGGTCGGAAATTCAAGGCCTGAGAAACACTGGACCTGCTCTTGCCCCCTCTGAAGATGAAGAAAGAAGGCACAACTCAGAGATGCAGGTGTCTCTAGAAGCAAATGACTCCTGACCAACAGCCAGAAAGGAAACAATAGAACAGTCCTACAATCCCCACGGATTTATACCAATAACCTGAATCCATCTGGAAATGCATTCTCTCTTAGAGCCTCCAGAGTGTATGTAGCTTTGCCCAACCTGTTAATTTCAACCCTGTTATACCCGAAACATAAACCAGTCAAGCCTGTTGGACTTCTGACCTACAGAACTATGAGATAACAAATTTGTGACAATATGTTACAGCAACAAAACACAAAGGATGAATAAAAAAGAAAAAGAAAATCTTTACTCAAACCTTCAGTGAACAAGACCAAGAGCCCTTTGTTTAAAAAGTCATATTACACTTTATACATTGTTGAAAGTGCCTATGAAACCTACTTTACTACCTTCACAGAAAGCAATCTCTTCAGTCCTCAAACTTTCATTGCACACTCCCAAGAACTGCATGTTTTCCTGACTGGTACCTGGTAAACTCCTGGGAATTGTGCTCTTGGAATGTCCTGATAAGAACCTTTTGCCCATTTGAAGCCTTAAATCTCACCCTACCAGCTTGTCTAGATAGTATATGCCAACGACCTGATTTTTATTGAACATCTATGTTCTCTCCAGAGGTTGGTGTAGTCATAGTACAGATACTAATTGCCTATGTGATCAACATCTAATAGAAACCCTTGAAACCTAGGCTCAAGAGGGCTTCCCTAATAGGCAAAACCTTGCACATGTAATCACATTTAGCTGCTGAAGAACAAAGTACATCTTACACAGCTTCCCTGGGAAAGGACTCAGAGAAGCTTGTGCCTGGTTTCCTCCACACTTTGCTCCATAAGCCTTTTCCCTTTGCAGATTTTGCTTTATCTCCTTTGCTGTGATACACCACAACCGTGTGTACACTGATGTCTAAGTCCTGGGAGTGCTTCTAGTGAATCACGACAGCTCCCACTACCCCAGCCACAATGACTTACTAACACAAAAGAGAACACCAGTAATAATATTTGCTGTAACTGTTAACAATTTTCCCAAGTTTTTACTAATTAAACTGTAGTTAGATACAATTCCAGATGGCTCCCAAGATCCCTGCTCCCCATGTATAAATCTGCATAATTCGTATGACTAAAATATGATGAATTTTACCACCATGACTGGGTTATGTTTGGTAGCACAACTGAATTTAAGAAAAGGGGATTATCTAGGTAAGCAGAATCTTCTCACAAGAGTCCCTGAAATCTGGGTCTAGGAGTCAGAGAAAGGAAACACGAGGCATGAGTGAGACGTGTGGTATGAGGAACATTCTCCATCACTGGCTCTGAGACAGTGACACAGAGACAAGAAGGGCCACATGACAGGGAATGCAGATGGCATCCAGGAGCTGACAGCAGACTCAGTCTGCAGAAAGTAGGGACCTCAGTACTACAACAAGGAATGGGGTTCTGCAACCATCTGAATGGGCTTAGAGGTAAATTTTTTCCTAGAGCCACAAGAAAAAGAAAGAGACACATTGTTTTCCCTAACATAGATATCGTTAAAAAAACTTTTCTAGGACAATTATAAACAAATTACCAAGATTACATTTGCATCATACTTTTACCAAAAGTAATTTGTGAATTAAAATTATGGCGCTCAATTATATAGAAGCTAATAGGGAAATATAATTCAAACTGCATGACTAAACTAAAAATATAATTAATTTATTCCATAGCTCACTTACCAACACATTCAGTTTATGCAAATTTTTATGCTAACAACTTGGACAGAAAAAATGAATAAATTATAGAATGTATGTCCAAAAGGTTAATTAGAAAAGCTAAGCAATTCTTTCCTTACTTCTATAATTGCAAGCAAACATTTATAAGCTAGAAGGGAAAGAGGTAATTTATTCCCAGAGAGAGACAATAAAATATATAAATTTAGAGAATTAAAATATAGTTGCTGCTTTGGTTGAAAGGAAGTGCACAAAGTGAAACCAAGGAAAGTATATGACTTGAAGAACTGCCATACAGAGTGCTAACGATGTGGGCAAAAAGACACAGCTCAGTCTTCATGGAGTATTTCAATTCTCTGGCATTTAATAACCTCGATCATATATAGATAACAATAAAACTATCTGCACAATTTAGATGCTTCTTGGGAATATGAGATAGACTAACAATTAGAGCAGTAGTAGTAATAATCGTAGTAGTGATTAAAGAGTTAGACTGGAGTCCAAACCTATGCATAAAAATGCCTTTTCTTCTGGGAAAAAAAAAAAAAGGTGAGATACCAAATATTTTTGAGCAGGGAATAAACTGATCTTCAATAATATTCTGAAGACCAAAAATCACATCATAACAAAGCTATCTGTACCAGAATGTTTTTTGCAGCCCAATTCATAATTGCTAAGTCATGGCCCTTGCTAAGCCCAAGTGCCCATCGATCCACGAATGGATTAATAAATTGTGGTGTATGTACACCATGGAATATTATGCAGCCTTAAAGAAAGATGGAGACTTTACCTCTTTCATGGAGGACTGGAACATATTCTTCTTAGTAAAGTATCTCAAGAATGGAAGAAAAAGTATCCAATGTACTCAGCCATACTATGAAACTAATTTATGGCTTTCACATGAAAGCTATAACCCAGTTATAACCTAAGAATAGCGGGAAGGGGGAAAGGGAGGGGAGGGAGGGGGGAGGATGGGCGGAGGGAGGGTGATTGGTGGGATTACACCTGTGGTGCATCTTACAAGGGTACATGTAAAACTTACTAAATGTAGAATATAAATGTCTTAACACAATAACTAAGAAAAAGCCAGGAAGGCTATGTTAACCAGTGTGATGAAAATTTGTCAAATGGTATATAAAACCAGTGTATGGTGAAAAAAAAAAATAAAAACAATTAAATAAAAAAAAAAGAATATTCATACAGCAGAGAAAGTAGGGATGACTAAAGTATGGAAAGATGAAAGGCAGGAAGATTAGTCAGGAGACTGTTGCAATGCAATAGTGAAACTGTTAGTGAAGATTAAACTGAAGAATGGCGAGGACCTCAGAGACCTGAGCCATTAACAGTGTTTGACAATTAATAGGGTCTGGTGGACAAGAGAGACAGAAAGCAAAAGACTGTTGGAAGGTCATAAGCCTGAGTGAAGGGCATGTTTTGGGTATTATTTTCCTTTTTTAAATGAAACAAGTAAAACAACAAAAAAATACAAATCAGTTACACAAATCTTTAAATTACATAACTATACTGTCAAAATTTCAAATGCATTTTGAAACTAGAGCCCTTACAAGGCAAAAAGTATGAAAGCCTCAACTTCTACTATCAGCTTATACTCTAAAATGAGAATATCTAATATTTTCTTCTGATTCTATGACCTGTGTCTCATTATCCAACTCTACACTGCATTCCAAAATGTGTCCAAATTCTTTGGAGTATCTCATTCAGTGAATAGGTAACGTTTTAATGGAAACAAATAAAACTTACTCATCTGAGTAAGTCAGATCATGTTTTCCATCAAGTTAGTGAACAGCTGCAGACAAAGTCTGCTTCTCATCAGAGTCTCCACGTATAACTTCTGCAATACTGATGGTATTCTGGTGAACTTTCAAAACCATAAACCTGAAAACATGCGACAAACTACATTTTATTAAAGAAATGTGCCTGTACTGCCCACTCCGCCCTCACTTGCAAATTTAAGGGCAGCGTAGAAACTCCACTGAAAGTGCTAAACCTCTGCTCAATAGTCCATGAACTACATTTGCTGATACTTTCATAGATTAAGCAACAGTATAAGCTCTGAATACTAACACAAAAGGAAAATACTTTCCCTCTAGCACCTATACTTAAAGGGAAAACCATTTCTTCACGCTTACTTTAATAGAAGTTATGGATGTATACCTCATATACTCTGGAAAACATTTAGGAGAGAAGTTGAAAACTAAATTCCTCTACTTTTCAGTCTCTGCAATCTGGCTTTAGGGTGGCAACTAGGTAGATCCACAGGCACCAAATATGAGATGACTGCAAACAAATCTTCCAAATGCCACACTTCATCCTTAAAATCTACTAACCATGGGAATTTACCTTAATGCCATGCTTCTAGGTTTCCATAACATAATTTTGATCATGTAACTGAAACTGAAGAGAAACACCGGCAAGACTAAACTCTGGCACAGGTAGCATGTAAAAGCCACAGGAAAGAGAACAGCTGTCTCCCAAATTAGTTCCTTATTTTCAAGCCTGAATCGACTCTAAAATGTTGACTACTTTTCTCCTTTAAACCAGGTTAGCAAACTACCTGCACACATAACATTACTCTATAAAAGACTAACTCTGTAACACCTCTTGGTAATAGTACAAACTTACTATTTTCTTCTTGGATAACACAAATCCTCAAAAGGGTATATGGGGATTAAAACAGAGAGAATGCTTGGTTTTCTAGTGAGATCAGAAACTTCAAGATAGTCCTAAATTATAATATGTAAGTAATGAAAATTATTACTAGGACAGGTTGGTATAATATTGCTTAACTCAATATTAAATCTGTCACCAAAATAAGTCAGATGGTAAACTAAAACAAGGCTTTTCTCTAAGTTCCTAATTTTCATCCCCCTACTTCCTGTCCCACCAATTTTACTAATGATTTAAAATTTTCTTCAAAATATAAATCAAGTAAGACATGTGTCTTGAATGCACCGGTGCCTGTGTTTAGAAAATCAACCACAAATAACTACCAGACAACTGGAAGCTTACAGTTTTCCAACAGTATAAACAGACGGACAAGTAAAAATCTTGGTTCAATATACAACCCCATCCAAATAGAAGATTTCTGGTTTACTTTGCATCAGCCTTTCTTACAGGGGCAGGGTGCTACTTTTCACAGAAAAGGAAAGAACTAACTTATAAGCCTTAAGAACATCTTCTCACTTTCCATAAATAGGTTACAGAATTAATTAAAACTGCAGTACGTCAACATTACATGACACCTGCCCTGTTACTAGAGACTAATGTAATCCAAATATGTGGTAAAGTCAAGTAGTTCTCAGCAAAAGTATTTGAATGAATGGATCAGGTAACAACTTGGAACTGAACCTGACAGAATCATTTCTACTCAAAAGCAGTAAGTACTAAATGTTATATTCCAAAATACATGGAAAATATTGAATTTTAATCTATTACCACAATGATTTTTTAAGTACTTTACTTACATAAATGTTTAAATACATCTCACCTGAAGAAATTACAAACACCTACAAAAGGCTACCATAAGTTCCATTTAACATAAATGGAAAAGATTATCAGGAAAAGTAAATGGCAAGAAAGACAATATAAATCTTGTATTTAATTTTATTCATTCATATTCATTCTCAAAATATACGCTTACATCTATTGTATTTTATCCTCAAAGCCACTGTCTTCTTCACACTGTTGAAACTACTCACCTTCAATGCTATAAGATTTATCATTTCTAAAACAAGGATACAAAGCACAGAAAGTTAAAATTTTCATGAGCTAATGAATTTAATCTTACTGGCAAACAATATCGATTGTAGCCTTATATAACACAATTGAAAGTTTAAAAAAGTATTAATAAAAAGAAAAAAGGATGTAAGTGAGGTAAAATTATGAAAAAGAAAATCTGTCTTCATAGTCACCACTTTCTTTTGCTTCAGTTATTTTAGTAAGCAAAATAAGGACATATAAGGAAAGAAAAGGAAATGTGATATCAGAAGAACATTCTACAACTAGTTATCACCATCCCAATGACCAGAGAACTACTCAATTTATGGCTTATGGAGCTCTCCAGAACCAAAGGTAACATCAACTCTCAGCATGTAGAGCAGGAATGGCCAACCTTTTTGTGTTCTCTGCTGCACATTGGAAACATAAGGGTAGTCTGGGCAATACATTAAATACATAAACACTATCGAAAGCTGATTATCAAAAAAAAAAAAGGTCCGTGCATACTTTCTGTGATATCCAACACAGATAAGCAAAAGAAAACCAAGTCCTCATAAACTCAGCATGAAGCCTCAGCCACAGGTTGGACACCTGATGCAGAACCATCTCAGTCATGATAGATGCCCATGAAAACCTCATTCCACCATAGGACTCCTGCCCAGTCTCTTAATACACCACCCTCTCTTCATACTGCAAACTCCTTCCTTTTTTCTGCCCCAAATGCCCTAAATGAATACTGAATAACTTTTAAAACTTCAATTATTTGAGGATTAGCATTAATTACTTTTCAGCATTTAATTTTTTTTTTTTTTATTAAAGTTCTTGTAGAGTCTCTTAGACTTCTAAAATAGGCAGCCTTCAAGATGGCTCCCAATGAATCCTGTCTCCTGAAATGCACATTCTTGAGTAATACTGAATGCAGTTAATGGTTGACCTGAGTAAACTAACAGGACATTGCTGAAAAGACAGTGTAAGGCTTCTGAGGCTGGATCACAACAGGCATTTCAGCCTGCACCTTGCTGTCTTTTCTCTCTTAGAGAAAAGCCAACCTGTGAGAATAGTCAAGAGGCCCATGGAAAGATCAACAAGGGAGAGAAAGACTAAAGCCTTTAGTCAATTGGCACTATAAGTGAACTATCTTTGGTAGACATCACCCACTGCAGTAAAGCTTTCAGATGACCTAGCTGTTGTCATGAAGGCAAGCTTATGAGACCCCAACCTAGAACCATCCAGTTTAGCTACTCCTGAATTCCTGGCCCAAAGACGTATGAGATAAACCAATGTTTCTTGTTGAGGTAAACTGTTAAGGAATAACTAATTCACACTATTTCTTGTAAAAACCAAAAAAATATATAAAAGGTAAGGCATTGGATCAAACATCTGTATTAAGTTTCAAGCATTTCAGATAAAGGATACCTATACCATGATTTATTTATCCATTCTCCTATTGACGGGTATTTGCATTCTTTTAAAGCTATTAGGAATGATGTTTCTGGGAACACTGTTGTGCAAATACATTGGTGAAAATTTATTTTTCTATTCTCTTAGTTAAATACCTAGGCAGGGCTTGGACTAGATAAAGTAAGGCAAATGGGGTACCCAGGGTACAAAATTTAGTGAAACCATGTATATAGGAGTAGGACTGTTGGATCACAAAATAGATGTTTCTATAACAACTTATCCTTTCAAGTTATAGCACTGAAATTTTACACTGAGAGTTGCCATGGGTTCTTCTGTCAAGATATCTACCATTTTAGGCTGGGGGCAGTATCTCATTCCTATAATCCCAGCATTTTGGGAGGCTGAGCAAGGAGGACTGCTTGTGACCAGAAGTTCAAGATCAGCTGGGCAACATAGACCCCTAACTTTACAAAAAATAAAAAATTAGCCAGGCACAGTAATGCATGTGAGTACTCCCAGCTACTCAGGATGCTAAGCCAGGATGATTCCCTGAATCCAGGAGTTCAAGGTTACATTGAGCTATGACTTTACCATAGTGCTTGAGCCTGTATGACAGAGGAAGACCCCATCTCTATTTTAAAAAGAGAAATTTACCATTTAAATAAATAGCAATAGTAGGTTAATGGGTCAGTCTACAAAAATAAAACAATAATATACTTACAAAGAAAAATGATCAACATGTTATCAGATATAATATATATTAAACATTAAGCCTCTCATTACATTGAGAGTAACTTATTCTAAAATGATTCCTACGTCAAGTAAAATTCTTATTTTATGGGTAAAGAAAATGATTAAGAGACTTGTCCAACACTGCCTAAGTAGTTAGTGGCTTTTTCATCATATCTATTACATTGTAAATTTCTACATAAATTTAATCCAGACACAGTGAAAATATTTTTTTCTTAGATAAAGACATGGCTACAACTGGTTTTCAATTTAAGTATCAAGTAGCTTTCACAGAGAAATGTTTCGAGTAGCAGGGGCTTATAAATTAAAGCAAAAATTTGAACTATCAAAGAATAATATATTATTTAAAAAAATTAAAAGACTAGTGACATTACAAAATTATAACTACAAAACATATTTACTAACTAAGGTTTAGCTATTTTTAAATACATAGAAAAGTCACTTTTAATATTTATAGTCGGGATAGACATTTCTAATGAAGCAAGTAAGGCTACCGTATATGTGTATTTTTCATTCCAGAGGCCACCCCAAACCAAGGCATTTGAAGTAGCAATGATAGTACTTATATTTATTTGTTTTGCTTCTACCAAATTACTATCATTTAAGAGTATAAACTTTTTTTATTCCCTTGAAAAATATTTTCATGGATTTGATTGAAAAGTATTAAACAATGAAAATAAGAATATTTTTGAAACTAGAATGAATAATTACAATCCTATAAGGACAGCAAGTATTTGTTTTCAGTTAATATAACTTTATTTATATACTAGAGAAATATTAGTTAAGATTTTTAAATAATTTTTGATCTATAAAGCAGTTTGTTTAATAGCATATTTGTTATAAAAATTTAGACTACATACTCTTTGCCAAGAGATAGAAAGTAAAGCCATGTATTGATTAAATTATTAAGACAGGAAACAAATTAATTTATTTAAACTGTATCATTAAATTCTACTCAAGCCATACTTATTACCTCTCCCTAATTTTCAACATGGGCTTTCCTTAGCACAGTTCACTGTATTCTTAGGAATATTAGTTTCCTATTCAAAGTTACCATGTGTTCCCTTCAGGAAAATAATCTTAATTTCAGCTACTGAATGCTTAGTACTAAGAAGATTTCATTTTTCACATATATCCTCTTGAAAAAATTTTTTTCAAGGAACTTTGGAGAATAACTACCTCAAAAAAGATCAACATCTGAGTATGTTAACCCAGAATTTCTATGTAGCTTGTGAATTAAGTTTCCTAAAGTGAAAATTTGCACCTGGATTTTATCATTAAACAAATAACAGAAGAAACCAAAATCCTCCAGTTTCTAGTTTAAATGCCTTTTTATTTGCCAATATCTGCTTTTCATGGAATTGTCCTGGTATGACACAGTACCTCACAGGTTTTCTTTCTCGAAGCAAGTCTTCCAGGCTCCGTTCACAGTGTTCAGCCACCACCACCAGTCTTTCTGAGTAACACAAAGGAAATTCAATTTATTATTTGATTAACAAAACATTTTTATAAGAAAATAACCCACTCAGGATATTAACATATACCACAAATAAAAATATTTTAAAAGAGCTTTTAAAACTCTATATTAAGTATGTCATCACCAAGTATATAAAATACTAGGACAAACATCTAATAAAACAATATATAGTATTAAATAACAATTCCTTTTCATGTTAGTCTTTTTTTTTTTCCTTCTAGAGTTTCTCTCATGTGCATCAGGAAAAACAGATGAAAAGTCTGATCTTGGGGAAAAGGAAGCGAATCTCCTTCTGACAAAGATTGGAAGAAGTAAAATAGATTTAGTTATAAAGAAACGTTGAAGGAAAGGGAAAATTGGGGAGCTATGTACAGATTGCTTTGAGTCTGAACACAAAATCTTTGAAATGGTATTCAGAAACTTGAGAAATGTAGCAATGCTCTGAATCATGACTATAGAGAAAGAAAATTGACTTAGAATTACAGTTGACCTTTGAACAATGTAGTGGTTAGGGATACCAAACCCCCGTGCAGTTGAAAATCTATATGTAACTTCCCCCCCCCCACCCAATACTAACAGCTTGCTGCTGACTGCAAGCCTTCTGTATGACATAAAGTTTGAGTGTCCAACCTATGGGTCATGGGCTGTATGTAGATTATTTGGGGATTGTTTTGCTTATCTGTCGTGTTGCATATTGTGAAAAGTATGCATGGAGTTTTCTCTTTTGCTCATCTGCTTTTGTTAGTGTTTGTATTTAACGCCTGGTAGACTTATTCTTATTCTTCCGATATGTGGCAGAAAAAAGGTTGGACACCCCGAAACAGTTGATTTACACATAAATATAATGGTATCTACATACACTTTATGCATTCACCATGAACCTTTTTCTTAATTTTTTTGATGTTTCTAGGCTATGTGGTTGCTACACAGTTCAAACCCATGTTGTTCAAGGGTTTGAAAGCAAATAATGTAAAACAATGATAGGTACAATTAATAACAACTAAGATAGCACAGTTCTGAGGGCCAGTCCATACCTTTGTTTTTCTCTGATCCATTATCCCTAGAGACTAAAATGTCTGACAAATAGCAGATTAATAATTTTTTGTTAAATGCATGAGGCTAGGAGGAACAAAGGAAAAGTATAACTGAGTATACAAGCATTTAGAATTTGACACAGTTCTTTCAGGAATTTGGTTTAAAAGAATTGGGAGTGCCGTTATCTATGCAAAATGGGTTCTAAGTAAGGTAAGAAAGAATGGTGCAAAACATAATGACTGAGAAGAGATTAAGTACAAGTGCAAAAAAGGCTGGGAATAATAATAATTAAAAAGAGGTGGTTTGTGAAAATAAAAAAGTAGGATAAATGGAAAAAACAGACAGGAAAATATGGGGAAAAGAAGTTCAGAGCAGGAGGTCTAGCATATGGAGTGAATCAGTAAGGACTGAATCAACGTATGCAAAGAAGGGCAATGGTACACAGGAAGTCACGTGAGGTGTGGGGCAAGGTATTACGTTGGGACATAGCTTGGAAGTTAAAACTGTCTATGGAGGTGGCATTACACAGAACGATCTGAAACAAAAACTAAACATGTTATAAAGGAAAGCTACCATTTTCAGATAAAAGATTCCAAAAGAACAGGAACAGGAGGAAAATTAAATATCAAATGATGACGCTAAAGAGGGAATTTAGCAGGAATATTTAACAGAAATTTAAAGAAAATTAAATTTGAAAAAAAAAAGGGGGGGAAGGAAACCAAGAAAGTCAAGTTCTTCATTCAAAAAAGAGCAGGCAAAGTTGAACTCCAAGTAATTTAGTACAACTGTTAAGTTCTAGAAGGAAAAATCACGTAAGTATCAGTACAACCCAGAGGTGCATTCCTTTGCTCTCCATTCACTACATTTTGTCAGTCTTCCTTACACCTTTCTTGCTCCCTCCCCTCAGACTCCTCTGTAGACTATCACCTTTTCTACCAGATTAAACCAAGCTTGGTCTTCTTACTGTTTTCTCCTCATCTACTGCCATGGTTAAAAAAAAAACTCTCAAAATTTACCTCAAGTTCACAATGTCTTCTGAAGTACAGGCTTTTGATACAAAACTTTTTGATTTAATGTAAAACTCAAGAATCAAAGCTTAACTTAGACTTTGCTTTTCAAGTCTGATCCCTTTAGTTCAGTACTATTTCAGTTAATGATATCACTATCCAACCAGCTGCTCTGTTAGCAACTTAGGAGTAATCTCCCTTTTCTCAAATCCAAACAAGGAGTCTTTAAGCTGACAACTCAACAGACGGGTTACAAACCGGTCAACTTACATTGGTGGCCAACATAACGAACTGGGCTTACTGTACTGGTATGTACATGCAGTGCATGTCTGGTCCAGGAAAATTAGTTCAACATGAGCAGGTGGTCAACTATGGAGGTTCTATAGTTTGTTTCATCTGCCACAATCTGGGTCCAAGCCAGTGTCCTCTCTAGATTACTGGAATAATCTCTTAACTGATTTTCTTACATTAATTCTTATTCCCCTCCACATATTTTCACACTAAGGTGCAAGTGATAAATAATAATGAATCTGAATATGGAACTCCCTCTCTACCCTCCTCTTGTATTGTTTGCCAACTGCCAGCTACACTGGTCTTCCTTCCCCCTTTCTGACTTAGAGGAGGACATGGGTCCCACACCCTGAAATGACCTTCCTCATTCTTTTCTCCCTGTTAACTCCTATCATGTAACAGAGTGGTTAAGAGCATAGTTTCTATTTTGTCTGGCCTTAAATCCCTATTTCACTACTTACCAGTTATGTGACCTTAGAAACGTCTGCTAACTTCTCTATGCCATCTTCCGTAAGATGGAGAGAACAGGAGCCTCGCCCACATACAGTGGATGTGAGTTTGAAATGTGTTATTATACATATTAAGGACCTAGAACAGTGCCTGGTTCACAGGTCACAGTAAGTAGTACCTATCTAAATGTTAAGTTTTATTATTATTAATCATTCTTCAGACCATGATTAAATGAGACTTCCTCAAGGAGTACTTTTCTGTTCCCCCCCAAATTGATTCGCTATTTCTGTAATATATTCTACATTGTACTTTTTTGGTAACATTTATTTCAACTCTAAGAATTTGTATTCATTTTTATCTACAATAGTCCCCCCTTATTGGCAGTTTTGCTTTATGTAGTTTCAGTTACTGGCAGTCAATTGTGGTCCAATAATATTAAGTGTAATAATCCAGAAATAAACAATTCATAAGTTTAAGGTTGCATGCCATTCTGAGTAGTGTGATGAAATTTCTTCCTGGCAATTTAAACAAGCCAAAAAAGAAGGCTTAAAGTGCCACCTTTAAGTGAAAAGGTAAAAGTTCTTGATTTGCTAAGGAAAGGAAAAAAGTTATTTGCTGAAGTTGCTAACATATATGGTTAGAATGAATCATCTGTGAAACTGTGAAGAAAGAAATTCATGTGAGTTTTGTTGTAGCACCTCAAACTGCAAAAGTCATGGCCACAGTTTGAGCTAAGTGCTTAGTTAAGATGAAAAGAGCATTATATTTGTGGGTGGAAGATGTAAATACAAACATGTTCTGACTGATGGCCATCAGGTTCAGCACTTTTCAAGGTTTCAGGCGTCTACTGGTAATGAAGGTAAGGAAGGCTACTGTGACATCTTTTTTCTCTACCACATAATACCTTTCATGACGGCAGGAATCATACTGGTTTGTTCCTTAGTGCATCAACAGTGTCTAAAATGTCACCTAAAACATACAGGAACGTAATGTACATATACTTACTGAATGAATTAAGTTGAGCAAAGGCAAGATATGCCATTAGAAGTGAATAAGAACTAATGTGAGATGTCATGAATAGAAAATGATATGCATACACAGTTTAGAGTATAACTATAATAGGTAATAAATAACTCAGTAGCACTGATTTTAATATCAGCATTTATTAAAATAACTGTGTTCTATTTATTAACCATTTTAATTTGGATAATTTATTAATCATCAACATTTATTAAAATGTGTATGTTCTATTAATTAACCATTTTAAATCAGATATTCATAATTCTCCAAATCTGTAAAATATTTCCTAAGAGTTTAGCATGATTAAAATTTGTAAGGATTCTTCTTGAAATGCTTTGTGTTTGCTAAAGCATCAAGATTCTATAAAATTTTTAAGCTTTGTTTTAATACTGTAGAGCCATAATCCTTGACAGATTATCAAAGTTTCTCTCAGAGGTAATGGAGTTCATACCAAAATAATGTTTCCAATATGAACCAGGTTTTTCAAGAAATCGTTGGAGAGTCTTCAGTCTGAAACTCTGCACCACTGTTTGAAAATAACTTGTTTTTTATAAAAATATAGTTTCACAAAATAAAATGTTTGAGAATCATAATCTCCCAAATATAAACCATCAATGTAGTGGCATTATTTATTAAAAAAAAATGTGACACAAAGATCAACTTTAAGAAGTTGGAACCATACAAGAACTGTGAAATAATTTTCCTTCTAACAAAGATTTGATGAACACTGATATCAGGTACTATGTCTAGCCTACACTGTATATATATTATAAGTCAATTCTAGGAAACTGAAGAGAGTACAAAATTAAGCAAGAAAGATAAAAAAGTTGAATAAGGGATGGGGAAGTTAAAAAAAGATGATTAGAGAAAGAAGAGATAAATTGTGAAGTCCTAAAATAATTTGAAGGATTATTAGACTGCAGTGATTTCATCATTCTTTTGCTCATCACCTGTAAAATATAAAATTTACTTAAATGTATAAACAGTTTAAAACCTGGAAGAAAAATACTCTGCTTAAATAACAATAATGGTACCAAGTTACTGTGATAGTCAGTTTCATGAGTCAACCTGATGAAGCCATAGATGCCATTTATTCAATCAAACACTAATCTAGATGCTGTGAAATATTTTGTAACTAATTATAAGTCAATAATCAGTTTACTTTGAGTAAAAGAAAGTAGATAGACAATCTAGGTGGTCCTGTCTTAATCCGTTGAGCAGCCTTTAAGACCAGCCTTGAAGCGCCTAAGGAAGAATAAATTTCACCTGTGAACTATAGCCTCTGCTCCAATCCAGAGTTCAGCCTGTCCTTGATGGCTGCCCTTTGGTTTTGAACTTGCCTAGCCTGCCCACAGTCATGCATGCCAATGCCTAGCAATTAATCTCTTAAAACATATCCTACTGTTTTGGTTTCTCTGAAGAAATTTGGACTGATACAAATACTTAGTCTGAAGTTTATATACTAGCAATATAGAATAAATGATCTCACAGGTCCTTAATAATTCTATTATTCTCTACCTGAATTTCAAATCTATTATTTAAAATAATTATATTCTTAATTTCACTAGCAATCATTCTGGATATTCAGTACCAAATAAAAAGGAATGCACTACCATTTCTAATCTTCACTCTATTTCCAAGCACTGCTGAGCTTTCAAGCTCAAAAGACTAATATCAAATTTGTTACCATAAGGATTTTTACTCTTTATAGGCTTTTTTCTTCTGAATGGATATTCTTTGACTTTTAAAAAATAATCCAAGCTCTCAAATTCTAATAAAATGTCTACTGTTCTTGAGATTAAACACTTCATCCTTCTGAATTAGCAGAAAATAATATCATCTTGAATTGGTTTTGAATGATCTACAAGAAACACTGAAAGCCTGACTTTTGAATTAACATAACATGTGAAAACATAATTAAAACAGACCACATGTCACATGTAACTTCACATAAGGGATAACAAAGTGGGGTGGGGGTGGGAACTACCAATGCCAAGATATCTGCATAACAAGAATAGAATAAAGGGGAAAAAGTAGAACTAGAAATCGAAATTCTTTAAAAAGTCACAAATCGAAATCACATAGTATTACATCTTGAAAGATACATGTTATTCACTAAGGAGATTGCTGAGTAGAAACTTTTCAAAGTTTTCAAACTACAAATGAAATGACTGAGATGCCTTGGAACAAACAGTTTTTACATAAACAATTACTCTAATTCAGCTATTTACTCCTTATGCACACTTTTTAGAGTCTGAACACTGTCAATGAAAACAAGATAATCAAATTCCTTAGCCTTTTGACAATCACTGGTATTTTCATTCCAGAGTGCCCAACTTAAAATATATGAATTTTATATCCACCCATGACCTATGTAAGTCCACAGAACAGGGCTGCTGACATGTAAAAGGAGGAAAAACAGAGAAAACAGCGATATGGTGGTCAAGGTAAGGGGACTAACCAGACTGTTGCGCTGGTTTCACAGAATAATGACCAGGTACAAGAGACGACACTGTGGAAGGGGGTGAGTTCCAATCTCACAATGATAATCAAGAAGGAAGTTCATATGCGAGGTTAGCAAGTATATTCCCCCAAAGGAATTCCACTGTAGGCAGTTCCCAATTCAGTGTTTACAGGGACCCAGTAGAAAGAGAAAGGAAAAGAAGGGGCTCACGAAATATTTCAGACTATTCAGTTAATTATTCCAAGAAAAGGAGGCCTCGGAAAAATTGGTCAGAGTTAAGACTCCAATTACATGACTTAAAGCTTCCAGATACAGTGGGAAAAAACAAAGAGCACTTTGGGAAACAAGAATGAAGTTCTAAGAACTAAGTTTGGGAAGACAGGCCTCAGCCCAATTTGCAGGTGTAAGCAAAATTAAACATGGTCACCAGACATAGATAGTAAGAATCTACTACACTTCCGAGCTTTAGAGTTGTTTTGGAACTAACTCAGCCCTACATTTGGAAATTCTTTAGAATCTGTAACTATACTAGGTGGAGGGAGGGTGTTGAAGTATGAAGGATCGAAAATATCTATTAATTGCTAGTTAATATTAAAAAGTACCAAATGATCCCCATAATTTTTCAACATTTAATTAATGTCATTGAAGACATTTAACAAACAAAAAACTTAGCAATAACTTACTATTTTTTAAACAAATACTAGATAAAAGTTCTTTTCTGGGCTTGTGCCAAATGGCTAGAGCTATCTATATAGTCTATGGTAGCTATATTTACCACTGGTTAGTTCTTCATGGTTATTTTTAAGTAAATTAGTAAAAGCACGCTTCCCCCAGAATAAATCAGAAGAAAAAAATCAGATTTTAGCTTCCACTTACTCCATTAAGCAGAAGCTGTTATGCAGTGAGCAAATGGCTAACCCCTCTACAATGGCCCTGTCTCCTGATTAGTAAATACAGCTCGGCCTAGCTGCCATGTAGGTAGAAACAATAAGCAACCCATCTAAAGAGGAGAGCAGGGACTAGATCAGAATGCATTTTGCATATAATAGCCTGGTAAAGAGTTTGGGTTCTACCTGGTAGATCTGCAAATAAATGGGCAATTATACCAAAAAAAAAAAAAGAGGGAGAGAAGTGAGGGGGAAGAAAAGGGCATAGGCATACATATACTGATTTCTTTATAAATTTACTATATGCAGTATAATATTTATAACTTAATCAGCGTAACAAAGTAAAGAACACAAAATAGGGGGGGAACCCCACAAAAACAACTCACCATGCTTTCCCCTAGAAATATCCACGTACTGGCACAGTCTGGGATGGGTGATAGTCTTAAGGATTTGAAAGCGCCCTAAAATTTTGATGGAATTAGGTGTGAGAGGAAGCCCATTGCTTCCACAAACATCATGTGGCAGAGCTGAGGCAAAGAAGGTAAAGGCACCCATATCGGCATCCTTCAAGGGAAACATTTTTTGAATCCTAGTTCTTCTAAGATGACCTGGAAAGGAAAGAATTTTATGACAGATCGACAAGCCATTAAGCCAACATTTTCTTACCTTAAACATGATTAATAATATACAACTTGAAGGAAAATGCCAATTTGAACACTTTGCAGTAAAAATATCAAAGTTACAAAATTCTGACAAGGTACGGTGGCCCATGTCTACAATCCTAGTACTCTAGAAAGCCAAGGTGGAAGGATCACTTGAGACCAGGAGTCCAAGACCAGCATGGGCAAGACAGCAAGACTCTATCTCAAAAAAAAAAATTATAATACCAACTGAAAACCACACAAATATAAATTTTTAATGTAATTCTACACCAAATTCAATGATTTTTCAGTGGCATAAAAAAGAAGATAGAACATTCTGTTTTGAATGATTCCTGACAGTTTTAAGAGTGGAGGCTCAGGAGGGAGGAGGGTGGGGCCTTGGTGTGTGTTATACTTTCTGGGGGCAAGACATGATTGCAAGAGGGACTTTACCTAACAATTGCAATCAATGTAACCTGGCTTATTGTACCCTCAATGAATCCCCAACAATAAAGAAAAAAAAAATCGTTCCCAAAGGGGAAAAAAAAAAAAAAGAGTGGAGGCTTATTAAGTCACCATAGTGGGGGAGGGGGAGCTGGGGCTGGGGCTGGGGCAGGGAAGACAGGAATTTTGTTACTGCATCTTTATTATCATGCTCTGAACTTTACCTAAAGATTAAATGACCCCCACACTATCAAGAACCTTTCCTTCTCAGTGAGAGAAGTAAGAAACTCTAAATAATCAGGGATCTTGGTAATACTGTTTCCCCGAAAATAAGACCTACTTACAGGAAAGATAAGACATCCCCTGAAAATAAGACCTAGCGCATCTTTGGGAGCACACCTTAAAATAAGACACTGTCTTATTTTCAGGGAAACAGGGTAATAGCAAAAATTTAACTAGATAATAATAACAGAAGTGTCTATCAAATTACTAATCGATTTTCATTTTTGTGCCATGTGTTTCATTGGGACAAAACGTGTTTTATACACATGATTTGTTTTAATCCACTCAACAATACTGAGAGATGTTCAACAAAACTGAGAGATGTTATTGCCTTCTGTTGAGACACTTATTCCATGTGTACAGTGTGAGGGGTTCTATTTGCATTGACTCCAAAATAAATAGTAATCTCAGAGTTATGTAAAAGAGAAGCGTGGAGATTAATAAACTTGCCCCAGATCAATTTGAATTACATTAAGGCAGGTATAACCGAAAAGGTCTCCTGACAAAATCTCTCACTCAGGTATCTCAGTAAAAAAACATTCCACTGGCAAAGCACTTCATTTTTCCTTTCTCAGCTTTTATAATAAATATGCCTGAATTCCAATTCAATAGACCATTTATCTCATGTCAGTCCAGAACCTCATTAAAATCAATAAAAACAAATGCTTTAAGATGTATAAATATTTAACAAGGAAAGAGGCCAGGAGATGATAAAATATTTCAAGAAACTCTTACAAAGTAAAACACATATGAAAGAGTATCATTACAAAAAAAAAACAGAAAGAAGGAAGCTACAACCTATTAGTCAAGAGGTTTGCTTGGCTTCTTCAAGTTCAGAGACTTCAGACTTATACTAGGCAAGAACAATGAAGAAGAGCAAAGAGGGTTTGAAATCAGAAGGGTGATTTGAAGTGTTGAAGAATTAGAAGATTCAACTCCGTCACTCGCACCATAACGTGCGCAGTTATTTGCCAGCCAAGCAAAAGAAGACAAAGTTCTCTCCAAAAGAAATTGGACAAACCAAGAATTATAGTAGCTACTACAGACACTGATGAAAATAGCAAAAGTTTCAATGAATGTAAACCCAGGAGAGAAGCAACATAAAAGGACTACAAGGCAATCCTTTTAAATTAAACAGAAACTCAACAGGCTCCAAGAGGAATGTGCCCAAGCAAATGAATGGAATGGAAACTTCTATCTATTTTACACAAAGAAAGAGAGAACTTGATAAAGAAAGCACATGCACCTCTTCCCAAAAGAAAGCAAGAAGGCAATCATGAAAGTGAGGAGGGTTACCAACTATTAAAGTATATGGTTCAAAAAATAAAACACACTCAAGCGTGGCATGATTTTTGATATTGGAAGGGAAAAAAGAACCAATTTGATCTTGATATCACAAATAGTCTCCTTAGTATAGTACTGGAATCATGAAGTTAAAATACTGGGAAAAAATGTACTGCTTCTAATAGCATACTGCACGACTCTGCACAAAATAATGTAACAACTATAAAGCTGTAATACTGTAAATATTTTATTGGTTTTAGCACATAAACAAAGCAAAAATATTGTAGTCAAGAAATATAAATATTATAAATCTTAACAATGTACAAGTAAAAGACCAGCTTAAAAAAAGATGGAGTGGTTATACTTTCTGAGATGATGAAGGAAAAGGTAGTGACTATCTTTCTCATTATTCAACATATATACCTAAAATTAGAAAAGGTAATTACCTCTTGAGGACAGTACTGGGAGTAGGAAGGGTGAGGCAGCGAACCGCTACATTTTATTATTCAGTCTTACTGCACTATCCTGTTTGATTTTCAATTAGGTGTCTTTATCATTTAGACAACTAAAAATCAAATAACCGAAGGACGAATGAAATGCACTGATTCAAAAAGATATAACTCTAAGTAGTATAAAACATTTCACTAGCGTTCTATTTCAACTACCTCTTGGATGATTGCACCAAAAAAGGCTTAAAGACACAAAAATACACACACTTAACGTTTGCTTACACTTGGTGGATGAAGAAAGCTAGTGAAAAAACCCCACCGAGGTGAGAGATTAAATGAGGAAAACAACAATGTAAGCAGTTGGGTTTGAAATTCATTCATTCAATAAACATCCTGAAACCCCTATTTGAAGTCAGATGTTTACCTAGCTGCTGGGCCAAAAAAAGTGAACAAGACACATTCTTTGCTCTCAAAGAACTTGGAGTCAAATAACTCAAATGGGAGGGGAAAAGTCAAAAATAGGGTAAAAGATGCTGATTTTACCATGAATAAAACAGCTTTTACATTTCTTCAACGGGCAAATGATAACTAGTTCATTCATTTTATATACATCGTCTCTTAAAAAGTTATCTTTCTGTCCCCAATAGAAACAGGGACAGGTGCCTGGAAAAGCAGCCCCTGACAATTTTCAAGTAAATTCTTTCACTGCTTCGTTTTCTCCTACCGCTCAAGGCAGTGTTACAATTCAATCACTGACTAAACCTTGAAAACCAAAACCAAATCCAACCAAAAGTTCACATCTATGATAAGTAGTGGAGGGGCAGGCCCAGATTCATTAGATACAGTGATGCAGCGATTACTTTAAAGAGCAGCCCACAATTCCCAAAGAACTCAGGTGACGGTGTGATCCAGGGGGAAGGGCTGCAGCTAACGATGGAGACAGTATCCAGCAACCAGCAGCTCCACAGCTCGGCTGTTCGTCGCTGCAGACACGGAAGGCCAGTCGCAGCTCCTGATATTAGTCTACCTCCCACACGCCCCACCCACGACGACACAGATACCTGTCTGAGTCTGGGGACGCAGGCGGGCACAAGGACAAGGGGGATTGAGCTGCTACACAGGGGCCCAGCGCTGTCGCTGTGGCTGGTGTTGCTGCCACTGCTTACTACACCAGACCCTGCATTTCAGGTGCTTCTGCAAAAAGGCGGCTCCTGCTGGGAGCTCAGAGATTGCCCTTTGGCTGCCAGCTGAGTCCACCGAGGCTCCGTGTAGGCCCGCGGCCAGGAGCCCGAGCCTGGCTCTCTGCACGCCAAGCTCCCAGCTTTTTACCCACCACTCTGGACTCCAACTGGCCATTTCTTCTGACCTCACTGTCTCAACGACGCCGCACTAAGAAAAGACCCTGACTTTCGGTGTCCTGCCGCTTGCCCAAATTGACGACAAATTGGGACAGAAGAAGAGGTGTGGAGAGAGTTGTCGATATCGGGTGAGGGGATGGAAGACCAGGAGCACGGTGCGGTAGGTTAATGGGACTGCGCATAGGGCGGCGAAGACCATGGCGGGGTAAAAGTGCGGAGCACTCAGGCGTTTAGCGCAAACACCTCATTGGGGTCCTTCTTCGCCGCGGTGGTCAGAGGGAGCCTGTCCCTGCCTGCTCTCGGCCGGTCGGCCGCCGAACCCCAGTCTGTTTCATGTGAGTGACGTCTGGAGGGTCCGCAGTCAGTGCATTGCCATCCTAGGAGGCTTTCCCACTTGCCATGGGAAATAGGGAAGAGCTTGGGATCTTTTGAAGAAGCCAAGTTTGAGAAATGGAATGCAGGGCCAATAGAAAGGATGCTACTGGATAAAACAGATTCATAGGCATGTTTGCTGTTACATGAATGTGTGTCAGTGGACTTGAGTGTTGTGCAGGACAGGGGACATGACAGTTCCTTCATTCGGCAAATGTTTTTTAAAGGCTGCTATAGTCCAGGCATCGTTTTTGGCATTGGCGAAAGGGGGGAAATGAGTAGCTCACATTTTTTTGAGGAAGACCCATACTGTGCAAAGTAAATACAAACATACCATATTTTACATCGTGATGAGTGCTGAAGAGAAAAATTAGAAAGCTGGGAAGAAATTTTTGTGTGGCAAGGGAAGGTCTTCACTGAAAAGATGACTTTCCAGTAAACAGCACATATCTTGGAGAAGTGCAGTCAGGTGGAGGGACCAGTCATTGCAAAGGCCATGAAGCAGAAAGTTGGGGAAACAGCAAGCCTGTGGGTCACAGTGAAGTGGAAGGTTTAACCCTTCACTGGAGACAAAAGTAGGGACACCATGAACAGGTCATGAAGGACCTTTAGGGCCTCTAACTTTAGGAAGCCATTACAGGGTTTTGAAGAGTAGAGTGATGCGATCTGACTTCCTTTTAATAGAGTCACTCTGGCTGAGGAGGACAGGGTGGAAGACCAGTTAGGTGGCTCTTCTAGTAAGTAATCCAGAGCAAAGTGGTGGCTTGACTATGGGTGGTAAGAAATGACCAGATGTATTTTTGTGCACTTTATTTAGTTATGTAAGAGAATTATGGATGACAGGTTAATTTTCTTTAATTAGGATTTGGGAGCCACGTTAAAATGAATTTTAGTGGGAGAGAGTTAAAGTCATAGCTTTGCCATTTGATTCTTGAGTGGATTTAGACAAGCCATATAATTTTTCTAAGGCTATCTATAAAATGGAAATAATATCTTACAATGTTGCAAAGATTAAATGGCAAGGTATGGAATGGGCCTACTTCATTAAAGGAGTAGCTGTTGTTATTAGTTATGTCTTTGCATAGGAATGGGAGAAAGAATGGGAATGAGTTATCAGTGGGTAGAAAAGGTTTATTAAATATTTGAAGAAAATCTGAACCAGCTGAAATACAGCCCTGTTGTGAAGTAAGCTCTTGAAGGCCCAGACATACTCTTTTAGATTTTGTGCACACTTTACTAGAGGGAGAATTTTTGTGTTAATGACTACAGTATCTGGAAATAAATGGACTGTCTTCTCATAGCTATCTACTCTAGTCCCCTCCTAGGCATCCTTTAAACCCTGTAGGACCCTCTGTGTCCTCATCAGTAAAGGAAAAGAAGGTTCTCTGGTAAGGGAAACAATCAAGAATAAATAATAATTTTCACACAAAAAAGTGGTTTTAGATCTTCCTTTTATTGGTTTGAACAAACGTTGATAAAAAAACAAAACTGGAATTACAGCTGTTTGCTGCTATTACATATTTTCAGTGTCTCTAAGATGCCTTGTTCTCAATATATTTAATTTTATTATTTACCTTTCTCTAAATTCTGATGATTTTTGACACACGTTTTAAATCCTAGGAGGAATTTTAATCTAGTTCTGAAAGGTGCCGCATTGCTTACCACTGTAATAAAGATGTTTCAGTATTAGGTAACTGGTAATTTGGATGTGAAAGAAATGAGGGAGAGAAGTTGGAAGGAAGAATAGAGATGAAGGGAGGAGAAGAAAGAAAAAGCAATTAAAATTACTGTAGTTCATCAATTCTGATATACAATTTTTTTTAATATTTACATCTCCTTCATCGGGGTGTTTTTTAAAATTGTTGACATCTTAACATCAATATAGAACAACTGACAGTTGAGATGTACTTATATTGCATACTCTTATGCATAGTTGGTCATAACTGTTAATATTGTCAATAGTTCAGTTGAATTATGTGCAGTGTTGGTATATAGCAGTTGAGTTTAATTTCCATATTAAGTATCTTTCAGAAGATTATGATTTAGCATTAAAATGAAAAGTTAACTGTGTATTCGGAAATACAGGGAAACAAAAGAGATAGAATTAAAAATCCAGGGTTTAATATAAAAGAGATCTCTCACATATTATAGAATATAGCTAAGTAATAAGAAAGCATTGGGTCAGTTGAATCAACTGTGATCTTTTTCATAATGAACATAAAATAATAGAGCATCTAATGATTGAAGTTATTTTACAATTAATGGCTTTATTAATTGTAATAACAATTTACCTAATTGTTATTCTGAAATAGCGAAATTAGAGGGTTGAGAATTAGAGAGTCTGATTAACATTTTTGTGGAGTTCTATGCAATGAAGTAAAATGTAAAGTCTGTACTGAAAACTTCAATGTCAAAGCAATAGTTATTTGCTTTATTTGGTTCTTAACATTGAAAGCCTGGGGCAGGGGCTTTGGAATTTAAAAGAAATTGCAGGCAATTTACATGGGATGGGGACCAGTATTGGTGTAGCTGAGGTAAAAAAAAATGGTAAGAAAGATGAGAATCTCAAAATAATCTTTGTTTGTGTGTTATAGTGATGAAGGTGTACTTTAAATTCACTACATGTGCACAGCATCATGTGTTAGAGGCATCATACAATTAATGGAGTTTTAGGTTTGATAAAATACGACTTGGACTTTGAGAAAAACAAGATTAATGTGAAGAAACAGGATAATTTAGATAATACTTTTAAAAAGCATTTGTCATGAAAAGTATGTTCATTACTATTACTATTTTAAGTTAGACAAGGAAAAAAGGAGTCTTGATTCTTCGTGGTTCAGACACAATTAGCATATTTGGTATAATATTTTCTTTGCCTTTTTTCTCTCCATAAATCCTTTATATTTATAATTATTGTACATGTAATTAATTGTTGTATTATTTTAATCTTTATTTTATTTTTTAGCACAGAGACAAAAACCAGCGTTTCCCAAATTGTTTTAGAGAATAGATGTAGACAGATGCTCTTGGGTGGGATTCTGTCATTTAGTACATTGGAAAATGCTTCATAATTATATATTTCGAAGAAATTATAACTCAAGCAATAAAAGATCTAGCTCCAGTACCGAACAGACCTGAGTTTCAGTCCTTATTTATTAACTAGCTGCATGGCCTGGGGCAAATTAATTTTAATTCAAACTTTCTTCTCTATATAATGGAGATAATTGCAGTGTTCATAGATGATCCGTGTAAAGCATTTAGCCAGTCATAGCAGGTGCTCTACAAATATGTTTTTATTATCATCTGTGAGAAATGCTGTGCATATTAGCATATTAAAAGCTCTCCAGAGGCCAAGGAGACTTTTAAATCTTGATATTTAACTTTTACTCAATGTAAAACTAAAAAATCACAGTGGAGTGATTACCATGCGAGAATGAAATGAGCGGTGAGTTGAACAGTAAAGTTGAACAGCTTTGCCTAGAGTGGTACTGCTGTTTGGCCTAAACATGGCTTCATTGTGAAAAATTTCTTCAATTCATTGTGTTTCCCCCATCTGACAGCTTAGTGCAAAGAACGTATAGATTGTTGTTCTTTATTATAATCCAGCACACAGGACAAAATCAGAGGCTTTAAGCAAAGTTGGTGTCAACTTACTTTGCTTAAAGGCATTCACATTCAGGTGTTTGAAACACTGTTTACCCTGGGACAAAAGCACCCCTGAGTTGAATGGTGATATTATTAGAAAACAACATGAACTTCTGCATCCAGCCTGTACTTTTGAAAAATTTAAATAACAGTTAATCAACAAGTACTAGAAAATCTGTTTTCAGAGCTTCTAATGCCAAAGAGCTTCTAAATGGCTTTTAGCATTTGAGTTTTATTAGCCCATAGATGTGACTAGAGGCTAATCCAATATATTTTTATATCTCACAAGACAAGATATATATATATATATATTTTTTTTTTTGTAGAGACAGAGTCTCACTTTATGGCCCTCGGTAGAGTGCCGTGGCATCACACAGCTCACAGCAACCTCCAACTCCTAGGCTTAGGCGATTCTCTTGCCTCAGCCTCCCGAGTAGCTGGGACTACAGGCGCCCGCCACAACGCCGGCTATTTTTTGGTTGCAGTTTGGCCGGGACTGGGTTTGAACCGCCACCCTAGGCATATGGGGCTGGCGCCCTGCTCACTGAGCCACAGGCGCCGCCCAAGACAAGATATTTTTAATGTTGGCATTATGAATAATATTTCAGATAATATATCACTATAGAACATGCACATGTGTCATCAATGATGACTTGTAGAAACTGTTGGAAACTATTAACTATTGCATACTAGTTAATGAAGACTTTGTTCATAAGTAGTAAGAATGCAGAGCATTTTCTCAAGCTTTAAATTCATAAGCTCTTTAAAGTTTGTGGTTTGGTGAATTTTTTAATATACTATTTTAGAACGGTTTTGATTCCCACAAAAATTGAAGAGAAAACATTCAGTGATTTTTTTTTTTTATGCTTTTTTTCCACCTTAAACCACAACAATTTACATCATTTTCGTAAAACAATTTTTGCATTCTTGGTCAGTCCATGTGCATTTGGCAAAATTATGTATATCAGTAGTCCTGTATGGTTTTGTCTTCTGAGCTAGAGCTGACGACTCTCATACTAGCCCTTAGAAGACCTTCACAAAACATTCAGATTGAAATCTGCTTTATTACATTTGGTTCTGTTGAGTGTTCCTTTTTTACATCATTTGTTTAAATAATCTCAAGACTTTTAACATTAGAATTTCCATAGTTAGGATGGCAAGAACTGTTTGTAAAGAAAAGTGTGCCCAGGAATTTCAATTAGCTGTTGTCTTACTGTATTCTTGCAGACAAGCCCTTAGATGTTTTACTCATCGTTATAAACACAAAATTCAGAATTAATGTTAACATATTAATATCTGTCACTCCTATGTACTAGATATTAACCTGTGCCTTTGCCAAATTATCTGTGTACATTTTAAATATCAATTTCTATAAATTATAGTTCTAGTAATTGTTATGTCCTTAACACTACAGAAAATGTAAAAATCTTATCTAGGGACCTGAAAGCATTATGACATTAAGTAACCCGTTATACCGTGAGCTTCCTGACCGTGAAAATTGCATGTAATACCGTTTTGAGTTCCCCAAATTTTGCTCAGTGTCTGACATGTAATAAGTTAGCTACCATTTATCTGCCATGTGCCAAAAATCTTCTTAAGCATTATGCATAGTATCTCATTTTGCCCTCATCAATTCTATGAGATAAATAAAATTATCCCCATTTTATAAATGAGCAAACTAAGGCTAGAGAGAGTAACTCGTTCAAGGTCACACAGCTGTTAAGCCACAGAGGGGCAGAAGGTAGAATTTGATCCAAGGTCTGTGTGATTTCTAAATCCACATTATTTTTGTCACTCTTGGTTGAATGTGTCTATATGTAAGGGGAGGGAGTGTTAATAGTGGCATTATTATAATGATTAATATCTGTGAAGTGCTTAGCAAGGACCTGACATACACTAAAAACAAATACTAGGTTTTATTATTAATATCTATCAAGAAATTCAGGATGACTTCTACTATCACCTGCAATTATTTTTTGTATGAATGGTTGAGTGGGGTCACTGTCATCCTGTTCTCAATTTTCTTTAAGACTTCGTGGCCTACATGTGATGTGATTTCCCACTAACATTTCTCTTTGTTACTAACGTGTTTTTTCTTTCTTTTTTTTCTCATTTCTCATGTTCCTTTTAGCTAATTATTTGGTTAAAAATAAATTCATTTTTACTTCTAGTATACATTACATACATTTCTCAGTCCTGGTTTTTATTTACCTATTTGTGATTTAAAACTGGTCTTTAAGCATGTATTATAAAGTTATAAACAAATATAAGTTATACTTATTTTGTAATATACTTATGTATTATAATTAAATAATTATATAAAAACAATAGCGTACTATTATCCTACCATATTTAAAGCATACGAGTTGTCTAAAACTTGATTTTACTGTGTTTTATGTGTTTTGTATGCTTGAGTGAGAGGCAGGTAGATAAATTTGACTTTTTAATAATCCTTTTAACTTCTTTAATCTCCTTTTGTATGCAGGTGAGATATGTTTTTATTGTAAATGTTTTAAGTTTTAAAAATTTTCATATAGATTACTGATAAAAAATGTTGTTCAAACGAAATTAAGTGACTAGTTAAGCCATTTCCTGTCAAACTGGAATTATGACCTACTATTAACTAGGTGTAACCCTTTTTGTCATTTCAGTTTATGAAGTAGTACTGATTTGGGTTTTAGAAAAACTAGTCTAGCAAGTCTTTTCACTTTATACTATCTAGTCTTTTAACACTCTTAGATAACAATGACTAAGGATTATTGTGACTTTCTCCTGTTCTACCAGTTTCATGCAAAGTTCTATTACTTCTCTTTATCACGTTTGTTACCTCGTAGTAGTTGTATTCAGCTCATTTGTGTTTCTGTATTTTGAAACATGATGGTCTATCTTCTTAAACTCATATGCCTGTGCTTCGATATGTATTACAAAAGTCATATTTCATCTAACTCAGTTTTGTGACTGTACTTTGCAGGTACTTAATATTTTTATCAACTCAGTAAAATTTTATCTTTTTTAATTAGGCTAGGAATTATGATCTCTATTTTGCAAATTACTGTTTGAGGATTTGACAACCTGTTTCTGTGAGAGCCAAGGCATAAGTTTCATGTTTTGCTTTTTCAGCTACTTGGCTGCTCTTTATTTTGGGAGGTGACTAGACTTTTTGGCTCATTTATAAGAATTATTCTGTCCTAAATCTGTTTGTTTCTTATCATTTAAAGTACTAATTTACTAATTCTTTTTTTAATTTTGAAATATGAATAAAATGGTTCATCAGCTATACCTTTTAAACCATATTTTTCTAAAGTGTACCACTAAATTTCACATTCATCTTAGTATTATTCATCAAATGTTTCTTTGCTGGAGAAAAGTCATAGATTCTGCCTAATCAAATATTACTATACTGATAAAACATTATATGTATATTATATTAACAAATGATAGGTGAAATACAGCTGTCATTTTATTTATGATAGATGTATGTCACCTATATATTTGATTACTGACTTATGTTAGACTACAGTAGATAGACCCTAAGCTAAAAGAATGCTGTAATTCAAGATACTAAAATTCAGAAGAATATAGTTTTTCTACTTTAGCTTTCTTAATATAACCATTTCCATATTTTTTTCTAAAAGTCTGCTTTTTAAAACATTTTAGAAATAACAAAAGTTTTCTGTATTCATTTTGGTAAAAATGGCAAAATTTAAGAGGTTATTTCTTTATTTTGAATTTTTGTACCTCTTTTGTCCATTTTTCTAAACTGTTAATATAGTCTATGTAGAAAGTGAGCGATTTACTATGGCTTTTCCAGATTAGCTCTGCCATTTGTATTTTCATCATTTACTACCCTGTTTCCCTAAGGTGTGCTCCCAAAGATGCGTTAGGTCTTATTTTCAGGGGACTTCTTATCTTTCCTGTAAGTAGGTCTTATTTTCGGAGGATGTCTTATTTTCGAGGAGACAGGGTAGTTACTCTGCATTTTTTTGTTTGTTTTGTTTTGTTTCGCTTTTGTAGTGTATCTATTTCATGTATTGTCAACTTTAGGGTAAAGTATTTGAGAATTGATCTTCTAATAAAAAAGCAAACATTTTTGTTCTTTATATAGTATGGATATTGTATAGTAATTTGAAATTTAAAACAATCTTATATTACTTGTCCATAAACCAGTTTTTTAATAAAAAAAAAAATCACCTTTTATTGGGTGCTGCTTCATTTAAAATCTTAGTTATTTTAGCAATACTGTCTCATTGTTAAACTTTAAATTATAAATTCATATTAAATTAGGTAAAAAGAGCAATTCCTAGTTTTATTAATGATTAACACTCTTTTGTTGTTGTGATTATTTATCTTAATATGTGACAGTGTAAACTTTAACATGTTGAATTAAACTCAAGAATGTTTGCTTATATGCATTTTTCCATATCTTGATAGGATGTTTTTTTAATTTCTATGAATTTGTTACAAAAATAAAATTCTGATTTTTTTTAATAAAAGACACAATGTGTATAATGACATTATTTCTGTGTAGTCATGGTTAATAGACATTTTCCTAATTTTTTTATCATTTTTATTTATCTTTTCTTAATTCCGATATTCATCCTGAAAATTGTACATAATTGAATAAACAGCAGAAATATCCCTTTTACAGAAATACCATATAAGGAAGGAAGTCAGCAACTCACTTTAATTTGGAACACAAGTGGAATAGTCATTAACATAGTTTAGTTTATTGTTATTCTTTTTCTTTGGCGTATCTGTCTTCTACCTTAATATTCTATAGTATTTTAAAATTTTCTTTAAATGTTCCCTGCCTCAAATCTGGTTCTTACCATGTGTTCTGCATTTAGGAACAAAGCAGATTTTTTCTTCAGACGGATTTAGGAATTAGTCTACATAACATTTCTGCCATTTGCTTGGTTTTTTGCTCTTCTTAGGAATAGTGTTTTTCTAACATATTGATCTATTACAGTTGAAAATGTTTTTCCCTTCACACTGCTTTTTCCTATGCAGTAAGTTTATTCTTCCAGGTGTAATTTATTATTTTATTTTTTCATTTAGGATTTTCTCTCGTTTCTTGGCAAAAATGGCAAATAATGATGCTGTTTTAAAGAGACTGGAGCAGAAGGGTGCAGAGGCGGATCAAATCATTGAATATCTTAAGCAGCAAGTTGCTCTTCTTAAGGAGAAAGCAAGTAAGAACATTTAAAATTTTCTAAGGAGATACTTAAATTGGATTTGTATATTGAGAGCAAACAATATGCTTACCATATAAGTTATTACTTACTCATCTTGATGATAGCTTTCAGATTCCTTTAAACTTTGAGTGTAATAATATTGTAGGATAAAATGAATTAGCATTGATTATGTTGAATAGATGATATGTAGAGAAAACTGTGTTATTTCAAGATAGCGAAAGGAAGATTATAATGTTCTAAATAAGTTGGTGTAGCATTAGAGGATAGAAATGAGGAAATTTAGGTGAAATCAAACATGAAGTCAAATATTTTCTCTAATCTTACATGCAGAAGAATGTATTCTTTCATATTACTCTCTACGATGACATTTACATGGAAATAATTTAAGTTTTGCTTAATAGTTGCTATTATATGTATAAAAATATCAAACCTGAATTTCTACTTTCAGGACTTAGTTTGGTTTTGGGTTTGTTTAAATATATTTTAGTTCTCAATAGCCAATGTTAATGTCATAATAGAAATTTCAAAATTTTTTTTATTGCTAATAAAAATAAATACTTTCTCTCCTATGTAAAACTGCAAGTGGCTTACAGAATCCTACGTTTAGTCTCAAAAAAATTCCGTAATTTAAATAATAATTTTATTTATCTATTTTTTTGTAATATTTCCCAGGATTTCTGTTATTTTTCTTAATTTTTTTTTTTTTTTTAATTTGGGTTTGAGCAATCCTCTTACCTTAGTCTCCCAAGTAGCTGGGACTCCAGGAACCCAACACAATGCCTGGCTAGTTTTTCTACTTGTACTAGAGACAGGGTCTTGTTCTTGCTCAGGTTGGTCTCCAACTGCTGAGCTTAAGCTGTCCACCCGGCTCAGCCTCCCAGAGTGGTAGGATTACAGGTGTGAGCCACTGCATCTGGCCTATTTTTCTTAAAGTCTTAATATTTCTATTAATAAGAGAATGAAGTTGGATATGATCATTGCTTGTGTGATGTAATATATTTTGTAAACCTACTTTTTCTGAGTGGCCATTTCCTAGCATCTTAGCTAGCATTTCAAATTTGCTGCATAAAATAAAATAAAAGAACCATTCTGTTTTTTCTTCACCTTTATATTATATTATTGTTCTTTTGCAACCTATCCTGGTGGTTCTCGTTACAATAAATATTTACAAATTCTGTCTTAGTATTCTGTAAGAAAATATTTTTTAGATAGGATGACCTACCCATGTACCCAAGTATTAACTCTCTGTATAATACTATCTCTATAGAAGAGAATTTAGAAGAAAGTAATTCATAAATAGTTTTAATAATAACATATATTTTAAGAAGTATGGTTGTGTGTATCTGTAGACCCAGGTACTCAGGGAGATAACTTGAGGAGTTTGAGGTTTCCTTGAGCTATATTGAGGCTACTACACTCCAGCTTGGGTGATACAGACCCTATCTCAGAACATATGTCTATACTTCAACTAGAACTATACTACCAGATGTAGTATGAAAGTATAACTAATCAGATACCAGAAGCAGCTTTTAGCGATATATCTGATTTACTCAAAATGATGAATGGTTTCTTAGGTAGAACTCTGAATAAAGCAAGGTACATTCTACTTTTGATTTACATTTGATTCCTGGCAAATTTAGGGTATAATAGCAATGCTGAAAAAAACTTTATGTGTAGACAATAGTTAGAATCTAGACTCAAATATTATTGACAGGGTTTTCATGTATGTAGATAATACAATGAGCCACTGGAAATTTCTGCAGATAGTGAGACGTTGTGCATTTTGCAAACATATCCAGCTTGTTGCAGGGCATGTGGCATCCCTGACCCCAGCCCAGTGAAGGCCAATAGTGACTCCCAGTATTTGTGACAACCAAAAATAATCCCACAGATTTTCAAAATTTCACGTGGGAAGCAATACCAACCCCACTGAAAATGATTGCTTTCTGTTGTATTTTATGTGCTCTGTTGCTCACCTTCAACACGTACATATATTTTGAACAAATCTTAAGTTATCTCACTCATTGAATTTTTGGCCAGCTCAATTTTGAGATTTTAGGAATAAAATATTATCCAGCTTCTTTTAAATGGTAATGACTAAAAAGAGATAAGAGATAGTATTTCCTTGTGTGATGTCATTATTAGGTCTCAGACTTTTTTTTTTTTGACACAGAGTCTCACTGTGTCGCCCTGGGTATAGTGCTATGGCGTCACAGCTCACAGCAACCTCAAACTCTTGGGCTTAAGCAATTCTGTTGCCTTAGCCTCTCAAGTAGTTGGGACTACATGTACCCGCCACACACCCGGCTATTTTTTCATTGCAGTTGTCATTGTTGTTTCGCAGACTCGAGCCCGGTTCGAACCCACCAGCTCCAGTGCATGTGGCCGGTGCCCTAACCACTGCACTATGGGCACATAGCCAGGTCTCAGACTTTTTAAATATACAATTTAATATACATCATACTTATCTCTTTACATTTACCTTACTAACACTTTGTGCCAGTTTTCTTGAGTTATATATCATTGCCCTACATTGTAGTTACAAGGCTGAAAAAGTGATAATTTGATTTTAATTGCCTCCTTATAGCAGCTAGGAAAATGATGCATAAATAAAATTTTTTGTGTTTCACTATTATTTCATAGATTTTCTCTCTTTCATGTTTTAATAAATATTAAACTGGCATAAAGGAACTGGTCACGCATTTGGTTACTGGTGTTGTCCTCTCTCCTTTTATACTGGCTATTCTTTTTTCAAATAGTATTCATACAAAATCTCTGAAAAAACACGTATATTAACAGGATTTTCTTAATCATAGTTTTGCAGGCAACCTTGAGAGAAGAGAAGAAACTTCGAGTTGAAAATGCTAAGTTGAAGAAAGAAATTGAAGAACTGAAACAAGAGCTAATTCAGGCAGAAATTCAAAATGGGGGTAATTAAATATAGAAATGATGGGTTATTTTGATTTATGATAATAAGTGTGTCATTTATTGTTTATGAAGCCTTATGCTTTTCTCATCCTCACATTAGCTCTCCTGTGCATACTTCCTGCTTTACAGAAAAGAAAATGCCTGAGATCACACAAAAGTAGCAAAGCTAGGATTCAAAAACTCATTATTTTAATTTTTGTACTATACGCAACTTGATTTTCACTGTTCCCTGTTGACTACTTACTGAAAATTAGCCATAATGCTGTTTAATTCACATTTATTAATGTTTACTGTGTGTGGAACAGTGTGTACCATGTTCTTCACATGCATTAGTTTTTCCTTAAAAACACTTACACACAAATTTTTTTTATTATTGAAGCAATTGAATCTAGAACTATAAAATCATTTCCAAAAATCATATAATTTTGAAGCTACTCAAGTCAGCAAATAATTATCATTTCAACTATTATATTGTAAATAAAATTTAAAACTTTATTGAATTATTTTGAAAGTTGCTAAGTCAATTTACATTATTATAATACAATGATAATAGTAATCATAGTTAAAATTGCAGATACCACACAGAAAGGCATTTGATTGTATTGTAGAAAATTCTGTGTGAATTAAGGAGAACCTAGGATAGTAAAATCCTCTCATATTGTTTCCTTCTGACTGTTACTCTATCAGTGAGTTATTTTGAAAGTTGTAGCATGAATTCTGCAGTTAGCTAAATGAAAATAAGAGAAAAGTCAGTGATGTGTTAGAGCTATGAGCTAGAGAGAATAATCTACTAAGTTGGTGGTTTCAAATACTACTAGATTTGGAATACAGGTATAGAATTAAGTGGGTGTTAAAATATTGTCTACTTAAAACTGCTTTTCATTTCTCGCAGTGTTTGATGACTGTCCCTAAAAACATTTAAATTTTAAACTCATTTTATTAATGAAATGCTAAACCAGGACAGTAGGTTGAATTAAAGTGGTAAATTGAATTGTCTAATGGTGAATAAGAATTCACATTATTAAAAGAAGCAGTATTTCCCAGGGAACTTAAAAAATTCCTCAGAAAAGTGGTCTGGATATTGGCCAGAATCTAAGCCACATCAAAATCCTTCATGACATTTTATTTTTCTGTGTTCACTGGGATATGTGAATTGCTTTTAACATCTTAAAACATTGCTGTAGACTTGCTTCTTTAAAAAGTTGTTTGAAGTAGAATTATGGACAAGTAATACTGCCTCTCCATTCTAGAATAGAAATAACTAGTATTAAAATGTTTTCCTAGTTGGTTGTCAAATATGATAGAAAACCAGAGTGAAAAACTTGCCATCATGCCAGACCTTGAGAGTGTAGTCTCTGGAAAGAGACTGTCTGGGGATAAATTTTTATTCCTCTAAAATTTTTATTCCTCTATTCACTACCTGTGTGCTGGGCCAATTTCTTAACTTCTGGATGGCTCAGATTTATCATTTGTAAAATGGGGACATGAATAGAACATTTTTCCTAGGTTATACATGAAAATTGCATGAGTTAATTCATATAGTGCATTTTGAAAAATATTTGGGACATAGCCCATAATAAATATTAGCTATTATTTTTGTTATCTGCAATTTTATCAATTTAGTAATTAAATGAGAATCATGCCTTTGCTCTTTTATCTCAGGCTTTCTACAGCCTGCAAAAAATTCCATATTTTTCATCTTGTTGATTTTAATATAAATGACATTATTTCATTTTGTATATCAGTGAAGCAAATACAATTTCCATCTGGAACTCCACTGCAAGCTAATCCTGCGGTTTCTGAAAATATGATACAGTCTACACCAGTAACAACCATGTCTTCTGGTGCCAAAGAACATATGAAAGGAAGCGCAGGTGAAGAAAAGAAGGCGAAAGAGAAAACTGAAAAGAAGGGTATTTTGGATCTTTTATCTTATTTGGCTCTTAACTGGTTTATCAGATAATGCCAGCATATTTGGTGATGATAATAATGATGTTCCTCGGGCACAGTGACTCACACCTATAATATTAGCACTATGGGAAGCAGGTGGATTACTTGAGTTGAGGAGTTTGAGATCTGCCTGGGCAAAAGCAAAACCCCATCTTTACTAAAAATGGAAAAAAATAGCAGGGCATAGTGACACACCCTATAGTCCCAGCTACTCAGGAGGCTGAGGCAAGAGGATTGCCTAAGCCCCAGAGTATGAAGTTGCTATGAGCTATGACAGCAGGGCAAAGAGTGAGACTGTCTCAAAAAAAAAAAAAAAAATCATAAAGGAAGTTCAAACATTTAAGGCTAGAATGCATGTAAAATCAGGAAAAATGATACTGGAATATACAAACTGCTCCTAAAAGATATGCAAGTGTTGTCCAAGTCAACAGGGTAAAAGTATGGCATTTTAGGCAGAGGAACCAGCCCAAGTAAAGCCATAGAAAGTAGATATTAAGTGTAGGATCCCACAGGTAGTTTGGAATGACTGACTTTTGGTATATTTGGGGCATAGTTGCAAAGAAATCACAGGTAGGAAGTTAGCTTAGGACCGGTTGTGAAGACAGGAAAGATATTCTAGTCAAAGCATAATGTCTGAACTGAGGCAAGAAGGTGTTAAGATTTTAGGAACCCATAAGAACTGAAGTAGAACTAGGCATAGTGGCTCACAGCTGTAATCCCAGCTCTTTGAGAGGCCAAAGTGGAAGGATCACTTGAGCCCAGGAATTTGAGACTAGACTGAACAACATAGCAAGACCTTGTATGTGCAAAACATAAAAAGTATTCTTAGTGTGATGGCGTGCACCTGTAGTCCCAGCTACTTGGGAGGGTAAGAAGACAATTGCTTGGGCTCAGAGTTCCAGGCTGCAGTTAGCTATGATCACACAACTATTCTGCAACAGAAGGAGTTGCTGTCTCTCTCTCTCTCTTTTTTTTTTTTTTTTTGAGACAGAGTCTCACTTTGTCACCCCACGTAGAATGCCATGGCATCATAGCTCATAGCAACCTCACACTCTTGGGCTTAAGCGATTCTCTTGCCTCAGCCTCCCCAGTAGCTGGGACTACAAGCACCTGCCACAGCACTGGCTATTTTTACAGACAAGGGTCTTGCTTCAGGCTGGTCTTGAACTCTGAGCTCAGCTGATCCACCCTCCTCGGCCTCCCAGAGTGCTGAAATTACAGGCATGAGCCACTGCACCCAGCCTGAGATGGGCTCTCTTTTAAAGAACAAACTAATAAAAGCAACTGAAGTAGAAAGTAGAATCACCATTCCCTCAGGCAACCATAATTGAAAGCTCAAACAGTCAATCTTAATCTTCCTCAGTTTTCATGTCTAATTAACCAACTAGGCCTATAATTTCTTTCACCAAAACGTCTAGAATCTAGTTCTGCTCTTTAATTTCATTAGAAGCTACCTCAATTCAAGTTTCAAGGTAATTTATCTGAATTAATGTTAAAGCCTTACCCTTTCTAGTTTATCATTTACCATGCTGCCAACGTTCTTTTTTCTAATCACAAATCTGACTCCCTTTTTAACAAGTGTCCTTCGCTCCTCCTTAGACTTCATTTCCCCATATATATCTTAAAAAGTGCTTTTGTAATTCATTATGGATACCTTTCAATATACTTACTACTCAATTTTTTTTTAAAATATAAAAAGGCTGAGGGATTTGTGAACTAACAGCCAATTTAGCATCTAGCCCTTGTCAGTTCCTTATAGTAAACATTAGTAGCTTCTGTTAGAAGTAGGAGGGGCTGCACATCCTCTCCTATGCAGTGTCACCACTAGGTGGTATGAGTACAGTGGAAGCAATTCAAATTAATTCTTCTACTTCATAAAATGTATTAAGAAGTAGACACAAAGCCTACTATTACTAATTTGATGAGGTTCATGCTTTGTTCTCTAAGGAGGATGCACTGTTATTCTGTTGTCATTGTTAATCAGTCTTCTAGTTAGGGGAGGCAACAAGGCCCTCCTCTGGGGGAAGGGGGAGCCCAAGACCAAATAGAGCTCAAGATGTAGAACACTCTGTCCAGTGGAACTTTCTATGATGATGGAAATGTTCTATGTCAGCATTGTCCAAGATAGTAGCCGCATGAGGCTATTGAAGATTTCAAATGTGGTTAGTGTGACTAAACTGAATTTGTAATTTAGTGTCAATTATTTTAAACTTAAATGTAAGTAGCTGTATGTGACAATGCGGGCCATAGAGTGCTGTTCCATAGGTATTTGGCTGCTAGGATTGCCAGATTCCAATATTCTGCTCATACAGTACTGTAATGCCCATTTTGTCTAGATTACCATATATCTTGATTGAGCATCTATTGCTCATTTGTTAGTTAAACATTTCTAAAATCTTTTATGATAATTAACAAAAGTCTGGTATAGATTTAGTATTTGCAATCACCTCTGGAATGTGGATTCTAGGTAAAGGTATTTCAAATGCCTGGAAAGTAGATTAAAGTTAAAAATAAATATGGATATAGCTATATCATACTATTATACTATAGTATTTTAAAGTATATTTACATAGTTTGTCACACATAAATAACTTAAGATTTTTGTTATATTTTCTTCTGGTAGTTTTATATATGTTTTTCTATGTCATTTGGGTTTTTACCATTTAAAAAACCTTTACTAATTTGTTACATTGAAAATGGCTTTTTTTCCCCTAAAGCTTGCTAATGAGATTAAAAGTCGTCTAAAATATTTTAAACGAGCTCTATCTACTTTTGTGTAAACCCTGTGTAAATTTTGAATATCCTTTACACAGAATCATCCTTGCCTGCTGTATGCAGAAGCATTCTTCTCTGTGTTTCTTGGTTTCTTTGTGTGTAATAGGTAATGCGTACCTTATGTCTATGTTCCTTAGAAGAGATTTTGAGTCCTTTGACAGCATGGGCCACTCACTGTACTACTTCCTTTGCCTTAGCACCCAATAAATACTTGTTAAAAAAATTAAATAAATGTATAGTGGAGAAGGACTTCTTCCATGCCACATTAATTTGTCTCTGCCTTGCAGATTAGAAGATAAATAAGTTTTCATTTTTATTTATTTTTTTGGCAGAAAAGCTAATTATAAACTTAAGGAATATGAACCCTTAGTAGCTGAAGTAATTATATATTAGTAAGAGTTACATAATCAGCATATAAATGAAAGTGGAATTATTAAAAATTAATCGAAAGTAGGTTTTGTTGGTACATATCAATAGTCCCACAGGAGGCTGGTCCCCTTCTGTTAGGGGCAAACAAAATAATTGCTATGGATAAACCTATAGTCCTCCTAAATCTTCGGGGAAATCTAAAAATTGGAGAAATTCATTTTATATTCATTTGTGTGTATAGATAATGAGGGAAACATTTTATTAGTAAAATTTTGTTTTGCTGTAGTTCATTCTGCCATTTGGCTACTGGTTATAATGTTCTTTCCAAGTAAAGGGTTTTTCACTCTCCAAAGAGTCACACTAAAGGTTTTTGAAGGATTTTCTATGGCTGTGTGTCTACAAACGTTTTCTGTAACATGCCATATAGTAAATATGTTAGGCTCTTTGGGCAATGATATCTCTGTTACAGCTATTGAACTCTATCCTTGTGTGACAGTATCCATAGAGAAAATGTAAATGAGTGAATATGGTATTCCAAAAAATTTTACTTATAAAAACAGGCATCAGGCTGGTTTGCCAACCTTTGCATTGTGTCTTTTAACTACACATATAATAAGGAAATAGGTAAAATGGCGCTCAAGACATATGACTTGATAAATCTTTCCTTTGTTATTATTTATTTGAAGTTAGCAGATAAATATTCTTTTTTTTTAAGCTTGTCAGTATTGATGCCATGGGATTTTTATAGTGTACTTTTGCTTTCTTTCTGATGTTCACTCACTCATGAATGCTTTTTTAGGAGAGAAAAAGGAGAAAAAACAGCAGTCAGTAGCAGGAGGTGCCGACTCCAAGCCAATCGACGTTTCCCGTCTGGATCTTCGAATTGGTTGCATCGTAACTGCCAAAAAACATCCTGATGCAGATTCCTTGTATGTTGAAGAAATAGATGTTGGAGAAGTAGCCCCAAGAACAGTTGTCAGTGGCCTGGTGAATCATGTTCCTCTTGAACAGGTAATCTGTGCCACTAATATTACCACTGCATCACGTTGGTTCCCTCTCTCTTGATATCTTTCCTTTATAATTTCCTGTCAGGTGAACATAGGACATGAGCCAGTGCTGATTGGTTTAACCGATGAGTTTGAATATGGGGGATGCCGCAGAAAAAGTCCATAAAGACACCAAAAAGCTGCAAGAGATCTGTAAATTAAGATCACTTAATTCCAGAGGCTAGGAAGATGAAGGATGTTCTGAATATTTTTTCTAGTTTTTCTTTTACATTTTTTTCTGTTTTTCTAAAAAAACTATATGTATATTTTTAAATATCTAAGTAACAACAAAATACAAAACACCTAATTTTTAACAAAAAAGGAATACCATTAAAAATTATGAGTTCAATCTCTGATCCCTCAAGTGTGAAAATATTTCTTGAGTTTCGAAGAAATAAAACTTGTTCTCGTACTTTTGGATTGGTATTTCCTGAGTTCATATAATAGTAATTAAAAAAAAATTAAGAAATAATAAAATTCCATGATGAAACAATAATAAAAATAATGATTGTGATGGCTGTTTTTTTTTTTTTTTTTTTTTTATTGTTGGGGATTCATTGAGGGTACAATAAGCCAGGTTACACTGATTGCAATTGTTAGGTAAAGTCCCTCTTGCAATCATGTCTTGCCCCCATAAAGTGTGACACACACCAAGGCCCCACCCCTTCCCTCCTTCCCTCTTTCTGTTCCCCCCCCATAACCATAATTGTCATTAATTGTCCTCATATCAAAATTGAGTACATAGGATTCATGCTTCTCCATTCTTGTGATGCTTTACTAAGAATAATGTCTTCCACGTCCATCCAGGTTAATACGAAGGATGTAAAGTCTCCATTTTTTTTAATGGCTGAATAGTATTCTATGGTATACATATACCACAGCTTGTTAATCCATTCCTGGGTTGGTGGGCATTTAGGCTGTTTCCACATTTTGGCGATTGTAAATTGAGCTGCAATAAACAGTCTAGTACAAGTGTCCTTATGATAAAAGGATTTTTTTCCTTCTGGGTAGATGCCCAGTAATGGGATTGCAGGATCAAATGGGAGGTCTAGCTTGAGTGCTTTGAGGTTTCTCCATACTTCCTTCCAGAAAGGTTGTACTAGTTTGCAGTCCCACCAGCAGTGTAAAAGTGTTCCCTTCTCTCCACATCCACGCCAGCATCTGCAGTTCTGAGATTTTGTGATGTGGGCCATTCTCACTGGGGTTAGATGATATCTCAGGGTTGTTTTGATTTGCGTTTCTCTAATATATAGAGATGATGAACATTTTTTCATGTGTTTGTTAGCCATTCATCTGTCGTCTTTAGAGAAAGTTCTATTCATGTCTCTTGCCCATTGATATATGGGATTGTTGGCTTTTTTCTGTTGTTTTTAAAATACTTAATATATAAGTTTCAAACATTCTATTTTATTTACTATTATTGATAGATACCTATTAAGTAGTATCATACATCCTTGTTTACAGATGGCTTTCAGAAAGGGAAGCAGCCTACACATAAGTAGTGTATGTATATGTATATCTGACCCCAAGGCTGGTGGTTGCCCTGAATCCCTACTGATCAGTTTTCCTGTTTACCATTCAAACAGGGGTTAGTCAGTCGTAAAGCTCTTATAATCGTAGGTACTATACAGCTTTTAGTGCCATATGTGTGACAGAAGTCATAAATTACAAACTGTTGGGCCGTGGAATGAAAGCAGGCCTAGAAAGTTGTAGTTTCTTTCATGGTGATAATTCATCCTCTTGCTTTTTCTCAAGGCAGAAATTGGCTAGTGCTTAGTAGTGGATGTCGCCTTTAGGTGGAAGGTGCACTCTTCACCACAGTTGCAACCATTCCATAGTAGAGGTACAGGGTCAGTTGTAATTGTTTGGTTATTTATTACCACTCTTCTGCTAGTGTTATACTTACGAAAGGGGAAGAGGAGCGTGAACTGCTTCTCATAACGTGTCTCGGAAAACAAGAAGAGTGCGATTTGTGTTTTCTGTCTGGGGTGCCTTACTCATTTCTTTCACCTGCCTGGCAGACAGTCCAAATTTTCATCTCTGGTCTGGCCCTTGTTTTATTCTCTAAGCATAGCTAGAACATAGTACAGGTAAGGAATCAATACTGGCCTATTGTCAAAAAGGCAAGGAGGTAATTTCTTCCCCTTCCTACTTAACAAACTCTTTTCTTTGAGGTCTTCAATATTTATCTGAATGAGAAAAGTTTGAGTTTTAAGTAGTTCTTAAAAGAAATTGATAGGAGGAGGTCAAAGTTAATCTCATTTTTTCCTCTGTTCTGGTGCGTTTGGCACCAAGAAGTGTGCTTTTATATAGTGATATTTTAGAAGACAAATCCTGGCTACAGTTTATATTATTCCCTATTCAAAATGTAGTTGTTTCTATCGTAGAAGTAGAGCTGGGCATTTGGGATATGTGAAAAGTATGATGTTATATTTAATGCAGGATAAACTTGCCTGATAACCACTTTAAAAGCAAATTAATACTCTATTGATTTCCTTCAAGGCAGCATTTTTCTAACTTGCTGTTTTTTCCTTAAAAGCGTTCAGCTCCCCTTCTCAACACGTTTGCTTCCTTTCTTCTTTTCTTTTTACTTTGAAGTACCCTATTTATTTTCTTCAAGAATTAAATGTTGTTTCAAAATTTATTTAATAACAGTAGAAAGAATCAAAGGTAGTAACAGTTTTGAATGTCCTCTTTCTAGATGTCTTCTGTAGTAATCTGTATCCTCTACCTATCTCCTCTGCCCCATGCTGCTTCAGAGATACTGTAAGAAAATACAGACTTCAACATTAAGAGAACTGCCTCTGTTCCTTGCCACTCTGCTGCTTCTTGGCTTTGTGAACTTGGACAAATCCCTCTGTACATTCATTTATATTTGTATATCCAAATACTTACTGGGCACTTGTGGTGCACCACAAGCATTAATTTAGACAAAAGATATGGCAACAAATTAAAAATAGATATGATAGATGTATGACAGGTTAAAAAAATAGCCCTGCCTTATGAAGCTCTCATTTCTACGAAGTAGTCGTAAAATTAGTAAGATATAAGCAAATATATAGTATACTAAATAGTGATAAATAGCAAGAGAAAAATAGTGAAGGAATTCAAGAAGTATTGAAGCCAGGATGATGTTGCTCTTTAAAGTGCCCACAGAAGACCTCATAAAGAAAATAACATTCTAGTGAAGGTCTCTAAAAATGCAGAAAACGAGGCACGTATCTGTCTGGCTGAAGAGCATTGCAGGCACCCCCTGGGACAGATGTATGCCTGAGACGTTCAGAGAAAAGCAGGAGTTCAGGACGATTAGAGCAGGATAAATAAGAAGGAATGTTATAGGATACAAAATCAGAAATAAGGGTGCTGAGTAGAGTGAGGTGTTTATTCTGGGTAAGATGAAAGCCATTGAAGGGTTTTTGAGCAAAGTAGTAACATTGTCTGCCTCACATTTTAATACCATTATTCTGGCTGCTCTGTTGAGGGGAAGAAGATGGAATTAAGAAAAAAGAAAAACTTCTTTATTGGTCTCCTTATGTATGAAAAAAGAGATAGACTTGGCACATATATATGCCTTTTTTCTTTTTTAATACTCATCTTGAATAGGAGTAGGACTCATTCATAACTCTTTATTAAGTTAGGCTTATAAGGAACCCTAGAGAAAAGAAACAACTGATCTTGAGCCAGCTGAAATTGGAAAAACTCCTCGTTCGAGCTTCATCTTTTCTGTTCTCCTAAGTTGTAGAATATGAAACTTTTTCTTCTCTTCCAGAAGTTGCCATTCATAGCCATAAGCAAAACCATATAAACATCTTTATCTAACCCATCATGGTAGTATAATAAGCATTCGGTAAAGCAGGGACACAAAGGCCTTAAAATTCCATTCCAAATTTTACAGCTTGTATATTTTTCTAAGGAAAAGGGCTGCAACTATGTATATCATCAGATCCTTAAAGAATTGCTAACCCTGGTGGTATTCTTACACATTTTTGCTATAACATTTCGGAGTTCTCATATGTGACATTTTCACCTGTGAAGTGTTTTAAGAAAAGTACTATTCATGGGATCCCCTAAAAAGGCTCATTTTGAACTCGAAATTTGATTTGGAAGCACCTTTTTTTTCCTTTTATTTAGAATCCACTGAAAGAAGTTAAGGTACTGTATTTCTTTTTGCTAGCTTGGGAAAAAATTAAGACGCTTCAACCTTTGAAGACTAAATAAATTTCTGTTCACTTCTATAATAATCATGTTCATTATACTGTGCTAATGCTTGAATTATTAAATGAGAGATTTTTTTTTTTAATTAGAAAATAAATTTTACATAGCATTGGAAATGACCAAATGTGTAGGGGAGAAAATGCATATGCATAAATGTTTAACAGATTTTAGCCACACAGACACAAAGACATATCTTCAATAGGAGAACACTTGATAGGTAGCCTAGCAGGTATATCCTAAAGTGTTCTAGACAGGGTTATTCTAAATCTCTGGACGTCTTTAGTCAACAGTTTATGTTTCACACAGATGCAGAATAGGATGGTGATTTTGCTTTGTAACCTGAAACCTGCAAAGATGAGGGGAGTACTCTCTCAAGCCATGCTGATGTGTGCTAGTTCACCGGAGAAGGTTGAAATACTGGCTCCTCCTGATGGGTCTGTTCCTGGAGACAGAATTACTTTTGATGCTTACCCTGGTAAGTATTTATTAGTAGTTATTTAAATTACAAAGCTTATGTTAAATGATCATTATTAAATATCGAGTTTTTCCAAATTGGCTCACGATGGCACATTGAACACAGTCATATAACTGTCGTCCTCATGAATGCATTTATTAATATTGTATAAAAAACCAGAAAGATTTTGCTTTAGATAAAATGCTAACATTAATAGTAATACTTACATAGCAGGGAAAGCAACATGGATAGAGATCAAATCCATCTGTTGCAAAGTCATTTACACAGTAGTTTGTCTCAGACTGCAGTGCAGAAAAAGAGATGGAAAATTTAGATGTGAAGAAAAGATTTATAATTCTCAAAGTCTATCTAATAATACTTGCATATGCTTTTACTGACTTCAGGATATAAAGAAAATCTCTAAGTTGAATTCAATTATTTCAATAATCTAAAAGGAAGTTTCATTTCATAGTGCCTGTTTTCTCTAGTAAAATTGCTCCTGAGACAGATGAAGTTTCACCATGCATGAAAAAGCTTCTTCAGATGGGTCTTTCTTTGAAGCAGAAAAGAAAGGATGCTTGGCAGATGTAGAATAAGTATTTCTTTCATGTAAGGGAGAGGACCTCACGTGAGGAAAAACAAAAGACTTCATTTAAAGGATGTTCATTTGACTAGAGTAATAAGGATAACAAGTAGAATTAGGTTCAAAATTCAGAATTAATTTGGAGACCTATTTGTAGAAATAGCCAAGTTATAATGGAATACCTAGATTGAGGGGGATTAAATAGTTATGTATTTAATTCTGTATTAAACTGTTTAATGAAAAAATTTGAAAGTTTTAATATCGGGATAGTAAGGTAAAAAATAGTGAATACAAGCATGGATTTATTTCTTTGAAATTCAGCTTCCCCACTCCTAATAAATCTATAAAGCATGTGTAATTATGACCTACAAGTAACCATGATTTTGAATTCATATGCATAGATATGTCTTGAACCTCTGTAGATGAGAAATCATGATGGTCTGTGCTCTGAGAACCTTTTTTTTGAAATTAGGTTTTGGGAAAATCTCAGTCTCGGTGATCTCTTAAGAGAAGCCTGATGGCTTTACGTTTGCAGCATCTGTGATCACTATTCTGCTTCCGCAATGTCATATTATCCCAAACCCACCCCTATGGGATCTATACTTGACTAACCTGAAATTCTATTTAGGTTAGAATTTTTTCTTTTGCTAAATTGGAATAGTATGGAAATAAAAGTGAACCTTTTCTTTTAAGATTAAAAAGACATTGAGAAAAACAGCAAAAATAAATCCTGACTTACTTTTTCAGATTAACATTTGCCTGCCTTTTTATTTAAATGCCTAAGAATTAGTACTTTTTTTAGTTTTTCCTTTTGATGTAAACTGTAGAGTCAACTGTTTAGACTAGAAGAAATCATCTAGTTTAACCCACTATTTTACAAATTTGGAAACTGAGGCCCAACAAAATTTACTAAAGTTATATGGAGTTAGTGGAAGGTTTAAATCATAGATACAAATGAATCTCTAGTACCATAACATTTTTGTTTGTTGATTATTGCTTGCTGTGAATTAATATGAACTATTCAATTAATGAAGACATGTAGTTCTTTTATACTCTGATGGCTTGTATTCCCTTATAGAATTAACGAGTAACTATTTCAGCATCTGAATGAGTTTTTATTATCTGATGTTATTGTTGAATAAATTAAAAGAAGTTTATTTTTAGTTACCCACTTACTTAGGGTTAGAGGCACTAATAGCCCAGCATGAATTTCTTGATTTTACTATATCCTTGAATCTTTCAATCAGTTTGGCTATTTACATGTTTATATTGTTCCAAAGTCCAATATTTCTTCCAGGTTCATAGTCTCTCCTTGTGCCTTAAACACTTGAATATGTGGAGAAAGTACAAAAAATATTTGCAAAGTGAAAAAAGAGAAAACCTAACTTAAAACAGTCCATCAGGTTGTTTGAATTATTCGCCAGCATTTATATTGTGCTTAACCGATAACTATCAAATAATGTAAAATTTGGGACATGAGGTCTGCCTAGTGCTGCTCGTCTTATGCAGGTTTCCGTAGCAGTGACTGCTTCTGTAGCAGCAAATGTGGAAGAAAAACAAGTTTCTACTACAAACAGACCAGTAGTCCTAAATTTTTTTCTCTTCCTAGAGAGAGCCATGATTTGTCAGTATTTTATTTTCAGCATCTATTTTATATTGTAAAGTTTAAAGTGTCTGTTGGTACATTTTGATGTCCATTTGATATGTTCAGTGTCTACAGATTTATAGTTCATACTGTATTATTAAATGTAGCAGAGAAATTGAAACTGAGGCTTAAGTCTTTGAATCAAGGCTCTTTAGCCTTGAAAAAACTTTTTTACATTTAACTATTTTCTCCAACTACAAGACCAAAAATTCCCATAAAGTTTTAGAAGATACCACATAATGTTTTCATAACAATGGCTAAAACCTTTCCCACCTACCCAGTAAGTACTTTTTGTAATCTCTATATCAGTGGTTCTCAACCTTCCTAATGCTGCAGCCCTTTAATAAAGTTCCTGTGGGTTGCGACCCACAGGTTGAGAACCACTGCACTATATGAAAGTATACATTTTAATATGTAAATACAGTAACTGGTCCCTAAAACACCAAGCAGTCACAACTTCAAAACAGTGTTACAGCCAGGAGACAAAAGCAATGACAGGTCTTTTTAGAGTGGACTTCTTCACTGAGGGAGAAAGATGCGTGTCCCAGTCTTCCTCTAAGAATTCCCTTTTCCTACGGTATTTTCCATTTCATTTGATAGCACCTCCATTCTCCCAGTCTCAGCTGCTTTTTCTCATCCCTGTTACCTTACTCATAAAATCTTAGAGTCGCTGTATCTTCTAAAAATATCCTGAAATCAAGATTTTCCCTTTTAATTATTCACTACCGTATTCCTAACATCCAGGACAGTACTTAACATTAAAGCAACAGCTCACCAAATTGGTCAGTGAATAAGTGGGAAGAAATATGTAAGGAAAACGTTTTTAAAAATAAAGTATTTGGAGAACAGACCTAGCATTTTCCTTCATTATTGCCATAATTATTGTATTAAGGTATCAAACTGCTTTCGTCTATTGATTAGCTTTGTAAAATTAATTGGCCCATATCTGCAAAGCTATATTTTAGCTTTTGTGCCATAATTGGTAATAGTTATAATCATAATTCTATAAGCTCAGTTACTCAGACATAAAATAATTAAGATTTATTATGGCCATGCCAGGTATGAAAGTGAAGCTGAAGCTGATGATCGGTGAGCATTCTGTGCAAGAGAATGGCTGAATTAAAATGAAACATCTCATTTTAACTCCAGACTTGTTAAAGATTAGAACCCTAGAATTTGTATTTATTGCTTTGTATAGGTTTTAAATGCCAACAATATGGTCACAGCTTTTTATGTCTATACAAACTTTTCTGGGCATTCTCCTCTAAACTAGTTTCCTTTCCCTATGTATTTTGTTTAGCATGATTAAATTAATTAAAATACTCTGTAAGTGGTTAGTTCTCTTACAGTATGTGTAAGTAACCATTTCCAAATAGTGGTTATTAGTGTGTGTTTAGCAATTTCAGAGCCTCTGCAATTTTTATTTAGCTTTAGTAAGAACTTGTATCGATATTATTACTTACCTTTCGATAGCCATTGTCTCCCCCCAAAAAACAGTTAGGAAAATGAGATTTGGAAGAAGGAATGACAAAAGACTTTCCTGGAAAATATTGTTCATTAAAAAAATAATTCTTTAATACAGTAGGTATATTTTTTTATGGGAGATGACTTACAACTAGTTTTATACCCTACCAAGTAGTATACTGTAGAGAAACATTTTGAGTAAGCTAAAAGGTTAACACTGCACCTCATACTTTTTCAGCACTGATTTATATTTAATGTTCATAATGTGACAGATTTTACAAGTGAGATTATAATTTATAGGATATGGGATAGTATCTGCTGTTTAAATTTTACTTAAAGTAGTGAAAGTTCGAGCTTTCTGGCATTGATATTAATAATACATACTTGTCTAACACTTCTTGGTTTACCAAGCCCTATCATAATTACTTTTTGATGATTTGATAGTCTTACAACTACATTATATTCCTCAGGTATGGAATCTGCCGTTTTAAAAGTAACAATCAAGCTTTGAAGATTCCCCTTATTAGTTTCTAGTTTATTTTTCATTCAAATATTTGTTGCGTTCATCTTATACGTGAAGTTTAAAACTTTTAGATCTATGTGAATTAGAGTCAGGGCCAGTGCGTCACTCTTGTAACCCGAGCACTTTGGGAAAACCAGGGCAGAAGGATTGCTTGATGCCAGGAGTTCAAGACTATCCTGAACAAGAGTGAGACCCAGTCTCTACAAAAAAATAGAAAACTTAATCAGGCCTTATCGCACACCCCTATAGTCCCAGCTACTTGGGAACCTGAGACAAGAGGCTTGCTGGAGCCCAGGAGTTTGAGGTTGCTGTGAGCTATGATGATACCATTGTACTCTACCCAGGTGACAAATGGAGACTCTGTCTCAAAAAGGAAAGGGAAGTTAGAGACAGGGTTCTGTGAATTTTAGGCAGCAACATGTATTCTTAGTGCTTAAAAATGCCAGTTCTTGTATCCTCTACTCCATTCTGTCTCTTTTCTTCTCAACAAGTGGTAAAGTAGTTGTCATAGTTAAATAGAGCATCTTGGCATTTAAGACCTTCTCCAATATTGATAAGAAATCTTTAAGTCTAGTCATTTGTTTTGCATGTTCAAACATAATAAAACATAAGCTGCTTTCACCAGGTGTGAAAGTGTATTAAAAATATGTTTTCATTTCTTCACAATTTTTCATTAACTGTAATGATGAGTATCTTACATTTTTCTTTAATAATTCAGGGTACAAATTTGTTGAGCTATATTATCTTAAAAATACTTATTTTAAGACTACAAATAATGTGTTTAAGATTTATAAGGAAATAACAATAGTTGTTATATTTTGCCAATCAAGAATATAAACTACTGGCTGGGTGCGGTGGCTCATGCCTGTAATCCTAACACTCTGGGAGGCTGAGGTGGGTGGATTGCCTGAGCTCACAGGTTTGAGGCCAGCCTGAGCCAGAGTGAGACCTTGTCTATAAAAATAGCCAGGTGTTGTGGCAGGTGCCTATAGTCTCAGCTACTCCAATGGCTGAGGCAAGAGAATCACTTGAGCACTCTACTGAGTGCAACAAAGTGAGACTCTGTCTCAAAAAAAAGAATATAAACTAATGACATCATAAAAATAAAGTAAATAATAAAATTTTGATTAGATCTAAAGTTCTGAAAGTAGTACCAAGACAATTCACTAGAAATCTCTATGGATAATTTCTTTAACAATTTCATATGCTAGTTATGTAATTTTCTTGTGTTTTCCTCTCTCCACAGGAGAGCCCGACAAGGAACTGAATCCTAAGAAGAAGATTTGGGAGCAGATCCAGCCAGATCTTCATACTAATGACAAGTGTGTGGCTACATACAAAGGAGCTCCCTTTGAGGTGAAAGGGAAGGGAATGTGTAGGGCTCAGACAATGGCCAACAGTGGAATCAAGTAAAATAAAATGTTTCATTCATGAAATACAGTGGAGAAAACTTAAATAATAATAAAAAGGACTATATTTGTCACTTGTATGTGAAATATAACTGGCTCTTTTTTTTTTATTGTTGGGGATTCATTGAGGGTACAATAAGATAACTGGCTCATTTTTATGTTATTTCTTTTTCTTTTTTTTTGTGTGTGTGTGTGTGTTATTTCTCTTCTAGATTTGTCTAATCTCTTACCTGCTCTATATTGTCAATTGATTTAGGAAACACGACATTTCTACCTGTGGTTTTGATCATTTATAATGGGAAGAAGTTGCTGATATGTTGTGATAATTTATTTTTTAATAGGGGTGTTGATTAGCAGGTTTTTTCTTTATCCATTTTCTTTATACGTTTAGGTAACTTGAACTAGATTAGTATTTAGTATCTTATTTGTGGGCACATGATGTACTTGGATTTTTAGTCTGTTGTGTCCTATCCTCTTAAAAAAGACAAGTTTTGTCAGACTTTTTAACTAGTCATATTGTAATAATACTGAAAATGCTCAATTACTGATTCTAAGAGTCTAACATAAAAGGTAGGACATGTTGCATTTGAGCATTTTTGCTTTGCTACCAAAGAACCCTGACTAATAATACCTAAAGTGACTTTTGTAACAAACTGAAATTTCCAACTGTCTTGAATTTTTTCTTTCCACTTAGCAAAATAACTCACAATGCATTTGACTAGCTCTAAAAAATAAATAAGTTGTATAGTGTTGTCATTGTAGTTAACAATAAATTGATCATACAAATAGCATTCTAGTTTTTCATTGTTTTATGAAAATTCTTTGGGTATATAACAAAAGTTCCTTTAGGTTATTATCTTTAGAAGGGCATTTAAAATTGGTATGTTTTGCTTTTTTGAGTACCATCATACTATCCACATATTAAAATAAATTATGGCCCCAAACTTAATATATATGATACATATATGTTAACATGTCAAACACCTCTTGTCACTCATTTTACAAGTATTATAGGAGCAGTGTGAATTAACTTAGGAATTATAAGCCACAAGGTCACCAGCCTTGAGATGATAACTGATGATTTGGGCTACCAAAATAAAAGGAAGGCATCTGTGAAGGCAGAGGCACAGGCATTATTGAAAAATGCACGTGCGTACACACACAAAGCATCCTAGCACGCAGCTGTCTAGATCCTCCAGTCAGAAGGACAGGCAAAAACCCAAAAAACTAGCAATGACTATACAGCAATATTGCGTATTATAATAGGTATAATTAAAGTTTGTTTATTTGAGTCCATGGAGCTCTGGAGGCGAGGATTTAGTACCATTATGGATGTTGTATGTTCATTTTGAAAAACTAAATTTGAACAGAACACAAAATTTTGTTGCTAACACAAAATCAGTTTCAAAAGTTACTTTATTCTCAAGGTATGTTATTCTTTGGGGAATAAAGACTTGGTGACAAAGTCTTTTGAGCCTATTTTTCTTAATTATATTAAATTTCTATAACATAATTTTAATGAATATTTCAATTACTTAGATAGTTGAAATAGTTCCAGATAGTCATTTTTCCCAACGAGATATTGAAATATTCTAGCCCAGATCAAATTATCTAAAGTTTGATACTGAAGCCTAAATTAATGATTAAGCCATACGTTGAACTAGAAATAATAAAAACTATTCTTTTGTGAAAGCCTATGGTGCAGTACTGTCAGTAGTTTATGGCTGAAATTTATGAATTTTCACCATAAAATTAGGAAATTTATGGGGTAAGTTGCAAAACTTTTACACACCTCTCATCTATTGCAATCACTATATTATACCTTGCCAATTTTACCAAATTGTTATGCTTCCTTCCATAAATCTCCTAGATCTTTAGCACATAACAATTCTTGTTAAACAGTGTTAAAGAGAGGAGGAAGTTGAGAGTTAATAAGCAATTTTTCAAGTTAGCAGAAAAGCAACAATTAAAGTTAACAATTCAGCCCCTATTCAGTCTTTGTTTTAACTACAACAAAAACAACTTAATTCTGTTTTATTTGTATTGCTGGGATGGGAGAGTCCTTATGGAAGCAACATCAACAACGACAACAAAATGGCATTGTTAGCAAACTGAACATGACCTTTCTGCTGACCAGTACTCTGCGCTTTAAGGATTTGAGCAGTAAGAAGTAGTGTTAAGTCAAAGGCAAAACAGCCCATGCCTCCTGCTCCTGGTCGTCATTCCCTTCTTGAAACCTACTTAGGTTTTGCAAACTAAACCGAAAATAAAGCTGACCCTCCCCGGAAGTACTTTCTCATGCAAGATTGGTCCATTATCTTCTGTTTAGAGTACTATCTTATATTTAAAAATTCCTTGTACATTACTCTTGAGATGAGTCCTCATTAGATCATACTTTATTCCGCATTAGTTAAATGGTTGTGTGCTTTCTTTTATTTGAATGAAAAGTTTAATTTTGGTTTAAACATTAAGGAAAGATAGTGACAAATGCAAAAACTCTGAACTCTAGTTGTTCATCTAAGATTAGGGTAGCTCCTTTAGTAGGAGAGTTAAGAGAGTCTAAGGGGAGAGATGAGATTATTAAACACTCCTTTAGTGATTGTCAAGAGAATTTATCAATTTGTGTGTGAGTGTGGCAGAGGGAGTTCATAGGAAGAACTCAGTTGGCTAAATTGAGCTGCTACTGCTGGCAGCAATGGCCTTCTTAAATAGTCACATGCCTTGATCCTTTGACCAGTGCACTGTCGTTGAGGGCACTGAACCTATAATGACAGTTCATGCCTAAATCCAACATATGAGACAAGACACTAAATTCCAGATAGATAGATGATAGACAGATAGATAATTTAAAACAAAAACAACTTATACCCAGTTGTGGTACTATTTGGACAATAACCTCAAAGTTTGTAACAATAATGAAAAGTAGGGTAGATGCTCATGGCTAATGCACCTCTGTACAAAACTGAATCCTCAGGTCCCAGCCTATTGGAGTAAGAAAGAGTGACTTACCCATTCTTGTTCAATATACTTTTCATATTTATGATTTTTCCTCTGCATAAATCTTGGCAGAGATAATTTAGTGGAACATGACTTCAAAAAATATATATATTTGGAGGAAAGACACAGAACAATCAAATAACTATTGGTTTGAAAGTAAGCCATCTGGAATTTCAGAATATTGAATTAATTGTTGTATATGGTATTTTTCACCCTGTGTATTCCCTTGTTTTTTTTTTTTTTCCCTAGCTTCCTAACTTCCACCCCCTCCCAACATAAAGTATTCCCAATTATCTAGATTTTTAAGTAAAAAAGTGTGTGTAGGTGTTATTTTATGTCTTCATCAACATCATTTCCTATCTGGCAGGCTATGGTCCTTAGCAACAAAAGCAGAAACAAGCCTAGGACTCAGTAATTGCAAGAAGAAAGAATAATCTTTTTAATGAAGGGTTAACTATTATTCTTGCTTTTCCCATTGCTACATAATTCCTACAGGGTTGTTAAAATAGCAATCGTTAATATCTGTTCCTTTTCTCAGTGGCATTGGGGTGACAGGCCTTTATATCAAGGCTGTTCTGACAAAGTTTTGTATTTGTTTTTATAAAGTCCCTCATTGGAATATTATACATCCCAGTAGAGAAATGCTCTCAATATATGCACTTAAGTTTTCAGCCCTAAGAGTATAGATTTGGCTGATACTTGTTCATTTAAAACCCATTCAAATTTTCACACCTGGGGAATTTGGAAAGAACAGTGCAGGAGTTTTCCAAAATCAACACCACAACTTGATTTATCTTTGAAAAAGATTAATGAAAAATGCAAACTAAAAGTCACTTTTGATAAGTTTAGCAGAAAAGAATGAATTTTTTAGAAATCTTTTTTCTATAACCTTCAGATTCCTTGGAATAACATTTCCTCTTAACAACAGCAATACATTACAAACAAATTCTTCAGATGTTTGTGAAAAGAGACTTATTTTTAAAATAAAATTTGAGAATCTGGGAGATGAGTTTGTCACTTAAAAGCATGAGTCTTATGTAAAAGAGATATGTCCCCAAATTAATAGAACAGTAAATCTAATTAAATTATTTAGGGGAAAAAGGCAAAATATAGATAGATAAACAGAGCTTTGAACCTGTCGGCTTAAAGTCATGTGTGGTCTTCTAGGTCCTTAACTGTGGCCTTTTGGCTGTATCCGAATTTTATAGGACAAATCCTTTTATTGAAAGAGGGGCAGCAGGGAAAGGTGCAGCTTTCCTTGCCTCCTTTGATGCTTCAAAAGGAACAATATTGACATAAGAAGACCACAGGTTCCCCTCCCACCTATAAGGGTCAGAGTTGGAGATTTTAGGGGCAATCACTAATGCCCCCAAATGATATGCACTAATGAGACTCTAACCCCAGCTGCACAACAACATCAAGTATAATATGCTCCATTCCTTTAAATGTCCAAAGCACTTTTCATATATAAAATTTAGCAGAGGCTTTTTGCTTCTAGATGAGTATAGCATTCAGATTGGCCCATCTAACGGGACCTAAGAAGAGATTGCAAATAACAGGAAAGGTGGCGGGACACCAAAGACAGACTTGGTGGACGTCATTTAGTTTACCTAGAGCTAATGCTGGTCACAGAGTTATTTTGTTCCATGGAGGAAGAAGGATGTGATACCTTTCCTCACCCTTCATAAGGGTCAAGACTTAAACTCCTGAAGCAAAAGACAGGTGAGCAAGAGAAAAGCCTGATAGGGCTCAGAGATGATGACCCAAAGACCCAATGCAAACTGTTTTATGCTTAGGTTTGCTGAAGAATGGACAGCCATGTAGAAATGGGGCTGGGCGGAAGGGAACGGCCTGGTGGTAATGGACTCGGGGGAGGTGGAGATGCAGCAAGGCCTGACAGCTGAGAGGCTTCTTGGCCTCTCTGTGCTGCTTTCTTTCCCATCTGGTATGGGGGAAGGACACGCTCAGGAATGAGGCTCTTTAAGGGACTAGGGAGAAAATAGAGAGTAACCTTTCTAGGTTGTATGGCTTTGTGGAAGGGGAATTCCAGGGTCTATGACTCATGTTGAGGGGAAAAGAGGGGCAGAAGACAGGAGGGCTGGAGAAGATCAGAGAGATTTTGCTTCTGAGCATTTCCAGTCTCCTTCAGTTCAAAGTACTCAGCGTGCCATACTTCAGGATATCATATTCTGAACCACAGCAGTTGCAAGTTGTAATTATCTCCAGAAATGGTGAGTTTAATCAGGGGATACACACACACTGTCATTCGGAAAAAGCTGAACACACCAGCCTCAGGCAGAGCACAGCAGCAAGATGTTCACATCAGGGCCTCACCTTTCGTATGTTCAACCACCCCATCGCCGGCTAACAAATTATTTCCCCCCACACACTATGCTGATTCTTACGAAGAGCTAGGGTTGCTGCTGCATGATGGTGCATGGAAGGGTATATCTGGAATTAAAGAGCGTATAGATCTTATGTAAGAATTCAGAATAAATTGAAAAAAACACACTAACCAGAAAGATGATGAGGGAACATCATCCCAAGGAGAGAAAACGCCGGTAAGAAATGGACCTTCTGACATTTATATGTTAAATTGAAAGAGGTAATGAAACTACCAGGATATTGCTGCAGGGGGAAGTTGAGTTCGATCATTAACTATCTCAGCAAAATCTAATAATGTGGATAAGGGAAAAGCATTCCAAAGACCTCCTCTCTGGGGAAGATAGGAAAAATAGAAAAGGATACAGAGGGAATGACAGTATTCTCAGGGTCTTATTTTTTAATAGTCAAGGGGGTGATGCAATGAGAAATTCTTAGTTAAGGAAGTAGTTATTACTTTGTTCTCAAATAATGTTAGAGAAATTTATGCTTTTGAATTTATGATTTTGAATTCTGGAACAAGGAAATGATCCCGAATGGGTATGAATTAGAATAGAACTTCCAAATTATCAAGGAGAAAAATGGATATTAGTAGCAACTTTATCAAATCTGCAAAACTAGAGGAAAGAAAAATGCAATAAATAAGATAATATAAAATAAATAATGAGCATAAAGTAAGATGGAGAAATATCTTAGTGCTTGTAAGGGAGAATTTAGTATCACAGAATGTCATTTGTTAGACACATGAATACACACACACTACAAAATAACTTTTCTGGAAGTCAGAAAAATGATCTGAGAATGCCCAAGAGTTACCAGAAAATATTTTGAAACAATAAAAAACAACCAAGGAAACTTGACTTCCTAGATACCAAGGAGTGATATAAAATAATTATAACTGACATCATTATAGTATTGGCAGCAATTTAAATAAAATAGATAATGAAAACAATTAAGAATGCAGACTAGATTCATGAGATAGATTTCTAATATCTACCAACCTACTACCATTTAAGTAGGAAAAAAAATTAATTCTTTAACAAATAGAACAAATAAACTAGTTGACCATTTGAAAAAAAAAATAAAACTACAACTCTATCAGTATCATATACACAAAAATGGAAACATTAGACTGTAAGTAAATTCTCAAATTTTAAACCCAGAGTTAAAGGACAAATAAGAAATCTGAGGACGGACGGAGGGTTAACATCTATAACATAATAGAGCTCTTCCAATCTACTAAGTAGGAAGTAAGCCAATAGAAAAATGACGAAAAGGACAAAGAATGCGAAGAGGCAAAATTTATAGAAGAACATATCTGAATGACCAAAATGCTTATAAAAAGATGCTCTAACTCAGTAGCAGTCTGAGAAATGCAAACTAAAGTAACAGTGGACTATTACATTTATCTAGCTTGTGTAACAACAGGTGCTCAAGATGATAACACCTACTGATGTCAGAGATATAGGAAAAAAGTACTCACACTACTTTTGAAAATAAGTTATTAAAACATTTTTGGAAAGAAATATGATAAGATAGATAAAGTGTATATGTGCTTGGACCCAGAAATCCCTTGAGAATATAATTTATAGGAGAAAAGTGAACATAATATAAAAATACTAATATATGTACAATAATGGCTGTGGGAGCAGTGCTGTGGCTGGCAGAAACTGAAAAGCATCAATAAAGAACAGTGGCATAAATTGTTACATTTACACTGTGAAAGGTACAGCCTTTAAAAAGAAAGAATTTGGGCTATATTTTAGAGTTGGAGGAATTTATGTGACATGGTGATACATGAAACAAAAAGATGCTGTGGAGCGTATGGTATAAAACTTTTTTAAAAAAAATCTCTCTATATATACACACACATCTATATGTAGATATATGTACGGTGTATGTAGTTATTATTTTGACATGCGGAAAGATTTAAATGCAGTCGAACCTCCATAGCTGACCACCTCCATACATTGACCGCCTCCTTAAATTGACCTAATTTTCACAGCCAGGACAGACACCACATGGACGTATTCCTTATGTCCTATGCCTAGTTCCTTATGTCCACCACCTCTATATACCGACCAGTTTGTTATAGTCCCTTAATTGGTCAACTTACAGAGTTTCTATTTTATGCTAGGCTTTTGGTTGACATGAGTTATTTATAAGAGGCTGATTTGCATGGAAAAGAGGAGAGAGGTAAAGGAAAACCAAGAAAATCAAAATAGAAGACTGCTAAAAGAAAGTCAAGTGTGTAATAATTATCACAGTTAAGCATCTATGTAAGAATGTGTGTATGTATGTGTTACACATAAATTGATATACACAAACACACACATAGTAGCCCCCCCCCCCCATCCACAGCAGATATACTCCAAGACTCCCAGAGGATACCTGAGACTGATACAGGACAGGGGGCACAGTGGCACCCCAGCCAGCTCAGCCGAGCTGAGCTGGAGAACCTGCCACCTCCGCCTTGGCTGTTTTGGTGCGGCGGCAGCCGCCAGAGGAACCAGTGGGCTGGAGGGTAGGCAAGAGGGGGGTTCCCACCCCAATAGAAGGCTCCAATAGCCAAAGGGACCGAACAACTGGTGGGGAGACACTGGCGCCTCGGTGTCTCCTTCTCTTTACACTTATGACTGAATAGGAACCCCCATTTCCTATGCCTAGGTCAATTTCGTGTAAGGTTCCTAGGCCTCAATTCCGTGAATGGAACTCATTAATACACTCATTCACCTTGCCCCAGCGGAAGACTGTGTCCATTCATTAATACACTCATTCACTTTGCCCCAGCGGAAGACTGTCGATTTCTTTATACATTCATTCACCTTGCCCCAGCGGAAAGAGACGGTGTCCATTCCTTTCCTGGCCAAGGAACCCATGCACCTATATATACCACTAGACAGAGAAGAGAGACAGAGAGAGCTTTTCTCCCTGACTTGGGTTTTCTGTCTGGGAGCTTTAGTGTTTTCATATTCTTTTCTATAAATTCTGTCTTACCACCCATCTGTGGTCTGCAGATTTATTCTTCAAATCACAGAGACCAAGAACCTGAAATTCTGGTATCAGAACACAGACAATACCAAACCCTGTAGTGTATATATACTGTTTTTTCCTATACATGCATACCTATGATAAAGGTGATTTATGATTTATTAAAATTAGGCACAGTAAGAGATTAACAATAGCTAGTAATATAATGGAACAATTACAACAATTCATAATAATTTATAACACTGTAATAGAAATTATGTGAATGTGAACACTCTATCTCTCCCAAAATACATCATTAAATACCATTCTGTAGACCCTCCATAGTGGATCACGTGCCTACATTGACTGCCTCCTTGTGTTGAACTGATTTTTCATAGACTGGATATGCACCACATGTACATATCAGTACGTAGGCCTAGTTCCTTATGTTGACCATCTCCATATGCTGACCAGTTTTTTATAGTCCCTTGGGTGGTCAACTTAGAGAGGCTCTACTATATTTTAGAACTACAGTTGCTGAACCAAGGAAAGTGAAACCATGGATAAATGGGGACTACTACATATGTGAATCTAATAGAACTGTGAAGTAATTCAGGCAAGAACATCCCAGAGCTCTCTTATGAAACTAAAGGCATCTCTCCTCTCTTAATCGTCATCAGTTCAGCCTCAGAGATCTTGAATTTTAAATGTTCTGCACAATATATCTCAATAGGAACAAATTAGTATTTGTTCTAGAAAAGTAAGCCGACACCACATGAATGAAGGATTTGAAGGACTCACACCTGACTCCTAGTCTATCCCCAGTCACTGTGGTTTTGACTTCTCATTATCCAGTCTTTCTCTGCTCCATGCCGTCAACCCCTAGGGAAGTGTCAATTCTTACTTAACTTCCAAATTCCGCCCCCATTGCTGAGGTTCCTACTTCTCAGTGCTGAACCCGCAACATAGGAGAAGGGGAATAGACAAAGAAATAATGCAAGATGTTTCAAGTTGGCATCTGTATGAGGCTTTCCCACAGAAACAACTTTTAAATTGTGATTATAAGTTTTTTAATACTATTTGTGTTAGAGTTCAGGTAATATTGAGCACTAAAGTAAGTTTTGAGAACTATTCCAGAAGAACACCACCAGCTATAATCTTGTTTGTAGTGGAAAATACAGTATATTTCATGAAAAAAACTTTATTAACTTTATAAAACAGTTGTACAGTTCACACACAAACATTAAATGTTCTGATTTTGACTTGGTGGACTTGGCTCTTATGATTGAGTGGAGTTATTTTCCTTTGATTCTCACTCCTGCCACTGAGATCACCCTGAAGCTCTCTACTAAGTCAAAGCGACCAACCTTCCAAGGTAAAAGAAAGAACTTCCGTCAAGGCTTTGTGCATAGTTGGTTAATATAATTGTTACACTTGTTTTTGCTAAAAGATTTGCTCTGAGTTTTTGCCAAATGTTTCTAAGCTGAAATAAGAACCACAGATTATAAGAAAGTGGAAAAGAAAGTTAACATATTTTTAGCATTCACTGAGTACTGTTTAATCATTACAATAGCTATGAAGTGGTTTAGTATTAAGTAACAGACTCTGATGAGGTTAAGGAATTTTCTCCTCTAGCACCAAGTGGGCACTGAAGCTAATAGTTTTTTCTAGACTGGATAATAATTTACTCATTTACTCTTTTACTTAAATATAACACATATCATAAGCAGTTCATAAATCACAAGGGTTTGCTGCATTTTCACAAAGTGGACATATCCTATAAAACAAGCCTATCTGGGCTGTGCCTGTGGCTCAGTGGGCAGGGCACTGGCCCCATATACTGAGGGTGGTGGGTTCAAACCAGGCCCTGGCCAAACTGCAACAAAAAAATAGCCAGGCGTTGTGGTGGGCACCTGTAGTCCCAGCTGCTCGGGAGGCTGAGGCAGGAGAATTGCCTAAGCCCAGGAGTTGGAGGTTGCTGTGAGAAGTGTGATGCCCTGGCACTCTACTGAGGGTGATAAGGGAGAATCTGTCTCTACAAAAAAACAAAACAAAACAAAACACAAGCCTATTAAGAAAGCAATTGAAAAATGGAATCTCAGAAGCCACCCCAAGTACATCCTTTTGACTCACTGTGTCCTCCTCAAGGGTAGCCACTCTCCTGATTTACTGTTCTACCATCAGAGTAGTTTAGATTTTATTAATTTGACTGTTTTTGAACTTTCTACATATAGAATCAGAGAGCAGGCAGTCTTTTCTGTCTGGCTTATTTTGTGGCACTGTATTCAGGCAATTCACTGGTTACAGTATACTATCCCAATGTAAGAACATACCCAATTAACTTACCCATTCTACTATTAATGGACACTAGAATGGTTTCTAGTTTTTACCTACTTTGAATAGTATTGCTATGAACATTCTTGTACATACATGTCAGTACACAAATGTACACATTTATGTTGGATATACACTTAGGAGTGCAATTGCTAGGTTATGAGATTTGTATTAGAAACCTTAAATCCTTGATGTTATTTTTATCTTCCAGTTTTTTTGTTTTTTTTTTTGGCCGGGGCCAGGTTTGAACCCTCCACCTCTGGCATATGGGGCCGGGGCCCTACTCCTTGAGCCACAGGCGCTACCTGATCTTCCAGTTTCTTAAAATGGTTATACCAATGTATGGGGATTCTCATGATACACAGTCATGCTAACAAAGGCAGTTTTTGAAACCAAGTTTCTGATTCCCATATCAAAGCTCTTTCCTTTTACCCAAATTTTATTTAAAGGTAAGAACTTGGTAACTATTCCCTTTTATAAATTCCATAATTCTTTCTAAGATTTTTATTCTTTGTTCATTAAGTGATTTTCCTTTTTTATACTGGAAAACATATTTGTGCTGAATAGAATTTATCAGTGTCAGGAGTGTATCAGGGGCCTCATGTAAATATTTATCTTCATTGAATCCAGCCTCTTCTATTTTTTCTGCATGGGTAAAAAGAACAGCAGTGTAGCTCTTCCAGTCATGTCCCAAAATTTCCTGAAAGAGAGAAGAAGTTAAATGGCTATTTGCCTTGAGCTATCTCCCACAAAAATGAGCAAAGGAGTTACTGTGGTTCAATTTAGGTAGCCAGCACATCTAGTTGTCACCTGTGTTTCTGAAAGCCGGTGTACAGAATACGAAGTGACAATGGGACTGAGTATTGTAAGCAGACAGAGGGAGGGAGTGGGACTTCTGAAAAAGGTCTTAGTGCTCTATTTTACTATTATAATTGATGATGTATACGTGACCTCAAAACTACATTTTATCAATATTTGATATGCCATAATTATACTTACAACATTCACTAATGATTTCTATAATACCTGTCTTTCTAATGGAAACAACCTAACTCTGTTAGAACCACTGAATTTCTTTAAGTCAAAGGACCTTGACCAAGGGAATTGTAGAGCATTTTTTTTTTTTGTAGGAATGCTGTGTTATTATCATCACTAAAAGCATCTACTAAGGATTTAAAATTACATAATCTGGTTACAGTCTATTGATTAATCATGTGACATGTAATGGAAAAAGCTAAGATCAAAATACACTTGGCGATTTGGAACAACTACAGAATATTTCTGTGGTTCTCATCTTCTTCACTTTATATACTAGAATCAAACACAATTTATCAGATGACTTTCTCTAATGTGGTTGAAAACATTCCTTTGTTTAGTAATATATGGAAGTCAGTTATGTAATAAATTCTTGTTTAATTAGTGAAAATAAGCTGATATAAAGCAGAAGCAGCAGCATGTGGCGAACTGTTCATGCAATATGAAAGGCATTTAGAAATAACCATTTAAGTTTTTTAATATTTTCAAAGTTATATGAAATCATGACAATGTGACAGCAAAATTACACTTCCCCCATTCCAAACAGTCCCATTACCAAAATATTTGCAAAGCTACAACCAGTTTATGATAGCAAGAAAAATATGAAATGCCTAGAAATATATATAACTAGAAATATCTAGAACTTCTAATAATCAGAAGTAAGAAAGAAGAAAGAACAACTATCATTTAGTGCCAGATATTACGTTAATCACTTTACATGCTTTATCTGTTTTGAAGCTTAATATGATTTTCGTGGGTGGTAATATCTCCATTATGATATAGGGAAATTGACATAGGCAAAATCACATGTGTTAGTATGAACTCTGATTTAAAATAAGTTTTTGAAAAATTTGAAAAACAGCCTGTGAAACTATTTTCAATGTATTGAACAAATTTAGGGTTAGTATTTATAATATCGAGAAACTGAAAAGAAAGAAGTAAAAAGAAGGAAATGAAGAAAGAAAGAGAAGAAAGAAAGCAATAAAGGAAGGGAGGGAGAGAGGGAAGGACAGAGGGAAGAAGGAAGGAATCAGGACACGTGGATCTAATATAAAATTCATAAGAACTGTGAGACAAAATAATTAAAATTAGAAACATCTCATGATCATGGTTACCGATTACTGTTCCTGATACAGTTGGGCTTGTATCAGAGTCATTTATTTATACATCCTTCTTTACAACTTGACAGCTGGCTCTTTGAAGGCAAGTTCCATGTCTTTTCTTATCCACCAAAGCTTCTAGCATGTTGTAAATTCTCAATAAATATCTTTTGAATTACTTTAAAATTTATCATTATCTCAAGTAGAAGGTCTAAAATTTTCTTATTTGTTTCAGGTTTTAGTTTTGAAGTTTAATTAATCTTTGGGATACAATATTGTAATTTCCTGTAAAGCTTCTCTTTTGCTCTGTACTTTATTATCATGGATTTGCCTACAGTCTGCACTTTACGTTTTGTATTTCAGAGGGAGTCTCTCAAGGAATAGATTCACATTTTTTTCATATCTATTCAAAATTTGTCTATCTAAACCATACAATAATTGCAAACTTCTGTTTTTCCTATAAGTACCTTGTCTCATGAGAATTTTCATTGACGTTTCAATAACAGAATATTAGGGAATTAATTATTTGAACAGAAAGACTCTAAACCTTACAAGAGAATTTTTCGAAGAAGCACTTTTATTAGAATATTCTTATGTGCCTTTAAAACAGAAATTTATTTGCAAAACTTTAATTAACCCAACTTTGAAGTATATTAGTCTTGTGTAAATGTAAGTATTCATGCAATACCAACATTCTATTTTAGTTAATTTTGACAGCAAAATTCATAGACCTCTTAAGAGTGTACCAAATATTCAGGCATTGCAACAGGTCTCTGTTAAGGGAGGAGTAACAGAGTTGCAAACTAAATGAACAGTGGTGTTATGAGCTAAAATTGTGTTCTCTCCCAAATTCATATGCTAAAACCTAACTCCTGGTTCCTCAGAACGTGATCTTATTTGGAAATAGAACTGTTGCAGATGTAATTAGTTAAAATAAGATCATTAGAGTGAGTCCCTCATCCATATGATTGGTGTCCTCATAAAATAGGAAAATCTGGACAAAGACCCATATGCTGGGGAGAACATCATGTGATCATGAAGATGGGCTCTTGTAAGCCAGGGAGAGAGGCCTGGCACAGACCCTTCCCTCCTAGCCCTCAGAAGGAACTGCAGACATCCAGCTTCCAGAATGAGACAATAAATATCTGTCATTTAAAACACTCAGTTTGTGCGACATTGTTTCAGTGGCTGGAGCAAACTAATAGAAGTAGTTAAAAAAAATAATAAAGTTTTATATATATTAGACCTGGGCTCTAATCTGAGAGTAAGAAGATTTCTGGGTCATTTGCATCAGAATCACCTGGAAAACTTGCTAAAAATACATCAGAACTTTTTTTTTTGAGACAGAGTCTCATTATGTGTCACAGATCACAGCAACCTCAAACTCTTGGGCTTAAGTGATTCTTTTGCCTCAGCCTCCTGAGTAGCAGGGACTACAGGCGCCCACCATAATGCTGAGCTATTTTTAGAGGTGGGATCTCGCTCCCGCTCAGGCTGGTCTTGAACATGTGAGCTCAGGCAATCCACCCACCTGGGCTTCCCAGAGTGCTAGGATTACAGGTGGGAGCCACTGCTCCCTACCTGAGCCTGGGAATTTGAACCTTAAAAAGTACTCCAGGCCAGGGGTAGTAGCTTCTGCTTCTAATCCCAACACTTTGGCTGAGGTAGGAGCATTACCTGTGGTTAGGAGTTTGAGACCAGACTGGGCAACAAGTTAAGACTCTGTCTTTAAAAAAAAAAAAAATTATATATATATACACATATATAAAAACACTCCAGATTATTTATTCCTTCTGTCACAGGACAAAGAGAGTCTGGCCGCCTGTCACTGTCAGCCAATATGTAGAGAGATGGGGATATGTTTGTCAGAAGGCCAGGATTTTGGAGACCAGTGAGAGCAGCCTTTCCAAGATTGTTTTGCTCTTCCATTTCCAAAATCACAGTTTTACACTAAAAGTTTAAAGTAAAAATTATGTTAATCTTTATTTTAAACAATAATGATTGGCATAACCCATGACCCATAGTAAACAATATCAGCATTACTTATGACCCAAAACAACATTCCAATTTGGGAAGGTGAATGGTGGGATCACATCTATGGTGCATAACACAAGGGTACATGTTGGATCTATTAGTATAGAGTATAAATGACTTAACACAATAATTAAGTAAATGAGATGAAGTATATATTGACAATGTGTTATGTAAACGCTCCTAATTCTATATGAAATCAGCACATTGTACCCCATAAATGCATTATTGTATACATACATGATCTATGTGTTTATGATTAATAATAAAAAAAAGGTTAATCTCTTAACTTCATTGCCCTAAACTACAAGATAGACATTTTTAGGTTAAGGTTGAATTTACAAAACAGCAAGAATGGGAGACATGTGGTGAAGGTTAGGTAAGACTCAAACCGACCAGACCAGCTGTGTAGTCTCAGCCCAAGCCTGAATGACTCCATCTTATTCTTGTTGCATGTGTTCTCACTTCTGCAAATATTTATTGAGGATCTACTTTGTGCTAGGTATGTTCTACATGGTAGGAATAAAGTGTAGAACAAGACAGGTAATATTTTCTGTTTATATCTAGCGGACATTCTTTTTTTTTTTTTTTTTGGCTGGGGCCAGGTTTGAACCCATCACCTCCAGTATATGGGGCTGGCGTCCTACTCCTCGAGCCACAGGCGCCGCCCTCTAGTGGACATTCTTGCGTACTAACTAAGCTTAAAGCTGAAGGTGGGGATGGACAGGAAAAAAATACTTCAATTTGTTGTTATTTTAAGTGCTGTGATAGAAATCATGTTGGTGCTATAGAGGTGGACATTTAGCCCATTTAGGGGTGGAGGTGGAAAGTGGGAGCAAAGGCAAGGGATCAGGAAAACGTTCCTGTATGTGATGATGCCTTGAGCTGACTCTTGAAAACACATAGTAATTAACATGGGGATTGACATAGTCAAGCATAACTAGGGATTGCATCGTATTGGGATCTTATTTCTATACAAGTAAAGCCATTGATCCTTGATCACTCTCATCTTTGGAAGTTTATGAACTTGAGAGCCAGACCTGATACTCACCCAGCACACCACTGATGTGGTCAAACTGATCATCAAATATTGAACTGTTTATACACAAGTCGATCTTGCGTAAATAGCTCTTGACCTTAGTAGTAAAGCTAGTAAATAGCTCTTGACTTTAACCCTTTGAATCCCATCTCCAATCTACTCCCCAGATATTTACTGATTGAAGTTTGGAACATAGTTGTTATTAAATTTTTTTTTTTTTTGAGACAAAGTCTCACTTTGTCACCCTTGGTAGAGTGCCATAGCATGATCATAGCTCACAGCAATCTCAAACTCTTGGGCTCAAGCAATCCTCTTGCCTCAGCCTCCTGAGTAGCTGGGACTACTTGCACCCACCACAGCACTCGGCCAATTTTAGAGACGGGGTCTTGCTCTTGCTCAGGCTGGTCTCCAACTCCTGAACTCAGACGATCTACCCGCCTGGACCTCTCAGAGCTCTCAGAGTGCTAGGATTACAGGCGTGAGCTACCGTGCCCAGCCTGTTACTCAATATTTTCATAATATAGTATCACTACATAAATAAAATATTTGTCACAAACAGTCCTCTCTTGTGTCATACATCATAATATATTCTTCTCTTGCTAGGTTAGAACTTAAGGAAGCAAATTTTTTAACGTTCACAATATTTCTTTTATTCTTGGTTTTCTGTATTGTAACATTGACGCATTCCCTTTTTGTTTCCACGACACATTTCCTATACTTTTAAATCATACTCTCATTCGAAGAAAATGAATTAAGGCACTTAAGGAGAAAAGATCTCTAAGTTCCACCCCTACTTACAAGTCCATATGTTCCGCCACTGGGAAGTTTTTACATGTTTATAATTATTTATAAATGGATGTTCACATCCTAAACTGTGAGAGAAATTGCACTTTTGAATTACTGCCAAGAACAGATTTAGCTTATAATCTTTAGATTGACTTTTGGCCAGAAAATACTTGAATATTTGAATGTAATGTCGCTTGGTGAATAGTCATCATGTTAGTGGCCAAGCATGTCCTTTATGGATGCAGAGAGAGAATAATCAGAGTTGATTGATACTTCCCACAAAAATCCAAGAGCAAGATAAGTTAATGTAAGTTATCTGGTGTTAATATTTTAAGTACAGTACTAAGCTAGATGGAAATTTTACAATCAATCACGAGTTGTTTAGTTTCAGAGTGCTAATGGGTATGAGTCCATCGAGTCCTTTTGGGACGACTAGTTAGGGTATAAACTTTGTTTTCCAGGAATGATATTCATTTTCCCAGGACCTCACCAGCCCTGCCCCATTTGTTTGTGGTTGATGAAATCATAGCATCTGGACCTTTTAGGGGGAAACTTAAAAAAAAAGCCAAGTATTACATCAACAGAGAAAAAAATTATCATGGAAAAGGAGGACAATAAGGACCATTTTTTATAGTTTATGCTATTCCCTTTCTCTCATCCCACTTTACAGGCCCACGTTTTCCTTTTCAGAGAGCCAACGCTGCATGATAAGCCCTCATTAGATCAAAGTCAAGCATGCTCAGCCTTAGGGATCATCTGTCCAAACTGCCTCATTTCACAGATGAGGCTATTGAGGCTTTGTGAAGTTAAATGGCTTGGCTAAAACCATAGAGCTGATTATTGGCAAGCTTGGGCCTGTCACAAGGTTCCCTGTCTGTCAGGCCCATATTCTTCCCACGAAATCCAGGCTTTTCAGTTTAATCTTACAAAACCAGTGAATTCCACCCCCCCCCCATTTCCCCCAACTACTTATTATATGTAGTTAGAAATCAGGGCCATGTAAAGGTTTATATCACTTGCTTTCTTATGAAGCCTGTCTAGATAAACCCAAAGAAGGTTCCTTCTACAGATTTTATGTTCTAATTTCAGGACAAGACAAAGACTAACAATAAAATAACAATTTTACTGTACAATAACATTTACTGTACCCTTGCCACGTGCCAATGTCTGAGATAAACTATTTTCTAATAACAGCATTAATCCCAAAGTGAAGTAGATAGTGAGTTACTGTCTTTCTCAGTTTCCCATTGAAATCTGGGGAAGTTATTTGCTCAAGATCACAGAGCAAATCAGTAGCTAAGTAGGAGCTTGAATACTCCAGAAACCATGCTCTTAACCTCCATGCTATACCATCCACATCTCGTAGTTCCTTGAAATGAGCACTCGTCACAATCTGAACAGTGATTTTAACAAGGGAAAATGACAACAACAATCATAGTAACACTTCACCATTTTCTGTGAGCCTACCATAAGTAGGCACAACGCCAACCGTGTGGCATTTATCAGAGCTACTGCTCAGAACTCTTTAACATAGGGGGAAAGTATCTCATTTTCCAAGTGAATTAAAACCAAGAAAGTCTTAGTAACGCTTCCAGTCGCATACTTAAAGCAGTGAGGCTTGTTTTTAAATTAAATTCTATCTAAACATTGAGCCCATGTGGTTTTTTTTGTTTTGTTTTGTTTTTTGAGATAGAGTCTCACTCTGTCTCCCGAGGTAGAGTGCCGTGGCCTAATAGCTCACAGAAAGCTCAAATTCTTGGACTCAAACAATCCTTTTGCCTCAGCCTCCCTATGGCGGGCTATTTTTTTTTTTTTTTTTCCTTTTTTTAGTGGAGATGGGGTCTCCGTCTTGCTCAGGCTGGTTTTGAACTCCTGAGCTCAAGTGATCCACCTGCCTCAGTCTCCCAAAGGGCTAGAATTACAGAGGCATGAGCCACCAGGCCCAGCTGAGTCCATGATTTTTATTTCATATTTTCAGGCACGGCACTGGCCTTTCTGAGGCTTTTCGATACACACTCTGCAGCATGAGTTGTTGATTATAAAACTGCCCGTTTATACACAGTAATAACATGCAACACCATAAAACGGGAAAGACCTGGACTTCAGTCAATTCCTTTCTAACGCAGCTGGGCTGCACGCTAGCCCTTCCCTTTAAGGTCTTTATTTTATCTTCTCTGATCCATTTTCTGTGGATTTTTTTTTTTTTTTAACATTTGAATGACATTCCAGATAACATTCAAACGGATCTTTCCTTTTATTTCCCAATTTGGAGGAGATGACTCCTGAATATCCCATTCTTTTGCTATAAGTTAATAAAAACTTAACACAAAGAAAAAGGGATCATTTTGGGGAAGTGGTGACAATTGTCACAGTTGACAGCGTATAACCTCTCTGCAAAGTATCAGAGTACAAATTGGAAGAGGTAGTGCACGAGAAAACAGGGAGGCCCAGGAAGAAAGAGGCCGTTTCTCTGGCACTGGACTTACAGATTCTGTCCATGGCAGGCATTGGTGCCCCGCTAAGAAGGGAGAAAGTAAAAGAGAGATGGCAGACACTCCATTCTCCAATTTGCATCATCCAAGAAGAAAATGCAGGGTGTGTCTGAAACTGAAGACCTAACAGCATGTGTCCTTCCTAACAGCTGCGGTCCTGTTGAATATTCAGACATTCTGCAGACCCTTCCAGTCCCTGAGCAGATGGTTGCCACTAGTATCTGAGGCACCTTCAGGAAGAAGGTTGTAAACAGGTAGCCTGTGCTTGAGTGACCAGCAACCCCAGAGTAGGTCTGCAATGCCTCCCACGGGTCACAGGCCACCTGAGGATGACTAAGTCTTGGCTGCTGAGTTTTCTTGGGATACAGAAGTTATTTATTCTGCGGAAAAAATATTCTGGATCTGTGCTGTGCCCTAGCCCGTCTCCTGTCTGTCTTCAACTCCTGAATTAGACACTGATTTAGGGAAAACTAAAGAGGAGAAGCTATTTGCCAGATAAGCTATACGCCAGCTGTAAGAGGAGACGCTATAAGCCAGATGTTGTTTTTTTTTGAGACAGAGTCTCACTATGTCACCCTCTGTAGAGTACTGTGGAGTCATAGCTCACAGCAACCTCAAACTCTTGGGCTTAAGCAATTCTCTGGCCTCAGCCTCCCAAGTAGCTGAGACTACAGGTGCCTGCCACAATGCCCTGCTATTTTTGTTGTTGTTGTAGTGTTATTGTTGTGTAGCAGGCCTGGACTGGGTTCGAACCCGCCAGCCCTGGTGTATGTGGCTGGCACCCTAACCACTGAGCTACAGGCGCTGCCCAGATACTGTTTTAAAAGATCAGAGACATGTATAAATCAAATTCACTCATAAATAAAAAAGAGGGGTGGGAACTACAACATTGTCCTAATCCTAAAACTAGAAAAATCTATATCATTTATTTTTTTTATTATTTTTTTTTTTTGTAGAGACAGAGTCTCACTGTACCGCCCTCGGGTAGAGTGCCGTGGCGTCACACGGCTCACAGCAACCTCTAACTCTTGGGCTTATGCGATTCTCTTGCCTCAGCCTCCCAAGCAGCTGGGACTACAGCGCTCGCCACAACGCCCGGCTATTTTTTGTTGCAGTTTGGCCGGGGCTGGGTTTGAACATGCCACCCTCGGCATATGGGGCCGGCGCCCTACTCACTGAGCCACAGGCGCCGCCCTAAAATATCCCTTTGGGCTCAACATAAGTCCATCATAGAGAAAAATCCTGGGACATGAAGAGAGTCAGAGTAACTTTTGAGAAATAGTTGTTTAGTATTTACTGGAGTACATCCATCATAGCTTAAGATAAATGTTTATCTAATGACAGCTTTAAAGAAATTTTTAAAAACCATCTAAAAATCATACTGATGTAGTGGATACAAATTTCTCACTACTTGATTCTACCAGAAACCTTCTTTGAAGTGCAGGCTTTGATTGCTGGGGGACGTATATGGGTTTTCTTAGAGTCCTTATTGTTTATTAACTGCAATCATCTCTTCTTCTTTACCTCCATATTGCATGTCCTTATTTTTTAGGAATTGGATGATGAGGATTATTTTTTATGTTCTTGTCACCCTATTTTTTCCTGCTAGTGTCTTGTGATTACACATATGGCTTTTTTTTTTCATTCTTAGAAACATGTGTAATTATTGAAAAACCAAATGTGTGCCTGTCATTTAGAATTATCTTATGTCTTTGCCAGTTAAAGGAAAAAAATCCTTTATGAAAGCAGGTTTACATCAGCATGGTCTGAGATTGGACCAAAAGATCAGTAGCATTTATTACAAATTCTCCTTGAAGGGGAAATGTCTGCCCTCCATTCTCTGTGTGGTTTACCTGTGGACCTTCTGGTAGGTATGGCTTCTCTGAGCTCAGTAACTCAGCAAGGCTCCTAACTGATACTAGAGAAGTCCAGCCGTCAAATTTGGGTAGACTCAAGCCTAGAGAGTCAAGACATTGAATAGAATGGAGCAGCTCAATGAATGGTTTCCAGGAGCTATTACCCTGTTTTCCCGAAAATAAGACATCATCCGAAAATAAGACCTACTTACAGGAAAGATAAGATGTCCCCTGAAAATAAGACCTAGTGCATCTTTGGGAGCACACTTAAAATAAGACACTGTCTTATTTTCAGGGAAACAGGGTAGTAATAATCTATGTAGGGCTTCCTCCTACCCCTCCCCCAACACATATCGCTCCCCCCATTTCCTGTCTGTAGCCACATCCAGCACCTCTCCCTTTACCCAGCTCTCCTCCTAGACTGACTGAATATGACTTACAATGAATGAACAAATAAACAAACAAATAGAGATAGACCACTATGGAAAGGTGGCATATGTTACTATATTTACGCTTAACCTGAGCTTCCTGGGATCTTGTCATGGCTGGAATGGTGGAGTCACTTCAGCTGCAGGCGATGACCCAAGCAAAGCATCTCAAATTTCTGCTTTCTTTCCTGTCAAGAATGCATAGCTCTCCCTTGGATGTTTACCATTATGTAAGCTGTACAGCCCCTCCCACACTTTACACTACTCTGGCACTTCTTGCGCTGTCTTATTCTTGTTTATTTGCCTCGTCTAGACGGCAAGCTTTCTGAAGGCAGGGTTTATGTCTCTTTCTCAGTCATGAAGTACGGCACAGATGCTCAAGAGCGTTCAATGACCAAATCAGTGAACCAACACCCATTTGTTGGTGAACTGCAGAGATTGTCCCGTTAATGTTGAATGGATCCCAGTCAGTATTTGAGTTCAGTGGTTCTGAAACACGACTGCCTTAACCTCAAAGTTTAGTATCTCAATTCCCATGACCCAGTTATAAAATGACTGTTTGAATTCCTGTAAAGAAAATTATAAAAATGACTCTTGGGGAAAATCAAGTAATTTCTACTAACCATTCCTTTGTGGCCAGTACTTCTTGGTTTAAACTCCCCTTTTACCTAGATTTGCATGGTTCTTTACTATTAGGATAATGTCCTCCAAATGGGAATAATGGCAGTAGCAAAATTTCATCTTTGTATTACCTGGATCATCTGGACTGGGCACGCTGCTTCCTGTCCACAGAAAGGCACGTCTGCTCTCTGGACTAGCAATGCAAGATGGAGGCCCTCTTGCCCAAAGTGACGGGCCAGAGCGTCCCTAACCTCCTGTTTCACATGATTCTCACTGAGCCTGCTGTGTGGATAACCTGGAGTGTCCAGCACCTGGACCTGCAGGGTTACCTCTTGACCCCCTCGGCGCATGAATCCACGGAGGTGACAGCTGCGTCCCAGGCTGCAGTCTTGGGTCACAGAGCATGGAGCAAAGCTGCTGCAGAAGTCAGAGCTTCCCAGCAGAATGTTCCCAGCAGAACTTTTCCCACTCTGAGTCATGCCAAAGAGAGCCAAGTTGATGATCAGCTTGTTGGCGTCTGTCATGGCTGTGGGTAAACAAAGGCACAGCCTCAGCTGTTAGGCTGCCATGTTCCCTCTGTTTGAGGCTGCTTCCCTGTCTTAGATGTGCTTTCCCTTCCTTCACAGTTGTCTAAAGCAAGGAGGGGCAAGTGCTCCACTAAAGAGGAGACACCTGAGTGAAAGAAGGAAGTGCTGAAATAATATCGATGGTTTCAGTGGGAAGGGAGAGAGAAGTCAAATACAGATAAGACAAGGAGGAGGAAGCCATCAGTGCAGGAGAATGAGAAAATCTTGAAACGTGAAGATAATTTAAGCCATGTTTAGGAGAAATACGTTGATGGCTCCACATGGCAGGTGAGTGGGTTTGGGAATGGGCCTTGAAGTTCCTGAGCTCAGGGCAAAGCTAACAGCATTATTTGAAAATTACTCACTACTGAGAAGTGAGAACAGGACAGTGGAACAAGCAGCCCTGCCTGCATTTTTAACAACGTCCCCCACCTTGCACCCTCCCTCCCCTGAATGCACAGTGGCATCTGTAAGAAATCATCCTTCCTGACTTCCTGGATCCTTCTTTCCTACAAAGTATGAATAATGTTAAAGAAGACCTCTGTGTCTGTTTATCAAATATGTTTTTACAATCAGGCAACATTCTGATGAAAATGAAAACTAATTAATAAATCACTTCCATGGTCCAGCACCATAAAGTTTTGCCTTTTTCATTAGAAGTAAAGCCCACTGAACGAACACTTTTCAGTTCAGTTAGGAGGGAGGAGAATCTGAGGAGCGTTGACTCCGTTTGCAATACTTGTAAAGTGTGGTTGCTCTTTTGTATGGAACATCAGCACTTTATGAGATTTTAAGGTCATCAAACATTTTCACTCGATTGATAAATTTGGCCAATTGCCACTCAATCTGCTGATTTAGAAATAGAGACATTTCAATATTACCTATTGATTATTTTTGCTCATTACTTGTATATGTAACTCTATTAAACAGTTTAAGTACCCCAGAACATTCCTGTCCTCTAATGTCCCTCAGTCTAATATCCCCGGACCCTCAGGTGAACACCTTAAAAGAGCCTCGCACCACCATAAAAAGGACACTCATTTGGGGGGTCCCTCAATCTCACACCACCTTACTCAGCTCATTCAGCTGTTGCAACTGCATGGAGATGTGGTCAACTTCTTATTATTACTCTTTAATCACAAGAGTAATTAAAAAAATTTAATTAAAAATTAAATTTAAAAAAAATTTGTTATGCAATCCTGATCAGTTTGTTGTATATCACTTACCTTTTCCAGTCTGGAAACTGGTCTCTCTACAAAGACTTCCCTTGAGTTTGTACAGTTGTTCTTTGGTATGAACTTCAGTCTTCTGACAGTGTTACTGTACCACCCTGAGACTGATACTGTATGTATTTTCTGTAGTTAATCTGTTACCAGACATCCTCTTTATAAATGATTAATCATCTTCTTCTAATCAGCCCTGACTTTTGTATGTCACCTGACGGGCTTGTAATTTTATAGGGACAGACTTGTACTTTCAATAGAGACTTCCTGAAACTTCTATTTTTAGAATTTAATTCTTTGATTTAATAGGGAGCAATTTATCCATAGCATAAAGAAATGCCAGATTGGTAAGCGCTAAACAGAAACTACATATTCTATAGCAATGGTTATATATTTTTAAATTTTAATTGGTGAAAAGCATACAACTACTACTGCATGTAAACTTTCAGTAAATAGATATGTAATGCATGTACGATAATTAGATATTGACTTCACAACAGCATTTAGACTTTTTTTAAGAAAATTCCAAATTTTGTAAAAAAACTATTCTATTTCTATCTAATACAAATTTATTTTCTTATATTAATTGATGAAAGAATTAGCATAACAATATCAGCATGTGCAGTTTTCATATCAATTAATGAAAGCATATTTAAGAAAAGTAGTAAAACTAACTATAACTTGAAGTCAAATAAATTTCTTCTGAAAAACTTGGGTTTTGTTTTGTTATTAAAAGCTCAATTTTTTTTTTTTTTTCCAGTTTTTGGCCGGGGCTGGGTTTGAACCCACCACCTCCGGCATATGGGGCCTGCGCCCTACCCCTTTGAGCCACAGGCGCTGCCCAAAAGCTCAAATTTTTTAAATTTAAAAATAAAATTATTTGGGCAGCGCCTATGGCTCAGTGAGTAGGGTGCCGGCCCCATATGCCGAGGGTGGCGGGTTCAAACCCAGCCCCGGCCAAACTGCAACAACAACAAAAAAAATAGCCGGGCGTTGTGGCCAGTGCCTGAGTCCCAGCTGCTCGGGAGGCTGTGGCAAGAGAATCGCATAAGCCCGAGAGTTAGAGGTTGCTGTGAGCCGTGTGACGCCAGGGCACTCTACCTGAGGGCGGTACAGTGAGACTCTGTCTCTACAAAAAATATATATATATATATTTTTAAACTTAGGCGACCCCTGTGAAAGAGTTCTTGGACCCCCAAAGGGGTGGTGTCCCACAGGTTGAGAACCTCTGTTTTAACAGAAACAGCTAATGTTCAGGTTCAAGTTCCTTGCCTTTCTGAGATGTTAAGTTAGCCACATTCCAGATATGGAAAAAAGCTTTATTTTTTCCCATATCTTAGTATATATAACCCACACTTCCAGAATACTTTTTTAATGTGTTATGATGTGGAAACCATAGGATGGTTATATTCTGGTTCATCTTCTCTTGAATCTCTCAAAAAGTCTATGAAGTATGTATTTGGGGAAGGGAACTTGGCGACATCTGGAACGCCTTATGACACCAGAAGAGTTAGAAAGTCTTCTTCCTATGTGGCTATGATAAGGGCAACATTAACTGGCTTCATTCATCTGACAAGCACACTGGCTTTCTTGAATGAAGCAAAAAGAACCTCCCCCAGGTGGCAGCAGCAGCCTGCTTCCCAAGAACCGATTTTGAATTAGAATTTATTTTAATTTCCTTCTTCAAACTATAAACTTCAACTGTCTGTATCAACACATATTTTGTGTAGGACTTTTTGAGGATGGGCAAAGCCAAACCTTCCTTCCTATGTTCCTTATCAAATGTAGCAAGTGTACGTTCAAGTTAATTTTTTAAATACTACTCTTCAAGGTGCATCTTACAAGAGTATATGTGACACTTGGTAAATGTGGAGTGTAAATGTCTTGCACAATAACTAAGAAAATGCCAGGAAGGCTATGTTAACCAGTGTGATGAAAATGTGTCAAACGGTCTATGAAACTAGTGTATGGTGCCCCATGATCACATTAATGTACACAGCTATGATTTAATAAAATAAATAAATAAATGAATAAATACTACTCTTCAAATGCTATATTTCCAAATCCTAGTTGAGTGTTAAAAAAATAAAGTTCAAAGTTTATAACCATAGGGTGGCCCTGTGGCTCAAAGGAGTAAGGGCGCCAGCTCCATATGCTGGAGCTGGTGGGTTCAAACCGAGCCCTGGCCCAAAACTGCAAAGTTTATGACCATAATTTTAAGTTACAATGAGATTATACAATTTTTAGATAATTTTTTACAAGTCTAATAGAAGTTTTATGTTTGAGTCAACTTAGAGGTCTTATGGAGCAACAATTTATTAACAGAGGATGATGTTGAAAGATTGATTATAAATTCTTTTTTGAATCAGGGTGAAAGAACAATTTGAAAAATTACCTTTTCACTGATTTGGCTAAATACAATGTAGTAGGGATAAAAATGTATTATCCTTTGACAGCTGATTCTAGAATTCCTCTTAGGAAGGAAATATTGAGACAATGGTTTGATTACCTGCTTTAGGTAGAAAAGGAGATCCAAAGAGTATGAGCTAAATTCACAAAAAAGTACTGTAATAGCGGATCTGCTGGGGGATCCCCCTATGGGGGACGAACCAAGAAAAGAGTCGGGAAGATATGGGTATAAACGGAGGGAGAGAGGGAGAGGAAGATTTAGAGAGGGAAGAATGGAGGGAGAGAGAATAAGAATGGTAACATTTTAGTAGGACAGGAAGCTAGATCTCAGTTTTGGAAACAGAAATGGTTAATGGATTATTTTAACACAGTGGTTCTCAACCTTCCTAATGCCGCAAGCCTTTGGTCACCTCATGTTGTGGTGACCCCGAACCATAAAATTATTTTCCTTGCTACTTCATAACTGTAATTTTGCTACTATTGTGAATCATAATGTAAATATCTGAAATGCAGGATGGTCTTAGGTGACCCCTGTGAAAGGGTCCTTGAACCTCCAAAGGAGAAGTGTCCCACAGGTTGAGAACCGCTGTTTTAACAGAAACAGCTGGTGTTCAGGTTCAAGTTCTTTGCATTTCTGAGATGTTAAGTTAGCCACACTCACAATTTTCTTATGTGAAGAAAGTTTTGTATTTTTGTAATGTTTGTACTTTGTATTTTTGTTTTGTTTTTGGTTGTTGTTTCACATTTTACTTTTTAAATTTCATCTTGACAAAAATTAATGGAAAGGTATGAGGCTACCACCAAGTTAGCATAGGACAGGGACCACACAAGTTGAAGATTATAGATGACATCTGAATTGAAGTAATTCAGAAGAGGTAGGAGGCTGATGCTAGAAGGACGCTAGTGCCCAAGAACTTAACTATTTTCTTTCAAGTTTTATATATATATAATTTGAAATACATATATGTAATTTGAAATATATATATAATTTGAAATAAAACAGTGTGTGTATATATACGTATATATGTAGACAGAGAGAGAGAAATACACATGTGCATACATACATATATTCACATATGTATTTCTGTGTTTGTGTGATATGCAGTAGAACCTCCATAATTGACCACCTCCTTAAATTTACTTAATTTTCATAGACTGGGCATCCACCATATGTACATGTCAGTACAGTTTGACCTAGTTCCTTCTGTAGACCACCTCCATATGTTGACCAGTTTGTTACAGTCCCTTGGGTGTTAACTTACAGAGGTTCTACTGTATATTAATACATGTATATATGTATATGTATTATTTATAGTTCATCTCCATGTTTAGTAAAATTGTATCTCTATATGCAATGTTTTCTTATAAGCAGTTCTTGACTTATATAATTTATTTTTTAACTTACAGCGTTTGATTATAAGGTACTCTCACAGTTCTAGACAAATTCTAATTTTCACTAGTTTGAATGTGAACATCTTGCTTTGATGATTTTCTTTGTACAATAAAGAAGAATTTTAGCATATTGACCAGATTTTCTGTTTATGATGACTAAATGGCTTTAAGCTTGGCCAACACTGCACCACGTTGGGAGAACATTGACATTCTGGTTGAGGTTAGTGGTGACTCGATTCACTCAACTCGAGCTGGGTTTAGAATTAGGGATGAAATCTCACCATTGGAAATTTTGGGACACTGATCAGCAGTTTAAATTTGGTCAACAGACGGTCTTAATTTGAATCCATTTGAAGATTCTTAGAAAACTGAAGAATGTCCTGCCTGGACAGAAATATTTATGGGAAGAGAAGTCTTCAGTACAAACTTGGTTGGTTTCATGTATTAAAGATTCTACCAGTCACATCCCCATAAAAGAATATTTGTGATGATTTGTTTAGTTTTGTTATTGTTGCTTGCTTGCTTAGCTTTATTCTTAGTATTTCTGCATATTTTTTCATATTATAAATATAATGACTGTTTTTTTGAAGAATTTAAAAATGCAAAAGAGAACAAAGAGGAAAATAGAATCACTTTTAAATCCATATTTCCTGGGGACCATGAGACATTGGCTCCTTTGGGGACTGACATAGTAGGCACATTTCTTTCTTCAAACCCCCCATGTATGTCCCCTGTTTACCTCTCTTCTTTAATAATCACAATTAGTACACAATTAGTGAGAAGTACTAAAAATGGGAGTATATTAGATTAGGTTTTGTATGCTTAATTATAAATGTTTTCTTTGTATGCGTGTGAATGCACAATTAACTTTTGTACTTTTACAGTCTGAAATGGATTTCCACGAATATAAACTAATCTATAATCTGGTATCTTGAGGACATCAAGATTTGATTTATGATAACTAAACTTTTGGCTACCAATTCTGAGTCAATTGACTTGAAAACAGAATCAGGTATACTCCCATTATCGTTTACAATTATAGTATAGTGAGTCATTATACAAATATATGTCATTATTGAAGAAATGACTGTAATCTTAAAGTAAGAGAAAAGTCAGTAGATTTCTAAGTATACTTACTAAAGGGAAATAGAATGTTGAGAAAAACACTTCATAAAAATAATTTCATATATCAAAGATTTTAGACATTTTCGTCTTCTAACCTAGGAAAGAACATATTCAATCCATATGTATAAATTCATTTTATTAGCCAAACACGAAGAGGCAGAGGGTCTCATAACCTTTAAAGAAAACAATTAAACTCTCAATACCTGAACCCAGAGACTAGGCTGGTTTCAATTTCTTAGGGACTCTAGTTATCTCACATACATCATTCAATTTGAAACACTTTTATGTTATAAATGTTTCTAGTTATATCCTACAAGCAATAGATGCTTCCCTTATCACAATACAAAACATTATAACTTTCATAGACATAGTATTTAGAAATAAGTAATGACCACACATAACAGATGTCACTTTCAATTCCTTCAAAACTTGTTCTCAAAATCTTTCTTTTTATGGTAAATACTTTTCTTTAGCAAAGGAATTAATAATCTCAAGTCAAGAAGAATAGACCTTTACGAAAATAACTGTAATTTACCTAATGAATCTATACCCTTCCTAGAATACTTAGTCTTTCTTTTCCTAGCAAAAGCTGTTGATAGGGGCTAACATCTCAGATATCTTCAGCAGAATTGGCGATACCAAAATATCTGAGACATAAAGACCAATAAATGAGACTTTTGATTCTCTGTAGAAATATCAGAAAACCCTCTAAGTCCCTTATTGTCTTTCTATCCAATATTGAGGTTAGGTAGGTAGGTGTGTGTGTGTGTGTTTGTGATGTGTTGCTTGCACAGTGATGAACTATAACCATAAATGAAGCTATGGAAAAGATATCCATCATGACAACATGACAATTTTATTAGGCTCCTTCCAGAGAGTGTCCGCTACACAGTTGATACAGTTACTAGTATAAAATTCAAGTCTTGACTGTTTGGGGCATAAAGTATTGGATGACACAGCAGCCTTTAGTTTGTTTTAAAAGATAAAACAACAACAGAGCACCGAGTGCACTTTGTGGCCTAGAACAACAATCGGAGCTTTCCAGATTCCTCACAATATACACGGACGTGTTGAGGAGTAACTGAGACACTGAGAGAAGGAGAATGGAGTGAGTGTAATCCTTTGTCAATTTCTATGCAATGCAGATTCCATAAGGACACACCAATAAAGAAAGGTGATAAGTATGATGCAGAAAGAGAAAGTCGGTGTTGTGTTAGTGGGGGTGTGTGCATGCAGTACTGCATATGAGTCAGTGGGGCTGTGTGCGTGCAGTACTGCATATGAGTCAGTGGGGTGTGTGCACGCAGTACTGCATATGAGTCAGTGGGGCTGTGTGCGTGCAGTACTGCATATGAGTCAGTGGGTGTGTGTGCGTGCAGTACTGCATATGAGTCAGTGGGGCTGTGTGCGTGCAGTACTGCATATGAGTCAGTGGGTGTGTGTGCACGCAGTACTGCATATGAGTCAGTGGGCTGTGTGCATGCAGAAGTGCATATGAGTCAGTGGGGCTGTGTGCGTGCAGTACTGCATATGAGTCAGTGGGGCTGTGTGCAGGCAGTACTGCATATGAGTCAGTGGGGCTGTGTGCAGGCAGTACTGCATATGAGTCATTGGGGCTGTGTGCACGCAGTACTGCATATGAGTCAGTGGGGCTGTGTGCAGGCAGTACTGCATATGAGTCAGTGGGGCTGTGTGCAGGCAGTACTGCATATGAGTCAGTGGGGCTGTGTGCGTGCAGTACTGCATATGAGTCAGTGGGGCTGTGTGCGTGCAGTACTGCATATGAGTCAGTGGGGCTGTCTGCAGGCAGTACTGCATATGAGTCAGTGGGGCTGTGTGCGTGCAGTATTGCATATGAGTCAGTGGGGCTGTGTGCAGGCAGTACTGCATATGAGTCAGTGGGCTGTGTGCACGCAGAAGTGCATATAAGTCAGTGGGGCTGTGTGCAGGCAGTACTGCATGAGTCAGTGGGGCTGTGTGCAGGCAGTACTGCATATGAGTCAGTGGGGCTGTGTGCGTGCAGTACTGCATATGAGTCAGTGGGGCTGTGTGCGTGCAGTACTGCATATGAGTCAGTGGGGCTGTGTGCGTGCAGTACTGCATATGAGTCAGTGGGGCTGTGTGCGTGCAGTACTGCATATGAGTCAGTGGGGGTGTGTGCAGGCAGTACTGCATATGAGTCAGTGGGGCTGTGTGCACGCAGTACTGCATATGAGTCAGTGGGGCTGTGTGCGTGCAGTACTGCATATGAGTCAGTGGGGCTGTGTGCAGGCAGTACTGCATATGAGTCAGTGGGGCTGTGTGCAGGCAGTACTGCATATGAGTCAGTGGGGCTGTGTGCGTGCAGTACTGCATATGAGTCAGTGGGGGTGTGTGCGCACAGTACTGCATATTAGTCAGTGGGGCTGTGTGCGCGCAGTACTGCATATGAGTCAGTGGGGGTGTGTGCGCGCAGTACTGCATATGAGTCAGTGGGGCTGTGTGCATGCAGTACTACATATGAGTCAGTGGGGCTGTGTGCACGCAGTACTGCATATGAGTCAGTGGGGCTGTGTGCACGCAGTACTGCATATGAGTCAGTGGGGCTGTGTGCACGCAGTACTGCATATGAGTCAGTGGGTGTGTGTGCGTGCAGTACTGCATATGAGTCAGTGGGTGTGTGTGCACGCAGTACTGCATATGAGTCAGTGGGTGTGTGTGCACACAGTACTGCATATGAGTCAGTGGGTGTGTGTGCATGCAGAACTGCATATGGGTCAGTGGGTGTGTGTGCGTGCAGTACTGCATATGAGTTAGTGGGTGCATGTGCGTGTGCGTGTAGTTTTGCATATGAGTTAGTGGGCGTGTGTTCATGCAGTACTGCATATGAATTCAGTGTACCATGATAGAGGACTAGGACTTCTGCAGCACACCCTGTACCATGCCCTGTTCTGACATAGAGCAACTCGCATGGTCCTCTGAGATGGGTGGGTAGTATTATTAAGCTCCCTTTAAAAGAACACATGCACAGAGAGGTTAAGTAACTTGCTCACTGTCACATAATTGGTAAGTTGCAGAGCTGGAGTTACACATTTCCCCCCCAGAGTGTAGTGTTGACACACATCTGTTTAACCAGTCCAGCTAAAGCACTTGGCCAAAACAACAGGGTTGTGTGCCAGAGTGTACAGAAGGGGGGAAGGCAGGTTGGAACAGGAAAGGGGACATTGAGGGTATAATTTATCAGTACTGTATTTGTAAACCAGTACTTTTTTTTATGCCTCTTTCTTCCAAAATGTATTGGGGAAACATTTAAAATATAAAATCAAGACATGACGGATTTTCTAAAGGAAGAATTTAAGTTGTCCAAAGTTAGCTCACCTTTGGCAGTAACACATTTTGCTTCCGTTTTGGGCCCGATCTTGTTGATGTGGACTCTCTTAATCATACAGACTCCCAAATAGCAACAGCAATGACAACAATAGTAAGAACTATACTCCGTGGGGCAATTTCTTCTTGGGGAAGACATGTGCAAAGTGCTTTATGTGAATTTTTTTTTGCGTAGCCTTCAAAACAAGTCTGTGTTGTAAGCACAATCACTGTCATTTTCCAGATGAGAAAACTCAGGCTTAGGATAAGAATGCTCCTCAGTCACAGAGCTTAGAAGTAGCAGAATGGGACTCTAACCTAGATCTACCTCAATCTAGAGACCATATGCTTATTCACGATACAATAAAATGGAAATACATACAAGAGCAAAATGTTACATGCTTTGCAAATGTCTTTTGCTTATGTTCTGCTAAATTCTGATCATCCCCAGAAATGACTGTGTAACTACATCATTAAAATCCTATGCTGACCTTGTTTGGTACCTCTGTGATCATGGCCTTGTACGGCAGATCACATCTTGCTTGTCAGCGAAATCTCCGTAGAAATTAACAAGCGTGATTTAGAAGTCAGAGACTGAACAAGCAAGAGAGTGGGTGGTAAGTTTTTTTTTTTTTTGGCTGTGGCTGGGTTTGAACCCACCACCTCCGACATATGGGACTGGCGCCCTACTCCTTGAGCCACAGGCGCCGCCCGAGTGGGTGGTAAGTTTTAAGAATGGTTTTCAGGTGCTCACCACATGAGCTAAGCGCAAAAAAGACAAATGGTAAGGTCAATATGTTGTGTGGTCTACGAAAGATGAGGTCAGAAACACAACACTGTGGTGGTAAATTTCGAAAAAGAGACATGATATTTACATAATTCCTAAAAGGTGAAATTAAATAGGCCTGGATGAGAGTCACTATCTGTGCCAAGCATGATTATATGAAATTGAAGGTTTTTTTTTATAATATTGCTATAAAATTGCTGGGCTAAAAAACAGCTTGCAGGCCCTGAGTATTCGGAGGCAATCACCTGAAACACATTGTTGTAAGCTCAGATGTGGGGGAAGAGTTGAATTTGGCCTTCTGGCTGATTTAGGAAGGTATAGAGGATATTACAAAATGGAATAAAGATCATTTTTATATAGCCCAATAGTAAGCTTCACTTGGCAAAAGAAATGGCGAGGAATAGATTGCATATATAAATGGCAAACCAGCTTTATGACCCAAGGTGGTCCTTTGTAGGACACTAATTTCATTTTTAGCTCTGGGTTATGATACTTTATTTTTAAAATCCAATCCAACTATCAATTTCCAAATTCTGTGGTGTGCACACATTTGTATTATAATCATAGGGTATAAGATAAAATTTAGAGATATTACTTTAGATAAAAAAAGATGGCATCATACTTTGTGTGACAATAGGAATTATGTAGTATAAAAAGTATGTATGTATAAAAGTATATTTAAAAGCATATATTTTCCCCTATGCTCATTTCTTAAGTGTATTAAAGATAAATGAAGTAAATGTCACTATTGAGGATTGTTTTTAAAACAACTTAATTTCAGGAAGTTAAACATCATGTGTTTATTAAAATTTATACCATCACTGTAGATATTAAAGATGATCTGACGCTTATTCAAGTCAAGCCCAAACATAATTAATTTGCAAATTCAAAACACACTATTGAGTGACTATGGCATATTGAATAAATCATTTCTGTTCCAGAAATCAAGAGATTTGATAAAATAATTATAAAGCAATTTAAATTATACCAGATTTATGGGTGTATTTCTTTAAGTGTTGTATGTGTTTCATAATGCAGGAAGTATCCAAAGAGTTAAAAGTGAAATCTTTCTAGAATTTGAACACACTGAGGCTCAAGATCGTTGTTATAAAATCAAAAGGCTTGATTGCCTCGTTTCTTTCCTTTATTATAACCCAGAAAAAGAGTTATGGTCACTCAAATAAATGATTGCTGAATGGATACTTCTGTGCAAAGGCATGATGTTTAGCAGCCAAATCAAATAGAAAGAACTGGGTTAAAAGTCAAGACAGTTTCCGAGCGTTGGTTACTTCTTTGCAAAACAAGAAATGATATGCTTTAGAGAATTGTCTCAGGGTTTAAGGGAGGTTTTCTATTCAAATCTGTTCTATAAAGTATCTTTCCATAGTTGGATGTTTAATAAACATCAGTTGAATTTAAATTTGTTTTTACAATAAAGCAGATTTTAAATATAGCTGTCTCACAACCTGCACCCTATTCCAACCTGTTTATTTCTGTGTGTCTTTACAAATGTGACTCTGATGAAAATTAAAAGTAATTACAAGTGAGAGGAATGTAAAGAATGGGTTGGGTTTCCTGTTTTGAGTTTACATATGGTTTATTTAGTCCACAATAAGCTTCTAGAATGAAATACAGTCATGAAAGTTACCTTAAATAGATATAAATCTTTAAAAGCTTTAGATCTCAGTTTAAATTTCTGTTCTACAACATACTATTATATGAAATAGATAAATTTTGTACCTTCCCTCAGACTTAGTTTCCTATTGTGTAAAGTAGATTCAGTAAAACCTTATGGGTCTGGTGGTATAGTGCACATAAATGAAACGAAATGCCATATGTAAATCATCTAGTATAATGCTTTTACACATAGAAAGTACTTAGTAATAATCAAAATGTTCCAAATGGAAATGATTATGTTTTGTTCAAACCCAGTGTTCCTCTTATGTTCTCCAGCTCGGTGAATAGCAGAAACCTGGAAGTCACGTAGAATTTTTGCCTTCTCTCAACCCAACTTACCTAACTGGTGAAGAAATATTACTGATTTGTCCTTTAAATATCAGCCAAATGATCCATCCCTATTCTTTGGCCCCGTTGCTACCATCTTACTTCAGATTCTTCTGATTGCCTGCTTAGACATAAGGAGGTAATTTCTGCGATGGCCTCTTTGCCTTTCTTTTGGTTCCAGTCATTTTTCACAGTGCTCTGGAGAAGACTTTCTAGAGTTAAATATGACTGTGTGTAAATTCTTCAAGGGCTCCACGTTTCTGGAGGGTAAAGGTCAAACTCCTTTGTTCTAGAGCAGTGGTTCTCAACCTGTGGGTCACGACCCCTTTGGGGGTCTCCTGCATATCAGATATTTACATTACAATTCATAACATAGCAAAATTACAGTTATGAATTAGCAATGAAAATAATTTTATGGTTGGGAGTCACCACAACATGAAGAACTGTATTAAAGTTCTGGTGGCAGAACTTTAATACAGTGGTGGCAAGGCGGCACCTGTGGCTCAGTTGGTAAGGTGCTGGCCCCATATACCGAGAGTGGCGGGTTCAAACCCTGCCCCAGCTGAACTGCAACCAAAAAATAGCCGGGCGTTGTGGCAGGCGCCTGTAGTCCCAGCTATTTGGGAGGCTGAGGCAAGAGAATCACTTAAGCCCAGGAGTTGGAGGTTGCTGTGAGCTGTGTGAGGCCACGGCACTCTACCGAGGGCCATAAAGTGAGACTCTGTCTCTACAAAAAAAAAAAAAAAAAAAAGGATGGTGGCATTAGGAAGGTTGAGAACCACTGTTCTAGAGAGACCCTACCTCTTCCTCCCCTACCTACTGGGCTCCATAGCTGTTAATGCTCGAGGCAAATCCCACTTTCTGTTCTTCTCCACCTGTCTACTCATGCCGTTATGTCTGTCTAGAACATGCTCTGACCCCAACTCACACCCTGCCTGAACCCTTGTCTGCCTAGTACATACTCATCCATTTTCAAGACTCAAAAAATATGACATAAAAATAGACATATAAAAATACAAGATAGAAGTGAAAGTCTAGGAGTAAAATAATTTAGGGTGAAATAATTTTCTAAAAGGGTGATAAGACAATTAAATGGGGGGTAGGATAGTCTTTTTAACAAATAGTGCCGTGACTACTGAAATTGCATCCCTACTTCACATGATACTCAAGAATTAACTGAAAGTACGTCATAGACCCAAATGAAAGAGCTAAAATCACTCAAGTCTTAGAAGAAAACATAAGATTAAATGTGTTAGCTTAGGCAATGGTTTTTTTTTTTAGATGTAACACCAAAAGCCTAACTGACAAGGGAAAAATAAATTGTACATTATAAAAATTAAAAACTCTTGTGCTTCAAAGAAAATCACTGACAAAGTGAAAATACAACTCACAGAATGGAAGAAAACATTTGCAACTCATATAGCTACTAAGAAGTTAGAATACAGTTATGTGCCACATAACATTTTGGTTGACAATGGACCACATAGACACATATGGCAATAGTCTTCTAAGATTGTAATACCACCTTTTCACTGTATCTTATCTACATGCAGATATGTTTAAATACACAAGTACTTTCTATTGTGTATCTAAATACAGTATTCATTATGGTAAAATGCTATGCAGGTCTGTAGCCTGGGAACAATAGGTTATTATACATAGCTTAGGTATGTAGTAGGCTACGCCATCTAGGCTTATGTAAGTGCACTCTGTAATGTTCACATAGTGACAAAATCACCTAGTGATGCACTTCGCAAAAATGTATTATGACTGTATCTTAAGAAGTCTTACAACTCAATACAAAGACGACTCCTTTGAACATGAAACAAAATATTTCACTGAGGATTATATTCAAATGGCCAAAAAATGCTTAGAGATACTTGACATCATTAATCATTAGCGAAATGAAATAAAAATCAAAATAAAATATAACCTTACACACACCAAGAGGACTAAAAAACAAAAAAGACAAGTGTTATTAGGGATGTGAATGAATTAGAGGTTTTAGACAGTATAAAAAATTGGTGGTGCAGCCATTTTGATAATTTTTCATAATGTTACACATAGGGTTACCATATGACCCAGTAATTCCACTCCTATATGTATACTCAGGAAAAATGAAAACATGTGTTTACATAAAAACTTGTACACGAATGTTTATGGAAACATTATTCATAGAAGTAAAGAAGTGGAAACAATCCAAATGTTCACACACTAATTAAGGAATGAATAAAATGTGGTGTATTCGTATAGTGGAATACCATTTGGCAATAAAACACGATTGATATTGATACATGCTACAACACAAATGAGCCTTGAAAACATTATGTGAAAGGAAAGATGCAGTCATAAATGGACATATGTTGCACAATTCCATTTGTGTGAAATGTTTGGAATGTGCAAATCCACAGAGAGAAAGTAGATTAGCAATTTCCAGGAAGGGGAGGGATTGGAAATGGGGCATGTCTACTAATGATCATAGGGTTCCTTACAGAGTGATGAAAATATTCTAGGATTAGATAGTAGTGATGGTTGCATGACATTGTGAATATACTAATAGTTCATGGTACATAATAGATACTAAGTAGCTTAATATTTCATGGTACATAATAGATACTCAATAAGTGCAAGCTCTTTTTCTATCTCCTCCCCTCCAACTCTTTCTCTGAATTGCTGAATACATACAGTTGCTGAAGGCCCCAATTTTATATAGACCAAAGACCTTCCCCTTAATATAAAAAACGAAGAAACAGCTTATGTATCTTTGCTTTCTCTTCGCTATGGCCATTACAATATCAAAAATTAACTGCAGCTCCATGTGGTCTCAGAATCCTTTCCAGAAAGGCCTTCTTAAATGTCATTTCTCTCTCCTCCTTTTCTCCGAGATCTTTGTTTCTAATCATTCCAGAAAGATCAAATGAGGTCTCACATTAGACTTTAGAATGATCTCTGACATCTTTTTTTTGAGCAGCTCAGCAATGAATTGTACATTCACCTCCTGGCATCTTGGGTGCTGCTTGAAAATAAACAAATGAGCAAAAAAACAAAAGAGAGACAAAATAAGAAGCCTAAAATCTTCTTTCTCACACAGAGCATGTTAAATGATCTATTTTTGTCTCTAAATCACAGGATTTGAGATGGCAAGACATAGAAAGATCATCTAACTATACTCCATTATTTCAAGAATGGATTCTCTGAGCATATTGTATAGATTTTGGTGTTATTGTTTAAGAACTGATTATCTAGTTGGTAGTATTAATTTACAGAATTTGTAATTAAATAGAAATTCAGCACATCTCTCTACCACACTAGGTTTTAAGTGCTGTGCTCAATAATAGAAGTACAAAAATCCACAGTACACCAGCCCTGCCTTCAAAGAGGCTGAAGTCCAACAGAGAGATTATGGTGTATAAATAACTGTCATACATTGTTCCAAAAGAAGAGATAAAAATCTCAGCATATGTAGTGGGAGCATACACAAAAAAGGAAGTTATCATTAGGACATCGGAGAGAGAGATGGGAGGGAGGTGAGAAAGTCTTCATTGAGGAGATGACTATAGTTGAGTACTTGAAGTAAAAAAAATGAGCGAGATACACAAATGAGGTTAACTGAGGAGAGTTAATAAAGGAACTCTCTCTAAATGTGTGGGTCAGAGAGAAGAGAAATCTACAAATAATGGTATGGTAAAGTTGGGGTTAGCAAGAGCAGGAAGCTATTTCTCTGTAGGGGTTAAGGAAGTTGTCATTATAACTCTTAGAAAGTTGGGGCTGCCTGATAGGAACTATGGCTTTCAACAGAAGGATGAAGAAAATTCCAACTACAATGACCCATAAGGAAGGGAGAGGAGGGAATAAATACCACATACTCACTCTTTTCCCACTCTCTGCTCTCTTGCTGGTAACTTCTGTAGGCTACTCTTTTATACTTCTGTCCTTACCACGACAAGAACATTATGGAAAGAAGCGTGGTCAGTAGCTATAAACCAGGACAGCCTAGATCAGCTGACAACCAGACAATCTGCAGGTGCACGAGTGAACCTAGTTAAGATCAGCAGAGTTTCCTAGCTTGCTACCCTCAATGTATGAGCAACATACATTGTTGTAGGTGGATGAGGTTTTGTGTTTTTGTTATGTTGAATTATTGTGACAATAGATAACTAATATCCCTCCTCCATATGGGGAGCAAGATTTAACCAATAGGGAAAAAAAGAAGGGTTTTTTTTTTTTTTTTTTTACAATAGCATTTCTGGAAATATTTATACCCTGTAAGTGGTGCAACACTGGACATCAGTGTAGTTTTGTTTCATATTATTTTTAAATAAATGTGAGATATGCAGGTATAAATAGCAGTAAGAGGTTGGAGACATGGAGCTATCTTGTACATCACAGAAAAGAAGATTTGGAGATATGATTTGGAATTTATTTCATAAAAGCAAAGCCAAGAAAATAATGACGATTTTCACTGAGTAGGTAATCTATGTCCAGCACAGTATAGACAGGTGGAATGTAATGTTAAACAACATAAATGTGGTTTCTTCTTCCATGGAAAGACATACAAAAAAGGTAAGAATAAAAACACCCCCCCCCCCACTGATTCTATAACAAGTAATGTTATAGAAGAAATGAATAAATGTCTGAGAGTAAATGGAGGATAAATGTCTGAGAGTAAATGGAGGGTGTAGGACGTTTTCTAAATTGGATGGCTAACATGGTGCCATTTAATCTAAGAAATCATGAATGAGACAAGGAATTCATTCTGCGATAGAGAAAGATAGTCCCTTCAATGGGAAAAGGATGGATAAAGGCCTCAGAAAAAGAGATAAGCTGAAGGTGTTTGAATGAACCTTAAAAAGTCAGGGTGTTTGTAGCAAACACTGTGAAGAAGTAGGTGGGACGGGATGAAGCTGGAAACAGGTATTGTGTCCTAGGCTACTGGGGGAAGTCTGGATTCAGGTTCTAAGTCTAATAGAAAGCCCTACTGTAGGGTTTTAAGTGGGACTGTAATGAGATAACATTTTATGACTTACATTTGAGGATTATATTAGGTAGGTATGATATTATTTTCCACGTGTAATCAGAGTTTTGGGAGATCTGATGTTATTTTCAATTGTGTAATACTGAATCTTCTATTTCTGCCCATTACGCTCACTAATGACAGTCGAGCAGGTTCCATAACTTTCTGATGGGGAAGTTGGGATGACACGTAGTGGTACTCTGGCCTCTTCTCCCGCCTTTGGAAGCCTGTTGAGAAGGTTTCTGACCTCAATACCAGGTGGTTAATTGGTTCACTTTGTCTAGAAGTGTGGGCAATACTGCCTTTTATTATTAGCTTTGAGCCTCAACAACTCAAAGATAATATAAAAACATTTTTACTCAACATTTTGTCATATGTTTCCTAAATAAACTGAGGCTTGAAGATAAGTGAAGCAACTTATCCAGAGTGCCATTAGTATTAATTGAAAAAAAAAGAGCTAAAGTTTCAATTCTATACTGTCTGACTCAAAAGCCTACATTTTGAACCGTACGGTTATATATTAATATTCCAAGGAGATGAGTTCTTTCAGTGAAAGTGTTAAAAAAAAAAAAAAAAGAAGCAGAGAACTAAGGGCTATGTTATATTCCAGACAAGTTCAATGTTCCTTCTGTCCCATCAGCTAAACTGTTCATTTAGATAACTTTGACCTCAAGATACTAAAAACCATGGAAACAGGGAGTTAAAAAATAAAACGAAGCGCTTCATAAATTTTTCACAAAAATTATTTTTAAAACTGTTCAATCATTACTCTCCAAAAAATCTGAGAGCTGCATATGAAATTTCCATCATCTAACTGGAGAAGCTAAAAATGTTGTGTAATGCTGAGATTGACACAGTAGAACTGAAGTCACAGTATCACCAGAAGAACTAGACTTCTTTAAAAATCTCTTACTGTTTGTTCAATTGCCTAGAACCCCCATATTAAATTTCTAATTCATTGCCTCTAGGAATTCTATATACATTCATTAAATTCATATACTTTCATCAACCCACTTTTCTTCTAAAACGAGAGAGGATTCTTGAGTTTAAAACCTAAAACCATTTTAGTTATTTTCTCTGACTTTCAAAAGTATAGTACTTCTTTTTCTTGGGAAAAATCATCTTTCTAGCCCACTCTAGACCTGTCTTTCTGGAAACTATCCACATCTGTCTTTCTGGAAACCATGTTTTGTATGCCCTAATTTGAAGAACTCATTAAAAAGAAAAGAAGAAAAGAAGCTATAAGAATAACTGATTATAGTCAACATTCCCATAATTTGTAATGTCTTAATTTTTAATCCCACTGTAGAAGAAACAGTACTTTCTGTTTCAAATTTGGATAATTGAATAGTGACTTAATGTGTAAATTGACATTGAGTGTCAAAAAAATTTCCGTCATATTGATGATTAAAGTAATAAGGGCCGATTTTCTTTTAATTTAATCTTTCCTTTGCACGTTTTGCCAATCACACCAGCTTTTTCTGATTTCCCCTTTGCTCTCCTGTCTCTACTGTTTTTTTTAAGTAAAGTAAGTTTTTGTTATGGCAATAGATCTAAGAGAATTTTTTAAAGCTTTGTAAAATCATGTGAATCATGACTAATATTTGGGTATGCTTATCATCCCTGTTATTTTTGTCAATCACCACTTAATAGACCTTATTAAAGAAATATGATAAGAACTGCTAGAATACCCATCAGGTAGCATCTTAAGCCTTATTCTTGAATTAATTATTCAAAGCCAAAGTGTTCATTTTCTTCAATTTTATACTGTAACAGATGCCAGAAGTCCCGACTTTTAGCTACAAAAATACTCTGTCCACTAAGGCAAGGAACATGACATTTCTGGATTTGACTTTCCCCAGTAGGGAAATTGAGAGTCATGGAGGTTATTTCAAGCTTTAGAATTAAAATTCGGATATGAATGAAAAAGTGATCATCCAAGTTCAGGCTCAGAAATGACTAGAGTTTGTCTGGTTTTAGCTGTAATAATTTGGGGTATTTAAGATTAATGACCACGTAGATATAGGAGGAAAGTCCTGATTCCTGTAGGGATGTAACCAGTAATTCACAGATTCTAAATTGATACCAATGCCTATTAAATAGGAGGAGAAAGGTGCCATTCTGTATACTGGACAATGATAGAAGGAAAAGAACCTATAAACCATTTCTTGGGGTTTTCTGTCCCTTCTCTACTTGGCCTTCTCAATCCCAACGAACTCTCATCAGCATCACACTGAGGCACAAGAACTGTCAGCTGCTGGGAGTTAGTGGCAGGGCTGGGATTGTGTAAATGACCTCACCTTGTTCTCAATTTCTGTTTTCCATCTGCTTTTGGCAAACATTGCTGCATTTTTAATAAGTCAATCTACTTTTAACATAATTGATGAGCATTCCATTCTCTTTCCAGTGCAATACTGAGATTGTTTTGTATTGAGGAATAAGAAAGGCTGGCTTCCTTCCCCACAGGTCCCGCTGGCCCCTGCTGCCATTCATAAGAACTCTGTAATTTGCTTTCCCCTTTATCCCTACTTAGGAGCTTTTCCTGGGGCCTCTTTTCAAGGTTGTGGAATCAAATGTCTCCCTCTCCCTTTGGCTATTTCTGGTCTTTACTGTAAGACCAAAGACATGCGTGGGTCATGGAGCCCTCACCAGTTCTCTTAGAGGACAGATTTTACAGGGGGCTGGTGTAAGTCCAGGCAATCAGCCCTCCCACCCAACGGTCTTCTTGCCTCTCTTCTCCTTCCTTCAGTTAGGAGAAAGAGAACCAGTTTCAGCCAATCTCAGGGATTCCCCCCATTTGTTTTCTGATCTTTAACCCACATTACCTTATGTTCCTTTTCCTTCAAAGGCTAAGTTTTTCAAGGCATCAAGCATGCAGGATTTGTCATATTTACCAACTCTGATTGGCTATAGTCCTTGGAGTATTGTCTGAGAAGTAAATCTGAGCTCAGCAGGGAAGAATGGTACGACCTCTAAAACCTGTGGGAAAGAAGGAAGATGGTGCCTTGAACCAAGAACTTCATTTTTTCTTACTTTATCCCCAGAGGGAATTGGTCCCTGGCAGTCCCACTATTTGCTTTAGGACGTCTGCCACGCCACATTTCATTGCACTTGCTTTCAGAAAGTCTTCCAGCACCCTGTCCTGAGCCCCTCCCTCACTAAACTTGAAGATTATTAAGGACAGTGACCATATAGTTTTCATATTTGTATTCTCCTTAGGTAGGGATACCTAATATTTGGCCAGGCAGATAGTAAGTGCTAATAAAGTTACGCATATGTGGAACATGAGATTGATTTCTCTTTATCTAGCCTTCTCTCCCTCATCCCCTACGTCTGATCCATAAGTGTTATTTCACCATTTCACAGCTCTCAAATCTGTTCGTGCATGCATGTTCTTTCAACCTGAAATCTTTCTTCTTGGTCTGTTAAAATTTCAATTAGCCTTCAAGTAGCCTGGCTGGCAACAGTTTTCTGGCACCTTTTTGCCCTTCTCCAAGCCAGGTGAAATGCCCCTCCTACATCCTCCCATTGAACCCAGGGCATAGAACTTTCAAGGTACTTTCTGTTTCGTGGGGCTCCTGTTGGTTTTCCTGTCCAGCTCTCTCTTGATTCTGAGCTCCCTAAAGGTAGAAGTGTTCACCTGGCACTATGATAGGTGCTCAATATATGGGTTTTGAATAAATGAATAAAACTCTTAGGCCTACATTAAGAGGTGGAATTCAGTGCAACTCACATCTCTTATTACTTATTAAGACTAAGTTCTGGTGCACGCTGAATTATGGCCCTGACAGTTCATTAAATAATGTTTTAATGTAAACAGCAAAATGTTTCCCTAGAAAGTGCACTGCCATAGGTTTATTACTTCACATTCGATTTTCATTATCACTCTTGTCTTCATAGGGAAAGGTCATTCCTTCTTTTCCCCAGAGAGCATGCAATGAGTAGCTTTATGCTGTTCTGATTAACTTACACAATTTACAGAAAGAATATTTTAGTTAGAAACTCAAGAAGCCCAAAACAAGAATTTCATAACCCAAAGGGATAACATTTCTCAGTGATAGCGTAGTCGATTTCTCTTTACTCATTAATTTTCTCACTCCAAAGAAAATTGTTTGCTCTGAGTGACGATCATTTTTTACAAAATCATTTGTGTGGAAATGGGATGGAAAATATACATAAGAAAAGCAAATCAGACCTGAGATATAGCCCTTTCTTTCTGCATTTTAATCACTGTCCCTGTATGAATGGTCTTATTTTGAGTCTATGTAGAAATCACTTAGTTGAATACTGTGAATATTCAGTGGTGAAACCTATGGTAAAGAAACATTAAATTTTTTTTTTTGTATGTGTTCTCACTTTTAGTTTGTGTATTTTGTAAAATGGGCAAATGAAAACAGTTGGGGGAAATTGAGAGAAAAAATAGATGTATAAAGTTTGAGTCTTCACCATGGTTCTGAGGGTGTTCTTACTTAATTTTTTTTCTTGATTAGGCTCAGATTTGAAATGAACTAAACTTTCCCCAACAACACAAACAAAAAAATCATTTACATGTGCCCGCATTTTAATTTTTTCCCCATGTTTTGTCTACAGACAATAAAAATAATGAGATTGCTAATTTATATTTTGGATACCATAAAAATGTGACTTTTAACCTCAATATAATCAAATATGAAGTTATTTTAAACCATTCTGTAGAGCTCCTTTTACCATATCCTCATATGAAAACTAACATGATACATACTTTATTGTGGTTTGAGTTTTATTTCTGCTTAAATTCAGAGGCTAATTAATCATAGAAAGCCTCTTAGGAGAATTGCCGATGTTCAAAATTCTTGAGGGAAAGTCTTTTTTCCTTTAATTTTTTATTTTGGTAAAATACACACAGAATTTACCAACTTAACCATTTTTAAGTGTACAGTTCAGTGACACTATGTATTAATATGCTCATGTTCTGGTATAACCATCATCATCATCCATCTCCAAACTCTTTTCATCTTGCGAAACTAAAACTCTATATCTATTAAGCAACAATTCTGCATCCCCCTTCACCCAGCTCTTGGCAATTGCCATTCCATTTTTCCCCTATGATTTTGATGATTTTTATTTTATTTTATTTTATTTTTTGCAGTTTTGGTCAGGGCCAGGCTTGAACCCGCCATCCCCAGTATATGGGGGCCATCATCCTACTCTTTGAGCCACAGGCACACGCATGGTTTTGACAATTTAGGTACTTAAATTGTGTAGAACCAGGCACTTTTGGTCTTTCTGTGATTGCCCTACTTCGTTTAGCACAATGTCCTCAAGGTTCATCAATGTTGTAGCGTATATCATAATTTCCTTCCTTTTTAGGGATAAATAAATATTTCATTGTATCTCTATACCATGTTTGCTAATCTATTTATGAATTGATGGGCACTTGTGTTGCTTCCAATGTTTTAGCTATTGTGAATAATTTACTATGAAAATGGGTGCATAAATATCTCTCCGAGACCCCATGTTCTTTTTCTTTCTTTCTTTTCTTTCTTTCTTTTTTTTTTTTTTGTTGGGGATTCATTGAGTATACAAAGATCCAGGTTACAATAATTACATTTGTCAAGCTAAGTCCCTCTTATAAATGTGCTCTTCTCCCAAGAGATGGGCCAAACACCATGACCCGCCACCCCCCCCTCCTTCCCTCTCTCTGTTCTCCACTTCCCCCACCCCCCCACCATGTACTAGCATCAATTGTCCTATCAAAATTAAGTACATTGGATTCTTGCTTCTCCATTCTTGTGATGCTTTACTAAGAAGAATGTGTTCCACCTCCATCCAAGTTGTCTCCTTTGTATTTAGTTGATTTTTTTTAATAGGGAAATTTTGCAATTCCTTTCCATTTCCTTTTGCGTGAATAGCATTTTGTAACTGTTTTCTTTGTGGTTACCATGGCAATTTTATTTATCATCCTAAAGCTATAATACTCTATTTAAATTTATACCAGTACTGCTCATTTATAGCTCTCTCTATACACCCTTTAGTTATAAATGTCACAAAATTATACCTTAGTACAATGTGTGTTCACAAACATGGCACTCTACCCTGGGTGACAACATGAGACTCCTGTTTCAAAAAGAAACAAAAGGAACAACAACGACAAAAAACTATTGTATACTTCTTTAGTTAAGAGGCTCATTAACAGAAGAGGTATGTGATGTAATAGATACATCATAAAAATGTACATAATACAATGCAAGAATTTAAAACCATGTGACATGATGGAAATATTAACAAAGAGCTGTGGGATTCGTGGAGGAGGGAGCACTAATGCTGCCTCTCAGGGAGATGGATGGTGTGAGAGTAAGTTTCAGAGTAGAGGAGAGGTATTTTAAACGAAGTTCACTTGGTGAGAAGGAAATTGGAAGAGCTTTCCAGGTTGAAGCAAAGTTTAATTAGGGACACAGGTGTGGATGAGAACAAGCGGACTGGGGAACTACTAGAGGGCTGAAACTTAGGCTGCATTTGTTAGAGCAGAGTGGAAGTGATACCGCAGTTTCGTCTTCAGTGAGTTCTTGGTCTTGGTGATTCAGAGAACGAATCCATGGACCACAGATCAGTGGTAAGACAGGATTTATTTACAGAAAAAAGAATACAAAAATGCCAAAGCTCCTGGCACAGAGAACCCAGGTGGGATTCTCTTGCTCCCTCTCTCTGGGCTCTTTGCTCGGGGGTATATATAGTCACTTGGGGTTATTTAGCTGGAACTCAATTGTTAAATTTAACGGGGTGGGTCCTCTAAAGTTACATTTAGCCAGAACTCAGTTGTTACATTTAGCTGCATAGGCAGAACTCAGTTAATGAATGACTGCTTTCAGTCAGGCCTAGGAAACTTACACGAAATTGACCAGGCTAGGAAAGATGGGGTTCCCCATTCAGCCAGAAGTGCAAGGGGAGGGAGACCTAAGGTGCTGTTGTCTCCCCAGCAGTTGTCTGGCCCCCTCTGGCTACTGGAGCCTCCTATGCCCCCCACCCTCCTCCAGCCCAGCTCCTGGCTCTGTTGCCACCTGTGCTGCACCAACACTACCAGGGCTAAGGCGGCAGGTCCTCCAGCTCAGCTCGGCTGGCTGGGGCGCCACCTGTCCTGAATCAGAAGCAGTGGGAGGTGGAAGGCTGGGTTGTAGGGGGAGTCAGAGCACAATGTGTCTGGGACTATGGGAGGAGTTCAGTTTTGTCTTTATTACTGAAGATTGTTCAGCAGTTAAACTTGGATGCTTTGGTTCTAGAAAGATAAACAAAGAAAAATGGAAGATAGAGTAATTCTATGTTATTATTTCTAACAGGCTATTGAATCACTTGCTACCAGCTTTGGTCAGAAATATTTTAAAATACATAAGCCCAAATATGTTGATTTCATTTCTGGTCTATTTATCTTAACTTTCTCATAGTTTCTTGTGGTATTCCTTTTCAGATGGGAGTTCTTGGGAAAAGAGGGAAATTAAGTGAGTTTGAATATGATCAAATAAAGACAGCATTCCCAGCATTTAATATTCAGATTACATTCTCCATAAATCACACTATTTTTGTCATTATCGATCATAAATTGTTCAAAATACTATGAACTGGCATTCTCTTCACAAAAACATGACCTCTTCAAAAGATAGGTACTAGATATTTCTTATAGGAGTAAATATCCTGACATTTATAAGTCATACATAAAACCATTTGCAACATGCACTTTCAGAAGAAATTGATTGACTAATTGGAATCTCCTTTTCAACTAAATCTAATCTTAAATTTCTAATCACTATCTTTTCAGAGATGGCATATTTTATATTCTTTATAAGAGCTGAATATAGAATAAGTTAACCTTTTGTGAACCAAAGTATGTATAACTACTGTAAGTTTGTCAAGAAATATTAGAGAATTTCTTTCAAAGAAAAATACCTTCTTTTTATGTTGGAATGAAAATATCCAAATGTGTTTGTAAAGCATTTTAAAAAACAAATTTTCATTTTGCCTAAGGCGTTAATGAGTGACTTTGCTTGTAGGCATGGTTTGTCAAAAGAATGTGAAGCGATATAAATACTGAAAATCATGAAATAATTTGAAATTATTGGACCATCTCAGCAATAACTGAGGCATCATATGATGATGTTTATATTTTCTTAGATCTCCTAAGGTAGTGGAATATTTGTGGAATAATTTTGTAAAGAAGAAGTATACAGCTCTCATTTTTTACAGAGATCAATAAATCAAGGAGCTAAATATGTAGATGAAAATTCTGTGTACATTACCTATTCTATCATATTATAAAATTTATACTAGCCCAAACTTTAATGGGAAGAAAATAAGCAAGGCATATGTCTGGAAATATTTCTAATTAAAGTTTGGATCCAAAGTTACATTTTTGGAGAAGAATGCAAGAAAATATGAAGAGAGCAGTCCTTTGGATTAAGCCAATAAATGTAATCAAATTATTGATTCCTGCCATTGGGGAGATATAAGTGATATGTATAAATATATTTTATATAAATATATATACACATATATTTATACATACACATACACATGTCTTCACAAAATAGCAGATTATTAGGACTGAAACTCAAAACTTTGA